>NC_071478.1:2050574-2696199 GCF_028500815.1 Rissa tridactyla
TGGAGGAACCAACGTAAGAAGAAGAGCTGCTTAACAAGGCCCTGTTCAAGAGAAAAACCATACCAACAACATTAGCCTTTATTTGTTACATTTACTTCTTTGCCAGAGTTAGAATTCCCTCACAATATACAGCTGTATTTACACGAGGACATGACACTCAATGAATGAGTTGCAGGGAGTGAATAAATTACAGATGAGAGAAGGACTAAGGCTTAGAACCAAAGGTGGGGAAACCAAAGTTCATTAATCTCTTTTAGCTCTGCCATTTACATCAACATAGTAATGCATTACACGTTTATTAAGACAGTAACTCAATACCTTCTGTTGAAAATGGCTACTGGTAGAGCCAGATTACTACATTACTATTTATAAATACACTTTTTTTTTTTTTTAAGTTAACATCCTAGATAAAACTGATGGATTAGAAGGAGAAAAAGATGCTTTAAAAGTATTGGCTGCCTGTGTAAACCCACAGATATATCCTGCTGTTCTAACACCATGTTCTCACAAATGCTCTTACATCAAGAGCTACGTATGTCTTCCTAGATTGTCCTTTTGGATTAGTTGGATCATTTATCCAACTCTAGGAATTCTTTTCTTGGAACTCAGTGCACTGTGAATAACAAATATTACTTATAAATATGGTATGTGGTACATGAGGGAGTTGATTTATTCTCTGAATTAAAAAAAAAAAATGATAAAGATGGGGAGGGGGAGATTGGGCAATGGTTTAGGTGGTAACCAGTACAGATGTCTGTGAACTGCTTTTAGCAAACTATCCCAACTCTATTCCATCAGGTGCCAGCACGTCCTATTAGCTGGTCCTCCAAAATGAACAACACAGGAGGCAGAAGAGTAAGGATACAGTATGCAGAAGACAGTCCTATGGATACCAAAAGCAAAATGCTGCTTTCAGAACTGAGGGAAACAGCACAGCTCCAACAGGTGTAACGGTGGCTTCTTCCTCTTCCCTTTCCTTTTTTCCTTTTTCTTTTTTCAATATATCCCATGCTTTGGGGGGAAGAAAATATGATAATTGGGTACAGAGATTATTGAAGAGAGTAGCCAAGAAAATTGGTTTATACATCCTTATTTAGCTGAGAACTGAGCCAGCCTGACTAAACTTACGTTCCCTCTGTCAGTTTGTGAGGTTTTGCCCCTCAGTTTCTCTATAAAGTAAAAATCATCAAACTTGAGGCACATTTTCTGTTTATCCTAGCCCATCAGATCCAATATTCCATGTCAGAACTCTCCATTATTGACATTTGACTCTCCATAATATATTCAGTTAGCAGCAGCTACTGTTGGGGAAAAGAAAATATATTAGCAGAATAAACCCAATTTTTGCAAAAGCATAGAACATCAGCCGCAGGCAGAGCCACTCCAGCGACTCAGTCTGCTGCACTCTGCTTCCCATCAGGAATCTTGCACAAGCCACACAGCACTGTGTCAAATACACCTTTTCATTACAATTGTCAAACCACAAAACCTCTTTTTCTTTCAGAGCTACAGAGAATACAGACAACAACATCTGAACAATACAGGCATCCCCCGCCTCTCTCCTACGCTGCTATCGGGCTCAATCACCAAAATTACCTTGCCCCTTGAACCACTGCTGGAGGGAGAAAGCCAGGCCACAGGCCAGTTCCGCAGGGCAGAGGAGGAAGGAGAAAAGGACATCATCTACTTTGCAAACAGCAGAAGTTACAGATTAACCCACTGATGCCTCAGCCTTGTTAATGTACAATTCCCCAGTAATTCCAGACACTAAATGAAGCCGAGCATAAGCAGCACGCCACTTCAAACCTTTTCTGAGACAATGAAAAAGGAACTTGCAGATTTCTGTCCGAAAGCAAAGGCAGAATATCACAAGATAGTCACATCCCTGAGTATCACACCAGCATAAAACGCCTTCCTGACTGGAATACCCAACTCAACTTCTCTAGCACTTTGGGATGTTTTATACATGTGGCCTATAGATACTGCATTATATGGTATTATGACAGCTGCTGTATCAATTAAGAAGTATAGAAAGCATAAAGCGGTATTTTTAAATTTAAAAGTTTAACCACAATTATAAACCAATGTATTTCTCTGTAAAAAAAATTTAAAACTTAAGAAAATATGTACTTCTACTTTAAAAAGAATATCACCTCGTGCAGTACAGAATCTTATGAACAATACATACCAACGTGATCCATGCCACTCAGTGCTGAGAGGCTCTCAGGTAGTCAGAATAAAGAAGACAAAAAATGAGAGTATCTCTCTTTTCTGGGGCGAGGGAGAAACACTGTGATCAGTTCTGAGACTAGACCAAGTAAAAACAACATGGAAAAAAGACATTTATTTTAATCCTGAACACATCGAAGCCTGCTGGTTGCAAATCTCTTGTGTCACATTTCAGAGTCGTGGGGCTCCGCTCCCAGAAAGGTGCCCTCTGCTATCGGAGACCATTCTGGGGGCCAGCAGCCGTGTTGCTGGGAGAAGGCAGAGTCCGAGAGAGAAGGGCGAGCACTGGAAGAGAGCGCAGGAGGGAACAGAGGCCTTGGACTCCATAACATATTCACAGAGAGCCTAGCACACTTGGCAAGAAGTGAGTGGACGCGTTTATGACAACTGATGGTGTTACACAGAAACGCTGCTGCATTTTATAACCCTTCAAGCTTTTTCCGAGCAACAGAATTCCTGTATACAGTTACCTTTAAAATATAAAGGCCACAAGATGAGTATGTTTTGGAAATTATGTACTAAAGAATCATATGCTATAAAATACCACTACAGCCAACCCAGATAATTCTTAACTTTATCTTTCCATTGAAGGTGTACTGAAAGTAGATGAACTAGAAACAGCAAACTAGACCTAAGATAATCACGTAAACACACATACAAGCATGCTGTGGAGCTGAGAGAACTCACTAAAAAACTGTGAGATGGCAAAGTGTTGGAGGAGGTGTAAATTAAAGGAACTATTAACCTAGACCACTGTAAGAAGCCATCCCTATAGTACCCAAGCTGTGTAAATGGAACGTACCAAAGTTCCTCCTATCTCAGATACACAAGGCTCGTGCTCTAATATAAAACTACCTTAAAATTATAAATTGGTATATGTATACATCAAAAGGGAAAACAAAGATTTATGTCTTGCATTTAGAACGGGAGATGGCACAATTTACAAAAATTCTAGGTCTTGCAGGAATTCCATCCAATCTCAGCAAATTCAACAGGGAAGTTCAATCCTCTTGAGAAATAAGCTTCACCTTATGGCAGAAAGTTCTTTTCAACAAAACAACAGGTTTGGGCCATGGTTTACAACCCACAGATTTAGGTAAACATTTAAATATTTCAGGAAAGAGGAAAAATTTCAAACACATCCAGCCTGTGTGAAATTATGTAGAATATAGAACAGGTCTAAGGCATTTACAGTTGTCTATCCAAGACATACTGACACATCTAAATTAACTAAAAGTTATTCAAAAAGCTGAAAAGCTTTATGCCTAGTAATATCATACTGCTATCCTCTATCTGGAAAGTAAAACAGAATACGAGTATGACCAAAAGCCACCAGAAGCGCTGAGAAGTGGTGAACGTAAGCATAACTAAGAACGAAAAATTAGGAGTGATTCGGGCCAATTTGGGGTATATGCCTATTTTCAAATGTAAGAAACTGATAGGAATGCAAATTCACTGTGTTTTCTGCTTAGTATCATCTGTCTTGCTTAGCCTCATCCTCAAGTAGCTGTCCTTCATCCATAGGTTGATATCTACTGTAAACAAGGACATTTTAGAGATAACACAATCATCATCTGAGGTGACGAAAGAGTAGACCCGAGTCTCACCAGTGACAGAAAAGGCAGTGCTCTCTGCATGGTTATTAAGTGCCTGCTTGCAGTCTGCGAGAGTGTGTTCAGACAGACATATATATACCAAGGTGAGCTGTCAAGCAGCAAATGTATTTTCACTTCTACACATATCAGTGTAAAAATGCTGTAGCACATTCCCCTGGCGGTTCTGTCCTCTCTGGCAGGGATGAGCATACGCATCCCAGACTACAGAACGTGCACATAACCCCCATTCAATCTTTCTGAATGAACAAAGGCGTGTAAAATTCCCTTGGTATCCAGTAGAATACTACTGTTTCCGTGAGATCCTCCTCCTCTACTGGAAGAATCAGCTTGGGTAATAAGTTCAGCAGTAAGAAGATGCATGGCAGGCCAGTATTCCAGTCGATCTAGCGACTTTCTATGGGCTGGCTAATATAAGATGACATGGACTTTCTTTCAAACAGTGATCCTTGGTTTTGGATTAGATTAGTTTCAAGGTCCCAAACTGTGGTGGGCCCTTGTTGTTAGTTTGTTGATTCTTTTTTTTTTTTTTTTAAAAAAGGAAAGAAAAAGGGGGAAAAAAGAATAAAAAAGGTGGAGGATTTTTGTTACAAAGGGAAACTGGAAACTTCTCTGCACACAAGCAGAGACATGGCTGTATTGCAGAGGCCTCAGGGTAAGGATTAAAGAAAAACAAAATAGAAACCCTTCCATCTCTAATTAGGGTCTTCATTTGCCAAAGAGCCATTCCACAGCGGGAGGAATTACATTCAGGCCGTTGCTTGGATAACGTCTCCCAGCAGGTTGGCTCCTCAGAGCAGGCTACTCTGAGCCAACAATTTCTGGTTACTTGGAGGCAAGCAGCCTGCATATTGTTTTAACTGGCCTGGCTTTTGCAGCCAGTTTTGCTGAAGAACAATCTTCTATTCAGAATGCAGAGATAAAAGCTTCACTTGGTTTGAATTTGTCCCCAGTTTCTTTCTCCCTTTCTTTTTTTAAACATGGGAATTATAGGTTCTGGAGTTTGCATTATTTCTCTTGTAGACATCAATGTTTTTCCCCCTCTAGCCACTTGATTCTTTGCCAGCGAAGGCTGCTGTCTGGAGTCCAGCCATTCATCAGCCCCTACCTCATCATTAACACTGTGGTGCTGGCGGTCACAGCTCATTGCTGGCGACAGGAAATCCTAACTTGCAAGAGGTTAACCACAGCCCATAAACAGCCAGGCTGGCTCATTAGTCCCTTGCAGTCAGCTGAAGGGACCCTCTGGGAGTTTCAACACTCTTCATGGACTCAAGAGTCTATGCGTTCTGTGCTCTTCCCAAATGCCTTCCCCTCCCCGCCTCTTAAAAGCTCACTACTTGGATCCTCAGGGCTAAGGTCCATCTTTTTTTCCTATCCAAAGCTGACGGAGCTCTTTGAGCATTTTGAAAAATTAAATGTCTGTGATGGATTCTCTTGGCTTACCAACTGAACAAAGCGCCCGTGGGCCAACAACTGAGACATTAATGCACTAGAGTACATACACGCTTTTGATACTTTTACTAGTTTTGGTGAGAGCTTCATATCTATATTGAGCAATTCTAAGGCAACAGCTAAGCAAATATTGATAATATATACCCAATCTGTCTAGAGAATTCATACCACAAATAAGTCCACCTCTGATCTTCAAGAAATAGCCTGCTAAAATTGCAAACGGCTTGGTCAGTGCTCCCTACATTGGCCAAAAAGCCCACTTCATGCTCACTTTGAGTTCACGGTATGATCACTTGGCTCATTTGGAGTTGATTCCTCAAACTTAGTACTAACATGAAATGATCATGTCACCTGAACAGGCACCTCTAGATAATATCCGCCTGGCCATCATGAAGACAAAAATTTTTATAGAGTAGAAAAACAGCTTCTGGCAAATTATCTCAAAAGAGTAGAATATAAAGTGTAATTTGTGTTATATTTTCTCTTTCCTCCCTTTCAACCCTGTGAAAATTCTTGCAAAACATTCCCGCTTTTTGCTTGCAATGACTTAGGATCCACTATTTTCTACCACTGCTGACTGTATCTGCCCATCTTTTACTCTGAATATCGGCGTCCCTCTGATGTAGATCTGGTTACATTCCCCAGTTCTCCAATTTCTTTCAAAGCCTTCTGTCTCTTAATGCACCAAAATTAGGCGTGTCACTCATCTGTGAAGTTCTAAATAATTCCATTCCCTGTCTCCGTATCTGCTCCTTATTTTCTTCACTTTCTGATCCATTTATCTGATTCTGCTTGCCAGCCTTCTTTTGTGCCCATTTCTGTATTCCAGCAGAGCTGCACTTACTTGCCCGCTCACTTTTCTGCTTCAAACTCCATTTCTGTAGTTCTTCCAACATGTGTGCCATTGTGCATTTCTCCTGTTAGTGAGACAGGTAGATTCTGCATGTGAAATAAAAATATCTCTCAGCGTTCGAGATGCCCACAAGGCACATAGAATCATCAATGTCCAAAAACTTAAGAGACATAAATCATTGACGTATTATTATTATTATTTGTATGTGGGGCACATCTTAAAAAAAATATTCCTTCCTCTTTACTCAGCCTGGGCTTCCGTTAATTTCCCTGCGTGTTCTGACTGAGCAGAGACTCCAGTAACACATGTTGTGCAACAGCAGCTGCTTCTTTAGCTTAAGGGAGGAGCAGCTGTGTTCCGCAGTTGGTTGGAAAGGAGTGAAGATGGTGGTGGGGACTGCTAAGGACTCAACTCTAAAAGCGGACATTTATTTAAAGTAATCAATCCAACAATAGCAAATCTAAGGAGTGCCCAGAGGGGGAAACATAAGAGACAGCCCTTTCTTCATGAATAGCTGCTGCTTTTCATAACTGCGCAGTGAGCGCAAAAAAGAAGTTAGTAAAATAATACAATAACAGATTGCTGGCACGAGTTGCCCATGGAAAGGGCCCACCACCACCCATGAGTTAAAACCTGACAGATCTACTTCTTCGGAACCGCATAACCTGAGTCCGCCCTTGTTTGTCCATTCCTCTGAGCACTCCCCTCTCTGGCTTTGATCCAGCTCTTTTCTTTCCTTTTCCATCTTTCACTGTACGATCCACAACAGCACAAACCTGTCCTGTCTCCAGAACGTAACTGGCTTGCTTGGCAGTTCTCTTACCTGTGCTCAACCTTCCCCTTCCCTCCTCAAAGGGACTGCTGAAATTAAGGCGGAAAGTGGTCACGGAGTAAGAGGAAAGACATGAGAAAGGCACATATGAACTCAGGACTTCCAACTACAGCGACGAGACGGCTGCTTCACACTGCGTCCCTGTGGTCTCCAGAGCCAAACACTCTTAAATGCAACATTTCTTCCTTTTTCTTTCCCGTTCAAATCCCCTTTTTAATCTGTTAAAATAGTCTTGTTGTTAGACTATGGTCTGTGAGGGATGGAAGAAGAGGCAAGAAGACGGGAAGCAGAAATACACTGAGCTTTTGGTAAGAGCATTTTACTTTATGTAATTTATTTTTTTGTTCCGAAGTACACACTTGTCCCTGCCGGGAAGATTATGAGGACTATTTCTGTCTGTCATTATGAAAATCCAGCCTCTTCCTGAAAAAAGATATATTAACCCCTCTTCTGACCTCATCTATGCAATTTTGTCAGAGCTCCTGAAATCCTTATGTCTCTATGCTGTAGACGTCTAATCACAATGCTAGCGCTGGGGAAGCAAGAAACAAGCATGTCAAAAGATAAATGACACCAAAACTATTCGCACAAGTAACAGTGCCCCTTCAAATACAATTTTTAAAAGATGTTTTATGGTTGTTTAAAAGGGATGTTAACATTTCAGGTGTCTTGGACATTATAAATGATAATGAAGTGGAGAATAATGAGAAACAATCAGTATGATAACACAGCACTTCTGTTCTTTGGTGCTTCAGGAAAATGGTAGTTCTCTCTCTCTGTTTCTCAATATATTCTTTGGAACAAATACAGTAAGAAAAACATGGCAGGGATTACAATTACATATGCGACTTCTTTTCACAGTTAACTCTAATTTTAGGCAATGCTAAGACAACAGACCATGGAAACGAAAAATTTAAATGCAAAGTCAATGGAGACTCTTAACGTGACTGATTCAGAAGCTCAGAGTCTTTAACACTAGCCAGGATGCTATTTTCCCCCCTCAAAACACATGCTCTTTTTTCATTACAAAACAATGGGGTTGATAAACAACATAGTTTGTGTTTTGATCAGAGTTTTGGCATGGTTGGCACACGCAGCATAGATCTCTCAACTAGTCCACGCCAAAGAAGTCTAGTCTCAAGCAAGAAACTTCTGCTTCATGACAACTTCCTTCTTCACACAAAGTCTGAGAGTTCAAAACAACCAATATTAAGTTTCTACTGCTGAAGAGCTTTTCTCAGTCTGTGGTTTGCCGTGCATTCAGGCCAGCACTGCCATCGGAAGGAGCAGCCCCTTCACCCTCCTCCTCTTACTCCTTCCTACCTCCACTGGACACTGCGCCAACACCAACCTTCATGGAGCCACACGCTGAAACAAACCAACCAACAACAAACCAACCAGCTTAAAAGTCATCCATACTATTACTTTTCAACCAGGCCACTTAAATTTTGATATAAATTTTGAGACTACTGCCTCAAAATGAATTCCAAATCCTTTTAGATGTTGTTTACAAAGAAGAAACATGGGTTGACAAACAGAAGGCAGCAAAGTATCTAAAAGAGCAAAGTTTTGGAAATACTGATCACGGGTTATAGACACATCTCATTAATTTTAGATCTTAATCTACTGCGTAGCTCAGTCCTAATTTCTGAAAAAGTTAAGCATGGAAGAGCATTTGCCTAAATTCCATATGCATTTCTACAACTGAACTGAATCCATTTCTACAGGAAATAATCCAAAAACTATTAATGCTATACAGAAACAAAAGGTATGCTTATATAGTCCCTGCAATTCTAATTTGGACATATAACTGTATCCTTAATTTAGGCTACTAATATAAACGTGTAAGTTGATTTTCTTTAATTTGCCTTTTTTTTATTATTACTTTCAGTAACTGAAAGAAAAGGATTAAAATTGAGTCCCCACAGGCCATCTTGTTCCTCAGCTTTTAGGAGAGATCACGCTATTCAGGAACTAAACTACCGACATAGCCCCATGATTTCTCCTTTGACTACCTTATAAGAATCTTTACATTTAAACTAAATTGTTAGACAAGAGGTTAGGAATCACAGTCAGCCTGTTTAACACAGCCTCAAGTCATAATGATTCTGGCCCCAACCGTAGCAGTATAATCACAATGATGATGTGGCAAAACAAGAGATTCTTCTAGTTAGTATTTGTGTAAGTGTCTTTGTAAATAAACTCTAAAAGAGAGAAGTGAATGGATACTGGAAGAACTGTTAGGAATTTCCTCATATTAGAGATTCCTTTGATGTGAGGAAAACAGGAAGCTGTAGTAGCAGGGACATCCCCTCTTTGTTAGGTTCTACTCAGATGCACATCCTCAAATACACGCATCCTCGTAATACAGCAGAAGAGTCCCTTCAGCAGTCCCTGGAAGAGAAACAAGAACAAAATCCTTCCCTCTGGACTTTCAAGCCTGCAGAAAGGCAAGAAGTGCTACTTTTAGGCAAACCTTCAACATTTTCTCACTATCTATCCTGTACCGAAATAAGCAAACAAGGGCATTGCTGGGTTGTGTTTCGCTGTCTTTGACAGACGTCAAAAAAGCGCCCGGGATGGGGGAAGAGCAGGGGGCTGCACGCTGGGACATGCAGGACACAGGCAGGTACTGCCATCGCGGTACGGCGGATGCGGGCACGCACCAGGTATTGCGGGCACCGCTGCTCTTCCCTCCCTCCAAGAGCAAAGCTGCTGCTGGCAGGGAGAGGAGAAGGCGTCTCATTGTGCTGGCTGCAGAGGAGGCAGGAATTCCAGGAGGGGAAAGGTTCCCTTTGAAGCACATGGCACCAAGAGCTTCCCAGTGACCATGGCAACAGCTCAGTGGGTTCCCAGCCTGAGAACCAAGTTACTACAGCCATGCCTCGGAAACAAAAAAAGTCTGAAAGAAGGGAAGAGAGAGGGGGAGGTGAGGTCGGGGGTGTGGGGGAGAAAAGTTGGAGCAGAATTAGCCTGGCAGAAACTGAGCGGCTCCCCGGTAGGCAAATCCAGCCAATAATGCTGGTCGGGTTCACGGGGTTTCCTTTTCATTTCCAAAGCTTTCTTCTTCCTCTGTCATTCCCCTTCTAGCCCTATTCAGGAGCTCATGAGATCAGTAAAACCCAGGCCTTTGCTTTGCCTGCGTGCAGCATTGCCTCAAACAGGGCTGCACTGTGATCAAAGGCAACGTTAAATCACAGCTGCCACACACACCCCTTTCCCAATCAGGGTCCGGTTTTCACGGGCACTCTTAACAGGAGATACATTTTCTTAAACTCTTTCATTTCCATTACACCATATAAATCTGACTAAGAAGGACGAGCAATTAAAAAAATCTACATGGAGATGGACACGTCAAATTCTGTACAGCTACCGATCCCATTTAGCACACGGATAAACAAGTGGAGTGAAGCTTCTGAAAACACCGACCAGGGTTTTACTAAAAACAACACAAAAAAACCCAAAACAAAACAAAAAAAACCAAAACCAAAAACACCCCAAATCAAAAAAAAAAAAAAAAAGGCCACAACAACTAAAACCAACGTAAGAATAAAACCATACATGTTTGTACCAGATTTGCATGTCATGGAATTTAGGTCTACAAACAGCTTTTAAGCAGTCTTGACATTCTACTTCACAATATTCCAAACTTTCCACAATACCATCTCCACTGTCTTTCTTTTCCTTTACTATTAAACTAAACAAACCCTCATAATTTATTCCTTTATATAAGCATGCATTCCGCCATACAGACACAAGCAATAACCTTGTCACTTCTACCACTATGTTAACACAAATGTTCACCAGTTTCAGTGAAACGAGTTTGAATTGGCTCACTTAAAATTCTTTTATGGTTTGAGTTAGTCTGAGCTTTTGAACACATTCATTTATGATAGGCTTAAGCTGACAAGGTTATCCATTCCTTATGTACATAAGAAAGATGGACAAAGTAACCGTCAGCTGAGCCAGGATGACTCTCCAGGTGTATCCTGTTCATTCACAGCACCGATGAGGATATCTAAACTAGCTTTCCAGTGAAAAGTGTCCAAATGAAACAGAATTGTGCCCATGTGCCAGCAGCTGGAAAGGGAAGCGCAACCACAGACAGCTGCCCTGGCAGAGTCTTTTCATTTTGCCCTAAATCGCTGAGGCAGACTTTCAGTTTTGCCCATGAGAGTTTTAGAAGAAAGCAAGTCCTTAACTGCTCTCACCTTCCCGGCACCAACTTTATCCCTACTATGGAATCAATAGCTGAAATTGATCCAACCATGTCACTTTCCCAATATTCAAGATTTGGTTTTCATTTCACAGAATGGCTTCTAATGGAATTAAGAGCTAAGAATAGATACTAGAGGATCCCAATGGCAATTCCAGCATTAGGAAATAAATGGGAACTGGAAAGGGGAGATATATCTGCTTCCAGCAGGAGGTATAACTGATTGCATAGTCAGACTTCACTAGACAAGCAGAATTCCCGTGGCCTAGAAGTTCAAATGCCCTCTATGCTCAAGTGTATGCACTCTACTACCTCTTTTAAGGAGGTGAGAACATTCGCACTCAGTGAAGCCTTACTGTTACCCACCCGAGTCGTTCACGCAGATGTGTGTAACAAGGGGTTGCTCTGCCATTTATCCCACTTGCATAATATCTGGGTATCAGCAACATCAGCAAAGCTGAAATGCTCCACTTCATACATCCAAGAGGCCTCCTGCTCCTGCTGCTATCTGGACTCAACAATATTTCAAGAATTCTGAGAAGTCCTTCTAAATCAGGACATAACTTCAGCATAGGGAGGACCGAGCAGAAGGGTTACAGAGAAAAGATGTAGAGGAGAAACTACAGCAGCAAGCATGAAATAGGGAGGCAAATATTTCAGGAAGAGGAGGATAAACAGTGACATGAAAATACAGAACGAGGAGCTGCATTACAGTTACTGAGAAGCAAGTATTGCCTACAACCTTGGCCAGTCTTTTTTCACCTGTTAAAATTACGGCATATAAACTGACACACAGAAGACACTGTGCCCAGACTCTCTGTACGCACCCTGTGCAGGACACACGAGTCCCATCACCGTCGCTGGGCATAAAAGCAGATGCTCCAGAGCCTCTGACGCAAAGCCAGGGTCTGCTGTTCAGCGGGCCTTCTGGAGATCGATGTGGCGTCGGGGACACAGGGACTACAGAGGACATGGCGGGATTTGGGTACACAGCAGTGCGTCAGGCAAGCAATGTCACTATGTCAGAAAATATTTATAACATTGTTTGTGTATCTGTTGTTTCCACTTTCTTCACCCATTTTGCACACCTACTTCCTCACGTGCTTTTCAAGAGCCAGACAGATGGGACCGAACAGTTTCCTTCCTTACACGGCTCTCCCCAAGACTCAGCTTACTCCTGGAGTTTACTTATGGGTTACTATGCATCTTTCGGTATCCAATTTTCTCTAATTCCCATCCTCATGAGACTTTATTCTCGGATTTTACCCTCCTAAGAGCAAAGAAGCATCAGCTGAAATTTCTGTGAAGCAAAAACAGTATTCCAAGTTAGAAAAAAAAAGTTGTATTACGCTGAAATTGAATAGAAAGGGCAGTCACTTCTAGAGAGATGTTTCTCGCCCCGTACCACAAGCTCAACCTGCAGCAAATTTTAGACGAGCTGATGCTTTCCCGTTTCTTTTGACATGCAGGGGTTTTGGAAGTTTTGTTTGTAAATATACAGAGACGAGTTTTACTTACAAAACATCAACCCAGGATTTTATTTTCTGCCTGATATACTACATTTTCAGTGCCCACCTGAAGTCACCAACAGCGTCCTACCAAAGCCTCAGCAACTTGAGCCAGCTGGATTTCAGGATGAACCCCAGAGACTTTATGCTTTTCAGCTCCTCAGTTACTGGTAGAACTCACGGCCTCTGCTCTTTCACACACTTCCAACTACTCTAGACTTCAAATGTCAACGTATAATAACCTCAATCCTCAAAAATTCTAAGCTGAGAACAAAAAAAGGACAGCTTTCTGCTTTCCTTTTTAACATATCTGGCAGCAGTACTGATATCTTACTGACTTCACCCCATAAAACAAAGGGAAATGTTTTGCAAGGAATTTCGATTCCAGAGGCTGTATTCCACAGGGAGATTCCAGCAAGATGAACGTTTTTATTTCTTTGACCAATACAGTAAGATTCGCTTGTTATTAGAGATATCTGTCCTGCAATTAAAGCAAAGAAACCTCTTCTAGGGTTGAAGACTCCTCTTCCCCCGCGAAAAGGAAATTAATACATGTCTTCTAAGAAAATGGTACCTAAGGAAAACCAACAAAATGCTTTAATTTTGACCACTTCCTTTGGTCGAGTTAGCATCACACTTGCACTTCACCTTATTTCTACTCCAATACTGCTTCTGCTAAACAGCCATTTTTGCAGAAATCTTTGTCAGGTTCCTACAGAGCTCCAAGAGGGAATGTGCGCACTCAGCCCCCCCGCCACCATCTCCATCAGCTGAGTCAGGACATTGCCTTTCCCTGAAGCATCCAGTGTGAAAACAGACGAAACGGGAATATTTCATGGAGTAAAGGGAGTTTTCTCTCGTTTTATTTCTTGCTGATATTTCTCAGAAAGGAACTAAAGCTTCCAAGAAAGAGTTACATGCAGGCTTTACCCCAGAGTACACCCTTACCTTTCCTAAGACAGTGAGGCATGGCTTCGGCTCCAGCTCGGGCTGTTCCAGTTTCACCACTCCCACCCAGCCGTATTCATACAGGTCTTCCTCATCGTTGCTGTTACACAGTCCGAGTGGGTGCATCTGAAACAGAATCAGAAAGAAGCCTTTAGCCAATCAGTAGAACTCAAAAAACATGTAGGTCGCTTTTGAACACCTTAGTTTATAACAAATACGCTTTTATTTATTAAGGTGCACCAGAAAAACTGAAACATATGGCTGCATGTATGAAGAAGCTTGGAACGTTATGAAAAATCATTTAAGGCTCACAAATAAATGTGATTATAAGTCCTTTTCTCAGATATAAAATAATTAAATATAAAGCAAACCGCCTTTCCTTGCAAACTGACAGAAATACTGCAAACCATTTTGAGGAGTCACTCATAAAAGCTTTACAAGTCATAAAATCCAGAACCAATGTTTGAGAGGCATTATCACTTTTTCTTTTTAAAAATATTTGCACAATATTAACTGTCATCCTTTGGAGCATGCCTATCATGTAGTTCAAAGATACAAGAAACTTCCTAACTATTGTGGAGCAGTTTCTAGTTTTTTCTGAACCCAAATGAGGGGGAGGTATCACAAGGTGAGAAACTTCAGTCTCCCTTTAGATATTTGTGTTTCTTCCACAAGACGACAATGCATATTTGCTTTAATTTCAGATATTCAATCTCTTCCTCTTCCTTCCAATGCTACGTAGTTACTCTAATATTATTATGGCAAGGAGCTTCCTTATGCTTCAATTTTTTCACTTGCTTTGTCTTTTCCAAGTTTAGTGTCCTTCCCTAGGATAATAACTTTGTGTATAAACCAGGGTGTAAAACATTTAGCTTCTTACGCTATTTACTATTTTCTCCTTATTCTTTTTCCCTCAACTAAAATATCAAATTTTTCACAGACCCTTGCCTAAGAGTTGCCCAGGCTTTAACACATACGCAGAAAAAGTTCTGTGCAAAACAAGTCTGTACTTTATCCAGCTTCCTGTCTTCCCTTAAATCTCACCCTCACCAAACTAGCTGAAGAAAACCACAAAATAGCATCAATACTCTAACAATTTTGTTTTCTGGTAGCTGATTATAGTAGGAGAAGATTACATTGCTCAGTAATTTACATATATCACTAATCCATGCAAACTAGCGCCATGTAACGCTCACTAATCCTGCCATCTCTTCTGCATCACCAGTCTGTCAATTTGTCCTTTTCTCCAACGTCTTGTACCTTGACTTTCATTTTGCAAGTGATATAATACAAGGAGAGCTATTTATATCATCTTGCAGGGCCTGACTTTCCGAGTAACTGGAGCAATTACTGCAAAATTGGGGAAACATGACGGTGATCTGCGACAATACAGAGGTTTTCCCACCACTCAGTATTTTTCAAGATTCATCAACCAATCCACCTGTATTTTGAGGAAAAAACCCAGACCACCGCAATACCAAGCAGATGAGTAGAATCCTCTGCCCAACTCTTAATTCATCCTTCCTCCTTTTTTTTCGTTATGAGTTACTATTACACACCGCTGAGCTGTCTGTAGTCTCAGACGGACGAGCAGTTCAACACGCTCTGTTTAAACGCTTGGGACAAGAGCTGCCACTGGAAGATGAACCACTCCTTAAACTCAGCATCTGATGGAGAAACTGGACATAAGCACTGGAATGGAGAGGGATGGAGGAACTGGACATAACAGAGCACAGACATAAAACCAGGGAAGGGAGTTGGGCAGAGAGTGCTCTCTCCAAAATTGCCAGGGCATATATTCCAACATAATTAACCCCAAAAGGAGTCCATGGGATCCTTTAAGTAAACACAAAGCTTTAATCCTTATTAAGTATCTAAAGAAACGGAGAACCATTCCCTTGATGTAATTCCCTTGACATACGCGGTATCAATTGAGCTTTGAAACCATAAGCCGTATCTAAGAAGTTTCTAGTTCAAAATCCTTGAAATGTGCTGGGGCACTTCCCACATGCCTGAAAGGGCAAAACTGAAACCACGACTCAGGTGCCTTTATCCAGGGTTATAAAATCTGTAGGCATTGCTGAGGGTTTAAAATACCTTCAAAAAGAGCCGCACAAGTTTTAAGTGGGTTAGTGTTACAGAGCAGACAAACAGTAAACCAACAGAGGAGGAACATTTTACCCTGTAACTCTATCACCTAAAAAAAGTCCTGATGATGAAAAGAAAACTTCTACCCTTTTGTCCCTTTTCTTCTGCCTGCCAGGATAAGGTGTTATAGTGTTACAATCCATCACAGGAACAGCTCGGGACCTCTCTATACGCTGTCTTGCTCTTTTTTTCCCCAACCATACAAAAAAAATACTGTCTCTACCCACTTTAGTCCAGAAAACATCTTGGAAGAAGGCCAAGAGGAACAGAAAATTCTTTCCGCAGCCTCTTTCCTCCAGAATTCTGTTATTCCGTAACAGCTTCCAAGTGTGAATAGCCCTTTAGATCAGTCTCCAAGCACATTCTGCCGTTATGTCCCTGGAAATCAGGGTAAGCCCAAAGTTGAAAGAGCCTCTTCTCTTCCTTTTACAAAGCCTGTGCTTCCTTACCTTTAAAAAGAAATTGGTGATTTTGTCCTTTTTCACTGACAATACTGGTGACACCCTGTCTCCATCAACAATCCCCAAACACCTGAGAAGACAGCCTTCCTATTTACAGGCAAAAAAAAGCTGCACATTACACACAATTCTAAAGACAGTTAAATATTTGCAGTGTGGAATATTAAATGCCTCTGAATAGAGTTTTCAGGACAATCCGGAACTGGCAACACTCAGCACTCGCTGGGCATGCCCTAGCTGAAGCTCCTCACCTTCACACACAGGGCACGTAGTCTGTGTGGCACAGAGCTCCCAGGCCCTTAGCAAAAATCAAAGTTGCATTTCTGAACGCTCCTTTTTTTTCTTCAAAAAGCTAGGCAGCCTAGAGAAGGACCTCGACCAAACTCATAAGCCTGCAAGCAGCAGAGCCCTCAAAACACAAATAAACACCATACTTCTATCAAGAACTGACAAATCACTGAAGCAAAAAGCTTTGCTAGACCTTTGGGGTGCCACAGCTAACAATGCCTTATGGTTTTAGACTTTACTAAATGGGGGGGGGGAGCTTTTCAACCATGATACAAGTATTAACTTGATGCATTTTGGGAGGGGAAGAGCAAGGCACAGGATTTAGCACTCCAAAACAGTTACCAGCAAACTAATGTTTACAGGGCTCAGGTGAGCTTCATGGTTAGACCCCCATGGAAAGAGCGTAACTGTCCAGAATAAAGTCTCTTTCCTGTACGAAGAGGCATGACCAGAAGAAGCAAACATGAGAACTAGTCAGAAAGGAAGATGGGGGAAACACAACATGGGGGAAACATAACCCCCATTTTTAAAAAGGAAAAAAAGGAAGACCCAGGGAACTACAGGCCAGTGAGTCTCACCTCTGTGCCCGGCAAGATCATGGAGGAGATCCTCCTGGAAACCATGCTAAGGCACGTGGAGAACAGGGAGGTGACTGGTGACAGCCACCACGGCTTCACTAAGGGCAAGCCCCCTGAAGAGGCACTCATCTCTTTCTGACAAACCACTAACCACATTCGTTGCCCCTCTGGTTCTCCACGATAGAACTGCAGGACTCTGTCTCCTGTTGTATGAAAGAACTGATCGGCAGCTTCCAAGATGATAAAGGATGGCCGCTCCTGTAGCGTAGCTTTGCAGAGCTTCTGCCTTCCACTCGGGAGGAGGTAGGAACAGACAGCACGTCCAGTGCATTCTCCCTTCCAGCAGAGGTGTATGTTGTCCAAAGAGAGAGGAAAATCTTGGAGGAAAACCCTCTCATTTCACTTTACCAGATCGGCCAAGAAATAAGACTCTGAGAAACTGCATGCATTAGGAAGGATTCGGAGAGCATCATGTGCTTCCAGCCGCCTCAGACAAAATACACATGACAGTATTAGCGGCTATCATCTGAGGCACGTGTTTCATGCAGTAGGTACCAGCCACTAAGCCTGAAATACAGAGACTGAATTTTGGAACACACACTAAACCCAAGACCAACATGTGTAACCAAATGAGCCATCTCTTTGAAAAGCTGCACAAGACTTCAAATTAAGCATGGAATATGAAGCTGGACTGGGAACAGGTAAGAATGAAGAACTGTATGAGATCTGAGAAGTATCATTTATTTTTCTGGCAAGAGGTAACTTCTGCTTAGCATTTACTGACCACTACATGGGATTCTGAAACTCCTTTTCCAAATACCAATGGCCGTTGCTTCTTGAACCTAGTCCAAAGAACTACGTTTCCTAGGAAGTTTCTGAACTCTGTCCTGACGCAAGAACCTGAAAAAGGAATCCCTGGCAAGTTTGTCAATAAAGGGGAAAAAATTCATCAGGAACTCATCTCCTCAGTACACGACTCGTCCCGTTCACACAGTTGGATTCACCCTGAGAGAAAGACATTTTCAAATTCTTGTCCAAACCCATGAATTGAACCCACTTAGAACACACACTTTTAGTCACAAGCTACGGCAGGGCTGCACAATGAACTAGTTACTAGCCAAAAGCTGTGCTCTGGCCAAAAAACCAACCCAAACAGCCATCACCAAAGATTCTCCTCCAACACAGCCATGTCGGCTGCCACCGCTGCTGTGCGAGGACAAGGTGACCACAGCAAGTGGATCCCATGCTGTAGCCCAACCACCCAGGCACGGAACATCTACCTAACATTTCCTACCAGCGCAGAGAAGACTGAAGCAGGGAGAAGACCGAAATGTATTAAACCACCACATAACGCCAAAATGATCTTGCACCTATGAAACCTCAAACCCAAATGCAAAACCCAGCGCAAGCAGTAAGCAAAGCTAACAGGGTGCCGCAGGCTCTGTGCTGGCAAATGCAGAGAACTTACTAGGTACATCTGCAGGCTACAAACTCCCAAGGATTCTGTTGCATCACACTGGAATCTCAGCAGAGTAATTAACAAAACAAATTATATTATGCCAGCAGTACTCCCTCAAAGTCTGTATGTTTCAGGAAGGGACAACTGACAAAAACACTGCACTGTTCGATTGAAAACATGTGCATTGCAAAGCCCAACTGTTCTTCGACTATTTGTTCCAGTAAATCTGAATATCTACAGGACCGACACAAATAGTCAGCTAAGGGATAAGTCAGACACATTAGTCATCAGCTCTGTGTAACCATTAACACATCGAGGGAACTCATATTCAAGTACCCAGTGTGAGCTCTTTTAATAAAACGGCCTTACGAAGTCAGTGACAGGTCGTACAATCTACAGATTTAATCTTATCATGACCAGAACTTGGGAGCACGACCTCTGTCCTCACCCTCCAGCACCTCTTCCTCCAGGCTCCGCGTGGGTTTCTGGGACAGCACTATTCTCTCTGTCTCTCCGGGTGCTCTCATCGGCTCACGTTCAGATTGCAGGTTTTTTTGATGCAGATCATTTAAACCTCAAACCAGCTGCTCCATGAACCTCATCCTGATCTCATGCCTCGCGGATAAATTACCAATGGCAATCTGACCACCTTCCTCAAAATTCTGTCCCTACCCCACCTGCCAACAGAAGACATTCAATTTCCCCACCTCAAAAAAATACTTGGGTTTTTGCATAACATTTTTACAACACTTCCAAAAATCCCTTATTGTATTGGTTTACGCAGGTTTTCTTTATACATCAGCTCCTCTATTTCCGTCTTACCTACTGCAACTTTCTTCTCCCTGAACACACCAAGCCCTGCAGTAACCTTCCTGGCCAGCACCCTTAGAATCGTGCTCGTGGTGCATCACTCCGAGCGTGCAGTTTCCACCCACAAATCTCTTCTCTGCATGGATTTCTCTCTGGCTTCACATCCCAGGCAACAGCATTTCATTCACACTTCATATTGAGACTCCAGTGGCTAGCAGGAGAGCCAGCTTCAGTGGTCCATTCATTCACAGGGTTGGGGTTTTTTCCAATTCACACTACAATTACGGATCCCAAAGGGCCTAAATGCACACCAAAAAAAAAAAAAAGACAAAGGGTACATTCACGCCATGTGAAGATCACAAGTGAGCTTCAACCTTCAAGCCATTAAATTCACATGGTATATCATGCCACCAAATAGTTATTGGCCTGGCTGTGGAAGTAGGACAGTCATGTCCACACACACCAGGGTGATCCCACTATATTGCTCTGGGGTCTGTACTAGCATGGATAAAACCAGTCTGGCATTTCTGTGTCTTACGCAGTTCCAGTAGTTTGCAGAGAGACAGAGCATGTCAACACTGTAAACAGATTCCCTAATTTCAGTTCCAGTGAGAACAAAACAATGCAACCCTAACAGATCCCAACTCTTCCCCTTTCCTGCCAAGACATCAGTTCTAACCAATTCAAGCCTGGTCTGGATAATGAGACCTGGACAGTCTTGAAAACTTCAATAACGTGCCTTTGAGACTCAGCATTACCTTCCCAAACTTTCTTCTGGTTGAATTCTTCATTATAAATTTGATTCTTTAAATCCCACAAGCCACAAAACATCATTCTTTCTCCTCCACCCTTCGGGCAGAGTGAAAATTTACCAGGCAGGAGAAGAAAGGGCAGAAGTAACAGAAGAGAGATTTAGAAATGGCTCACAGATCCATGCCGAGAACAGAGAAGAATGAAATATGCTGTTGTAGCGGCAAAGGTAGAACAAATTCTAGACCACCTAAGATCAGGAAATAACACAGACAGCACGGTGCTTTGCTCTTCAGAGCCAGAGAAAGCCGAGGGTCGGGGGCCGGGACGTGACACGGGCTCAGCCCTCTGTCCATGGAGCAGATCACAGAATGCGAAAGGCTGAATGAAAACATGTAGACAAGAATTCAGGCCCAGAGAGGATCCAGGGTGTTTCTGGATCACAGACATGTTTCACTTCAGACACGCTAGACAAAAGATACCATGGACAAACTACAAAGGCAATAATAAAACCGATTCTTTCCTATGAGGGGGAAAATTATCAGTAGTTTCAAATAGTTGCCATGAAAAGCAAATTCAAAAAAACTACACTGTACAAGCCTCCAAAACTGCACAAGCCTCCAAAACGGAGCACAACTCGAGTCTTTTTGCGAAGACTTGAATTCCTTATTGCTCTAGGGCCTGAACCAACAGATACACCATATTGCTTTCCCACCCGGAATGCACTTGGCGTGGATTCGTCTCCCTCCACACGAATTCACATTCCTTCACCAGACAGGCGTTTGAAATAAAATTTATGAGGTTTCGCAGTGTTAAAAAAAAAAAACCACCCAAAACCAAACCAACCTGAATGGGGAAGTCTATCATCAGGGAAATACAGCTTCTTCTCCAAGCTCTCCCCCAGACCAGGTGTATGTGGAAGCAGCATCTGGTATCTGCAGGGAAGTGAGCTCCTTCCTCACTCCCCAGGCGTACGGACCCAGAGCAGGTGACTCAGAGCAGACTTCAGATACTTTTGGTGACCCAGCCCCTCAGCGTCCAGCCACCACCTTCCAGCTCCAAGTCCTCGTTTCCTCCCTCCAGCTCCATCCCCCCATGGAAGCTCCTCCTCAGGGACTGACCCAATGTCTGGAGCGTATCGTGGCTCAAGTGAAATAAGGCAACGTTAAGTGTTTTACAGTGAGGAGAAAAACCATTAGCACCCTTCTGCAGTAAATATCTCCCCGTCAAACCAGTCTTATTAAACACAAAAAGCGGGCTGCATGTACGTGTTTTCTTCAAAATGCAGTAAGTCACCAAACAGATTTTGAAAAACAACTTCTTTATTCACCATTAAAGTACTAGAGGAGGCAGAGTGTCTGATTCCGAGACAATCCAGTATTTTGTTGCTAGAATCTCCAGAAGTTGGATGGAAAGGAGAGATGGAAAAAGGGGCACACCCCCAACGACGAATATAGAAATATTGCTTGGAAATGCAGAGGTTTAGTTAGGAAAGCATTAAGTTCAGCTGGAGCTCAAACTGGCAACAGGTGTCAGGACCAATACAAGCACATCAACAGCGAGAAGAATTACAAGCAATATGTAAATCTGCTACTGAATGGGGTTGACACCAAGGACTAAGAAAACAAGGAACAAACAGCTGATAGTAAAGGAGGGTTGAGTTAGGGATCATCAGTGCAACCCAGACCTACAGGTGTCCATGGGATCTGAGAGGATGCATTCAGGTGTCCTGTGAGAGTTGGCTGTCCCGATTGCAGAGCCAGTCTCCATTATCTCTCAAAGGTCACGGAGATCGGGGGAAGGCCCCTGATGACTGCAGAAGGGTAAATACTACACTTATCTGCAAACACACAAGAAGACAGATCTGGCAAACTCCACAGCAGTCAACCTCACTGCAGTGCCCGAGACAATTATGGAGCAGATCCTTATGGACGTTATTTCCAGGTATATGAAGGACAAGACGGTGACTGAAAAAGCCAGTTTGAATTTATCAAGGATAAATCAAGCTTGACCAATCTCAGTACCTTTTCTGATGAAGCAACTTGCTCCCTGGAGGAGAGGAGAGCTGTGGATGTCATCCACCTTGATTTTAGCAGAGCGTTTGACATGTGTCTCCTTTAACACTAGATGGCTGGCGCACAAGATGGTGGAAAACTGGCTAAACTGGCACAAAGTCTGCAGTTATCGCAAAGAGTGCTGGTTAAAGGCTCAAAGTTGAAGTGGCAGCTGGTCACAAGTGGAGTTTCTCCAGAGTCGATACGAGGTCTGATACTGTTCAGTATAGAATCATAGAATCTTCGTGGTTGGAAAGGACCTTTGAGATCATCATATATCATTTTAAACAACCCAGATGAGAGGAGCGAATGCACTCTCAGTGAAGTCTGCAGATGACAACAAACTGGGAGGAGCGGTAGATATGCCAGGAGGAAGGGCCACAAGACACAGTCACTGTGGCAGGTTGGGAGACTGGGCCACCATGAATTGTATTAGGTTTAATGAAGAAAAATTTGAAGTCCTATATGCAGGATAGAGAAATACTGAGCAGCATTACAGGCTGCACATGGTCTGACTGGCTGCACTGTAGCTCTGCTGGAAGAGATGTGGGGCTTCTGATGGACAGCAAACTGAACGCACGTCAACAGCTGAGGCTGCACCTGGAGCACGTGTATGGCCAGCAGATCAAGGAATGCGATTAATTCACCGTACTTGGCATTTGTTAGACCACACCTGGAATAATGTGTCCAGTTTTGGTTGGAGAAGGTCCAGCAAAAGGCCACCAAGATGATAAAAGGGTTGGAAAACTTGACATGAAAAAGACTGAAAGAATTCCATTCATTCAGCCTCGAGATGTAAAGGCTCAAGGAGGTCTAATCAGCCTTAGAGGTAGCTTTAGAGAAGACAGAAGTAGTCTTTCCATGAGGGCGCACGATGACCAGACAAGAGGCAACAGGCACAAGGATACTTCAGGGAAATTCTGCTTGGATATATGGAAATAATTCTTCACCCTAGAAACAATTAAACAGTGGAACAGGCTGCCCCGAGAAGCAATGGAACATCCCACACTGGAAATATTCAAGATTCAGCTTGACAGGGCCCTGGGGATAACAAGGATGTGCTTTCAGTGGAAAGCTGTATCAGATGATCTCCAGAAATCCCTTTAAGCCTAGACTTTTCTATCATTCTTTGATTCTAAGTTCTACCCTCCAAATCAAGGTGAAAATAATTTGCAAAAGCTACAGACTTGCCATGCTGCAAGTGCCCCCCACATATTGCAGGTGGGGGGAGAACAGTAGGGTTGGTGCACTCACAGCTGTCACAATGAACTGAAATAACAGGCACTCAGATTTGGAAAGTTATCAGCAAAGCTTATTTCCATAGCGCACATACAAAGACTCTGGAATTAAAGTGACGGATTTCAAGTTTCCTTGGAAGATTCTGCTCTAGGTATTACCTTTCGCTTGCGTGATAATCTTTTCTTAGCATCAACAGTAAATTACTGTATTGGGTATAATACTGCTAAGACAGCTTCTTTCTACACCTAACGAAACCGCTCATCTCTGCTCTAGTTTTCCACATCTGTAGAATCTGAGTCAGGTTGCCCCAAATAACTTGGTTGTACATATTTTTTGTTTAGTACTTGGCTCTGGTCTAAGTCTTTCAGTGCCCTCAGATGAGCAATCTGTGGGATACCATGCATGTGGTGATGCTTGAAGTAAGAAATGAAGAACTTGTGGCAAGTTACCAGCTTCCCACTCAGAAAACATTATCACACAAGTGAAGGATGTTAAGGAAGATGTATTTTCACTATAGTGGCACAGGTCAGGATAAAGCTATTGATTCTTCCACTCCTAAGTGACAACTAACCACAGGAAAAAAAACCAAACCAAACCAAAACACAAAGTACTAGCTTATATTCAGTGAGAAACACGGAAAACTCCTGTCAGAGCACTGATGAGAGCTCAGCTCATTGCATACACCGCTATGCACTAAGACAGCCTAGAAACTGGCCCGGTGCTGTGCAATGAAGTCTGTGCTTTGTCCCAGTGGGAACTACAGATGTGACAGCTCTAGGACACGGAGCAATTACCCATGCATTCATTAACTCCACTGAAAAACACCTAACTTGTCCGTTGTCTCTCAAGCCTACTTTCCCCCAGCATCAGAACACAGAAAGAATGTAGGAATTTGGCACGTACCCAGCGGAGAACAAATCAGGTAAGGTGAGCACCCAGAGGAAGCCAGCCTGGAGCTCACTAGCAGAACTGCTGCTGTCTTCAGTCTACTTCAGTGACAAGATGAAACCCAACTGAGCCTTTGCTACGTACTGTCCTTGCTTGGCAGTGGGTAGAGAGGAAAAAAAGTAGTAATCTAGAGAGGTTTCCACCAGGGCACAAAGTAAGCCTTTTTAGAGCAAAGGCAAGACACTGGGCTAACACACTCTAGTGAGAGCAGTGACTGGACTGATTGTATAAAGAATTACAGTAGAGCTTATATATTAAAATAATCAATACAAGACCCAGAAGGCTGCAAAACAGTCACGTTAGTGTTGGCAACACTCATTTTTTGCATTTCCTCAGGAATTTTACCTTCTTACCTATTAGAAGAGAAACGGCTTCTTAAGGACTACAAAAATTACTTTGCACTCCTTCTCCAGGATAGACTTGAGTTATCTCAGCTGACAAAGTCTTCCCACTGACTGATCATTGCCACTGCTGTGATTTTGATCTCCAACATAATGCAGCTACTAAAACAACTGCATCACCCTAAGACTGTATTTGTTCCTACTCCTTACACACACGGTGGAATGCAGAACTTAACTTTTCCATCTCTGGTTACTCTTCTGTATCGGCAGAGCAAGCTGTTGCCAAAAAAGTGATTTAGGATTCTTGACTGCAAGACTCCAACCCAGCGTTACTAAGACCCCACCAGAAAGAGAAGCTCAGGCTGTAGCTTCTCTGTATCAGTGCTTTTTGAAAAAGGCATCAGCAGAACGTGCCATTACAGATGAGCAATCCAAAACAATACAAATGGGGTGAGGGGGGGGAATCTGGGAATCTTTCAAGGACTAAAAAGTAGGGTTTTTTAAAAAAAGTTAAGGAGTTGCTATTGTCTCTGCAGCCTGATAAAACACGAGGGGTTTATGCTGGCTGCAGCTGGAACATTGCAGCCTTTTTAAAAAAGGCGAAAGCCAGAAGCATTTCCACGTCACCCTGTGCCCCTCTAGACCACGCAGCTTTGCTCTGCAGAGAGGGACGTTCGGCCTCCGGCGCAAGTACAAAATTCCATTAAAATAAAGTTTCTTTTCGCTTTCAGATTTTTTTTTCTGTTTTGAAGAAGAACATCCTGCCAAAAACCAAATCACCACAAAATGTAACATTATAGGACCCGGGCATTTCAGCAGTGCGCTTTTCTTGGCTATCAGCTGTGACCGTGCAGTTCGACCCAGCGGTCAGCACTGAACCCACAAGTGGATTCCACCAAACTTTCTCTATCGCAAGAGCATCGAGCATTCCTGAAATCCTCTCACAGTCCGCTTTACTCCAGGAAGCATGCCAAAAGGAATGATGAGAAATCCAGTAGTCTATGCTGTAATTAAATGTAAAAACAGAGATACGCAGTTGAACACATCCACCACACAGAAAAGGCCAGGATGATTCTACAATGCGCACAGGCCGGCACTATATGCAGTCCACCAGATCCTGGGAAAAGGAGCAGTGAACTTTGAAGAGCAGCCAGAGTAGGTTTTGTTAACAAGGGAAGCAGACCTTGGCACTGACCTAGCATATCAGCACACCTGAAGCAAGAAGCAGCATCATTCCCTTACCCCTCGAATGCAGGATACCAACCTGTGACTCGGGGAGCACGTGAAGCGCTTCTGAGCAACTCACCTGTGCCACGGCCCAGCTTCATATCCCTCTAGAGGGCAAAAATGCCAGCTGAAAGCCATACCTGGCAGTAGTAATGTGCCCTCAAACACAGAATCATAGAATGTGTCGGGTTGGAAGGGACCTTTAAAGCCCATCCAGTCCAGCCCCCCTGCAGTGAGCAGGGACATCTTCAACTAGATCAGGTCGCTCAGGGCCTCATCCAGCCTGGCCTTGAATGTCTCCAGGGATGGGGCCTCCACCCCCTCTCTGGGCAACCTGGGCCAGTGTCTCACCACCCTCAGTGTACAGAACTTCTTCCTAATGTCTGATCTAAACCTGCCCTGCTCTAGTTTAAACCATCGCCCCTCGTCCTATCGCTCCATGCCCTTGCCAACAGCCCCTCCCCAGCTTTCCTGTAGGCCCCCTTCGGGTACTGGAAGAGGCTAAGGTCCCCCCGGAGCCTTCTCTTCTCCAGGCTGAACCCCCCCAGCTCTCTCAGCCTGTCCCACAGCAGAGGGGCTCCAGCCCTCCCAGCATCTCCGGGGCCTTCTCCGCCCCCGCTCCAACAGCTCCGTGTCCTTCTTGTGCTGAGGGCTCCAGAGCTGGACACAAACATCCTCCTGCCAGGACTGCCCCAAGTCAGAGAGACGCTACAGATACCCACGAACACGCACAATAACAGATGTGTACAAAACATGTGAATTCAGCACATCTACGTAGGATTTACTGCATGGGCAGAGATCAAGTGTCCTGCCCACGCCACGCAGCTGAGCGATCCGCTGCGACAAAGCAGCTGGACACTAATTATTCCAAACACTTTGCAAGGGAAGCTCCCGGCCCATTCAAACAGAAAGCTGGCCTCTCCTTCCTTCAAAGGGTCTCAAATGCAGAACTCCATGAAAAGACGTGCATACCCAAGATAATTTGAGGGCAGATTTCTTCTCTCAAGAATTTAAGTGCTTTGATTACGCTGAATTCTCCTACCACAGTATTGACAGAACAAAGGGGAACAAAGTCATGTTTATAGTCGTGGTTTTTCCTCTTTAAATGGGTAGAAAGATGCTGGCAAAAGATGGAGGCATAAGGCCACTAAGGACGGGGGAAACTGGAGGAAAAATTAGGAGTAAAATGATACCTTCATAGATGACTTTGGCAGAAGGCGGCTGCCAGTAGCTATGTAGTAAAACAAAAGAATTCTGGCCCTACATAGAATAAGACAGGCTCAAAAAAATGCACTAATGCCCAGAACTTTAGACATAATCATAACTGGCTGGGAAAACCAGGATTACCTTACATGCCATGAACAACTACATTTGTCCCATAGCACTCAACTGGGGACTTAAAACTGGAAGTATCAGGTCAGTGCCATATAATCTCAGCTGAGGTTAAATGCCTCATATGGAATTCCAAATACTTTGCAGTAAGTTTTCTAGCAGAAAATGGAGTAAGTAGTACAAAGAGACCCTGACAAACGTTATACAACATAACGGGGTCTATTTGTTCAACCCCAGGGAGTGTTTGGGGCCCAGAAAGAATGAATGTAACTACTCAAAAGCCAAAAAAAAAAATACAGTTGATTGAAACTGTTCATATAAGGAATCCTAGAAGAAATTTCCATTTGCACTGGCTTGCCAAAAGCACACACGATGCACACTTACACCAGGAATTCAGCTGGGTTGAAAGGGTGAGGGCAGTGAGCCCCTGGCCCAGGTTGCCCAGAGAAGCTGTGGCTGCCCCATCCCTGGAGGGGTTCAAGGCCAGGTTGGACGGGGCTTGGAGCAACCTGGGCTGGTGGGAGGTGTCCCTGCCCAGGGCAGGGGGTGGCACTTGGATGGTCTTTAAGGTCCCTTCCAGCCCAAACCGTTCTGTGGTTCTATGCCTGGACAAAGATCATCTCACTTAAAATAGACAAGTTATAGCAGAAAATGAAGGAAGGGGGAGAGAAATGTTCTTGCATGCGCTGAAGGAAGACTACAAAATGAAATCCAGTAAATATCATACTTTTACTTTATTACCTATATATATGTATACTTTTATTTATACAGCAATTGCCAAAATGACAACACCCACGTTAGGAGCTCCCAGAATACAAAGCACAGACTTATAATCTGCATGGCCGACTTTGGCTCGGGTTGTATAAGAATAAACAAATTACATGAAGGTAGGTACTGAAAAGACACATCAATGTTGGATTTCCTTTAGAGAAGTAGCTGTGGGAACTCAAACTTATCCCTGCTCTTGTCCCACGAAGTCTCTTACTTCCAAGAGAATAACCTATGGCTTTCACTAGCTTACGTCTTTATTTACCACTTCTGTCAGGGGTGGAAGGAGAGAGGCTGGGTTTGCTGGTTGTTTTCTGAGCAGATAATCCTAGGAGATTCAAATAAAAAGCAATATTCCAGTATTCCAGATAAGGATGAATTAGCTAGATGCAGAGATCACAGATGCCTCCCACATCCTATTCTCCCAATTTTGGGTGCCATGCCGCACTGAGGCATTCCAACTGCATACACAGGCACATCCAAGATATTTTCTTCGTGTTTGCTGTAAAATACGCTGTAACATGTGTGACTCCTGACTTTATTAATCAATATTCAACAGCAACGTCAACTGCCATTCTGCTCTCCATGCCCAGACTTTAATAAAAGCCTGAAGAAACTCAGATAGATTGAGTGCTGATACAGGTAGCTTAAAGTGATTTCATCACTGAGAAAAAAAGACCATAAAATTTGTAGAAGCATGGAAACACCATTAGTGACAATGTTCTCTATGAAGACCCCTCACCTGTTCACCTTTTGCTGTAGTGAAGATGTGACATTTATTCCTATGCTTTGTTCGATCCCTGTTAAGGCCTTCTTACCCTACAGCTACTGGTTCACGGTGAGACTCTCATGAAGGATTCTGTCAGTATTTAGCCAAGTCTGGTTGTTTGGATTTCCAAAAGTAGTCAGTGTCCACCCAAAATCCAGCCCAGCCACGGGAGTCCTGGTGTCCCTCTCCGTTTCACCCCACAGCCTTCGTTAACAAGGTGATGGATTTTGTGCCGTTGCTGAGAGGGCGCCTTCAGTGGGGCCAGAGGGAGGGAAGGGGAACACAGAACATGCACACGGAGAAAGGCTGCCCTATAACTAAGAACAATATTGTCCTTAAAAAGAGGGATGGGGGAAGGGAACTGATGCGAGGAGATTGTCACAGGAAGAATGCAACGTCGTTGCCATAAAACTAATCAAACTTACTTTGTCCTATATACAAATGCCAAGCAGAAACGGTGCATTTCTGCCAGAAACCATTTTCCATATGCAAGACAACATTTTATCCGTATAGAGAGGTAGAAGCCACAGAGGGGTAAAAAAAAAAAAAAGTTGAGACTGCAGAAAGAAGTGAGGCTTAAAACGCACAACACTCCATCCCATCCCCCTCCCCTCACGCCAACCTCTCATCTATAATCCAACACAAGAGAGACAACAGGCAAACAGCAAGAGGTCATCTTCAAAGGGCTGGTTGCCAAGGGAGGCCAGTGGAAAGAGCGCAGGCATGTCCCCATCAAAGTCCAGCAGCTGTGAGAGCCACAGAGGTGCAGCCTCCCCCGGGGCTGCAGAGAAATTCAGAGATGGAGGGTCCCGCTGGAGCCGCGATACACGGCGTGCAGCACGCGAGAGAAGGGTTATGATATTTTAATCCTTCGTGCATTTTTGCACTTCAGATACATGAACTGGTGTTTTTTAAGCTCATCAAGATACATCCTCTGGAATCACGGCAGAAGGCAGCACCAAGGACCAACTTTTTGCTCTGTTCAAAATTGAAACTTTGGCTCAGTGACTTAACACAGAACAGAGACGGAAAAGGTAGAGCAGATAATGCACAGCCAGCTCTAGTTTCGTTACATCTCACAGAAAATACAAATACATCTCCACAGGTGGAGCCTGGGAGACTGTCCCACAATAAAAACTGCCTGCAAATACTACCCAAAGCACGAATCGTTTTTCTTGGAGAAAGTACAAAATGATAACAGACTCCTTGCTACCTGCAACGTTTGCATAAAAAAGAGAAGCCAACATATGGACAGCCGCAGATTCTAATTCTCAGAACTTTAGCTCTTTGTATTAAATGAACACATGATGATTGCATGTAAAAATTAAACCCCTTGTCCTCAAATACAGGAAAAGAAGCTGCAAATGCAAGCAGTGAAATCTAACAGATTAAGTAAAATCAGAAAGGAAAGAGGAATCAACATTGCTGTATTATGAAAAAAAAATAAAAATTGAAAATTATGACTTTTGTAGTTCCCAGAAGCTAGGGACTAGTTTGTTTTAGAAAAATGATTGTGGCTTAATTAGCCGACAGATCTTCAAAATACAGTTGTTGAATTATCAGATAGTGATAGAAATAATTTTGTTATATTTACCTCCCACCTCATGCCTAGAATCTTCCCCAAAACACACAAAGAAAGGAAGCAGCTGGCACTTGCTAAGGCTGAACAGACACACTTCTTTAGCACGCATTTTGGAGCATGAAGTTTCAGCCGCCGTCAGCAGACAACGGTAGCTTGAGTGAAAATTGAAATGGCAGAGTTACATGGTCTGAACAGACCCTCTGGGTTGCAATGCAAAAGTCGACAGGAAGGAAGGTTTTAATATTTAGAAAGTTCTCAATTACCACCTTGACCGAAAGCCAGTCTGGCAGCACCCCCAAGGAAGCAGACGATACACTAGTGATACAGTACTAGACCTGCATTCCTCTTAGCATGAAAAAGGGTTTTCCAGGCTGAGACAGTATTTCGTAGTCTAAAGATCTGCCCTATTTCTTCAGTCAGCACGTGAACTAATTTTTGAATATTTACATTAAGACTTTTTCAAGATTCTGTAAACCATACAATCTCTAGCTAACAGAAGTTCCTTCAGCCTGGACCTCAGAAGATGCTCTCGCAAGTTTTTCAATGTGAGGAAAATACTGATCCCCTCCACTACGGCAAGGCACATTAAACTGCCTAAAACAGAACGCTGCTTTTGTGTCTTTCAGAGTTATGTGCTAACGTTGATTAAAAAAAGAAAGTCTGTTGTCAGCAGACCTAAATTCAGTACGTAAGTGTCTGCATCACCACCAGAGGCTTTTAAGAGACTGGAACCATGGACATGTTGCAAACCCTACATACTGGACATTTATTCAGCGTTTTCCATCCCTAAGAGCAGAGCAGAGAGTAAGGAGTTGGTGTGTGCACGCACCGCAGAGCTGGCCTCCACCTATCCCACACAACGTGATGGCCAAACTTGGAGTTGTGGTGCTTACCTGGACATTTGTCACCATGTCATCAACATACCGAGTACCCCAGAGAAGGACTTCCTTGAGAACTGAAGCACTGTATACCAGCTTTGTTTCCTTCTGTGAGCACTCCTAGCATGGCTTACTCTCTAGGAAAAAAAAAAAAATCACCATCTCTGAGACTGTGCCTGGGAGATACGCTCTCAGCTCAGTGGCCAGAGTAATGATTTCTCAGTTCCCAGAGCAAGCAGCACATCCCCAAAGCACAGACCCAACAGAGGTCAGATCCTTGCACCTGCTCCTCTCACCACCCAGACTAGACTTTCCAGCAGCCGATCTTCTTCACATTCTCCCTCAGTTGCTCCACCTACGTGGCATTGTTTCTAAGGAATCGTATTTATTCTTCTGTCTTAGAATGGTTTGGGTTGGAAGGGACCTTAAAGACCATCCAAGTGCCACCCCCTGCCCTGGGCAGGGACACCTCCCACCAGCCCAGGCGGCTCCAAGCCCCGTCCAACCTGGCCTTGAACCCCTCCAGGGATGGGGCAGCCACAGCTTCTCTGGGCAACCTGGGCCAGGGGCTCACCGCCCTCACAGCAAAGAATTTCTTCCTGAGATCTCATCTAAATCTCCCCTCTTTCAGTTCAAAACTGTTGCCCCTCGTCCTGTGGCTCCCCTCCCTGCTCCAGAGTCCCTCCCCAGCTTTCCTGAAGCCCCTTTAGGGACTGGCAGGGGCTGGAAGGTCTCCCCGGAGCCTTCTCTTCTCCAGGCTGAACCCCCCCAGCTCTCTCAGCCTGTCCTCCCAGCAGAGGGGCTCCAGCCCAGTGCTCCACTCTTGACATGAAACCACCGGTGCTGCGTACTCTGTCCAGTCTTTTTCCGGACTCCTCTGCCACAAATCACCCCGTAGTCCCCTGTTCAGAGACAGTCTACTGCAAATCCCTTCACACATCTCTCTCATGACATGAGAGGAAGACAAATATTGAAATCAGCTATGGCTATTACGGATCTTAACTACACATTTTCCTTTGTTATGCTGCTACAGAGTTAGACTATTTTGGACACCTCCCCTTATTTCTTAGCTTTGCATGCATTTCTCTGAAGCTTAACCTTTAAGTTTCTCAAGTCACCGATGACAACTATCATATTCTTGTATCAAATTTTATCATCAATTACAAAGCACTCTCCCCTCACTCTACATTTCACTTCAGCTTACATTGCAACAACCAAAAAATGCTCAAGAAAATACCTGTGGCAATTTTTACAATCTGAAGATAGAGTTACATCTTAAGTCAGTTTTTGAAGTTTATCTTTTGGTCAGATTTGTGTTGACGTTTTCTAAACCATCCTGGAGCAATACACAAACAGGTACAGTTTACAGAGGTTCTGTTTCAAACCCCAGCTGCCACATGCCTTCTCATATCCCAGTTTCTCCACTTTGGGCTCCAAATTTCCCTTAACTCTCCTCTCCAGGACCTAACCCTTGACCTCTTTTGCAGTTTGACAACCCAGTATACTTCAATGGATTTGTTTGCAATTTATTACTTCTGCCCATGTGAAAACATTTTAAGGTGTCAGGGAAATTTTAGAGGAAAAGGAGCCAACTGATTCTGAAAGCACAGGTCGCCGAACAGGTACAGCCTCCAGTTTGTTTCTAGACTGTCTGCTCTTCCTTCAACATTGAGTTCTCAAGAAATTGCATCCACCATCTCCTTCGCGCTCTGCCCCTGCTCTGCACTCACATTCCCTGGGCAAAGGCCAACCATCACATCTAGTTTTACAGACACTTCTTTTGTCAGGTCCAACATCTTAACAGATACCAGCACAATCTCCCCAACCTATTTAAAATGGAAATACAGGCGAAGCCAAAGCCTCTGCTGCAGCTACAGGAGACGAGGCTCTAGAACAGGCTGTAGGCCAAGGAACATCACCTCCGTTACTGGATGGCGAGGTGATCTTCTCATCGTACTTCAGCTTGTCTCACAGCAGGAATTGGACGCATTCCCGCCTTTCCTCTGACATCCCCACAGCCCCAGGCTTCTCTCAAGGCCACTCACTCCACTTCTGAGTCCCCGGTGTAAGCAACGCAGCTCTTGGGGAGACACCGGCCATCCTCTGTTGTGTCCAGTCTCCTCCCCTGATGGCTCCTGAGCCCGGCTACACCCAGGACACGCCAGCAGACTTGTGTTACGTGTTACACCATGGTGGAGATGAGAGACCAGGCTGCTCACCATGTCTCACCCTAACGAAGGATGGAGGTGGCTGGATTCCTGCTCCAGCAAAGTCCTTTCCCTTTACGACTGTATGGGCATCATCCCTTTCTCCCTCTGCTTAACTTCCTCGTTCACAGGATAGGGAAAAGACACCCTTCCCCAAGAAAAAAAAAAATTAGTGGCCAGTATTATGGCATATAAATCAGATGCAAAGAGTTGTTCCTGAAAACAGATTACGGTTTCATGGGCTTTTTTCCATAAAAGAAAAGAGATAGTGCTCTGGGTTCTCCCTTTCAGATAAAGTAATGAGTAACTGCACTGTTTTCAAAGTCTTCTACTGCAAGAATTCGGTGAATATTGAGACCTTCTGTGTTATCTGATGGGAAGAAACACTCAAATCCACTGGGGAAAAAATGCCCTTCTTAAAAACAGCCACCTGATGGCAGCCTGTGGCTTCAGTCCTATTGTTCCAAGTGGCAACTGGCAACCATTTTGAGTGAGATTAGCTCTACACTGAGTCACCACTGAAGAATGTTCTGTAGTAGGGAGAATGACTTCAAAATAAAAAGCTATTCTTAATTCTAGTGTAGCCCACTGCTGAAATAGTGACTGCAAATATTCCCATTTCACACACTGTGAAATTCTTCTTCCCTTCTTTCAGCCACAATTTGTTTTATTTTGCCCAGCAAATAACCAACTTAGATGTAAAGAGGGTCTCCACAACTCAGTCCAGCCCACTACTCGGAACACCCTGCCAGCGTACGCGGCTGCTGATGTACAGTTTCACTCTGCTCACACTCTGTATCTTCAGCCAGAATGCTGTTCTGCACTCAAGAAGTTATCAGCCCTTCATTCTTTTTCATCTTTCAAAGCCATTTGTAGAAACTTCACACTTGGTGCCTGAAGGATTCGTTTTCTATTGTTTAAAGTCCAACCAACAATAACGATGGCTTCTGAAATTCTGGAGACCTGATGCACCACCACCCCCCTCCCCCCCCCCCGTCATTACGAAGAGGTTAATTTCCTGATCTAAGAGCAAAATTCAGCTTCACTTTGAATACAGAACTGCAAAACTGAACAGTTTTACAGAACTGTGAAACAAAACAGCTTTCCTCAGCTTCTTCTCTGACACCATATTAACGTACCTCCTTATCATACGTACATTATATGTGGGGGAGAAAAAACAAGGTATGAGAAGTTTCTAAAATTTAAAATTTACCTAAGCTTTTCTGTCCAAATAATATTCTCCGACACTGCTCTTCTACACGTTCATTTTAATCCAAATTGCATAGGAATGCTAAAGCTGGAGTAGCAAGTACTTCATACTTGAAGTGTGAGATTTAAGGTAGCCCAGTTCAGCCTCCACTTTAGACACTTGGGCTGTATTTCAGAATAGCACAACAGTTTACCCTCCTCCCTTCCCCATCTCTTTCTGCGTTGCTCCTTCCCACGGCCACTAACCTATCGCCTCACCTCTCTTCTCTTCCAGACTACCCCCTTCTCTTCCACTCTACCCTGCTACCCTGCTTTTTTCCTCTTTTTTTTTTTATTTTAACGCAACTCCTGTAGCACTGGCATACAGCCCACACTAATAAGTCCAGCAAAACTTATTGGCTTGGGTTTAGGGCTGTGTATCTACTGCTGGCACACCTCACCACTGAGGTATGCCTCCCCGATTGGGAAATTAATGGTGTAAACTGTACTCCAGGAACGCAGCAGTGTGGGGCGAATGAACACTGTCTGCAGGACATTTCTCCCACGTGTTAGAAGAATTGGACAGTGCCATGAATGAGGTAAGATACTATGAGAAAAGAAAATACAGTGTTGTGGTTAAAGCAGCTGAATGCTTCCCAAGAGACTGGATGGCTTCCTCTGCCACAGAGTTCCTATGCAATGTTGGGCAAGTCATAAAAACAGCCGTACAGGGTGTGACCAAAAACCCAACCAGTACAGAATGCCATCTCCAACAGCGGCCAACTGCACAAGTTTGGAGAATAGGAAAAGCAGAACAGATACAGAACGACTCTTCTTTTTGATACAGCCTCTTAATTAAGGCTATCAGTGATTAAGACTTGCAGAGCTGTGACTTTACCCAGAACATTGCATTTAATAGCAAGCAATGCATCTATGTGCTGTGATTTTGCCTAATCCCTTTTGGATGACGCACATACTTTTGGCATTTAGTTTGTCCTACAGCAAGTGACACAACTTACTGTTTTATGAATACACATTCTTTTGCTAACTTCAAAGCTGTTACGTGAATTTCACTGAGTATGGCTCCAATAGTCCTGTATTGCAAGGAATCACCAATAGTTAATCACTGTCTCTACATCAGACTTTACCCAAAGCCTCTTGTTAACAGCCTCTTTTCCAAGCTTTTTTCAGCTCGGGAAACTCAGGCTTTTTCAGTGAGCATCCCTCCACCACATGATGAGGCTGATCCACAGCTTTTGATCTACTTGTTCTTTTTCTACTCTCCCTTCCCAGTTTTAGGACGCGCTGACTCGAACTGCACACAACATTCAAGCCCTTGGAGCCCAGTGGTGCCCACCAGGCGACTGTTCCGCTTGGCTCTCTGGTCCTTCCCTGGGAATTGCAATGCTCATGAAATTTTCAGCGTTCCTTCTACCAGGGTAAGGCTTTCAGAATACACCTCATTCTTAAGAGGGCAAAGTAATCTTAACCACAACTTTGAGAAGCCCTTTATGATCCCTCGTTGTTCTTCCCAGTGCATGCCTCCAGCTTGTGCTACAATTAACCAAGACCCTTCCCAAGACCAGCACTGACACAAACCCCCGTACGTACAGCTGTGACTCCTTGGGGAGAATCCCTTTAACTAAGGTCCTCACATGGCACATTCGGCCAGAGGTAAACACGAAGCAGGGTCTGCAGAAAATGCGACACAGACAAAAACAAAAACAAGGTCAATGCAATCTGTGCCCACTCACAAAAATAAACAGAAAAGGCTAGGCAGTGTGAAAGGAGCAACCACACTCACTAACACACCTCTGTACTCCTCTGCTAGGGAATTTAGGCCGCAATATTTAAATAACTGTTGCTGCTCATTTTTAAAAAAATACATGTAAGAGTCCCTTCATTTCGTCAGGCATTTAGAAAAGAGATTTGGTCTGTATCTATGGAAAGTTAACGTATATTGCAAGCACCAAAGGCCACGTGAGAACGGCAGCTGCTAGAAGAGCTGTGGTTAGGATGCTTCGGTGACTGTCATACCACGTACAGCCTCCGTCGGGTAGCTAATGGTAGACAGAAGTATTTACCCTCAGTCTTCAGACAATCTGGCTCAAACATCCTCTACCACGTTTTGGCTTCTTTCTAGTACCTAATATCACAAGATTGCATTGCCTTTTTCTTTTTTTCCTTCCCCAGAGCACCTCAAACCCTCCTAGCTACAATAGCACTAAAGTAATGTATTACTGACTTCAAACCTGCCTCTTACTGCCAGGACAGGGAGTCGTTTCAGGCCCAGGAGCCTCAAGTGAGTAACGTTTTCTTGACATTGAGGAGTCAGCCCCTTACCCCTGCTGCTCTTGGAGGGACAGCAGCCCAGTACTGGCATTCAACTCCCTGTTTAATACGTTCACCCAGATGAACAAGAGTTTTCTGTGCAAGATCACATCACCTTTTAGTAACTAACTTTATGAACTATTTTGCTGTGCTGGAAATTAACACCGTGCACAGGTTTGCTGGTCCTTCAGCTGACAGACTCCTCGTTATCCTCTCCCAGCCTAGAAGAAAAAGGCCAAGACCTCCACCCCATCTAACGCTGTTCATGTTGGGCTTTAAGGACACATTTTGTCATCAGCCTACAGTAGCATGCTTCAAAACACGCGTGTGGAGGAAGAGCTGGGGGGAAGCAGCTGTCCTTCCTCCCCACCCATCACTGCCACCTGAGGCGCAGTAAGTTATCTTCCCCAGCATCTTTAGGACACATTTGAGCCTGGTCTGTCACAAGACAAAAAAGAAGAGACCATCACCTCTCATCAAACATGACAGGACTCACAATCCCAAAAATAAAGACACAGCCATTCAAGTAAACTTCACTTTGCATGAAGTGGTGACAGACAGAATTCTTGCGGTTTTATCTGCAATATTGTTGTTCAATAAAAAAGTTAGCACGCTTTCTCCTAGGTTAATATGCTTTTCTGGTTTCCTTAAACAGAAGAAAATCTGAATGACCAAATCGCACATCATAGTTGATGGTGGTACAGCTCAGTTCCTCTATAAACTCCCTCGAGCTGGAGCCTGAGTAAAACCTGTTGAAGATCAAACTAATCTGCTCACTATCATCATCAGCTTCCTGTTCATTCATCAGTATATGAATGGTTACAATGGGGCCATCGAGACAAAAGATGGCTTCAGAGGGAATGTCTGACAGAGGAAGGAGTTACATCAGCCTAACGCTCCTTTGTTCAAAGGGCTCTGAACATTAATAGCAGCTAAAGACCAGGCAGCTGCTGCACAGAATTAGAAAGAGACAGAAAGAACAATTACTTCCTGGCAACGTTTTTTCCCCTGCAGCTCAAAAAAAAAAAAAACCCAAAAACCACCAACTCTACAGAACTTATGCTGAACAGTAAGAGAATGAGAAAAATTCTGGAGATTTAGTCATCTTCCCTCTGTTCCTGTTCGGGAGCATTTTAACTTGGTACCTACCAGACGTGCCAAGGAAACTGTTGTTCTGGACCTGCTGCACCACACGCACCATCTCCAGCTCCTTTGCTATCCAAAACTAAGGATAAGTGCAACGTCACGGTATGCAGCAACCCTCACCAGGCCCTCAAAACCAAAACAGATCTTCCTTGTGCTCTCTTCATTCAGAGAAGCATGCTAGGGACGAAGCAATGGACTGTGAGAAAACATGGAACAAAAAGCCATCAAGGGCTTGTGTATTAGCGATGCTAATAGGAAGTCCTAAGCCAGAAGCTGGTGGAGCCTGGAAGTACGTACTGCAGAATTCGCACCATGTGCTTGCTCTAATCTTTACATTCCTTCACAAGTATCCGCTACTGGCTTCTGCCAGGGAGAGCCACTGGAGCAGAGGGATTTTTTGGTTACGTTGGCATGGCAGTTGTGCTAATCCACTTGGTTGCATGCATCAAAAGGCCACGGATACTGTTGATGGAAGTGGCCGCACAAACTCAGTAGAGCATACAGGAAATCAGTTAAAACCTCTTTTCTCATTCTATGGCTCACCAGAAGCAAAAGCATGGGAATGTCATCCTGGTGGCAGAACCCTCCAATTCATCTTCTTCCATGGGTAGAGAAACCCCTGCCTTGTTAACTGCTGTCTGCTGCAGCAGACTGGAACGGCCTGTCCCGCACGTATCTGGGTGGCATTCCCAAAAAGGAAGGATTTTAAAGCGGATGCATAAGTTCCCAGAAAGTCATAGTAACTGCTAGGATTCCCACCCCGGAATTTTTCTCTAGCCTCTCCGTATCATGAGGGGAAAGTGCCTGCAGCAGTTACAAAAGTACATGTCAGAGCCCATCTCAGAGCTCTGTAAGATGTGCAAATTTCCTGGTGCCTGAAGGTTTGGGTAACTAGAAACCAAAAATCAGAGTATTTCAAGTGTATTGAAGCTCTTTCTACTAGTGTCAAGTATCAAATCAGACACATCTGTGGAAGGAGCATGGCAGAAGAGAGATCCAGGGGGGTGGAGGGGAGAAGTTTTGATGCCGACCAGCAAAATGGAGAGATTTCCACATAAGACAAGACAGGAATGCCAGTAGCATCCCACATACTCCACAATAAAGAGGATGCATCCCTTTTTGAGCAGGGACCTCTTATTAAGGTAATGAAGTGATTTAGCAGACTAAGTGTAGCTTTGACACTGGAATAAAGCACAGAAGTCAACAATATACGCAGCCACCTTTCCCTCATGATAGATTTTCAGACTTCAGAGCGACCCAATTTTGGGTGCTGATCTGAACTGCCCTGCAAACAGTCCCATGGCTACGGGGGAAGGAAAGCTGGAGGTTTTGCCAGACAGAAGTAACCACTGTGGTTTCTGGCATCCTGGAATACATTTTGGGACAGAGATAATCCCATTAGATCTCTCTTCTGAAACAATCAGCAAGTGAAACAATGCAGAACGGTGAAGTCGTTTTTCAGTTTCCCAGTTACCAGCTTCCCCGGGACCAACGGGGAGGGCTCTCCCCGGTCACACAGACAAACCCCAGGCCCAGACCAAGAGCAGATGCGTGCAGACTTTGTTCGCCATCCGGGTAGAAGAGCTTCTTCTGCCTGAGCTCCAAACACGGACAGAATCGATGCAACTACATTAACTAATATACACTGCCCCTCTTGTCACACTTATTCATTCAGGCTTGGTGTCATGCCCACAAGGTGACATAGTTTTTGGCTATAGTTTTTTTTCTATCCCCCACCTTCATAATCAGAAGGGAGGTTCAGAAACACACTTTTGCAGCTGCAGCATATAAAAAGAAGTACAGTTTGTAAAGGAGAAGACTGGAAACCCCTTCCATCCCAGAAAAGTCACACCTCTCCCTCCTCCTTCCCACATACACCAAGGGGGAGAAGAACTCTTTCTCTGCCATGCACCGCTTGTGCCCGCAGGAGCCTGCGCTTCTTGACAACGGATGAGGCTCACGGCTTGTCCTCCACCTCCACCTCCCTGCACTCAACTTCTCATACAAATCCCAGAAATTTTTAACTGGAGTTCTCAAGAGAAAACAAAATAGTTTCCATTTTAATAAGGAAGGCAGCCTGAAAACAAGCATTCCTTCCTTTGCCTTTTTCCTACTGCATCCCACATGGACACCACAAGTGAGAGAACACCACATGCGGAAGTTGTGCAAAGTAAAATAAGGAAAACTGCAAGTCTGCAGTTACTTCAGAACGCCCCAGCTCCATGCTCTCCGTGAAAGCCTTCCATACACTCAGATATCCCTGCTCTATCTCTGTGGCACACGCTTCACCTCTCTAAACAAACAAGGACTGTCTTTGTGTCTTTGTTTAAATTAAGAAAAAGAAAAAAAAACCAACCTGTCTCACAGGCTGTGATTACATCAGCAAGAGCGTTCTCCTTTTCTCTATCAATCCTGCCTTACTCGGGCTTTGAAGCGCCTCTGTGTGCTGCTGCCATGTGCTTTGATCTTTCTATTTTATGCCCCAGGGCCAGCGCTGATAATATCTGCTTTGCCTGCACAGTTTTGGGAAAGGCAGCAGCACCCGTTCCTGTCCGAGAGCGGCTCTGCCATGGCAGCGAGGGCACGGGCACCCCTCCGCGTGAAATCACGCCGTCCCTCCACGTACGCCACCGTAACAAGGCTTGCACAGCCCACATTTGCTCCCCTGGTAAGAAGTAGTTGGGTGCGATAACTGACTGTCAGTCGTTCAGCAAAGTCCCTGCATGGCAGCCACACAGCCTGGACACACGGAGCTCTGCGTTCCTGCTTCTCTAGACTATTTTGTTAAGGATATTTAACAATAATAATAGGAAGGCCCATCAGCCTATGTCTCTTGTAACAGAATTGGGAAACACCCTGGGCACCAAGCTGAAGTGTGTCAGTTATCACACTGTATCAGAACCATCCAACGTGGCAAACGGACCAGAGGTTTTCTTTAACCCCCGCACACGCAAAGCCATGAAAAACCCTGCACTGCCAACGGGTCCAGAGCCAGGCAGCTCCCTTCTGCAGCCAGAGAGCTCACACAGGTAGCAGCTCCTTGAGAAAATAAAACAAAACAAACTACAATATCCTCAAAATCCCATTTGGGGGCCTTTTACTTTCACTTCTGCCATGGCACTAACCCTTACTTCCTAGAAAGTGAGTGTGCTGGGTGTAGATTTTCAGTGCAGATTTTCAGCGACAGCTCCGAGATGAAAGCACATCGTCTTTTCTGAGCTTCTTAGGCCTGTATTACTATACATTTTCCCTGGCACTTGAATTGTTAAATTGGAAAGCAAGGCACTTTGGGTACTAATAAGCAAGCATTTCAAGGACAGAACCCTCTATATAACTCATAGAGCAGCAGAAACCCTAGAGGAAAATTCTGCTTATTTTAGCAACTGAATTCTTGACACTTTTTGTGTCCAGAAAAAAGGCAGAGGTACAAAGCTGAAGAGCAAGCAGCACAACAGCAGGGAAACAAACCTGGAGATCCTACCAACAGCCAAGGGTCAGATCCTTAAATGAGTAAAGATGAAGGGACAGGATTATTAAGCGCAGTTAAGATAAATTTAACTCGAAATGTGGAGATCTGACATACAGCACTACCATCATCTATTCAACACATACAGCCAGGCTTTTTAACGTTACCCCTCAACAGCCAGTGGGTATGAGCTGCTTTTCATTGTCCCTTCAGGGGCACTGATCGCTAAAAGGAAATTTCTTTTCCTCAGTTTTCTATAACGGCAGCACCAGTATCTCTTAGATTCAGACCTTCCCCAAAAATGCATACGAATACTGTCAAGAAATTATTACCAAGAGGCAAAGCATTACTCCAGAAAACCAGCGAGCACCATCACTGCTGGCAGGACACAGCAAGTGCCCCGGAGCCCGGCTTCCATCAGTGTCATCTATGACAAGATTTGCATTTCAGAAGCCCTGTCAAGCAGTGCCATTCATCACTGTGTAGCATGCTGCGTACAGCAGAGAGGCTTCCTGCCGTACAGCACTATAAACCCAGTGGTTTTTCTTACAAACACGACATCTTCCAATTTGGTTTCAGCCAGCGCCAGCACTGCCATCCTCCCGTCAGCTGCTTTACTGCCCAACCCAGAGCTCGGCATGGCTAAGCTACCTCTGAGATTTCACAGGTTCCAGCAAATTGGGGCTAAAAGACTTCTAAAAGCTCTTTCTGGAGCATATGTTGTTCAGAAGAGTTTGACCTCCTCCCCACCGCTCGGTGGAGGTGAACCTTTCTCTCCCCTCCAGCAGCAGCGTGCCCTTCACCACCAGCCACGCAACTTCCGACAGGACCCCTACATTTGGCCTGCCTTTATGGCAAAGGTTATTTTTAATCTGTATTTCTTGCAACCTGTCCTGATCCAAGAATTTTCCAAAAACTAGAGAGCATTTGAAGAATTCCCAAGAAGAAAAGCCTTGGCGCTGGGACGGCGAGAGCAGCCCTGACCTTCCCCGCCATCCCGCGGGCAGCTGCCGGCTGCGGCCGAGCCCACGGCGGGCTCTGGGAGCTGCAGCCCCATCCCAGGTTTTACCCTGAGCCGCTCCTCCCACAACTTCAAAGGAAAAGTATTTTTGTACAGCCCAGCAAGGAGTGTAAACTGCCCAGCTGCTTCCAAAGCAAGAGGATTTAACCCTTCGGTGCCCAACACGCTCTGCCCTCCACAGGGGATGTGCATGTAAAGAAAAAAAAATAATCCACTAGAAGCCTAAAAATTAAGTTTGTTGTGTTAGTGACTTAACTGAAAGGCAACATACCAATAGTCATCTTCCCCTTTCCTTCCCTCTTTTTTTGGAGAGGAGGGAGACGGTAGAAAAAACAGAACTTCTAAAAGCAAATTTATGAGAGTCACACAGATACTTGCCATAACACATCAGAATTTTGCTTAAATGGCAGAAGACCCCATTGCTCTCAGTAGAGTCAGCTATAAATACCTTCTCATGCTGGACCCTCAAAGGATCCCACAAATTCAGCATTTTGCTGCAAACTTCAGTAAATTAACTGCCCCCCCTTGGCTCCCACTTATTCTCCCAGGAGTGACAAGCTGGAGGAGAGGCTTCCCCACAAAAGAAACCTCAAATAATGCTTTGCAGAAAATATTAAAAAGGCCTGGATGTCTTTATGCTGGGAAACAACTGGAAAGGTAGAGGAAGATGCTAAATTATGCTCTTCTCAGTGGAAAACGGGATTAATAAAATGCCTTTTATTTTGGGGCTCTTTGCGAGGTCTGGGTTGTTATTTCCCCACCACCTGGAGCACACGGGTGGACCACTGCCCGACCACTGCCCCACCACTGCCCCACCACTGCCCGCATTCCCTTGCTTCTCAATTTTGTTTCGGGCTAAGACAGCCTGTTTTGGAACACAAGCACTTATAGCTAACCTTCCACCAACACACGGAGACCCAGGGAAAGGCACCTATCTTTACAAGAGCTGCTGATCTCAAAAAAGCCACTTCGCCTTGCCTGACACCAGCAGATACACTCAGGTATTTCAATTACCGAATCTGCAAAACCCATTAGGATTTACTGGATCCAAGCCTCTTTTTGCTTGGTTATTAAAGACCAGAGATGGTCTGTTACTCGCACACAAACCTCTTGCTTACAGTGAGGCTGTCCATGCCATTTTTCCCGTTACGCTTTTATTCTATGCTTTATTTTTTGTACTGGAACTTGTTTGACTTTATTTGTACAATGCTACACTCAAACTAAAGCAGCACCTTCTTTACTAAGGCACGTCGGTACTCAAAACACTCAAAACCTGGGCAGATATGCTGCCAAAGCCTTCATCCAGATTACGCACAGTGTGGGACATCTCAGCATTTTTAGATTGGATATTTTACTTCTGAAATCGTTTTTTTTTCCTCTCACACACCTAGCTGGTAACATCAAATAACTGCATCTCTGTTAACAACACGTGGAATTGGAGCTCAGACACATTTAACTGCTCCTTGCTTTGCCAGTTGTTCCCCTGTACCTGCAGCATGGCGAAAGGCTTCGTTCGGAGGGGCTGCAGGTACGTAAAGTAGGTCATTCCCTTCCTCCAAACGCTAAAATAACCCTGTGTGCTGCAGCACCAGCCCCAGTGGTGCACGGCCGTGGTGGCACCATCACCACGTGAGGGATGGAGAACTGGTTAGAGCACAGCCTTCATTTCTTACCACCGCCCTGACTGAGTGCCGTTTATCCAGACTGTATTATGAATAGTTTTAATAATAGGAACTCAGAATTTGCCACGCTAAGTGACTGCATGCCAGTTAGCTTCCCACATTGCCTTCTGTCTGGTGACATTAAAATTTCTCCTTTCCTCCTCCTCCTCAGCAGCCTTGCTCACCCACTCGGAGTCCGCTCCCAACGCTCCAGGCGTGGGACAGAAGGATCGTGAGGGAATGCAGAGGTGCACACGTGGAAAGCACAAGCAGTAAGACACCGACGGGTGTGCGCACGCTAAACACACGTGCTTTGGGTGTGCTGAGGAATGAAGTATCACCGAGCGCTTTTGCCCCCGACCTGTGTTTACTGAATGCAGGCAGAGTCTGGAGCTGTGCTCCAAAAACTACCAGAATCTTTAACATTCCGTCCACAAGCTGCCTCTGCCGATTTCTCTGGGCACGGCATCAGTCTCCACTAGCACGTGGGTAGCTAGTTCAGGCAATTCCTGTAGGGAGATGGATGTTCGGGCACTGTTCTCTACAGGGCTCAGAGGATGCCCTTCGCCTCCCCTCCCGCTGGGTCCCGCTCTCCTTCCATCACTCCAGGGACAGGAGCAGCGGCACTTGCTGGGGAGCACCCAGCTCCCAGCAACATCCCAGCCCTCCCGCTTCCCAAGCGGGATGCTGAGCACAGACAGCCCTCAGCCCCAGCCATTTACAGCTGAACAGATGAACTAGGAGGTGCAAGAAGCTTGTTCGGGAATCACAAACAGTAATAAAAGTTTGAGGGGTTGGTTTGTTTGTTTTCTTCTAGTTGTTCGTACATTTAGCACACAGCCTACTGAGATGCAGAAGGCTTCACGACAGGATAGTTGCTAGATCCCTATCGAAACTGATTTTACTGTAAGGAAAAAAAACATAGTTTCAAAGTTAAGAACAGTCAGAACTGAAGACAACCTATAAAATTCTGACCCTCTGTGAACGTTTAATGTGATAAAGTCCATTAATTTCACTATAATATTTTTCTACAAGACCCCTCTCAGTACACAAGACGGACAGACAAAAGAAATAAGGGTGACTAATTTTCAGAGGTTCCTGCAGTATATTAACCTAAGAGAGCGGCACACTGATGATGTTTATGCATAAGACCCCTCCTTAGTGCAATACTGGAGCTAAAAAGTAAATCCTGCTGCGACTTTGAGACACGCGTGCCCAAATAACTAACTTTTGTATCTGCTGTATTCGAACTTTCATTCTCTCTGACAAATCCCCAATTTTGACTTTATGAAGGGCACAGAACTGATTTCCAAAGCACTACTAATTAGCTTTAATGAAGAAAGGTAAGGTCTCTTGATATGAGAAGTACCAATCCTAGTTTCTCTGCCTGCAACCCGTCTGGAAGTGACTTCACCATGAAACACCGAAACGCAACAGAAATAGTCCCACCTACAAAATGGTCACGAGGGATAACCACCCCTGGGGCACCAGTGATTATTCTAACAGGCCCCACAGGGCTGGGCTGAGAATGCCACGATTCTGCAACACCTCGGCATTTCCTTTCAACGTCCTTTTAGACTTGGTCCATGTCAAAGGACCACAAACAAGGCTTTCTACTAAAAATGACACTTAAGGAGCATCACACATAAGAAAGTCTCTCTCTTCTTAATTCTCTTTCACTGCACATCTGTGCCTAAATATAACAAGGGGAACAAGCTTTTATCAGGTACCTCCAACTGCACAGGACAAAAAGCATCACATTTCAAAACAAACCAAAGCTTCCTTATGTACCCTCAAGAACAAAGGGGAAGAGAAATTCAACGAAGCAAAGATTAACTCTGAATTAGGTAGAGGTTATTATAATTTTTCCCTGTCTTCAGCTCCACTGTTCAAGGGAAATACTTGCAAATATCGTTCTACAGAACCACAAATTTAAATGAAGACTATAAGGTATCTGACTCCTTGATGCTCTTCCTTGCTTCTAGAACTATTACCTGCTCTAATACATCTTTGCATCAAGAACTTAAGTGATTTAAAGCTTAGATTCTTTCAAGTAAACAGAACCTTCTATATAAAAATACCCGCAAGTATATGGAAGATTGTCAGCACTGAACATATGAGACATTTATGCTGCCTACTTACTCTCTCACACAGGTGAGGCATATAAAAGCTGTCATCTTACATCAGAAATTCATCTTATCTCAGATCTTCTACAAAAATTTGATGTACCATTTCAGCACTATGGCTCCAAGGGACGACAAGAGACAGACACCCAGGACTTATTCACCCTCTGGAAAGCTGGGCACCAGCCCATTCCCCTACATGCCACAGCACCTACTAACCTGTAAGCATTACTGCACGACAGACACAAAACCACAGCGTCCTCTCTAAATTAGGGCAAAGACCTCCACCACAGACCTGTTCGAGACAGACCGCTGACGTGGACTTTCTCCTTTCTATAGTCCACATTAAAGTGTATTTTTAGAAGCAGATTGCTCAAAAGCTTCAAGTTTTCATCTTCTCCGGGTTTCCACACTAGTGCAGATGGTAAGACAAATTGTTTGGAAGGGTTTTGTTTTGATTTATTAATATAAGCATTATTTTCATACCACGTCGCAATCACAAGGAGCCTAAGGTTAGCGTACTCCCACACTCTAAACAAACAGCGCACCACGTACATGTGTCAGAGTCAGTCTGAATCCCTTCCCAACATGCAAGAGAGAACTCTGGTTTTAATACTTTCACCTCAGATGCAGAAAATCATACCTCCTCCTTTGCTCCTCAGCCATTCTCCGTTGTTCCACAGACAGTATCACCATCCTTTCTGGACAGCAAGAAGAGATCCTCATTTGGTCTCACAACTACTGGATTTCTCAGCCCGTTTTCACTGCACAGTGGTGCCAACTTCCACTCCCTCACTCATGTGGATGAAGAACTTCTGTTATTTCTTCAGCAATGTCCAAATCAGATAGAGGATGAAAAGCTTTAGGAGTCATGCTCCAGCAGAGCTCATCCCATACACTATCGCTTATCCTCCTCCTCCCCTTTACCACATTCCTTCTAAGGGCAGTCTTTGGCTCTTAACATCTTCCCTTTGTTAGTTATTCAACTAAGGGAGACTAGCACAAAGGCAGAATAGCAATCTGTACCATAGAAGCGCAGGGTCAAAATGTTAGGATCACAAACTTTTAATTAATTTTCTACCTTACAAATCAGTTTCACCTTGGAGTTCAAAGACAGTAGCGTGTGTCCACGGTAACACGCTGAGAATTCGCACAGGAACGAGAAGGAATCAGAAAGTGAGAAATCAAAGGCAAGAAAAAAGACACCAGGAAAGAAATCAGAGGTCAAGCCTGGATTTTTTTTTTAATCCCTTGCTTGCCCACCCTCATTTAACACCCTTCATGCCTCCTCCACCAGGGCCCTGTTGCCAGCCCTGGGAACTCCGCATCCTGCCCATCATCACGGATGGAGCCCCTGCCCAGGCACCAGCCACTGCCTCCCCCGAGAGCAGGAACGCGGCGGGCTTGGAAAAGCCATCTGGATCTCCGGAGGACAGCGGGGGAGCGCTGCCGCTGTGCCAGGACCAGCTGCCAAGTTTTCAACAGCGTGAGTGAAGTTTATTCCCCCACTACCTGCCTCAGCAATAGAAATACAACCCTCGAGTCTTAACATCAGCGATGCAACTCCCCACCAGCTAACGAGAGACAGGATCAGGCCGACATCAGAAGACTTACTATAAATATTTTCCTACAACATGCATGCTTTAAAGGCTATCCTTTCTAACACTTCAGATAGGCAGTGTATGCTCACCTGTAGCAAAGCAGAGCAGATTTTTTTTCTAATTATTGGAAGGATGAACAAAACGGGTTAATCTCGTTCACTGTTAACAGTCATCCCTCAGCATCTGCAAGGACATTTCACTGACAGGTTTCTAAATGGACAGTAAAAAAAACAAACCAAAACCACAGGTACCCATGAAGCCCTAGTCAAATGGCCCATTCTTAATTGCTTTCAAAATGACTATATGCTTATAAATGTAATCTGTATTCTTAAGATGGAAAAAGCTGAAGGAGACGCAGTGAAAACGCCTGCAATTGTTCTGAAAAATAACTACATTTTTAATGCAAATGTAAATTACTTTTTTTTTTTTAAAGAAAAAAAACCCAAGTATATTCTTCTAGCAGCAGCCTCAGTGTGAAAGGTAACTAAAACCAACTCCTCCCAGAGGCAGTTTGTGGTGTTAATTCCATATAACACAAACAGCAAAAGATATGTGAGTTCACTCACAGATTCCCCTCCAGACTGAGAAATGCTATTCTGCGCTGAGAAAGGGAGGGCTACAGTTGGGCATGGAAATGCCACATTATTGTACCGATACAAAGATTAAATTCCTCTATCGTACAGTTCATGAACCGTTCCTTAAAGCAGGGTAGCCATAACTACCACGCCTCTGAAGGCAGAAAAAGTGCTCAAGGGTATTCTCCAGCTGTTCGGTTTTTACAGTTTGTTATACGCCCAGCGACGGCGTTAGGATCGCTCTCTTCTAAGGCTTGTTCCATTTCTCCCTATTCTTCTGACCATCTTTTATTATTTTCTTTCTGGCAAGAATGCCACAAAGAAGTGAAGCTCCCTGCCCCACATATCCTTGACAGATATTCAGGGCTCCCGCTACTTTTCTCAGCCCTCCCCAACGGAGCCGGTCCTATCCTAGGTCAGAATTCTGCCGCCTTAACAGCATGTTTGGCATTAATCTCCAAAACAGATGCATCGGTTCGCGTATTCTGTTTTGAAGACTTCCGTGTCCATTGTATCTGGAATATGTCTACAAAGACGAGATTTCAAAATTCAGCAGCACTCGGCTATTACAGCTCCTAAAAACTATAATTCAGCTTCCTAGGCAGTGCAGCCTGGTCTGACAGAGTTCTTCATTCGCCAGCAGTACCCTTAACAACAGCATGTTGTATTGCTTACACAGGGAGCAAATACTTTCCCAGCTTCCCCAATTCCAAGACACCAACTGCCAAGTTAAGGATGGAAAATAATTTGTATTTGATTTGCAGAAATTGTCTTTGCAATAGGACTGAATTAGATGTATGCTACTTCCTCCTAACACAAAAGCACAATGAGAGATGGACATAGCGCTTGCAAAGCCTGCTTAAAAGTGTTTGAGAAGACCACGATCTACACCACCGGTCCTGACCCACAGCATCTCAAAATATTCTAGTTTTGGGTCCCCACAGGGCCACAACAACGCACGTCGGTGCTGGCATAAGCATTTCGAAAATCCCAGCCAGACCCAGAAACAGGCATCGGTGTTGTCCCCCCTCACACGGGCGGCCCAGAGCATCCTCACGGGAAGGTGTGAGCCTGCAGCTTTAGAGAACAGCAAGGCAGCAAGTGTTTGACAGCCTTTTGACCTACGTGTGACAATGACAACAGCAGGGGAAAAGGCGGGAGGAGATAACGTTATGTGAAAATAAAATCACACTAAATACAAAGAGAATAGTCTAAGCAGAGCTGACCAAATGCATTGGGTCAGAAAACACACAATTCTATCACATAAGTCAAAAGCCCCATATAATCATATTTAAAACAGTTTAAAAAGTTTAAAGCCCTGCAGAAAAAAAAAAAAAAAACAACTCAGAAAACGTCTTTTACCTATGTAAACATTATGCTTTCCAAACTTCTCTCTCGTCATAGGAGGGGCTCCAGAGCCTTCATCAGATGGAAGTAACCCCTTCCAAAGTAGAATAATTTTCCAAAATCCATTCTTTCTCTAAACATAAGGCAGAGCAAGACCCATCCAGCACGCCATTCGGTTCACTGAAGGGTACAAGCACGCGAGTCACCCGAGAGGAAGATGACTACAAAGCTGTAGACTCGACCGCAATGGCTCCAGCCACGGCTCACATACATGGTTACCAGTGACTTCAGACCACTAAGTCTCACTGAAAAATATATTCCCTACAGAAACAGATCTGGAAACTGTAAGAACAATTAAATGTCAAGAACACAAAGTTCTCATTTGTGCCAGTAACTAAAATGTGGATGCTGATGGGACCAAGGTCTCTGCTGGTAGCTTAAAAATGATTCTTCCCCAACGTAGCTCTGGGCAATGAAGTCTGCACCTTGAGACTACACGGGCACAGTCACAACGCCCTGTTAGGGCATGAGTTCATTTAAGCCCATCCAACCCTTTAACGCTTAATACTATTCCAAACCACTTCTGAAAAGGGCAGAAAAGGAGCAAAGAAAAAGAGGTTTTCTACACACAGAAACCCATTCCTTCCCCCCTCCTCTGCATGGTGGGATGGCACCTGCCAGAAGCCCTGAAGAGCATTCGGGCCCTTTTAGCAAGACTTTCCCTTTGGTTTTGATGACTTTGGGCAGGATTGCTCAGCAGCAAGGAGGGCCCAGCACACACACCTGGACACAGATGAGGAGACATCGGTCTCCGTTATAGAGCGTTGGCCATGATGATGTTGCTGGGATGCAGGACCACACACAGAAGCAGCAACCTCCACGAGAAGGGGCTCACTCGTTTGCAAAAGAGGGGTCGGCGCAATCACAGTTACTGCCACAAAAACACATTTCGCACTCCAAAGCCCCTGCCAGAGATCTCAGCTCAAGCAACCAAGTAAATACTAGGAAAAAAGCCACGCAGTGGCTTCGAAATGACATTTTACTTTGCAGCTGGGGAAGGGGAAGAGTGAACACGTGACATGCAAAATTCCCAGTTCACGGATGGCAGCTTCATGCGCAGCAGCTCCCGCTCTTTCATTTAGGGATCGTAACGCAGCAGTTTATCCACGGGAAAGCCTGCAAAGTAGAAGCAGCTGTTAAGCGCAGGGACACGTCAACAGCAGCCACCAGGCCTGAAAAACTGATCTTAAAACAGCAAAGAAGTTACAGAAATTAAAACCTTGCTTTACAAAGCCAAAAAATCAGTAAGTTTTGTTGGGGTTTTCTTTTTTTTTTTTTTTTTTTTTTAAGTTTGACTTGCAGTTTCACCTTAGTATTCGACTGAAAATTATTAACTGATTGTTATTAACTTCGATGTTAAGCAGTGGTAAGGAGCAAAGTGACCCTCTCCTTTCTGTCTACTATGCTTTGAACTGAAATTTAAGTACCAGGTAATTTGGAATGGGAAGGGGCATACTTCAAAATTTCTTGAGGCCCTTATTTCAAAGGAAGCTCTACTCGCAGCCTTGAAGCGGTAGACCAGGCTTCAAATTGCCACCCACTTTGTGTTGACTGAGATATTCGAAAGTTAAACTTTGGATTGCGACGACATTCCGGTTTGAGCCACAACCGTGGTACCACTTACTGCTCCCTCCTCAGTGACAAGTTTAGAGATGGTGCTCCAACCTTAATAAGTGGTTGTGCAAACATCCCAAAAGGCTTCCAGAAGCTACTGAATCTAAACTCAAAAGATGTGAATTCTACATGAACGGTAAAGCCTCAAAAAAAACCCCAAACATGGGAATTTCCCCCCCTCCCCAGGAAAAGGTTGTGGAGCTGGTTAAAAATCTCACGTGTGTACCACATGCTGCTTCTACATGGTTTCTTTTGGTTTCTGTAACTCTTGCAGAGTAGCAATAGTAGCACGTGTTGGAGGCAGGAGGGAGGGAAATTTAGTAATGCACCCCCTCAGATCATTGGGGTCAGCTTTTTACTAGAGCTCTACCAAAGCCAAGCAAAAACTAAACTGCAGTTGTTGGATAAATCTTTCCCAGAGACAGGAACACTGAGCACTGCCATACCTCTTCCTGTCTCACAAAAATATTGCAGGGTATGTAGGGAGAAGGAAAACTACCTTTGTTAACAACAGTTTGGAGGAGGGAAGTAAAGAAAAATGAAGCCCCAATCGCACCCACCCACCCCTCGACGCAGGCACTGAACCTGCGCGCCAGCAGCCACAGACCGATTCACATCAACGTCAGCAGAACACATTCGAACACTGAATTCCTGAAGATACCGCACAGATCCTTCACTTTCTAAATAGGTCTTCCCTTAAAATTAACTGTGAAAAAAGTGATGTTTAGATGCCACAGGCAGATTATTTATTTTTGCTTCTTTCTGGTACCAAGATCTTTCCCTGCTTTTGTATATCGGTAAATTTCCGCTCATGGGCGTATTTTAGGAAGGTTGGAGGTCTCTATTTCCCCACTGAATTTCCACAGCAAGAAAAGCCTTGCTCTTTGAGCAAACTCTTTACATCAAATAGACAATCAAGCACTTGCCTCCTCTGGTTGCTCCCTGGCACTATTTAGCCACGTAGGCAGTGACAGAATTGATTTCACTTGCTGAACTAGAAAAGGCTGTACCAACAGAGAAGTGCATCTATAGCAGGAACATCTAAACCCACAGACCTTTCCCGCTGTAGGCCATGCATTAAAACAAATCACCACCACTGAAAGACAGATACTGAACAGAGCAGGATACAGAAATCTCCCTGAACTATCAGCACCCACACGGAAGAGTTCTAGGGGGAAAAAAAAAAACCAAACCCCTAGCTTTGCTGTTGCAGTTGGCCATGACAAGGTTTCTCTGGGATGGAACATCACGGGTAAGGTAGTCCACGCACAGGCCACAACACAGAGCTGAGAGGATAAAGCAGAAGAGAAACATGGCAGAGAAAGGAGGAAAAGAGACGTCAACCGCAAAATCTGGTCTGAGGAAACACTTTCACACCACACTTGCGCTTCCTCCTGTGGCACAATCAAGGCAAAGATTCAAACCACAACCAGGCCTTTCTTTCTAAGACACCAAAACTAGTGCATTTAAAGTGGCAAAATCCCCACATCTCTGTTTTTGAAAGGCCATACAGTGCCAGCTCTGGGACAGCCCACCCCCGGGCGCAGGCGGTGTGCCTGGCAAGCTGCGGAGGCAAAGGATGCCGGGACGAGGTTAAAGATTTAGCTGATAGCTGACCTACCAGGTACCTTTTTTTTTTTTTTTTTTTTTTTAAAAGATTCCTGCCGGAGTTTAGTCAGAGTTTCATGCAAGTCAACCCATCTGAGTGGAACGCTTTGTTTTAATAAATTGGCAAATTCCAACTAAAATTTCTTTCCCATCATTTCTGATCAGCTCCCACCGAGAGCCCAACCTCAAGTTTCCAGTTCCTCTTCAAACCACATGCCACGACTATGACCTGCTCTCTCTCCAGGGTGTCTGAGACAGTTCTGTGTCCTCCTGCGGGCACCTGAGCCCCCAGAGCCAGCAGGCGCCTTCACGATAACTGCGTTTTGCTCAAGTTCTGTTGCACTGCATCTGTCTCTCCTACGCTGTCTGTAGAGAAGCTCAAACAAGGAGCTGAGATGCAGCAACCGGGCTACCCCCGAGCTGCACAAACTCGAAAGGAAATCCAGCAGTTCCTCCCACAAGTAAGTATTTAAGCAGTATTTTTGTAACATAAAACCACTCCGATGACTGCGACTCCAAATGGGACCCGAGAGTAAACAGAGGGAAAGAAATTTCATTGTGTGAGGAGGAACTTCTGCTCCAGTTAAAAAGAATACACACTGGAGTGATCTGAAGCTGCTATAAATATTCGAGAACATCAAAGCCGGTCCTGTTAAATTAAAAATGCTGTCACACAGATAGGAACTAGCCTCTAGCACTGCCAGCTTCAACATGTGAGCCTCTGATCTGAGAGGCAGAGGCTCAGCTCTTCAAGAAATTTTATTCACCATAAGAAGGGGGGGGGGGGGGGGCGGAAAGCAAGCCAGCAGTTGAGTTTAGTAAGGATATTAAATACCTTATGAGTGAGCTAATTAGAGCTTAACTCTTTCAGGACACTTCAGCCCTTTTACTGACAAGGACGGTAGTTTCTTCCCGTGTACCTCCACAGCTGGGATGTCTCCCAGCTCAAGGACCGCTCCTATCCAAGCCCCTGAAACAAACACTTACGCCGTCTTCAAAACCAGCAAAGATTCTGTTGGTTTCGTCTTGGTGTAACTTTAATTTAATCATACTGCACACATAGACACAGGTGTACATACATTTTGGCTGACTATTCCACACCAGGGACCTATGTTTAATACTAAAGCTGTCCCAAGAGATTTCAGACCTTCATCTTCCCATAGTTGCCTAAAGAACAAGAGGGGTAGACAAAAGGAGACCGGATCACTTGCTTTGACTTCTGTTATTTGAGAAGATTCAGCTCCTGGTGGCAGCTGAACATAAACAAAATATGCACGGTTGAGAAATTTATCCCAATCTGCAACTGCAACCCTGTTATTTCACTGGAGAAAAATCTCCGTAAATTCCCAGTATCAAAGCCTACAAAGATTATCACAAAGGTGGTGGGGGAGGGGGAACTCTGGCAGCACAGCTTTCTCAAAGAAAACAGCAAAAAACCCAAACAAGATCACACCTTCGGAGTTCTTTTGCATCAGCTACTCCGCAATGTCTTTTCCTCAGACGCAGTTTTGGGATGCAAAAGATAGTATCTTTTAAACAGGCAAACCACTGCCAGCTAGCAGACTGGGGATACCTTGCCTCTGAGCAAAAAGAGGTCTCCAGCCCTTGGCTCCTATTAAATACTGAACTCGGTAGCATCTCCTGGCTCTGTTTCACGGGTTCATTTCTCGCTCCCAGCCTTGCTGCGCATCATCCAGGACATCTGCCAGCTTGGCATCCCAACCAGAAAGCGTTCGCCTCCCCTTTACCCTCACAGCACGCGAGACGGCATCTGCTGCAAAGGGCTCCTAAATAAATACAAAACTGGTACGAGAAAGCGTGCTGGACCTTGTAAAATACAACACTGCAACGGGAACCCATGCGCTTTCCCGTTACAGCACACGTCCCCTTTGGGGACTGCCTCAGGAGAAACCCCAATCTGCCCAAGAAAAGGGCAGCACTGCTACACTGCGTACCCCACCTCCGCCCTGATCTCCAAGGCCAGCAAGGACGGGCAGAACTTCAGTGCAGCAAGAATAGACAGCATTAGTGTGCACAACTGGCACGCTATATATACATATATAACATTAACGTTTTATCTGTGAGATACCGATATTATTATTATTGTTGTTGTTATTAAGGTAAAACCTATCAAGGCTCAATTGCAAGTGTCACCATTTAGCCAGGCACAAGCAAGAAGTCACATCTATAAATCTTCCAGGGGAAAAAGATTTTTAAACAAAATTTTAAAAAATCACAGCCTTTAAAAGGGGTTCTTCTCCATGAACTACAGAACTTCAGAACTGACCCACCAGTGTCTAAAAATGAACAGAATGCCTTCTACAATTCCAAGACTGTCCTCCAAATCCACTTTTCTTAATCTGTCAAAGCGGACTGTTTAAGGGCGGAAACTTTCAGTTCCAAAGGTGAACTGAATGGAAAGTTTGGTTAGGGTCTCTTCTGCTTGGCGGGGTGGGGGGAAACGGATAAAGAGAGACACAGAGGAGAAGGATTTTTCCCACCCACGCTTAATACACTTTTTATTGTGTGTGTTTTTTGGGGTTTTTTTGTGTGTGTGTGTTTTTTTTTTTTTTTTTTTTAAGCACACAAGCATCAAAAGCCTCAAAGTAGGAAAACAGATCTTGGCACAAACTAGGGTCTTTCCTGAATTAAAAGCAATTTTTCAAACACTACAATCAGAAGCATTTGAAAGTTGCTTACCAAGCACATGCAATAAATTCACAGTAGGAGGCACGTACTTGCAACATGCATGCCTGTACAGCTAATTAAACAGTTGTCCTCAAACCATGACTGCAGACTCTAAAATATGCCCCTCAGTTCTTTGTCAGGCCGGTCACCTCCTCACTGATTCTTCAGTTCGCTTTACTCTTGAAAAATGATGCAAAATAATAAAACAGCTTAAGCTCAGGAAAACCAACAGAAACCTTAAGCGGGCCAGCAGCTTTAGCAAACAACTAAAATCCTTATATTAATGCACAGAGTAACATGAGTCTGGGAAGCCTAGAGAGTCTGCATATATTAAGCTACATATTTAAGGGTGTACTTGTGTCTGGAACATAACAGGCACCTAATCAACCTTTGTAAACTGGCTTTTCATCTTAAAGCCAAGTGCAACAACAAAAGTCTTTTAAAGCAGCATGAAAAGGAAATTAAAAAAAATGAATGAAAGCAATTCGTCACTGTGAAGAGGACACCCTAAGCCACCAGAACCCTATTTTCCTGAGCACTGCTACTCAATCCTAACGCAAGTGCAGCTCCGCCAATGGGAGAAGTGCGGTAAAGTGCAATTTTTGGCAGTCTCCACCAGGCATCCGCAAGATCACACTCCCCTGGTCACCTCTGGTTCAAGCATCAAGCAGTCAAGAAAAATGCAGAAAAAGAAATATTTATTTTTTTTACATGAATCTTCTGTTGCTGTTGTAGCAATTTCAAAACATGTCTTTGTTTAAAAAACAATCTCTTTTTCTTTTGCCAATCTCCTTTAATGTGAAGGGCTCTCCCTTCAAGCCAGGAAACATGAGAAATAAGGCCAGGCATTCAACTCGTGTTCATTCTGTTTTCATACGTAGGCACCACAAGCTCTGGTCTGACCACATTTGAATACTGAAGTGCAGATGCCCAAGTGAAGAGATAGTATGTACGAGTTAATACTTCCTAAATTGAGTGCTTCTAACGTACTAAGTGTATTAATGCAAATGCACGTAGCACTCTCATCACCGAGTAGAACACACAGCAGATTACTGCCTCCAGATCTTACCTTTCCTTAACCAGTACGATGCTGGCCTCTTGAAAGCATTCACACTTTGGAAAACTATGTTTATGAAAGCTATTTTGGTCCAGAAGGGCCTCACTTTGAAATTCCAAAACAAGGACTAGAAGACTGTAATAAAAAAAAAAGGGAGCATTTTTAAATACACGCTCCACCACAAGATGGTATAAACTGGAAGAAAATTACTATGTATGCTAATCAATGGTTTTATACAACTACTCAAGACTTTCCTATAAGATCTGCTCGCAGCAAAGCTGCCTGCGTTTCTTTCTCACCAAGTTGTGCCACACCAAATCATGACCTCTACATGCTTCACCTGGAGTCATTTTGGGAGCCCTTCACTAAGCAAAGCAATTAAAAGGAAGTTACCCTGTCCCATAATCACATCCACCAGCGCAGCTCAGGGAGAGCAAGTGCCAACTCTATCCGTGGGGCACGGCCGGCCACGAGTGCCAGTAATGCTGCAAAGCAGGCTGTAATTATATTTAAACCATTATAGTCACATACGTCCAGTCTCAACACACATATATATAAATGAAAAAAAAAAAAAAAGAGTTCTCCAAATGGCTCCATGTTTAACAATTTTTGAGCGCCACTCCTCTCTGGGATTTCCTCCTAGTTCTACCTCCCGAACAAGCAATAGGAGTCCATGGAAAAGGAGGCGGTCAGCATCCTGCCAGCAAGGGCAAGGTTTTCAGTGTCTGTGCAGAGGTTTAACTAAACTTACAGACTACACAGAAAAGTTACCTGAACTCTCACAAACTATTTTTCCCCCCAACTCGATTCCCCACCTTTGTTTGGAAGCAAGCAGAAACCGCGCTTCTGGCCCGAGTACAAGACCCAGCGCTGAAAGGTTTCTGCTTCTATTCGCTTTCTTAACCTACTTTATTCTTATTCCTATAAATAGGTCACATTAGTGGTTTTTTTTTTTGCTCTTTCCATTGTACCTTCTCCTCCATACTTAGATATCTTTTACCTCGTTTTCTTACACGCTGCCTCCCACCTTCTCCTCAAGGGACGCTCCCGTTCCACGTGCTGACAAGGCTCTGGTAGAAGGATTCCAGTTGCTGCAACTCTGTGCAAATACCACGGGCACTGGAGCTTCCTCCAAAACCAGTAACCCATCACCGAATTTGGTACCTTATCCTTTGAACAGCCCTCTCCCTTGCAGTAATGCCTAGAAATATTTATTTGTTATTGCCTTAGACTCACTTAGAAACAGCTTGCACAGGTGCCCTTAACACGCCACTAATACATTATAATGTATTGTAATAGTCTAAAGCTTGAAAGTCCAAAGTTTTTAACTAAGTAAATATGATCTACTAGCCCTTAAAATTCCATGAATTTTTGGGTTCATATTAACTGTTTTCATAAGGTGTTTATTTTTATGTAAGATATGAAAGACGCCATGAAACCATCCAATGGAAGGAGAAGGATGTTCTGCAGAAGGATCAAGCAGCCAAGTAAATGCCCCTTCTCACCACAATCTCTGATCCCCCCCTTAAATTCTCTTACTGCATCGCAGTGGACCTTAACAGAGTGGCACAAGCACAGGAGTCTCAAAGCAGAGCACTACATTGCACATGGATGTGACACAACAGCCCATAGCCAGCACAGGAGGAGTTACCAAGTCCTTTCACCACCGTGACAAGAGACATCTTGGATATTGCAGCACCAAAGAATTAATAAAAAATAAGGATCCGTATTTATGGTACTGCCTTTGGAAGCCAATGAGAGCTTTGGTTCTCACGCTTCTTGCGAAGCGGAGCGGTGGTGATGTGGCTGGGCTGGAGCTCAGTGTGGAGACGGCGGCCAGTGCCAGAGGACAAACAACCTACACAAAACACTTTGATGGGCTTCTTCAGCACCCCCCGTGTACTACCCCACACCGCAGTACACGAGGGACCAAAGCATGACTGAAACTTAAGAAACCAGAGGGGAGGAATGGAAACTGGGAAACAGCTGGATTAATCTAATCTGAGATCAAGCCCAGAACAATTCCTCCTCTGCAAACAAGCTGCTTCTGCCTTACTCACTCTACAAAGGCTGTCCAGGCACAATAACTGCAATTCTTTACCTCAACAATCCCTTACTTTAAATGTAAATTACACTTCCTTTATCATCTTGGCCTTCTCCTGGAGGGGACCCAGGCCTGGAGTCACCTGTTGCACTCCCATGGAAAACACCTTCCTTCCACAACACGAGAAGCTCGCTACCGGCAGCGATGGAGATGGGGACCCCAGCCCTGAGAGAAGCCAGGCAACTCCAGGCATGAGCAGTCTCCATTCTTCCGTCAGAAACTGCCGAAGAACAAGCAGCGATCAAGCTCAGACCGGGCACAGCACACCGCAGAAGCTCCAGAAGAGGAGCCTGCTGTCCACAGGACTAAACCTGCATTTTTCAGGTCCCAACTCTCTCCCGTAACAGCGAGGGCTGACGAGCCCTGCCAGCTCACAGAACAAACCGAAACCTCCAGTTCAGGTTTCAAAACCTGCACGTACGCTTGGAAGAACTGAGATTTCGGAAAACGCACAACCAAAGCTTGTAAAATATATTGCTATTCCATGCACAGACCAAGGCTGTCATATAGAAGCATCTTGTTCCTACCAGCCAGACAGTCAAGTCTAAACCCAATGATAACCAGAAAACAGAGGAAAAACTGAAGTTTAGATTAGACAAAGTTTCTGATCCACAAAGCAAAGAAACAAGTATAGAAGTTACTCACCACTCTCACTAACAAACAACAGACACACACCTGATGCTGTTATAACCAAAAACGAGCTGTCAGTGACTTGCCATTATTAAAATAATATATAAAATAAATTTAAAATAGGGAGTAAGCACTGTGAAAGGTCAGATTTTTTATTTATTTTTTAAGACAGCAGCAATTAAGTCTCTTCCATTCATGATCCAGCCTCGTTATCTGTTTAACACAAGCTCCTTAGCTTTCGGCAGGCCTTCGGAGTGGTGATGGGACTGACAGCTCTGCCCGACAGCAGCTCGGATGCGGGCTCGAGCAGGACAGAGCTCAGATTCCAGAGCTGAAGACGCACATCTCAGAGATGACTGTTCTCACTGGCCTCACAACATTTGCCAGTTGTGAGCATCTGTTCATAACATCAAAGACCGAAGGTCAGAGAGGACAAAACCTATAACCCAGCACCACTACTCACACAAACAGGACAGACACGTCCCAGGTCTCCTGTCTTGGTACCAAAACAGAGAGACATGGCGAAGCTGGAGAGCCCTTCTCCCCGTGCCATTCTCGACATCCATGAGGCATCAGCTCTTTGTTTTCTCTCAGAATGAAAGTGCCATGTTCCAGTGACAACTCAACTCCAAGGTACTTCACTCCAAGGACACAACGACAAAGCAAAGCTGAAGCCCCCTAAACTGGTACTAGGAACTCAGTTTTACCAGAGAAATGTACGACCCCTGATGTCCTCAGGATCATTACTGTAAACCACAGGTTTACAGTTAAGGTATGGAAACTAACACAAACCCAATCACAGGTGTCTTCATATTCTAAGAGGGTAACTAGCAAAGAAAACATCCAACAAGACAGTGACTCAAAGCCACAAATAATTCCATTTCCTCAATTTGAATGGCCTTCAGGCACTCAACTCAAGCAAGAAGAAACTCAACCTGCCTGTTCATAAAGCAACCAAAAAAAAAATACACATTTTTGCTTTCCATTCTCAAAGGACACAAACATTCCCTTGACTCAGCCTCCTCTGATCAGTGCCAGACATCTATGTATCTGCACCGTTGCTTCAAGTCTCTGCTCTTTCAACACCATTAAAAACTCTGTCAGTGCTTCAGAGTGTGAAGCCTACCCCACAGAAGTTTACAGTCTTCAGCAACTTTGGCATTTTGAGAAAACAGAGGAAAAGTTCAAAGCTATTCGAGTGAATAAGGGGTGGGAGGGAGACAGAAGGAAGGAACACGGGGGCACAGTCTTGCACTCCAGTTCTAATCCCCCCCATCTTCTGCAGGAGAAAGGCGACGGGCAATATCATCAATACAAGGAACAGCCATGCAAGAGCTTGGGAAGCGTCCCTCTTCTCTTTCCTTCCTGGAACTTAAAGCACCGAGTTATGCTTGTTGTCCCCAAACTGTCACCTTTTGAGCACAGAAAAACACATGCAACTGGAGATTACTCCGTAATCCACACATCGCTCCAGTTCAATGGCCACAAAAAGTTATTATTCCCCTACCGAGGCTTCCAAGCAGAAACAAACCAACCAAAACCCAAACTTTTATTGCACAAGAAAAAGCAGGCATAGTATTTCTGAATCTCTCCTCCACGCTGCTTCTCTTCAAAATTGTACATATTGGTAACCCACCAATATTGCTGTGTTCAGCAGTGTATCTAAGGCAGGAATAGCAAAAAGAAAGACTAAGGAGAGAATTAACAATGATGAATGTGCATCGTTTAAAGTCTTTGACATGTCAGAATTTTTAATGCAGTCTAAAACAAACATTACATTCCATCCTCTTTTCCCAGCACCTCACCTGAGCAGTGCCATGACCACAACTGTCTAAGAAACACAGCATTTGATGCTCCACACCTTTGCTATCAAGCGGAATAAGCAACTGGAACAGCATCTTGCCAAGAGCAAATAGAATTAAGATACATAATCCAACTCTGAGAGGAAAAAAAAAAAAGCCACTGCTGGTCAAATCAGCAATGCTTCTTGCCCTAGCAGTGTAACTCTGGCCATGTAGCATCTAGTTTGACAGAGAACTACAGCTGAGCTTTTGGGCTGAATGCTACAAGAAGTTTCAACCATAAGGAGTTCACCAGTCATCATTTGTTTTAAAGCAAAATATCATTTTGGAGGTTTCAACAAAGTCTTGTTTTCACAATTGCTCTCTAATCAGGCGTTTTCCATTTCCAATCTCAATATACTAATGGCCGGGATATTGCCCCAAGAAACACATAATACTCTAGTGTGCCAGGCACCGGGGCGGTGGTGAGGCCTTTGGGCAGTTTGAGGACCAGCTGACACAGCAACCTAAGGATGAGTTTGCCGAATACAAGCTGTGGCCACATGAAAGAAGACATACGAACATTTCATCTCTCTGAAGAGTTATTCTGGTAGACACTTGACCCTAATAAGACTTGTTCACAATAACATGAGAAACAATATAATAGCATGCCACTGCTGGATAGGAATCTGACCAATAACCAGTTTAGGAGAGAATGTATGACCTATCAAAAGCTGAAAGTGCATTGTTTCTTCAGGTTTTTTTTTGTTGTTGTTGTTGTTCAGACTTTCAAGACCAACGAGTAATTGATGCTATTAACATAAACAAAAGTAAGTCTTTGTGTAGTCCCAAAACCACAATTCCTTTGATCCATTCTTTAATGTGTGCCTGATTTTCAAGAATTTCTAACATTTCATTTGAAAGAAAAACGCATCTTAATCTTGAAAGAGCTGTGTGCGCTGACAAGGTGGTTGGGGCCAAGCAGAGCTTGCTCCACTGACTGATGCTCCACCAGCTACTGCCGAACAGGTTCTTACTGGCATCAGCTTCACGATCCTTTTCTAAATCTCCCAGTGAGCTTTAAATGATGATCCAGAACAGCAGATTCATACAGTTCCATAAATATACCACCTAGCTGAAAAAAGGGAGGCAAGACAACGCTGTGAAAATCTTTCTAAATTTTGGCTCTGCAAAAACTCACTTTCAGGAGATGAAGGAAGCGTGACACTGACAAAAGATGCTACATGTCATCTAAAATCTCAGCAGCGAAAATACGACTGATAGCACTCAGTCTAGCTGCTCGGGAGCAGTGTCTGCCATATTCTCCTCTCTGGAAAGAAAAAAAAGGCGCACACGGCACCTCGAGAAAACAAAATAGCCTGTTCATGATGTATGTTACCTTGTGTACGTACAGATTAATAAGTAAAACACTTCTTGAGTGATAAATGGCTGTAAAAGATTTCCCCCGTAATTGGCTTTCCCTGCAGCCTTTCCTACTTGGGACCTGTCTATTCAGGTACAAAGAGGAAGCAGCCAGTTGATGTTATACACAACAAGGCCTACAAAAGTCCATTTAATACATTTGTTTCAAGTTATGCAAATCTAAGTATTAACCAAATAATATGTTTTTTTCTCCACTTTCCCTTACAATCTCACAGAAAGTACGACCTCAAGTAAACAGCCTCTATTCTGCTCTTAACACCTGACACAAAAAGAAACTTCAGAGCCTCTCGTTATCCCCAAAGACACAGCATTAGCTCTTACACCTACTGCTTGATAACACACCAAAAGGTCAGAAAACATCAGTGTCTGTCGCAGCCCCTACCAGCACCACCTTTTCTAAAAATGCCAGAAATACAAATTCTTTGCTCCATCCCTCTCTTCTTTGGAAGACTAACTAATAGCCTGTATATCAGCAGCCTGTCCTCACAGCTCTTCTGCCTGCAAGAGAACTTCCGTCAGAAACCCTCCCAGCTGAAACTGTTTTGAGATAACAAGCACTCAAAAGCAGAAAAAAAACCGGGTTATTTTGATAGTAATGTATGTGTGCTTGTAGAGCTCTACCAGTTGTTTTCAGAGCTTAGTTGCCACCGTTAGCTTTTCAGAAGTTATATATATATAGTGTACGTATGCATACATATATGGAACTCAAGCAAACAAACTCCACAGCCGTTAATGAGAAATAAGGATTGCTATTGGCAATTGCTTAACAGTCAAACTTATTAAAACACCATTCAAGTCACTTTTCTTTACTTAGCCAAAGGGGAAAAAAAAAAATAAAGTCAACAATTACAAGCGACTACAAAGGAATTAGATAAGCACTTCAAGAGTTTCAAACAGAGTAAAGAATGGCCGCCTTCAGATAAATACAAAAGAAAAAAAATAATTATTTCTCTGGCGAGGGAGCCAAGAGCGGCGTGAGAAGTTCCGAGCGGTGGAAAGAGGCGATTAAAATCCGCTCCAAGCGCAGGAGGAGGAGAAGGAGGAGGGAGGAGGAGGAGCAGCAGCTCTGCGGAGGGCGGCGTGCGGGGGGATGCGGGGACGAGGACACCGGGGACACGGCGGGGGCCGGGGGGCCCCGGGGGTCGTCCCCACGCCCGGCGTTCCCGCGGTATTCCACGCGGGGCTCCCCCGCGGTGACAGCCGTCGGGGCGGGGGGGGAGGTGGGACTCGGCGACCAAGGCGGCGGCCCCCCGCGCCCCCGCGGAGCGCAGCCTCCCCTCCCCTCCCCGCCGCGCCCGCGGAAGGCGGCCCGCGGCCCCGCGCTGCTCGGCCCCGCCGCCGGCTGTCAAAGGCAGCGAGGTCGGGCGAGGGGGGCCAAGGCCCGGCGGGGGCCACACCGGGGCCTTTGTGCGCGGCCGCGCATCTGTCACCGCGGCGGCGGCGCCCCCAGGCCGCGCGGCGCACGTGGGGCGGCGGGGCCCGGCCCGGCCCGGGCTTTGTGCCGCCAGGTGACGGGGCGGCCGGGCCGGCGGAGCCATCTTGGGGCCGGCGCGGCTTCCCCCCCCGCCCCACACACACACACACCCCCCTTCCCCCCGGGCCGGTCGCCTCACCTGCACGATCTCGCCCTCGGCGCTCAGCGTGGCCCCCGCGCGGGAGAAGCGGCCCTGCAGCCCGGTGGTGTAGGTGGTGTAGTCGCCGCTGGGGCTGGACTCGAAGAGCACCACCTCCACGAACGCCGTCTCCTTGCCCAGCGCCGCGCCCGGCGCCGCCGCCAGCAGCAGCAGCAGCAGCCCCAGCAGCGGCGGCAGCGGCACGGCCAGCCCCGCGCCGGCCCCGCAGCCCCTCATCGCTCGGCGGGGGCGGGCGGGGGGAGCGGCGCCCCGCCGCCGCCGCACATGGCTCCCGAGCGGCTCCAGCTCCGGGGACGGGGTCCCGGGTGGGTCAGCGCCCCATGGCAGCAGCCCCCGCCGCCCCGCTCCTCGCCGCCGCCTGCCCCGCGCTCCCCGTCCCTCGCCCCGGCTGCTCTCCGCCCTGCCAAGCCGCTTCCCTTTCATCTGCTCCACGTGACGGCCACCGCGGGGTTATCCCCGCCCTCCGCCGCGCTGACCCGCTCCCCCCGCCCGCCTCCCGCCCGCCTTCCCCCGACGCACACACCGCCCGCCCGGCACCGCCGACTGCCGGCCCCGGGCGCCGCCGGAGCCCCGGGAGCGGGCGGGGGAGAGCGGCGCGGCGCCCGGGGAAAGGCCCTGCCGGCGGTCGGGCCTCCCTCCCTCCCGCCCGCCCGGCCGGGCCTGCGGCGCACGCCCGGGCCCGCGTCCGTCGGGGCCCTGCCCGCCTCGGCCTGCCCGGGCGGCGGGGGGCTGCAGCGGGCCGGCTCAGGGCGCTGGGCGCGGAGCCCCGGGGGCGCTGGGCTCAGCCCCGCCGGCGGGGCACGGCCCCGGGCAGGAGCCAGGTTCCGGCGAGGCCTCACGAACCCAAGTCCCCGGTTCCCGCTGGGGGACGCCGCTCGCCCTGGGCTGTGCAGGGCGGCCCGACAGCGCTCGCCATCTCCGGCGGACTGGCAGCGCCCGAGGGGCTCCTCATCGGGGTGTAGGGCTGCAATGGCAGGTCCCGCTCCCCCCGCTCACTGCTCTGCAGTTCCCTCTGCTAGAGGAGAGTGGGGAACCCCGGCCCTTTGCCTCGTCCGTCAGTGCGAGTCTATGGAACCCCCGCGGGCGATGTGGAAGAGGAGCCGGGTGGTGCTGCTTATGTCAGTCCCACACTACGAGAACTGGACGGTGGCCTGTGGTACAGTTTTCCTCTAAAAGTACGTACAACGCAGTTGTGAAACACATGATGTTACAAAGCCTTAAATTATAAATCAGTTACAAGGGGGATTAGACAAACTGGTGTGAGATCCCCTGTTGGTTATGAAGCACAATGTTTGGAAGCAAAGTCCAGCTCTGGGGGCAGTCCCTAAACCATTGGCGGAAAGAATAATACTAGGGTCTACAAATTGCCAGCTCTTGTCCTAAATACACTTTGTTACAACTGAAGACCAGGTAGCAGCATCCTTACCGTGACACAGTGAGCAACATCAGCTTAACAAATCAGTGAAGATTTCTTCAGTGAAGAAGGGTCAAGAAGGGACCATAGGAACACACGCTCAGCACTTCTACTACCCACAAAATACACTCCCCCAAACCTAAGACGTGGGTACAAAGGATCAAAAGTTGCAAAACTACGGTGTGCATAGAGTGAGAGCTGGAAGGGGCATCACTGTGGTGCTCTAACAACAGAGAATGCACTATGCAAACTTAGACGTGGTCAACACGTGTGAATTTTAGGTTATAGGTATGTTCCAGTAGGATTTCAGAAATGCATAGCATCTAGTGGACCAAATAGAAGCATTTTAATCCCTTAGTGCAGACCACCTCTAATCGATTTTCCTTCACCTGTGAGGCAAACGGCTGATGCTTAGACAACACAGGGGCTCCTACATGGTCATCAACACAGGAACAGGTTAAACACGGAACTCCAGGAGGTTTTCTCCCTGCTGAGTCAGCGAAACCATTTCACAATCTGTAGCAAAAGCAGAGATGGATGCAGGGACTGCTGTTACCATGATGGGAGGGTCACTGTCGTCCTGGACTGTGCACATGTCATGAGGAGAAAGTCCCCTGACATTCAGCTAATTCTCTCTCTTTTTTCACTAACATCAGTGGCTTTGGCAAACGATAGCCAGACTTTTTAACCAGCTGTCTTCTCATCCCTTCCAGAAGACGCAACAGCAAGTCTTTTCCAGTCATTGGCAGGTTTTTATGCCCTGCACGTCAAATTCAGGATGTCTCCTTTAACTGAATATTTTTCTTCTTGCAAAGGTCCTTATGCGACTGTAATCAAGATTTTTTGATGTTCTGATATTAAAGGTAAAGGGCCTTTGCTGTAAGTTGTTGCCGGCCAAGGCCTCCCAACTGTCCTACACACAATGGGTACGTCAGCAGGGTATCGGCACTAAGAAGAGTTGGAATTTCAGTGTCAGGGGACAGCACGGAATGCACAGCTTGTCACACGGAAGCTAATGAACGAATGGTGCCCTTCACAGAATGTCTTCCAGCAGGACACCGTCGCGCAGCTTGGAGGAACCACCCGGCATCGCGGTACTTGTCCCCTCTGTCCCAGGCACCATCGGAGCCCGAGGACGGCCATGGCATTGGATGTGCCCATTGATGAGTTTTTTGCTGAGCATGGCTTGCCGTATTTGGCAGAAGTTTGCCTGTTTCAGGAGAAGTATTTATTTTAAACGGCTCTTCCCCTGCCACTTGTTCCATTTCTGTGATTTCTCCATAATGAAGCCAACGTAAGTTTTGTGGAGCTGTGTGGCAAACTGGATCAGGGGAGGGACCGGGGCTAAAGGCAGGCCACGGGGTAGGACGGAGTGGAACGGAATCAGCAAGCTAAAATAGTACTGGGAAGAGCAGCTTTAGGAGAGGAGATGGGAGTCAGAAATCCAGGATTTCTAAGGGACCACGAGAAGAGCTCGGGGTGTGTGGAACACACAGTTTTAGTCCTACAAAAACTGGGAAGAACCTGAGATTCCTGATTCTTTGCTGTGAAACTGAAAAGTCAAGAATGCCGTGTCCTTCCCTGCCGGTCAACAAAGTGGATGTCAACTTACTTCAGCAGTGCAGGGGCTCGGATGTCAAGCAACTGTCCAAGATTCATTGCATCAGACTGAAATGCCCCTCATGAGGCATCTGTGAACACTACATATTTATTTTTTCGTCTTTTTTTCCTATTTAATCCTTAAAAATTACATAAACATCATACTTTGAGATATTATTAAATTTCAAATTTAAATATCAAGAAAATAGGGATTATCCAGATTAGAGAATTCGACAATGATTCTGTCCCCTGTCCGTATGTACTGTGAAATTCTTCTGTTACGTGGGTACTTTTTTCCCCACAGGGTCTTGCTTCACAGGAGGATCCCACTGTAGATAAAAATCAATGAAGTGTGTTGAAAAAAATGTTATATAGATAAGACCCCTGCCTTTGTTGTTAATGAAATAAACTCATCAGTAGTTTTTTGGATGTTTCCTAGGAAATGGCCTAGACGTAGGGCCTCTCCGGGTTAGGTGGAGAGTTAGGAACTCAGAAATGGCAGGTCAAATAAATCTGGAAACTAATTAGTGAAAAATATGGGAATAGGGCTCTGTATGACAATCCTGCCCCTAAAATAAGAGTTGCTGAAGATGTGACCTCCCCACTACACTGCCCGTGTCGTTGGACGGCAGGCACAGCAAAACCGCCTTGGCGGTAGCCTCGGGTCGAACACCGAGGAGCGACATGAGGCACGAGGTCCCAGGTCACCAAGATTCCTCTGCTTGGGCAGAAATCCAAGCAGGAGGTTGCAGGAAGAGAATGGACTGTCTATCATTAAAGCAATCAAATATTTCTAATTGGCTTTCTTCCCAGCTGGCAGCATACAGTTCGCAATCCAGCTATGCCATAATACTCCAGATATGGTTTCTTTTTTCTCCCCTGCATAACAAACTGAGGGCCAGGGCCTGAAATACAGGAGTCTCGAGCATCTATAACTGCAACTGCGGACAGTAAGAGCTGACTTGATGTGAATAAAATGATGTATAATGCCAAATGGTCTGAGAAAGCATGCCCTGGGCACCTCAGAAGAGGGCAGTCGGCACCAGAGGATGCTTTTGACACAAAACATCTCATTTCCCTTGCAAAGAAATGGATATTATAGAACCTTCCTCCCCCCACGCTGCTCTTAAGAGAAAACTATGTTAGTGAAGCACCCACACACTGCTGCGACGAATATCATAGGAAAAGCCCAAAGCAAGATTAATTGTTTTGTGCCGAGAGCAGAGCTGCAATGTTGGGCGGGAAGTGTAGCTCTGCACATCAGGCAAGAAAGAAACCACCACTGAGTGGCCACTCGCAGCGTGTCCCTCGGCCATCCCCACCACTAACCGAGGCAGGAGCCCAGCTCCCCTGTCCCGCCGTCCCCCGCATTGAAAATACACTCGGCTGAAGACATCTGAGAGCTGCTTTCTGTCACATCCCTGCAGTCAACCACAAATACACCCCACCGGAGAATCCCCTCTAGAGCCGCTTTTAGCCTCATTTCATATTGAAATTAAACGTATGCTTATCTGCCTGTCAGCCTTGTCGCTCTCCTGAACCTATTCGCTAATTTTAACCAAGCTTAAGGGTAGAACAGAGGTCTTAAGATAGTACATTCTTGCAAATTTTGTGAAAATCAGAGGCCCCAGGCTCTGGGTACTGCAGCAGTATCCAAAAAGGACACGGGGAGGCTAGGGCAGCAGGAAAACAGCTGAGAAACGGAGCTTTTTCAATTCCGCTGTCCAAAGAGCCATCCATTGTTGATTTTAGATTTTTTAAATAAAAGAATCCGCCCTGATTGTATCCCATTTAATGCACGTGGAACTTTTGTAACTCTATTTGCATTTTAAGGGGTGACCACTAGGAAAGTACACCAAGTAAATGTGTGTGCATGTAAATGTTTGGTACAGAAGGGTGTCCCTCGGGGGGGGCAGAGGTGGGTGGAATTCAGCTGTTTCACATTCTGCACAGCCGTCGCCAGAAAAACCGCCTGTGCGCAGCAGCAGATTAGTCACAGCACATGTCGTCTTTTGCCTGATGAGGAAGCTTGAGGAACGCGAGGGAAGGGAAGAGCTCAGGTTATTGCAGGGAGGTGACGAGGGCAGGGGCCCAGGGATCCTTAAGAACAAATATCTCATAAACAAAGCACCTTTAGCTCCGCTGTTCTGGCAGTAACTTGTTTGTCCTCCAGTACTGAGGGACTCTCCCCAAAACCTAGTATCAGTCATTAGCATCGCAAAGAGCAGATGACATTTTCAATTAGGTGTTTTCTTGAGACACATTACCAAAACCCAGCCTTCTGACAATCAGCAATTAATCTCTGATGAGACATTAATATCATGTTGCAATAAGTACAGAAATAATAGAACTCAAAAGACTTACCAAAATTTCAGCTGCTAATAACGTGAATTTTTAAATAACCAATAACATTCTTTTCCTCATATATTGTCTTGCACTCTAGCATAACAAAGGAAAATACGACCCTTTTTCAGAGAAATAAAGAAACTAGCCAATGAGCATAGATTAAAAGTATTTCAGTTACTGGGAATTTTGAATTTCCATTTGAATGAGATTGTCTCCACTATCAGCCAGACCTTGTCTGGAGCATACTTCATCTCTCATCCACTTTGAAATGAAAAACTCTTAAAAGAGGCTGCTCAGATGTGTTAAATAGTACAGAAAGGTGTTTCTTGCCCCTATGATTTGTCGTAAGAAGCGATCCGATGACACTAGCTAGCCCAGCCTGGCTACTTTTCAATGGGACACCCATTCGGAAGGGTGAGGGCAACCTGTGGCTGCAGAGTCCAGCGACCAACTCCCCCCGCTGGTGAGCAACGGCCGTTCCGTATCTAGGCGGGGAGTGTTTGCAGGAGATCCTGTACCCACCACTGTACCTCGGAGAGAGCTGAGACTGGTTTTCCCCTTAACCACCAGGTATTCAGTGTAAGTTTCACTAGCTCCCACTTAAAAAAAAACAAACAAAAAAACAACAAAAAAACCCCCAACGACGAACAAAAAAAGAAACAGGACCCCAAAAATACAGAAACAAAACAAAAAAAAAACCCAAAACATGAAAAAACCACCCCCAACAAACCACCACTGCTGTCTCCAATTAATAAAGGTGTTCTGAACATACGGCGGCAAATGGGAACTGTGTCTGAGAATAAGCTCTATGTGAAAAAAATGGGTTATGTCTCAGTAGAACAACCTGGTCCTCGTTTCCTTCTTTTCTTGACAATGACAACTGATGAACAGAAGTTTTATTTCTGGGAAAACTGGTTTCCATCAATTCTCAGCAGTGCAGAAGTGCTGCTGGAAAGGACAGCAGTTTATCCCTCCAATTCTTCACAGATTAATTCAGATCATACACAATTGCTTCTCATCCTCCTACCTGTTTATTCTGTAAAAGCAATTAAAGAATTGGCGATGACCGCAGAACACCTCGTATCTTCCTCGCGTCTTTGATAGTCACAAAAGCATCATCAGGCTCTTACATGCAGTAGAAAGGTTGTGAGCGCAGCCATAGGGATGGTAGGTAGGTGAAGAGGCGTGATGTCCTGGGAGGACTGCCACCGACACAGGGGACCAAGGGACGTGTCACCAAGAGAATTCCAGCTAAAGCGTTGAGCTACTGGTGGTACTAAATAAGATGCTGAAAGAGCTGAGCACTCTCATAATGAACGTAAAAAGGATTATATGTAAGTGGATACGTCTTCAAGTTAAGGCAGACAATAATGAGGGGTCCAGGCTGCTGCTATAGCTATGACAAAGTAAACAACTTGCAAAGGCAGCCCAGTTATCGCATTTAAAATAATAGTTAATCTCACAGTGCTGAGGGCACTCCCTGAAAGCTGGGGCATATGGTTCGTTGCCATGGCAATGCTGTGATGCTACAGGAGAGACGCGCTCCTCTACGGAAATTCAGTGATTCCAAAATCAAAGACCTGAAGTTTCTCCAGGACAGTGGGCCGGCGTGAGGCGGTATTTTGACCCAACTCTGAACAACGGGAATCGACTACGTTTGCTGAAAAACTGGTTTCATGATTAAAGAAAATTTATTCTTGATGCAATTTTATGAAGTACCCGCATACTCTGTCGAGTCAATAAGATCAATTATTCCCTCAGTCACACCAAGGAACACAAGGTGCAATCTGAAAGAAGTCAGTGTAGTGGCAGCGTAAATAAGAAAAACAAAACTAAACCAAAATCCAGACTTTTGATTCATACCAGGAACCGAGTAAAACTGTTACTCTACGCCCCTGGAGACAGGATTGCACCGCAGAAATGACGGCTTGGGGCTGATGGAAGGCTTTACTCAAACGTATCTGAGCGCGTGAGGAGTTTCCATTCCTGAAGCAGCACCGAGGGCCCCCCCAGCGCCCCCCGGGTCCCTGCCGAGGCCGCGCTTGGGAGCCCAGGGGATGCACCGAGGCAGAGCAGCCAGCAGGTGACCTCCCAGCCTCAAAAAGCCAGGCGAGATCCTACACCAAGGATGCGTAAACACACCAAAGTATCTCCAGACACATTCCTTTGAATTAAGGATGTCTTCCATTGCCTTTCTTTTTTTCATTCGCTCCCTACAACCCCCTGAAAGGAGGGGGCAGCCAGGGGGGGTCGGTCTCTGCTCCCAGAGACAGGCGATGGGACAAGAGCAAACAGCCTCAAGTTGCGCCAGGGAAGGTTTAGGATGGATATTAGGAAAAATTTTTACACTGAAAGGGATGTCAAGCGTTGGAACAGGCTGCCCAGGGAAATGGTTGAGGCACCATCCCTGCAGGGATTTAAAAGACGGGTAGACGTGGTGCTTAGAGATACGGTTTAGGGATGGTTTTGGTCAGTGTTAGGTTGATGGTTGGACTCAATGATGTAAAAGGTCCCTTCCAGCCAAGACAATTCTATTCTATTCATGATTCTATGGTTTTCATGCAGTCGAACTTTACTATTGCAGTTTGGAACAGAAAGCCAACTGTAATGGACGAAATGTTTTTCTTTTTATGAAAACCATCTTTTCGTCGTTATCATCAATTATTCTAAAATAAAGTAACAAACTATTGCAACTTGTCAGCTCAATTAAAGACTAAAAAAGAAAAATCAGTGGAGATTTATGTTAAGAAGAAGTGCCATGGAGCTGCGGCTTTGCCTCTTGCTATTTAAAGTTCGGAAACGCAATTTATCCAAGTAAACCAGCATTGAAGCAATCCCAACTAACCAACAGACTAACCGTGACAACTTTAATCATAAAAATTATTTGCGAACAAAATTCCCTGTTATTGTTTGAAAAGTTAAAGTTTCCAATGTCTTAAACAATGTGTAGTAGTTCAAATCTGTATGAAAGGGGAACGTTCTGATTTGGGAACCCTTCACTCTCTGTATACATGTAATTGTCTACTGAAGGGAAAAGATAATAATGAATCAGGCCTGTAAAACTGAACCGTGTTAAATTGCACTAAAAATACCCTTATTTAGATAACTGCAGCCTTTTCTTTTTTGCAAACTGTTGTCCAATATCCAGGAGAAGTTTCCATGAGAGTTGCAACTCAACGCAGACCTGGGCGATGGGTTCCTTCAGGGAGCTCAGGCACAGCAGGTCACGTACCAAAGAAAGAAAAAAGAACACTACGAAGTAACCTTAGGAAATTGTTGCTACGTGCTGTTTGATCGTCCCCTCTGCAAGGACAGATGGGAACAGAACGAATTTGGAAAAAATGTGGAGCCCTGTTTTCCAAGATTCACAGTATCTATTTGCTCTGCAAGAAGTGCCCTCAAACGCATCCACACAAATGCCTTTCGCTGTGCTCTTGCCCCCCGCGATTGCTCCATGTCATCTCTACTCACTGCCAGTTACAGCCCCACTAAATCCCCAAATACCATTAATTGCGTGTGTTCATTATGTCAGAGCTTAGCAGTTTCTTCGCTCACAATATTGAAGAAGTGTCCGATGTAAAAACCATGCAAATAACATACCCTGCGTATTTCTGGAAATCATACTTACGTACAATCTAAATATTGACACTTCTATATTTAATTCAACATTGTTGTTAGTGTTTCTGGAGTAAATAAATGGTACAAGTTGCTGTTCACGCGGCCCTACTTGAAGAAATACACTATTTAAAGTGAACAATATGTAAACAACACAAAATAAATTTGAAGCACATGATTAAAGCGTATAATGTGCCAGCTCCTAATACTAATCGCAATGGATAAACCCTGCAATATGAAGTTCTCCTATGATTAAAGCCAACAAACAGATTTCACCATTTCTGATTACCAAAAGCAAAAAAACATTCTTAAACTGTGGCCGGCTAAAATGAAGGAATTACTACATTAACAACTGATTCATTTATGCGAGGGAGAGTTAACTAGTTACTCTAGTTCATCTTAGGTTACCTCTTATATTGGAGACTCACCTAAGTTACAAGATCTGGCTGTCACTTTTAATTAATCACCTTAAAACACTGCATTTTCCACATTCAAGTACCAGCATATGATCTATTTAATTAGTGTATAAAGGGCTTCAGCTGTCCCTGACCATTTACATAGGCGTTGTCATTGAAGCCAAGTGCTAACAGAGCAAATAAATGAGGCGACCAGAAAAGAAAGAGGCTCTCCCCTCGGGGAACACCAGCTGTGCCCTGCGCCCCCGCAGCATTCGGCAAACCAGAAATGATGAGGCAGGAGGCAGAGGATTCTGACAACGCCCCTCACATTTTGGGTCCTGCCGAACCCACGTTGAGCCAGAACCGACTCCTAACTTGCCATTTCCCAGTAACCTTCCTCTGCCTCTTCTCACCCCGGGTCTCCTACGGCAGCTGAGGCAGCTTCTGCGTACAAAATGCAGAACTAGGTGAAGGCATCCAAACGGAAGAATATAAGGAAATAATTTCAAAGTTAGCAAACAAGAAAGTTGCCAGGACTCTCAGGGGCTCTGAACTTCCAAAGGAATTTCAAAGCCTGGGGAATGACTAAGAAATAGGAGAAGGTATTTCCTTTCAACGGCTGGCGCTGCTCCAAAGAAGAGCAATTCTGCCAATAGGAAGCAGTTGGCAAGTTTTCCTAAGCACGGTTGTTTACGTCCCGGAGTATTTTCCAGGAAGAGGTTCCAGTTCTGAACCAGGATGTGCAAACAGAAAAACTTACCGGAACAGGAGCTTTTAGGCATCTGAGATTTCAACAGCTGGCTGCTTTCCTCAGAGAGCTTGCTCAACAGGTTAAATACTCACAGAGAAGCCGGAACGCGGGCTGTCGTTCCCTGGGACGGCACAGCAGCAAGCTCAGTCTCTCTTGTATTGCCCAAGCTCATTCTGCAACATCACCCCCAACGATGCACTGGCTGCATCTCCTCAATAAGTGTAGTGCCTTTACCCTTTTTCTTTTGCTTGTGGCTGTGGCCACCAATGCATCTCCACCCATCAACGTCCAACGGTGGGCACGAAACCTCTTGAGTAACATCACACCTAAAGACAGGACTCCCAGTGCACAACTCTAGTCTAGCCAAGACCTTAATCACATTTGGAAATTATGTTTAAAACGTGGCACCTTCCAGAACCTCCAAATCCTGTATAACCTGCACAACTCTCTGGTCCACGTTTTCCCACCAGCACCATGAAGGGAACTTCACAGGGGAACACTGGGCCAGGGACCAAGCTAGGAAGAAAACATCCAGAGAGGTAAAGTAGGACTACAGCAGGGACATGGGTGTTACAGTAAGATAACGCACAGCCAAGCGCCGGAGATGCCAACAGCCAGACCTTTTAAAGGGAGAGGGAACCCCTGCCGTGAAGTAGAGTCAAGGACAGAGGAATGGTGTGGGAAGGGGATGGGCTCACCGTTAAGCAAGCTAGTTGGGAACAGGAGCCAGAACAACAAAGCAAAGCCCCAAAGTAAGACTCTGACCAACCACAACCTCCCCTTGGCCTGTGGGATTCCTTCACAATACCGGCAAAGGCGCCTATCAAAGAGACGCCCCGACCAGAGCCCGTGTCCCTGGCCAGCTGCTCCAATGCTGCTTGATTCCCGGGTGGAGGCTCTCAGGAACGGGCAGATGACATGAACCCTCCCAAGGGCATCCAGCCGCTACGTATAAAGATCTGTTTACATGACGGATGTTTGCAAAGCTTTCCAGTAACGTTTCATTTTTACACAATCAGCAGCGCAGGGTCGCTGGGAAGCAAAGCCTTTCCATTTGCTGCCGTGCCGATATCTCGTCTTCTTTTAAATTCCCGGGAGCGGTGTGCTCCTGTCTCTGAATGTGCAAGAGACGCTTGGTTCTCAGTCTGACAGAACAAATCAAATAAAGAGATCTTTATCTCAAAATACCGGAATGTCCTTGTAAACAGGCAGGTTTTTCCTTTACAATCAGCATTCTGTGACTGCGGGAGGGGGAGATCAGCTTTCAGAGGGGAGCGGGGATTAGCAGGCTGCCTCTACACCGAGACCTCTGCTCTTTAATACGCACGTCAATTTTTTGGAAAATGTAGTAAATTGGCAAAAAATTGCAACTGCCACGAAATTATACAGGTTAGTTAATTTCTGGTCTTGCCTGAGACCAGAGAATTCTTGAGTTTCAGAGGAGTCTAACAAAATGGAGCAAATGGGAATTACAATGCAAGTGAGATTCAGGGAAAAGTAGATACTATGCAGATGGAGGGAACATTCCGAGCTCTTTACATAGCTTGCTTGATCTTAAATTTACTGCTATCACTCCAAAAAGAGACAAGATATCATTACACCTTGTTAAGAAAAGCTGCCATCCTGTATTCTGTAACATTAAAAAACGGAATTGCACACACAAAATGTTAGAAGCCATGAAGCATGAGATGATTTTGCTGCCAAAAAATCTGTGATGCAGAAAGGTTACTACGGGAGAGGGCAACAATGGAGGCTCATATTTTTTTTAAAATTAAGTTAATCAGTTGCTATACATGCGTCTACAACCGGTCTTTGGGTAGTGCGCTTCCCACCTGCCTTTTTTATGAGGAACTGTGTGAATTTATTGCTACTAAGCTTCCACCAAACCTGGAAGAGGGCACAACCTCTTTGAATGTAGGCAATGCTACTAAACTGCCCGAAGGATCTCCAAGGTGAGCTCCAGGGCCTGCGCTGCCGGGAACTCCAGCGGCAGTGAAGGGAGACCCTCTTTTCCTGAAAAAATGGCTTGTAAAAGCCCCAACCTCTCACCAACTTTCAGAATATCTTTGTTCCAGAAACACTAACGGCATTGTCTGAGTTAACTCCCTTCTCTGGTGAATCAGAGGCAAGGCTTCATTGACTCTGGTGATGGGAACGCTGATTCTGTTGGGATGGGGAGACAGAGAAGCCTACTCTGATCCTGTGAGTGCGTGTGATCTCTGTCACAAGATCCACGCTGCCCCAGTCAACTGACGCCGCCTGCAGTGGCTGGGACACCGCTGTGGGGAAAACACAGCCAGAACTCCAGCATGGAGTTCCGAAGGTATCGCGAGAAGAGCTGTAACGTGCCTGTGGCCCACTACACTGATCTGAGATGGAACGGAACCTACCCACTGCTCCCTGTCATTCTGGGGAGTAACAGGTACCAGGAATCCATGTGGCTGGAACACCAAGACAAGGAACTGGAACGCAAGGTACACGTTTGTATGATGCTTGCAGGAGTCAGGGTTTAAAGTTGGACTCTCTGGGTCTTTTCCGCACTTTCTGGTGGTACACTGGAAACAATCGTAGAGGCCAATGAGGCAGAGTTTCCATAACAAGGATTAATGGAGAAGGGACGACAGCTGAGCAAAAAATCACCTTTCTGCAGGACTTGCTGGCAGCAGTGTTACGAGACGGCAAAGCCAGCCTCACTCCCTACAGCACGCGGCTAGGTTAGCAGCTCCACGCGGTAGGCAAAGGATACAGATTCTGCGTAATTCCTCGTGCGATAGGAGTATCCCTTTTTTATTTTGCTGAAGAAAAGGTATGTCATTGTTCCCAGCAGGCTTGCCAGACTGCTGAAAAGTGAGATATCCTTTATTATCATGTTGCCTGTAAATCGTCCCCACTCGTTACAACAATTACAAGCAAGAGGAGCAGCATGAACCCCCTGAGTGTTTCCAAAAAGCCTGAACTGTTACAACTAGAAGGAAGGGTTGCCAGTACCCCAGACACAGAAGAAGGTGGCTCACATGAAACTCTTCCCCTGCTCCAGCTGACGACGAACTCAGCAACAAGGTGAGTAGAGTCTCTTACAGAAAGGTACTGGTTTCTTTCCAACTCAAGAGGGAGAGCACTAGAATTTTGAGAGATGCGCTCCTGAATCCCGATGTGTAATGATGAAATTTAAGACTAAGCAAAATGAATACGAAGTTCGTTACAAACATTACAGGTTTGGAACAACCCCATTTTAGGCTGCAAAACAGTTCCCCTTCTCATTTAATCAGCTATTGATACAGAGCTGGGAATACTCCAGCTGTTGACATGGGCCTGGGGCCCTGGGCCACTTCCCAAGTGTTTTCAGACACACATGGGGCAAACAAGCTCTTTTCTCAGACTATGCTTGTTAGTTAAACTGTCTTTTCTCTACACCCTCTTCTTTCATTTTCTTTCCCTTCTCTATTCCCCCCTTTTTTTCCTATGTAGATAACATTCAACTCATATCTCTTTCTCTGTATCTGATATTACACAAGGGCAAAGCCTCTCCACCTTTGTTAAACAGAACTATTTCCTTTGGTGGGTTGGCCACCTGGCACATGCCCCGTAGAGCTCTGTCAGCAGGAACTAATGTGGTTTCTGGCAGGACAGCCTTCGCCTTGGCACATCCCTTAGATAAATGCTGGTGCTGAACTACAAGGCAGGGTGAGAACCGTTCTTGAGTAACTAGAGCACTGTCATGCGGATCACAGGCTTGAATCCAATGACTGAAAAAAAAGTAAAACACAAACACTGGAATGTGTAAACAGTGAGGTTTTTTTTTTAAAAAAAAGGTGGAAATCCGAATTAAACTTGAAATCTTTTAATTAAAGCTTTCTGAAAGGGTATCTCAGTGCAAGGCCAGCTTTATGGAACTTTTCTTTGCCACTCTCTTACCCAGTGACTCTACCATATGTTTAATAAAAGACTTTACGTATCGTAACGGTAGTAACATAATATTTGTGAGCCTAAACGTATTGTCAGTAACTACATCACAGCTGGTCTTAGCAATGCTACTGAACTTATTCAACAGGAGTAGATTGTGGGGTGTCATGCCCTTCTTTTGCCAGTGATTACTGCCAACACTAGACGTGTTAATGGGTGCCGTTATTACGTTCGGTAAGGGTGGACACCACCAGCGCGAAGGGCAGCTTCCAGTTTTGAGCCTGGTCACACATCACTGCAAAGTGGCTCAGGTACCGCTATTGGTATAGCTGTCTCTCTGCACTTCTGAAGTTTACTCATGATCACAATTGTTTGTTGCAAAAGGAAAAAGATGCTTTTGCTCTGGTTCCATATAAAATTAAATAGGAAAATTAAATCACGTACAGACAGAAAGTTAGTATTTTTCTTCAGCCGTAATGCTAAGAAATCTGGGTGTCTGTATGATAAATGACATCATGGCTGGTCTCAGCAGCAGAGCTGCACATATCACAAAGCTGCAGAAGCAGGGGCGGCCCGCTCAGCATTTTCGTTTGTTGCAAAAAAGGGCAACTTACTTGAAATGAATGTCTGAAATCAGAAAAATATTAATACTGGACTTGCATTTTGTTAGAAAACAGGAACGTTTTAACTTGGGAATTAGAATTAGAAAAGAAACATGAGTCCAAACCCAGAAGAGACATACAAAGGAGAAGCAGGTAGTTTTCAGTGACGGATATCTGAGGGGCTTAGCAGGAACAGAACAACAAACTTTTTTGCACTCAGACTAAAAGGCTTATCGAAAAGTCACCGTATTTTTCACAAAGGTGTCAAAGTAGAAAGGTGAACTCTCAGCCTTAACTAAATGTCATGCTGCAGTGAGTAAGGAAAGAACAAACACAAACTTACAAATGCAGAGTTTGTTCTTTGTATGGCGAAAGCATGGCAGAACTCCAGCCCTGGAGAAACGCCAAACCAGCAGACCAGCGCCTTTGAACTTTTAAAGCTCGTGTTTTTCCTTCACTGTTTAACAACTAACTTAAATTCAGTGTAGGAATTCTGTTTATTTCAGAAATAAACGTAAGTAGCCCAAGTTTCAACATTCCATAACTACTCTGGTCGAGCAAAGCATGGAAAGCTTTGGGCAGTGGGCTAAGGACACATTTCCAGACGAGCCCCGTGCCCTCGGGGTCTGCGTTGCTGCTGGGACGTTGCTCAACAACCGCATTCCCGTGTGTGTCGTGCTTCGAGGCTGTCTACCTACAGAGCTTTTACCTGCTGGGGCCCAGGGCACCTCGGCTCTGACAGAACCCATCATGGTGCGGTCACGTCCTTCCCCGCACACCACGGGCCGTGGGTCACACAGTGCTGCCGCGGGGCAGAGACAGGCTGGATTTGAAGGACAACCCCTGAGGTGTTTCTGCACCCTCTTGTGCAACTTCTTCTGGTCAACCACAGAATCACAGAACGGTGGGGGTCAGAACGGACCTTCAGAGATCATCCTGTCCAACCCCCTGCCAGAGCAGGGTCACCCAGAGCAGGTGGCACAGGAACGCGTCCAGGCGGGTCTGGAATGTCTCCAGAGATGCAGACTCCACCACCTCTCTGGGCAGCCTGTGCCAGGGCTCTGCCACACTCAAAGTAAACAAGTTTTTCCTTAATTTTTTTTAATTTCCCGTGTTCCAGTTTGTGCCTGTTGCCCCTTGTCCTGCCACCGTGCACCACTGGGAAGAGTCTGGCCCCATCCTCTTGCCCCCCGCCCTTTAGATATTGCTGAGCATTGATGATGTCCCCTCTCAGTCTGCTCTTCTCCAGCTGAACAGCCCCAGGGCTCTCAGCCTTCCCTCAGCAGAGAGGTGCTCCAGTCCCTGAGCATCTTCGTAGCCTCCGCTGGACTCTCTCCAGCAGTTCCCCGTCCTTCTTGAACTGGGGAGCCCAGCACTGGACCCAGTGCTCCAGGTGCAGCCTCCCCAGGGCAGAGCAGAGCGGGGGGATGGCCTCCCTCGTCCTGCTGGCCACATTCTTTTTAATGCCCCCCAGGAGACCATTGGCTTTCTTGGCCACAAGGGCCTATTGCTGGCTCATGGCCAACTTGTTGCCCACCAGGACCCCCAGGTCCCTCCCTGCAGAGCTGTTTTCCAGCAGGTCAGCCCCAACCTGTACTGGTGTGGGGGGTTGTTCCTCCCCAGGTGCAGGATCCTACGCTTGCCCTTGTTGAACTTCATTGGGTTCCTCTCCACCCAACTCCCCAGCCCAGCCACGTCTCGCTGAATGGTGGCACAGCCTGCCCATGTGTCAGCCCTTCCTCCCTCACTGGCCTCTGCTCTGCTTTATTGTTCCCTTTGGCCCATTTTTAGCCCATTCTCATGGCATCTGTTATAGCTCCATCCTCGGCATTTGCGTTCCCACCAAAGTTGTACCTTTTGCTCAGGTTCTGCTTTGGGACAGGTCGCCCCGGGGAAGGTGGCCACGGAGCAGCTTTAAAGGCACCGCCACCTCTGGGCCTGCTCGGTCCCTCCTCCGGACACCTCAACTGCGGCCACGTCCCCTCGCCCGGACGGGCCCACGCCAGGAGCCGGGCCGGGCCGAGCTGCCCGCGCCGCCGCGCCCCGCCCCTCCGCCGCGCGCTGACACCTCACATCGAGCCCCTCGTCTGATGCAATTCGCTTCCCCCCTTGCCTCCAGCCGCGGAGCCAATCGCGGGCGAGGCTGGGCGTAGCGTCACGCCGTGCCGGCCAATGAGGAAGAGCCACGATAGGTAGAAATCCGGGCGGGGCCGCAGGGGCGCAGTCGGCTGCAGCCGTGGCGCCGGGCAGCGCGTCCGCTCCGCTCCCCTCCGCGCCCGCCATGGCAGCGCTGCCCGGGGCCGCGGCCCCGCGCCTGCTTCTCATCCCCGGCAAAGCGGCCGAGCCCGCCGCCCCCGCCGGCCGCCACCTCTCGGTTGTCCTGCCGGCAGGAGCCAGCCACCCGGGCCTGGAGGCACCGCAGCCGGCCCGCAAGCGGCAGCGGCTCACCCACCTGAGCCCGGAGGAGAAGGCGCTGCGCAGGTGAGTGGTGGCCGGTCGCGGGGTGGAGGGGGGGGTGATACGGTCACACGCACCGTCCTGACCGCCGCCCTGCCCCATAGGAAGCTGAAGAACCGCGTGGCGGCCCAGAGCGCCCGCGACAGGAAGAAGGCGCGGATGGTGGAGCTGGAGCAGCAGGTGGTGGAGCTGGAGGAGGAGGTAAGGGGCTGGGGGGAGCCGGGGGGTGGGCGGCGGCCGGCGCCTCGGCCTGTCCTCCCTGCCTCACGGCTCTCCGCAGAACCAGAAGCTACTGCTGGAGAACCGTCTTCTGCGGGAGAAGACGTGTAACCTCGCCCTGGAGAACCAGGAGCTTCGCTGCCGCCTGGGTTTGGATGCTCTGAAGACGGAGGAGGAGAGCGAGTCCAAGGTGAGCAGGCTGCCACGCTGTCGCCATCGTTCTGCCAAGAAAGTGGCTGCGTGGCCAAAGTCACCTGCCAAGGGGTGACTGTCTGGCGGTGGGCGGGAGGAGGGACCCCCCTGCCAGGGCTGGAACGGCCCTGCTGTGAAGAGAGACACTTCATGGGCCAGGAACACACGTGTCCTCCAAATGGAGGCTTTCCCAGAGAGCACACAGTTGCTGAGTCTGAAGCGGGTGCCACTGGTGGTGGGGGAGATGGGGAGCTGACGAGTTCCAAGCTGTTTTAAGATTACTTCATCTGCTCTTCTACACCATATTCTAGAAATAAAGTAGTAACTGTGGTCACATATGTCTGTCTCAAAAGAACAAGAGGTATGATGGAGGGGGTCAGGCTTTCATTTAAAGGCAGTGAACAAAACTGCAAATCTATAAAAGTTTGGGCCGGTTTTGGAAGTAAGTCTTACTGTCAGGTTTCTACTGCAAAAGCAAGTGGAAAATCTGATGTTGGAAGGCTTCGCAGGAAGAGCGTGATCATCAGAATTACATACTGTCTGCCAGAACACTCACGGTGACTGGATTTTTTTTTTCCTTGGCACAGGTTGTGAAGGAATCGCAGGTGGATGAGATTAGATTGGTGACCGGGTCCGCTGAGTCCGCAGCACTCAGACTACGTGTTCCTCTGCAGCAGGTGCAGGCCCAGCAGTCACCATTTCTGATAACCTCCACATGGATTCTGATGGCAGTGATTCTTCAGACTCAGAGGTGAGCATCTACTTCGACCCAAAATGCCTGTGAAATTCAGAACCACTGTGGATTTAAGGCAAGTGTTGTAACTGCTGATGTAAAGTCACTTGATGACTTCCCGTGGTTGGCTTCTTTTCTAAGACTTGGAAAATGTACCTGTGGCGCAGAACAGCTGTGTTGGGCTGTATCCAGTGAGTACAGGAGTTCATGCAACTTGAACAAGTCCAGTTTCCATAAAATCTTAAGAGGCTATTGACTGAAACAGTCTCTTAGCTCTTACAGGCAAAGTGTACAAGTACCAAAAGCAAACTGTGCTTTTAATGTTGAAAACATACTTGATCGTTTGGCTGATGTGCTGGCACTTAGTGAAGCTCTTCGAACTTAAAGCCTGTTGCTTATGAATGACTTCTAGAAATGTAAGGACAGCCATCTTTTGCCTTTAACAAAAAACAAACAAAAAAAACATGCACCAAAACAAACCCCTAAACTTTGGTCATGGGCAGGTCTGCCTAAGGCAGGTTCTGGTACTTGCTGTGCGGAGCCAGCAGGTAGTGTGGTGTCTGTACCTGATGGGCCAAGATCTTAAGGAGCTTCTAATAGAGGTTGTGAGTATCAGAATCATGTAGAATTCTATGGGGATTGCCAGTATCCTAACAAAAAAGTCAATGGATAAAGAATTTTTGAAAGATAATTAACTGTCTTAACTGTCGGTTTTGATAGTGGTGTTCTTGGTAAAACAGCCAGTTCTGTGATCACACTAGCATATTTTAATTTCCAGATGAGGGTTAATAGATGCCACAACTGATGTCTTTCTCTAACAGTAGTGGGCTGTCTTTCTAAAACAGTATTTTGTTCTGCAGTCTGATCTCCTGTTGGGCTTTCTGGACAGTCTGGACCCAGACATGTTTCTCAAATATGCTGATTCAGAGTCAACGTGCCTGGAAAAGCTGGAGGAAGAGATCTGTGGAGAAACAAATTCCATACCAACCTCCCCCTCTCCCTCTTTGGGGTCCTCATCAGCTAAGCTGGAGGCCATTAATGAACTCATAAGGTTTGATCACGTGTACACAAAGCCCCTAATACTGGAGATTCCTGTTAAAATGGGCGACCAAACCAATATGTTAGTGAAAATTGAGGAAGTATCTGTCTCTCCATCCGAAGACAAAGCTACCCCTGAGGTCCCAGTATCTGTGAAAGAGGAACCTGTTGACAGCTTCATGCCTGAACTGGGCATCTCTCATCTGCTTTCCTCTCATCGTAGCCTTGCAGCCTCAAGCTATCTGGATGCCTGTAGTGACTCTGGATATGAAGGATCCCCGTCACCCTTCAGTGACATGTCCTCTCCGCTTGACACTGATCACGCTTGGGAGGATAGCTTTGCCAATGAACTCTTCCCCCAACTCATCAGTGTCTAACTCAGTAGTGTTAACTCCCCTGGGATGACTATCCTGGCAGGATAACGGGATATGCCCCTTTAGGGGGTGTGTGAGGGGCGAAATCAAGTGTATTCAGGAAAGTGTTGTTCATTTCTACCCGTGCTTGTAGATGGAGCAATTGCCAATGCGTTTCTCCTGGTATGAAAAAGCCTGAGGTGTCCTGTCCTCCCTGTGCCCCCCTGTCGGTGTTGGCTTATGAGGGAGGGAAGTTTCTCAGTAACTTGCCAATTCTACATGAACCTGAAAATGTTCATTTTGTTTTCCATCTAAAATAATTTTAACACCAAAACCTGCAGTGAGATATTCATATATAAACAACTGGGTTAAAACTAAGTAGTCTGTAAGTCCTACAGATTTGCTATGTAAATGCTTGTTTTCCATTTGCTATGTAGAGTTACTTTCTGCATTTAATATTTAACTGTATCGGTGCAATTAAAGTGCAATGCAGCTCACTGACCCTTTTGTACCTTGGATCTCAGCGGGGAGGGGAGAGTATTGGGGCGTTGAGGAATTTGAAACTATGAGAGTTTTAAGAGATCGGGTCTCTTGGTGTCTCATCCGTACGCCACCTTAATGACCAGCAGCGCTCCTGTGGTGGATGGAGCTGGATGCTTCAGCAGCTGCTTTCTGGGGGCACTTGGTGTGGCAGACTCAAGGCAGGTGGGTTTGTACGATGGCCAGAGCTGCTTGAGCAAAATCTGCAGCCTGAACAGAGTGCAGGTGGCAGTGGCTTCATGTCTGAATAAAATAATTGTATTATCTTCCTGGTGGCAAGTTATGCCACTGACAACACTCGGTCTGAGCGAAGGTGGGTGTTCGTGAAGCAGTGCGAGACATGAACAGGGTGAAAAAGGTGCAGATTCTGTGTTACCGCAGGATGTTCCTGAAGCATAAAATTAACTTTGCAAGAGCAAACTTCAAATACCATGGGAGGAATCTGTTGTCCTCGTCCATTTCTTCCAACATCATGGTATTAGAAACACTTGAGTTGGAGTGACAGAGAAGAAACTGAAATTTTATACTGAAAGTGTGAGAGCTGTTCCAGGTGTTTGCACAACTGTTCTTGGTTTAGGTGCTAGTTCATGTTTTGCATTAAATTTTGACAAAAATAACTCGAGGCAGGGGAGGGAAGGAAACGGGGGATGGGACAGCAGGGTGTATTGGTCACTAACAGGGGGACAGGACTGCTTTAGATTACAAACCTGAGTAACCTGTAGTAAAGCACTATCTGAATAGTGGAGAGCAGTAAAAACTACAGCTGTGCAGTAGCAGAAACTTCAATTAAAAGAGATAGACTTTGAGTAGTCTGAGAATAAATTGCTTTACTTTCAAGCTAGAAAATAGGGATGACTGCAAGAGGACCCTTAGTGCCTAATGCATGCTGTTGTGAATCCAAAAAGCAAATGGACAAGTGAGAATTGGATCCATAGTTTTGCATTACTTTTGTCAGTATTACTGGAACTTCATATGACATTAAAAAGAATGAATTTAAGTACAGCAGAAATAATATAAGGAAGAAGTTAATTTCTTTTAAAGCCAGCTTCGATTCATTAAAGTAGTTAGTGGTGGTTTGAACCAGCAGCTCGAGTAAAGTAGTTTGATAGCTGCATGTGTAAGCTTTTTGGGTCTCCTGCAAACGGAATTCAATGTAAGAGCCTGCCCTAGAGCAGCCAAGTGCTCTGCAGCAACGGCTGCTGCTGCAGCTGGGGGGGAAGCGGTGGTGGCGGAGATCCCCTTTTCTCCCCCGTAATTGCAGTTGCTGCCAACTGTTGCTTTGAAGCAGAGCTCTGCAATCCTCCGAATCGTCCTGGTGCTACCATGGGTGGAACCAGGCAAAAGGATGCGAGTGGGTGCTATGGAGCACAAAGCTACTGTCTTGGTAGCGACTCCCCAGCAGCGTGTCCTGCTGCTGCCCTGGCAGGCAGGGAAAGCACTTCTGTGGCCCGTAACGCCGCAGTGTGGGGACTGCAGCACTTCACTGGTGCCGCTCCGCTGTCCCGCTCTCCCCTCCTGGAACAGCCTGCCCTGGAGGGCTGGAAGACCTGTCGTTTTGCCACCCCTCCGCCTTCCTCCAAAGCTGCCTGCATGCCACGGCTCTCCCGCCCGAGCTGCTCCTGTCGGTGCCCGTAGCCACTGGCCGGCCCCGTCCCTTGGGAGGGGTGACCTGTGCTGGTCGGCTGCTGCAGCACCCACCGTTTGTGACCGTGCGTTGGATGAGTTGTGAAGGTGATGCGAGATGAAGCGGAACGGATAATCCTCAACACTGTCTATTGGAAAATCACTCCCGTTGATTACCGAGTAACTTCCCAGGGGTGATTCACCCGGCAGCACCGCCACCCCGTGCCCGTGGGGCGTGCTGCATGCCGGATGGGCACGCACTGCTGCTGCCCGCTTCCTATAGCACATCGCTTAACTTGCCTCACAGCTGAACACTGTCTCTTGATGATCTTTGACATCTAAAAAAAAAAATCAAGGAAAATTCTGTTACGGTCACATTTCCATTGTATTTGGAATTGGGCTCTGTTTAATAGGTTCACATCCAAACCTTGTTAAGCACAGTAGGCAAAAATGTTCAATGAAGTAGTATTTACACTGTTTTGCTTCCTTTTTTCAATTTTACAGCTACGGATATTTCCTGACATGCTTTACCCGGACTTACTGGCAGCATTAGGTTCCAGGACAAGCTGCTAATGTTTATTGAGATCTCTTCCACTACGAGTTCACAAATAGCTCTTGTTGGGCATCTAGAAGCCTAATAGCATTCAGAATCTCTATTAGTGCTAATATTTTTTACTAGAATCAAGTCTACCAATACAGGATAAGGGTTTTTTTTTTTAAAAAATATATATATAGTATATCAACATCTGCAGATTAAAGTGTGAGAATTTGAAGCGTCAGCAGAGGCTTTTTATCTGAGATCTTCCTGTAGCTGTGTCCTGGTTTGCGGACCTAAACCACCACAAGATGCTTCCTGTAGATGGCTGCTTTCTGCCTGCTCTAACTTCTGGTTTGGAGCCCTCCTTGCCTCGCAAGCAGCGCGGATCCAGCCCCAGTGGTTCACGTCTGTTACATCTGCATTTGATTAAATAAATCTTCTGTGGTGGAAGCCACGCATCTGCTGTAGCAAACTGGCACAAGACACAGGCTCTGGAACAATTGCGAGTCCAGCTCTAAGTCCGTGCCAAAATAAATTCTGTCCCTCTCCCCAGGGCTGGCTGTACCACACAGATTCCCCCGCCCACCTCTGCAGCCTCCTCCCAGCCAGCCCCCAGAGCCCGACACAACCCTTAACGCGCTGGGGTTCACACTATTCTTTCCCTCCCTCCAACTCTGCAATGGAGAAGTATTTAAGATTTGCTTAAATCCAGAGTACAATTTAAGCGAGTCAATGCTTGACTCAGCCTGGAAACTTCATGGGGTTTTATTATTTTTTAATATAACTCTGAAGTGCTGTTTTTCCCTCATTTTGAAAGCCAAGGTAATACTGATCTAGCACACCCAGCTTTACAGCAGCTCGAAAAAACTCTTGAACAGAAGACAAAACAAATTTTAATAATTATTTGTATTGGAATGTAACACTTTGCTCTTTTGTTTAAAAACTCTCCTCAAACATTTCTTGATTTTATACAGAACTAAGCAAGCTAGGCATTCTTTATTTCACTCTGAAGCTAAATGAAAGACCTGAAAACACGAGCTGTAGCAAACCTTTTGGCAGCCCTTTGCTTTGTTAGAGGCCTTTGGGTCAGGCCAGATTTACAGCAACTCTTGCTCCCAGGCAGCTTCAGGTTTACTCGACCCTGCTGTTGGCCCCCTTGTCCTGCTGAACACCATGGAGAAAAGAAGTGACGTGCCCGTGGGACTATGTAGTTAAATTAAAAACTTCTTGGGCCAGAAGAGTACTTTACCCTCCAGCTGCAGGACTGGACGTACGCTCCCAAGATTCTCACTCATATTAGGAATGAAACACAGCCATCTAAAAAATATTTTAGAAAATTTATTGAAAACTGACATACAAAGGGTGATTTGGTCCCAAGAGAAGACAGACCAGAATCAGTTATTTCAAAATAAAGTTTTTCCTAATACTGCATCACATTTGCCATCCCGCTTGCAAACAGCATTAATAAAAGTCTTTCAAGGAAGCCAACAACAAATGAAAACTGTTACAAATACAGAAGTTTGAAAACACTCAGTAACTTGTTCTTTCTCACTCTCTCCAAACGATTGCTACAGCAAGAATCCTGCTCAGTCAGGTATCCCAGATACTCGATTCCTGCTCTACACCACTCTTCTCCCCCCACCAATTTAAGCCATTCAACCCTGTTCTCTCCTGTCACAAGGGCAGAAACAAATTATGAAAAAATTAAAATAGAGGTTTTCTACCAAAGCAAATGTCTTGGACGCAGTTTTTCCCCCATCTCTTGCTCTTTGTCATAGTCCACGCTCCATTCATGTTTCAGATGACAGAATAACAGGGGTCAGTGATGCTCTATTAGCATCAAACAATGAAGAGGAAACACACCTCTGAAAGTCAACCTTTGGTACAAACAAAACAAGAAAAAAGTACGCTTAAAAGCCATCTACAAAAATTTCTTCTGCAAGTCAGAAACGACAAATTATGTATCAAAGAGGAAAAAACCTGCATCTAGATTTGACGTATTTAGGCCTCCCACAGTTCTCTACATCCTCTGTCGCAGTTTCAGTGTTGCTGAGACGGTTTCATCACATTTTTGATTTTTTTATCCTTTTTTTTTTTTTTGGTTTATTTAGGATTCAGAGCTATCAGCTAAAACAATTCCAACCTTGAACTTTCGCTATAATGCTGCAAGCTTAAAAACAGGTAATTATTTGGAGAGACCACATTTTCTACCCACAGTGACTACAGCCTTCTCCAAACTGCACTGCTTTGCTTTACACTCAAGCAATGTAGCGTGTCAAAGGCTGTAGATTTTAAGTGCGTTCAGCAGCTTAATAATATACGAGAAATTTTACACAATTCATGCAAGAGATTTATAGCAGGCCCCAAAACGAAATGAGACATCATAGCAAGATAAAGCTGCACACGGTCTCCAATTTAAGAAAAGTCCCAGAATGGTAAAGTTATACACGGGTTTCCAGAGTAATACCTATTCAAATGCTGGAATGTTTTTAGTGAAGCTCTGAAATGTTTTAGCGAGAGACAGCAAATTTCACATAACCTTCGACGAGCAGCAAGATAGACAGGATTTAACAAATAGGGGCATCTTTTGAACAAAGCTTCTGCTGCCAGCCAAAAGAAGAGAAAGGATGACTGCAAAAAGAGAAGCTTGATTTTAAACTATCGACTATTCAATGGTAAAAAATATCATCACAAAGATTATAAATTAGCTGTGCAAAGGAAGAGTAGATTTTCTTATGCAAACAGCTGCATTACTGTGTACTTCCTCCTTTACGTTAGCAAGATGTCAAAAACAGACTGGGATGGTAAGAGCCTGAACAGAACCTATTACTTGGAAAGTAATTTCTTCCAAAAAGCCTCGATTCATCTATCTCTGAGATAGCGCAAGGACTTACAAACAGAAGATAAGAGTCTTTGCCTTGTTTAAGGGTTTTAAGCATAATGGAACTGTTGTGCGTTGAGGAAAGGTACGAGTGATAACTCATTGAGGACTCCTTAACGCCCTAAGCAGGGTACAAAATTCTTTTGGCATGTATCTGTACAAACTACGTGACGTTATGTTAATGGCACGTGTTCTGGCTTAAAATTTAAGTCTAGATTCTCTCAGGAAGAAGACAAGCATCTTTTTTACTTCACCACCAATGCCAGCAGTCTCAAAGTTTGGGACTTGGTTACAGGTGATAATCAGCATTTGACCCTCTTTACGCCAGAATATCTGCTCCCTATTATCTGATTTACTTACCACGTTTATCAAAATTAAAGGATGCCATTTTTCATCAAAGGTTACACTGTCTTCAACTGACTTTCCAACTTGATGCATACAAAGAATCACAGCACAATGTAAGATGCGAATCAATTGACCGAGAACCCTTTTCTCCAGACTTGGCATCATTTTGGGGAGGGGGGCATCAAAACCCCACAATTTAAGAGCCGATGAACCAAAGATGACTAAAGTTAGTAGTTATCTTTGAAGTTACTAGCCAGTTTTAATTTCTACAAAGCAAGAGGCTTATCCTCAGCTAGAACATTCCTTCCCTAGCACACTGCAGAATGCATAACTTGTGCATTTGAGTTCACATCAAGTACAAACCAGCCACGGCTGAAACAGTGTGAAAAGCTGTATTTCCATAGGGACCGCTCTTCTATCACTGACTAGACTCAAAAGTATTTCTTCCTTTCCATACTTTTTTGTGATTCAAATTAAACTAACTGACCAAGCATATTATGTACACCAAAGCCTTAATGGCTCAGTAAATGAAAGATGTGGCTTAAGCCATAGTTACATTCAATATTTGGATTTTATACTTTACCAAGGACAATTAAGAGGATATTTCACCATTAAGCAAGATGGAAAGCTACTTCCTTGTTCCAAAGACTTCTGAATTACCTTCTCAGTAAAACCAAGAATATTTAACAGACCAGAGTACAGAAATCTTGGGTTGGTTTTTTTTTTTTTCAGTTTCCTTAAGTTTTGTCTGGCCAATCCACATTCTTATGATGGTTAGTAGGAAAACCAAAAACAAATAATAAAACTTCAGATTCACACATCAAACCAGAAAGAAAAAGGGACTCAAAAAACAGCAATAAAACCCATCAGAAGCTCACCACTTCCACTATAAATTCTGGCATCTACAACTCCATTTCTTCTTCTGCACACCCAGAGATTCCCAAACTAGCATACGGATCTGGAGACATGGCAGTCTGTTGTGATTCAGGGAATGTTTCAGTCTGTGGGTCAAAAGCAGCTCTTGATGTCGACTGCTTAGCTTGACACCCTTCTGTACTCTGCTGCTTGAAGTTCTTACCAGAAACAGACTTCAGTTTATCTGTGAGAAACTCAGGAAGAGGTTTCCAAAGCACCAGCTCCATAGAAGGACGGCTCCTAGAAGGGACGGAGTCTCAGTTAAATTTAAGTTTTCCAATCACTATTAAATGCAGAAGACCAGTAAGTACCTTCATCCTTTGTGCTAGCCTGGAACTATGTTCCAGAATCCACATACCATTTTTTACCCCCCTATTACATTTCCTCTTCCTTAACCAGTTCCATTACTCCTGGTTCTAACCCTGTATTTTCTTTCTTTTCTTTTGCACCAAACTTGATGACCACTGCTGGTCACACTTCATGACCACCTTCTTTTGGAAACTCACATATATAAAAATCAAGATACAATGGTTTATTCAACAAACTTCACGCTGGACAAATGGGGGACAAAACAGACAGCTTGATGACCACTACAGTTACACTTAATTCTCTTTTACATTAGGATAGTTTTTCCTGGTTTTGACCAGATGAATGGTCTGTTATACAACGTTGGCTACATCATGCAGTAATTAAGGACATCTCCACAAACATGAGACTGGGTCTCTCTTTTCATTTGCATGTGTTAGCTACATAGCACCATGATTTCCTCCAGCACTTACATAGATTCTATTATTTTCTTTGTCAGGACTTCACCAAAATCCCTCTTCATCCCTTTCTTAAGGGTATCTGACAGGATAAGAGTGGGCAGATTGCTAACATTTCCATCAGCATGAACTTCCTCATCTTCATCAATTATCCTAGGAATGGAGGGGGAAGAGGGAGATAAACACTATTGAGCATACTGTTAACAGGTACATCCACCGTAGACTACAGTTACATCTATGTGCACTGCATTGTACAGTGCAGATCTCGGACCGAGGCCGGGTACCAGAAGCAGCGGGGCCATGTTAACTCGAGTCTCTCTTGGGCCAACGCACCCTAAGAACGACTGTTACCATAGAAGCCGCTCAAGCGGCTTCTGGTACCTCAGCTAGCCTTGTTACCCCCGCACCGTCCAGCGATGCGCAATGCAGGCATACGCTAAGAGAAAATAAATAAATCCACTTCAGGGGAAAGTGTACGAATCAGCCACATTACAAGAGTAAGCCTCAGTTACGCAGTAGCTTCACCAGCTCGATTCCCCATATCTTAACTTTGAGAATTATTGAAAAGTTACTGAATACAGTTCTTAACCTTTAAGGACGTTGCACCGATTTCTCAGATTAAAACGGCACAAAAAGTTGGAAGCATTTAAAACAAACTGGAGGCATCTCCTTTGGTTTTGGTAAACCTTTCCAAGAAAATTTAGCAGAGTAGCTGGGAAGGATGGGGAACAATCCTCTGAGAGGTCCAAAGCAGACTTTGTAATGCAGATATAGCCGGATAATAAAGACAAATAGCACTACTCTGATTTACCCATGAAAAAATAAAATAATCTAACAGTACCTTGCTTCCCTTCACGCATCATCTATGGAGTAATCATCTAAAAAAAAATCTTGTTTTATCATTTATATAACTTTTGGCTTTTCTAACAATTGTCTGCAGTGGTCATTTTAGGTATTTCAGAATACCAGCTCAACTGCAATCAACGTATATATACACACATGACATTCCCAGAAATCTTTCAAAGGCAAGAATGCGGAGTACATTTATGAAAAGATTGCAACAGACCGCCCACAGCCACCCCACTACCCCAATATCAAGCCATCTGGTATTTAACAGCAAGATGAACCTCAGTCTTATTGCATATGTGTAGAGAGATTTCTGGTTCATGCTAGTCTCTCCACTGATAAATTCACACCTATCTTGAGCATTTACAAGTATTAATGGCAGAACAAGTTGAAAAAAGCTGAGCTCAAGTCCGACCAGACAACATCAGTTAAAATTTGAGCTCTGGATACTCACAAAAGAGCATAAAACCCCATTATGGTACACATATAGATGCTGCATAACGATTGTGAAAAGGCGGTTATTTATTCAGCATCTCTTGCTCTAGCACCCTCAATTTCAGATCATAGTACCAGCCCCAAGACTCAGAGCACCATAGGTAGCCTAAAACGAAATCATTTGAACAGAAGGTTCATCTCAGACTTACAGCAGTGTTAATCACACTGCTAAGTGCTAGATTTAACCCTTAATGCCCACCAAAAAAGGGAAAGCTCAGCAAAGCCAGTCTACTCCAACCCTGCATTTACCTGTCCTCAATCTCCTGAAGCTTCCTGCGAGCAACCTCGCATTGCTGTTCCCCCATTGTCTGATCCATTTCTTCACAGGGAATTTCTAACATGGCAGTTTCAGGACCGCTGCCACCATACTGACTTGCTACCTCCCCAGCTGCCTGCTGACCTGCACAGAGAATCCATTCTTCCGTGTTGGGATTCAAAGGGCAATTTTTGGCTCCTGTCAGTCTCTTCTTCCTCACAGGACAACTAGGAAACAAAATAAAGTTTACAATTGTCAAAAGAGAAATGTGGCATTCTACGGGAAAAAGTGTTATGGAAAGTCATGCGCGTTTCAACAGATTTGACATACTATGGAAACACAATCTCCACGAAGAAAAATAAATTCAAATTGCTCTTATTAAAACGCGGGTACCCATGCTACACAATTAATTAGGTAACTGAAATGGATTTGGGCTTATGTGCAGTTCAGTGTTAGAACTTCCTTTCCCATGTATGTTGTAGGTGAGGTGTGCTCAAAACTTTATAGAAAACAAAAAGTAAATCAAGATTTTTCAAGTTATAAAAGACAAAATTAATTACCCTTCCGCCTCTTCTTCTAACTTATGCTTCTTTCCACAGCGAACAGAGACACTGCAAAAGAAACACAAATGGTTGTTTAGCTTCTAATTATATCTTCCAGTGGCATTGAGATTTTCAAATAATATTATCCTCCCTTTTAAAATTTCACTTGCAGCTAACAACAACAGCTGCGGTATGTCACCAGCTGTGAAGGGAGTGGAAGCTATGGACAATAAATGACCACTACTTTCCGAAGAAAGGCAAAGGCGGCTGTAATTACTCAAGCTTTCCAAGCAGAATTCCATGCTGATTTCTCCTCCTTTGCGTTATTTATTTTTTTCCCACAAGGGGCAAGACCAGTTTTTGCTAAAATTCAAATGTTTCAAGAAGCAACATGTGATCCGCTTCAGTCTCTTAATACATCGGCTCACAGTGACATACTCAAATATGACCAAACACCAACATTTTAGGGGAATAATTTAAGTTTTCTGTGCTCACATAAGAGAAAGAATATGTAAGTTTAGAAAAAGTACACAAACTTAAAAGCACGTCAAGATGTTGGTAAACTTAACCTCATTTCTTTCCTTTTACAAGGCTCCTTCGTGCCCCACCAACAAACTCGAAGGCCGTCAGACAAGTGCAATTCTAACACTGCACGAGTGAAACACTACTAGAAGGCAAAAAATTATAGCCTGTCTCAAAAAGAAAACTTATTCCACACGTCCAGCACGGCTGACAAACGCGTCCCTTCCCTGTCCCGGCGGTAACCAGTTGGCACTTACTGGCAGTGTCCCCGCTGCTGGTGCGGGCCCGGCGGCCGTGCCCCGCTGGTGAAGGAGCCCACCGGGGCCACCGTCAGGCCCTCGTTGTAACTTCCCAGCGCGGCCAGAGAGGCGACGTCGAAGCCGCTTTGCGGGTAGAGGCCGGAGGAGCCGCCGCCATCGGCGCCGTCGCTTCCGTTCCCTGCCATGATCACCATGGGGGGCTGCAGGCGGTCGTGGCCGAGGGCCGGGGGCTGCAGGCCGTGGCGGTCAGGGACGGCGGCCGGCGCCTGAGGGAACTCCACGACGGGACCCGCGGGGATGCCCTGACAGGATCTGCCCAGCGCTGCCATTTCCTGCTGCCGGAGAGAGAGAGGACATCAACGCCGCCCCTCCGTCCGCACCACTGGCCCCCTCAGGGGGAGGCCCGGGGTCGGCGCCGGCTCCCGGCCCGAGGCCGCCCTCCCGGCCCGAGGCGCTGCCCCGGGGAGACCGCGCTGCCCAGCGCCGCGGCGGCGTAGGTGAGGGGGCCCGGCGCACCGCCGGGGCCCGGCCCGCCCCGGTCCCACAGCAGACAAACAGCCGCCCCCCGCCCGCCCGCGGAGCGCTCACCGCCGGGCCGGGCCGGGCCCGGAGCCGGACGACACCGCCAGAGCCCTGGTCCCTTCCAGGCCTTTCGCCGCCCTCGGAGAAGGCTGGCGCGGGCACTATGGGTGTTGTAGTCCCGAGCGGCGGCCCGCGGGGCGCGGCGGGAGCTGTAGTCCCGGGCGGGAAGCCGGAGCCGCCGAGGTGCCGTAGCGGCCATGGGGCAAGCAGGGACCCCCGGGGCGGGACGGGGCAGGGCCGTCCCCGCCGGGAGCAGGAGGCCCCGGCCCGCCCAGTTGCTAGGGGAGCGTGGAGACAGAGCCGCTTTTGTCCGGGGCCTGGCGTAATCTCCGCGGCCGGCGGCCAGGAGCGGCGGGCCGGGGCGGGCCGCCCGCCCGGCAGCCAAATCCCAGTCAGGTGAGGGGCTCGGCCCGCAGCCGGCCCCCGCTCCCCGGCCGCGGAGAGGCGGCAGGCGAGGCGGCGGGAGGATGGCACCGCGGAGCAAGGTAACCCCCGCCCGGGCTCTGTGCGTGAGCAATGCGTGCGTTTTCTGACCGGCATGAAGAAAATGCATGTGTTGTGTGGTATTACGTGGAAAAGCTCTCTGGGGCTTTGTGAAAGCTGGACATCTCTGTCATAAAACACCTCGTGAACCGTTGAGAAGAATCCCAGTGGATAGAGACGGCAGGCAAAAAAATCTGTGTTTTAATACGATAACTCCACTTCTTTGGCACCTTTTATTCCTGTAGTGTAGTTCACCAAATTTTGCAAAGGAACTCAAATTCAGCCCATGGTAAGAATGGAGCAGCAGCCCCTGCTGAGAGGGTCTAGCGCACACAGCAAGGTAAGCAGAACGGCCTGCGCCTCCAGGGCGGACCCCGCAGAGAGTTTGTCACTCTGACAGCGATGCACGGACGTGGAATTCTCTGACTGTTTCATGTTTACTTTTAAATTAGGTGATCAGGCTTGTAAAGTTTGTATTTTCCCTAGACACCTAGCCGTGTTAAAAAATGGAAGCTGTAAAAGCACGTTTTCTGGTCCTTGTGTTTTACATTGAATGTAAATTGAATTCTGTTTGTGGCCGGTTTCTGAAATGAGTCGAAAGTGCTTATAAACTGCCAGGAGTGAAGTAGCTGGCAGAACCGATAAGGCTGTTGTCCGTGCTTTAAGAAATTGGGGCCCCAGCTCAGATGTGACAGACCATGTTAGTGTCAGGAGCAGACTGGTTTGGGCAGGAGGAAGAGTAGAGCTGTCATAGCAAATGTAAGTTATGTGATGTATGTTAATGATTCTGGGGTTTTTTCATTTGTTAGTTTGTTTGGTTTTTGTCTCTTGTGGATTCCAGGTTGTACCCGTGAGACACGCAAAATACCTTGACAGGATTTGGTTAATAGAAAGGTCTGAGTGCACAGTGCCTAAATTTATCACCTCTAGTTTTATTTTTCCTACTGTACTCGCTGCAGCCCTTATTAATTACTCTTACTTAATTGCTTTAGGTGTCATTCAGAGAAACACTTTTTATTCTCAGTAAACCAGAAGGAAATATTAATTGGGTTTTACTTTAATAAGATCAATTGCAACTTCTTCTGAATTTCAGTCCTGAACGAAGGAAGTTTCGATGAATTATCTTCAGGAAAAACACAGCTCTTTCAGAATACAGTACAGAATCTGGAATAACATTTCTGGGAACTGGACCAAGAATGAGAATGATGAAGAACTAGTCTACATACCTTACAATGAGAAATTCAGGGAGTACAAGCTTATAAAAAAAATTATGAACAGAATTTTTCTATGAAGGAAGAGTAAATTTGATCACCTTTAATATAGGAGACGCTGTGTCCAGCGGAAGTTAGACAAAAAGATACTACGAGATGAAATTAGGACTTAATTTTTAATGGAAGGTTTGTTAAAGATGTGAACTGGATGTTATATTTAGTACTATCATATTAATTTAAAAGTAGAGTCAAGAAGTATCACGTCAGAAAACCAGACACTGCGTAAACCTCTGGAGATCTTCTCTGACCCGGAGGCCTCATCCAAAGTATAATGTTTTATGACCAATTAGACTCTCTTGAGATTAGAATATATCATAATCGTGGCTTATATTGACATTAAAACCTATGAGTCTGTGAATCAATTAATTTTAGTTCCTAAATATTGATTTAGGAATGTAACTAGGTAATCAATATTGAAAAATTGAAAGATGCATTTTAATAAACTTTAGATTGAATACTGTTATCAGTGAATGATATGTTGTGATTTAAGATGCCAACGTTTAGCATCTGCTAACTTGCAGACATCCAGTAATCAACTTGGGGACTTGCTGAGGGAAATAAAATGTTCCTTCTCACATCTCAGATGAAATGTGAGTCACAGAAATTGGGATTTGGTTAGTTCTTATACTGAGTCATTGTGCCTCTAACACCAAACATAATCAGTTCTAACATTTTTTCATAAGAAAGACACCGTGAGCACCGTGGTTCATGCAAAAAGCATTTACGCAGTTCAGTAAATATGCTGTCAGCAGCGCAATGGTTGTGTCGCCTGCACTTAATCTGGATGCTTGTAATTGTTGCATCTCTGAAACGTGTTAGTGATCGTGGCCAAAGTCATTGCAAAATATTTCTCCTGCTGCAGGAGTTGGAGAGTTTATGTAATTTTCTAAACAAATACTTTCACTCTTCAAAACTAAATACGTTATATATCTCACCGTGATTTTCTCCTAGATATTATATGCACGTGGGTTCAAGGCCCTATCTCTTTTCATGCCTGTTTCTCCCTTCTGTTCTCTAGTTCCCCAGCTGGACCTTGTTTCTTGCTGTTTGTGCTGTTGGAATCGGAGGGACCTTTCAGTACGGGTATAATGTTTCCATTATCAATGCGCCCACCCAGGTAAAATACTGTCTCTTGTTCACACGGTTGTTTTACAGTAATGGAGGTATTCGAGAGGCTGAATGCGCTTTTAGTGCAATTGCAGCAGGAGCCAAGGCAGGATTCCCCTCCTTTGAAGGATTCTTGTTGATTTCCGTAATGGTTTCAAGTGGATTTGTTTGTGAGTACCTCCCATCAGAGGTATTCTCTGTCAGATAAAAGTGCCAAATGTGCCACATAAATACCTCTGTTAAAGTCTGTTTTGGAAGGATTAACTGAATAAATAAGTAACAGCTCCCAGGTAACACTTTTGACTAAAATAGCCCAGAACATTTAGGATAGGATAGGATAGGATACAACAGAGCATTTTCATTTGGAAGGGACCCACAACGATCATCTAGTCCAACCAGCACCACTTCAGGACTGATCAAAAGTTAAAGCCTGTTATTAAGGGCATTGTCGAAATGCCTCTTAACCACTAACAGGTGTGGGGCATTGACCACCTCTCTAGGAAGCCTGTTCCAGTGTTTGACCACTGTTTCTGTAAAATGTCACCACTATTTCTCCTAATGTCAAGTTTAAACCTCCCCTGACACCGCTTTGAACCATTCCCACGCATCCTGTCACTGGATAATAGGGGGAAAGGATAGTTACAGTTGTCCATCACAAGGCAGCTTACTGAGAACGATCTTAGAGAGCCAAAAAGTTGCATCTGTAGTTTCTGAGTATCTCGTAGGTATTTTTCACCTTCGTGTTACTTTTGCATCGATTGCCATGGCCTTGAGGATTCTGCATATTTTGTGGATGACTCGAGGATCTGAGCAAATGGTCTTGTGAAAGTGATTGGTATCATTTTCTGCTGTCAGCTGATGTATTTTCTTACGTAACTGTGAAGACTGAATTTGCTACAACACTGTGGTTTTTTACAAAGGTTAAAATAAGCTATTTGTGAAAGAACATGTAATATGCTGTAAACAGGGAGAGTCCACAAATTTTGTTCATTAAATCTTTGTTTGCTGGCTAAAACCAGGAGCCTCTGATTACAGATACATGTCAGTTCAGAGTTTCTAAAGACAAATTTTAGGAAACCAAGCATGTGGAATAACAGTTTAGAAGTTCTGATGTGTGAATACTGTAAGAAAGGTGGAGGAATGTTAGAGTTGCAGAAAGGAATTTTACCATGAATTATTGGATTACATTAAGGCAGGAAGATTTAAACCTAAGTGTTGGAATGAGTCTCCCCACACTAACATGTGTTAGGTTATGTGAGACCTCTGCGCTCTGCGATGTGCCTAAAAACAGTAGGGTTTACCCTTCCACCCTGTCCCCCTTTCATTCAGAAGGACCTCAAGGCTCTTCCGTAGCAGTGTATGGGAAGGTTGTGTTTCTCCTCCAGGGGAATGCAGCCTCTCCTGAGGGAGGGTATGAAAGCAAAGCTGCTCAGCAGTCTTTGAGATGTATGGGGAGTAGGAAACGGTATTGTGGTCAAGGAAGATTCTGCTAGTCATTGGTGGTTTTAATGTCATACAACTAAGATGATATCTTTTGTTAGCTCCCAGAATTGGTTTTCAGGACTGAGGTGCAGGTTGTTTATAGTGCTACGCTGTAGGGCTACACATAATGCCACACATTCATCATTCTTTTCTACTGCAGCATATACACAGGTTCTTAAATGAAACCTGGACTACTCGTTATCACAAGGAACTAAATCCAGATTTGCTGACTTTTCTTTGGTCCGTCATTGCTTCTATATTTTCACTTGGAGGCCTGTGTGGAGCCCTGATTGGAGGCAGCATGGCGATTCGGCTAGGCAGGTGAGTTACAGCAGCAGGTGTAGAGCAGCATGCTTTCCTTTCCTACTTTCTCACCGAAATATAAAGGAAATAAATAGGAAAAGAGTGGGAGAAAATGTAACTTACTTGATTATAAATGTTTTTCACTTCAAAGTACAGTTTGCTAGTAGAATTTTACAGTTTGTTCCAGTGTGACTTTAAATGATGAGCCCTGAATTATAGCCTTCCAGTCTAGTCTTTCCATTACATTTATTGACATCTAAATAGGAGTATGCGCGTACTGTATGGTGGGGAACACAAGTCCCCCATACACATTGGCAGCCTTCATGCCAATAATCTGTAACATGCTGTGTAATCTGTACCGTTTCATGCACATTCTGTATAGATAGAGCATAAATGAACAAACCCCCACTCCTACCTTGGCAGGCATTGCTGTCATATTTATGCATTATTCTTATGTTTGGACCTTTTTTTTTAAAATGAGTAAATAGTTGTATCAGATACCTGGATTTCCAGTGAATAGCACGTTTCTTCAGTATAAAGCCCATTTTTTCCATAGTATCAGAAAGGAAAACTTTTTTAAAAAAACATGTTATTGCAGATTTTCATAATGGTTTGTTGTTTTGTTTGCTTTTCTCCTCTTTAGGAAAGGAGCTCTTTTGATGAATAATATTATAGCGATACTGGCCTCCATTTTAATGGGCATCAGCTTTCCGACAGGATTGTTTGAGTTACTGATTGTTGGAAGGTTTTTGATTGGCATAAATTCAGGTGAATGATTTCCTGTTCCTACTTTCAGTAGACTGGTGAATGAAAAATGATTGTTACTGCTGATTCTTTAGCTATTATTTGCTTGTATGCTACTTTGTAGATATGATGACAAAAATGTTTTGTAGTCTAACTTGGAATATGAAAGCAGCTAAATTAATAGAGAAATTAACTAAGTCAGATTTCCTAAATGTTCTGGTTCAGTAACTCTTGAAAGCAAAATCTATTAATAGGAAAATGTTTTTCCATTTACTTGCAGGTGTTGGGCTCTGTGTACAGCCCCTGTATATTGGGGAGGTTGCCCCAAAACATCTTAGAGGTGGCATGGCTATGGGGAGTTCCATCTTTCTGACTGGGGGCATTCTGACAGGACAAATAATTGGTTTGAGGTTAGAAATGCATTTTTTTTTCCTGCCTTGCCTTACTCGCATGTAAAGAATTCAAATTCCTGCAGCTCCCTGCAAAATACTCATTGTGGCTGTTGTAACATTAATGAATCAACTTCTCACAGAAGGTCTACCTGTAAGAAGAAAACCCTGCTTTTGTCACATTATTCCTACAACTGCAAACCATCTATACTGTCTCCCCAGGGAAGTATTTCAGTTTAGATGGGTCAGCCAGAACAGCATCAGTAAAACAGGTACATTTATGCTGAGTTCATATTTTCTGCCAGTTTCTTGCTGGAGACAGTGGGCATTCATAAGACAGGACTCGAGAGCAAAGGACTCGTGATTTCAGTACTGTAGCACTACTGCTGGTTTTGTCCCTTGTGAGATCAGCTCCAAGAACAGAGGCTCCCCAACCTCAAGATGAAAAGCTGCTTTTGTGAAGTCTGCTAGAAGCTTTCCACTGCCCTGAGAGCAACTGCTAGTACCCCGAGTAACAGCACATTATCTGCTTTTCCTCTGTCCCTCTACCAAAAGCACTTAGACTTCTCTTTATTTTCTCTTATTGCTAGGTTCTGAATGAACTGATTTTGCTAGATACTTTAGCAAAATAAAGATGAATATAAATTTCACACTGCGTAAGCTAGGATCAGTATTTAAAATGCAATACGCTTTCTATTTTAACAAGTTTATATTACCCACAACACATCATCCTGCCGATTCTAACTATACCAATTTTAATGATTCCTTTCTATGTAATACACCTTCTCATTAGACCAACTTTGAATGGGAGGTGGGATCGGATGACTTTCTGACTTCCTTCCTATCATAAATTATTGTGTGATTCTCAAGAGCAGATGGAAATGCTGCTGCTGACCTTAAGGTGAAGTCTTCATCCTATTACTTTCCCACATTGCTAGAAAACACTGCTTTGGCAAACATGAAAATAATGCTTAGGACCAACACAGCAATAAGCAGCAGTAAAGTAGGGTTGCTTGTCTCTTCCTGAGGGAAACCTGATTTCAGAGTGGCTGGAAAATAGTTTCCCACCCTCTTTTTGCTGAGGTTCACAAGACATAGGTAACTGGTTACAAGGCAACTCTTCTCAAAGGACCAACATCTTGCTCCCAAAAGTCTTCTGAATAGTCACCAGTAGCTAACTGTTTGGTTTTTTCCCCTTCTTATTCCACGCCTCTCCCAGGGAATTATTAGGTGGAGAAACGTATTGGCCTCTGTTGCTATCCAGCAGCTGTTTCCCAGCATTTGCCCAACTTTTATTCCTGCCATGGTTTCCTGAAAGTCCCAGATACCTTCTTATAGACAGAGGTGATGAGCTGAGCTGTGCCAAAGGTAACTTACAGCATTTATACTTTCCTCGTGTCTTCAGAAAGAGTATATTGGTTTCCAGATTCTCCTTTTCTATCAGTAACTACACACATAGAAAGAAATAGAAAGCATGGTAACTACAGATGACCCATAGAGTTAATTCTGTCTAATTTGGAAGCCATGGACAAGATGACCATAACGTCCCTTCCAGATTATAATCTAGTTTGGGCTTCATTAAATGTAATTTTTTAAATGTAAGTGAAGCTTGTATTCTCCAGATCGTATTCGGGTCTTTCCTTCTATTTATTTATTTTTGAAATAACATAATCATGGATTGTTTTTTCCCAAGAATTGTGGTTGCTCCTGAACTGATACTGAAGAGTGGCGAGAGCTTCAAGCTGGTTACACTGTTAGTGATAATAATTGCATTGGAAAGTTTGCTTTCAGCATCATCAAAAGTTCTACTGTTGCCCTTGAGTAGGCAAATTGTTGCTTATGACGTATTTAATCTTGAATATTTTAGAGGAACTGCTGTTGTGTACTCTTAGGTAAAGATTTTAGTCTTGCATCCAAATGGCTTCTGATAATAATTGCCTTAGAAGAATTTCTTATAATCTTTACTCCAGTTCACTGTATGCATTCCACTGGCAAAATTAAAGACAGGGACATAACAAAAAACTTTATAGGTGCGTAGAGTTTAAGACTTCAAACTGGTTAGAATTTCCTTTAATGAAAAGACTATTTGGAGGTCTGTGGTTCAGATATAAAAAACTTCAAAATATTTTGCTTGGTGAATATTTCAAAGTCGGATACTCTTATTAAAAAAAAAACCATAAAAGCAAAGTAGTGCCACTGAAATCTCCAAATCCACCGCAGCAAAAAAATGTTGGAAATTCAGCAAGCAAAAAACAAGTCACAAAGCAAATGACTTTTTTCCTAGCTTCCTAAAGCAGAAAGTTTTCATATCCTAGCTAAAGCCAGTCATTATGGAAAGAGATGATTTTCCCAAAGTTGTGGGGAATAGGTAAACATAAGAGAATTAATTTTCTTCTTTTTTTTAGCTTTGAAGCGGTTTCATGGTTCTTCGGATTATCGCAGGGAGATGGAAGACATACAGCGGGAATGTTTTGCCGTAGATGGGGAGAAACCCAAGAAGCCGTGGCAATTATTCACTGATCGTGGCGTGAGGTGGCAGCTCATTACTGTGATTGTGATGACTATGGGCCAACAGCTCAGCGGGATAAACGCTGTAAGATTTCATACCTACAAACAGCTTAAAGAATTATTTAATTTCCATCTGTTTTTTGACCTTTTATTAACATGAAGGATCCACATAGAGAAGCTCAGAGAAATGGGAAAGAATATCTTTCTATTATTTTTGTGTTTCTCTTTTTTCCATTTTTTTTTCATTTATGTATTTCTGCGATGTAAATTCCTTTAAAGAATGACTTTAAGTTTACATCTTCTGAAAAAGTAAATAAAGGTGGATCAGCTTATCCCATTGTGTCTGGTTTAAGAATGTGAAGTATTACATTCAGTAAGTTGAATAATTGTATTTGCTATTATGATAGCAATATATTTACCTAGATAGGAATTTAACAGATTCTTCTTGCTGTTTACATCAAAGTAATAACCCACAATATAAAATACATGGAGCTGTATGTTTAGGATGAACTTGACTTTGTTTCCAGATGACAATTTAACTATTGGACTATTGGGAATGCCAACCCCCCCCTTTTTTTTTTTCTGTTGTAGATTTATTTCTATGCAACTTACATTTTTAAACAAGCTGGGATCTCAGCAGAAAAAATCCCGTATGTGACACTCGGCACTGGAGCTTGTGAATGCCTCACAGCCCTCACCTGTGTAAGTAACAATTCATTCTACCTCCTAGCATAAAGAGTAACGATTCTTCTTGAAGAGGAACGTTGGTAAAGATGAGATCAATATAGTAACAGAAAATTATGTCTTGTCTCCAGGGTTTGCTGATAGACTACGTGGGAAGAAGATATCTCATCATTGGGGGTTACCTCCTTATGAGCCTTTGGAGCACTGTTTTAACCTTCTCTCTGACTTACCAGGTGTGAAGGAGGACTCATTTATATTACACGATAGGACTATAGTGAGCGAAAATCTGTGATGCTCAAAACAAGGTGGAAGATAAGAGCTGCACAGGTTTAAACCACAGCATAAAACTCGCAGCAATTGAAAGATTTGATCAATTCTGCAGATGAAGATTTGATCAAATCTTAGCTGAGAGCATTCTCTTGGGAAATACCAAAAATAAGAGAATGCTCTCAGCTAAGATTTGATCGTGTATTTGTCTTAAATCTGCAGCCAGTTTAATGCTGACAAAACTAAGTGATGACAAAACAGCATTTATTCTAGCTTTTCAAGTAATCTTTAGGATGAAATACTACATAGTGGTGCTATCAAGCATCAGGGTCTGCTTCAGTCCCTAATAAATCTTGACAGAAGTACTAGACTCCATTTAGTAAAAATTTTTAAATGAACTATATTTAATTTCTCTGAAGCAGTACTGTTAAATAAATCAGCTGTAAACAGCCATGAATGGCTGTTGGTCTTAGTTGCAATGAAATAGCAAAAGGAAATGTAACAGTTAAGGCAAACTTTAGATTACCAAAATCTGAACTAAACCTCATTCCCTTCTGTTCCAGGACCTGTACTGGTGGGTGCCTTACATCAGCATGGCATCTATATTTGCCTTCATCTTGAGCTTTGGGTTGGGACCAGGTATTACACAGCGGTGAATGTTGTAAGGCAGTGAGATGAGGGGATGGGGTGGTGGCGGGAGCATCAGCAGCTCTGCTGTGTCGGGCAAGCCGTACGGATTTCCAGGGAGGCTGCTGATGCTCTGCCTGAGGAACGCAAGAACAGTTCAGTCTCCACAGCCTGAAACTGAGCAACTCAATTTTTCTGGCGCTGGAAATAACCACTAACGGACATTGAGCTTAACGACCTCTTCTCTTTCTGAAACTCATTCCCCCAGGTGGCATAACAAATACCCTGACAGCGGAATTATTCATACAGTCTTCACGTCCTGCTGCTTACATGATAGCAGGGACTATTAGTTGGATTAGTTTCTTCACAATTGGAATGCTCTTTCCCTTCATAGTGGTAAGTACGCAGAACGCCTCTTCCTAATTGCCTCGCCTCTCATTTTATCTTCTCTCGGGTTCCATCAAATTGCTTTTTCTTATACGGTAACATTTAAACATAGGATGCACACTGTCCCTCAACCTAGATTCCATCCCTCTTAAAATATTTTTTAGATATTAACAAAAAAGAATAAAACATGATAAATGAAAATGAAAAGGAATGCACGGAGGGGATTTTCATGTTCAGATTAAAAAAACCAACTTAATCTGATATTGAGATTCAAATAACACATTTCTTAGTAGTACCTTGTGCTTTTATGTCTGAGTAGAGTGGAACTAGTACGTGGGGTAGTGGCTCACATCTGCGAGAGCTCACTAAACTTACATACAGGGGGTTCTGTGATCAGGAAGATCATTAGGAAAAACAGTAAAGATTTTAATTTCTAGCCCTGTATTTTCAGTTTTAGCACTTGTTATTGAGAGCAAAACATGCAGGAACAGCACGCAGCAGGGTGTCTTAATTTGACAGTCCTTTCTTCTTGGTTGAACTCCGCTTCTCAATAAGATAGTTGGTTTTTTTAATGTATAGCATTGAAAAATATTAATAAACATTCAGAAAAAACATAAGACATATAATCTTAAAATGAGACAGCTAAGCACCAAATGCTGACCTGTCATTACGTTATGAATTTAGTGTGTGTTTAAATCATTTTTTTTAATACAAGACTACAAAGTGTATTGCACAGCACTTTGTAGTCTTTTATCTAAAAAAAAAGCTTTTTAAAAAGTTACATGTAAAGTAAGGATACGTTGAACATCTTTTTATTAAAAATATCTGAGCAGCAATGTAAGATGTGAATGGGAACAAAAAGCTTTTTATTTTCCCAAACCCACTTACACTTGAAATACGTTGCAATCAAATAAATTTTATTTTCAGAACGGACTGAAGCAGTATTGTTTTCTGGTGTTCTTACTGGAGTGCTCCTTAGTCGCTGCTTTCATCTTCCTCGTAATTCCTGAGACAAAAAACAAATCTTTTCTGGAAATCAAAAAGGAATTTCACAAGCTTAATTTTGGACGAAATGCTAAAAAAAAGGAAACAGAGCTTTATGAAAGAAGACAACTCCATGATGAATTTTAAAAAAATTCTGTGTAATTTCTCAGCTGTAACAGAACTTTCATGAGAATTATGAACAGCGTCTTCTAAATTAGCAGTGTAATGCCATGAACAAGTAGCTTATTAAATCCTCCTATATATTTAGAGGAAGCTTAATTAAAGGCAAGTTAATCTTTCTGAAATGCTGTCAAAACACCTATTGCTGAAATGCTATTAACAACGTATTCTATCATACAGAGAAGACTCGATGTTTAGACACAACTTGATGTTGTAGGAACCCAGAAAGGGTGTTCGGTGAATTCACCCCTCCTGGCAGATTTAGTCAGATTATTCCTTAGCTGCTCTTTTACTGCTAAGAGACAGTACAGCACCTATCGGAATTGCTGTTATTTGTAATAAAGTTTATTAGAAAGACTTGTTTCCTAAAAGCATACTAATAAAACAGTTTCTGGGCTTTGGGTTTATTTTTTTGCCCTAACCTGGCATCTTAACATTTTAAACTGTGCAGCAGGGTAAAATCTCTTCTAGTTTTGAAGGTCAATTCCTGGCAGACTGCGTTCAACATCACAAAAAGCACCAAGTAGCAGAGAGGGCAGATGATTCAAATTAAATACATTTTATTTACCTTTAAAGATTTTTCAAGATGGCCTGACAGAACACACACGAGGAGACTACGGAGAGCTTGAATGAGCTTTCTGCTTAATCTCCAACATTTTGTCCAGGGCTCTTTCTCAATTTAAAATAAATTATTCATATTTTAGTAGTCCAAAAGTAAGAAATCTCAATTACATATGGTGTTTTTGTGCCTCTCTGATACTCCTTTCAATACCTGTAACTGCTAGGACAGAAGTCCTACCTTACCTATTACAACTTTTCCTGGTTGTCAGCAATTCCCGATTCCATCTGTTACTTAAGTGCTACAGGAAGCACTGGATTTCTTTTACTTTTATCTTCCTTCTCTCAGAATTAAAGCTTTTAATGAAAACGTAGGAAGCAAACACCATTCTTCTGATTTTGGTAATTAAATCAGTTGTTTAATTGAAAATAATATTAACTCTTAATGGGAAAGGAGGCAGTATCAGGAAGGGATCTTCTTTTTCTTTAGTTTATCTTCTAAGTTTGCAAAATATTTCATTTTGGCTAGAAGCTTCTTAGCTTCTTGAAGATCATCTGAAATGAAATAATAAAACATTACTAGTTTACAGTAACTACAGCACTACTTGGTGTTTGATGTTTTACACCACAGTACTACATAAACCTAACAATAAAGGCATTCCAAGATCCAGGAGAGAAATGCAAAGGTTTCTTCCCGGAATAAGAAGCTAGGCTGGAACGGTTCGCTTGGTTGTGGATAAAGTTATGTTGGTTATTGCACAGAAAGTCCCTAAAACCTGAGGCTAAATGAGGCCTTGGCTCTTTCCTTGCCATACGGCTTCAGTGGTAGGCAGCAGAGCAAGATTTCCCAAATTCAAGTCTGAAACCTCAGAACGGGTGGTGCGTTCGACTAAGAAAAGAGTCTGTCCTTCCCGCTATTTGGGGAAACAAACAAAGAAACAATTCTTAGTATCTGTGTTCCCACTTGAAGTGATCGTTTTGATGTAAATTGAATTAACTGGAACTTTTGTACTGGATTTTTTTTTTTAATTTAATGTGAGGTCCTGAATTTCCTGAATCAGCAGAAAGGCCAGCTTAGAGGTCTTTGGTCTAAATACCGAACAAAGAACACTTGTTTCTGTAGTATATGTGTTCTGTAGATCAGGAAATATTTGCCAGTAAGAGAGTGTGGTATTTTTAAGCATTTATAACTGGTACGTATGGCAGCTGAATACTTAATAGAAATAGCTACCTCTTTCAAAAGCTGCAGTCACCTCTTTGGTCAGTTCTTCTTGTTTAACTGTAAAACAAATTATTCCATTCACATTTTGTTACACACTTAGTATATTCAGTACCACTGCATTCTGATTGTCTGTGGTGGGAAACTTAATTACTAGTTTCATAGTCTCTTGGGAGCTAAGAGCGCTTTCCATAATACTGCCGTCATGGTTTTCTTATATATTATAATTTCAAACAAAGATATTTATTTGTTTAAACAGGTTTACAGACAACAATTCCAATGCAAATCAACGGTCACTAACTTCCCACAAATCTAAATTACTTTTGGTGTATCAGTTTACCCTGCTACAATTAATTTTCTTTTACTTAGTTTTTATTCTAGTTATTCTAATTGCTTTTGACACACTACCGTTATTACAAGGAATTAAATATACCAATAAACTCAATATTTTGGGTATCACCAACAATATAAATAAGGAAGTTGCTTGTGTAAGGATAATAACTGCTTAATATAATGGTTGCTAAGGTGAAGAAGGTGAAAGAAATACAGTGTCTGTAAAAATGAAGAAGTTTCTTAACGTGGTCAGTCAAGCATTTTATTAAACTTCATTTTGAATGGTTCTTTCTTTTAAAACAGTCTCCTTGCCCTGATCTGCTAAAGGCTGAATAAGAAGTTCCTTTCTGTAGTTAACATCTATACCGATCTTGCCATCAGAATAGGTGCTGTTACACAAATTTTCTCAAGCCAGTTTTGACATTTAGGTGGCACTAATTGGCAAAGACAACATTGGTTTTTTGGGGGAAGCTACTGCAGTGAGTCAATTCAAGACTAATGCAAGTTAGAGATACTAAAAGAAACACACTGAAAAAGCTATAAGAGAGAGACCCGTGTTATACAAGATACAGTAAATTAATTCTGTACAAATCCCTCAAATCATAACCTACCTTTAATTAAAGTTTCAATTTCTTCAAGGCTATCCTCATTTTTAGGCTCTGCTAATTTCTCATTAATTTCCATGATTTCCATGAGAAATGCTGAGTCTGCATCAGAGTCTGTCTCTTGTGCCGGCTCTACTCCATTCAGCTCCAGCTGGTGAAGAAAATGGGAATTTGGAAATACACATTCTTGCCTCTATTTCAATGTGAATTATTTTCTTGAATATTAAGTCTTTTAGCAGGGCTCACTCAGATTCATATTTGATAAACTTCCAGTTTGAATAAATATTGAATTTGAATAAACTTCCCATTTATATGAAATGTGCATAAACAGAGTCAGTCTTAAAGTTACCTCCATAGGTAGACCCTAAAAACCAGCAGTTAACCAAAGCAAAAAACCAGAATGAAGGCTGCCAAGGGCCAGGCTGCCATTTAAAAGGAACAGCCGTGGCCAAGCACAATGTGTGATGCAGGAAACAAATCAGTATCACATGAGAAGCAAATGAGATAGTAATCGTCGGCAAAACATTGAAGAAGAAAGCGGAAAAGCTGGCTAGTTTTCAGACAAGTTTGTTTTCCCTCTTCCTTCAATCCCTGGTAAATCTCCTCAGAGGAACACAAATGGGCATGTTAATGATGGAGTCAAAGGGCTGATTCATTACATTACAGCAGCCCCAGCCACCTATGATCAGTTACAGGAACATTGATAAAATACGTAATGGACACCTTACTAGATAGAGGCCACGGCTCAGCGGGTTCAGGAGGGTTTGGTAGGCCTTGTTAATCAGGGAGGAGTGTTGCTCAGAGTAGTACTGTTCTTTCTGTGAATAGACGATAAATAACAGTAACAAGTCAATAACAAGCAGCAAAACACCTTACACTTTGTTACCTACAGAGAAATAGTGTTCCCACAACAATACACGCGTGTAAAACTGAAAGGTGACTTTTAACAGATAGGAAGAGCAGGAAGAAGGCTGTCGGGAGTTGTAAATACGCAGCTCACGCAAAGAGGATCTGAAGAACCACAACGGCCTCTTATCGGCGTTTTCAGGGGCCTCTCCCGAGCATCAGGACACAGCAAGTGCAGAGCCCCCGGCATCCCGGGGCAGGAGGGCGGCGGGGACACGGAGAGTCCCGGGAATCCGGGCCAGGAGGGCGGCGGGGACGGCAGAGCCCAAGGCGAAAGGCGGCCTCTCCCCGCGGGGAGCCCCGCCAGCCCTACCGCCGGGCCTCGGCGGGACGCGGCGAGACCCCTCCACCCGCCCGGCACCCCGCGCCCGCCGCCTCGGCGCTCACCAGCGGCCTCTGCCCGAAGCGATCGGGGTGGACGGCGCGCTGCAGGCTCCGGAACCGCCGCTGCAGCCGCTGCGCGTCGATGCGGAAGGAGCGGTCACTGCGGGCGACAGAAGGCGGCGTGAGGCCCGCGGACGGCCGGGCCCGCCGCCGCCCCGCCGGCACTCACCAGTCCATCAGGCGGAAGAGATCAGGCCGCGGCGCCGGGGGCTGCAGAGCCTGGCAGCCGGGGCAGAAGCGAGGCGGCCCCTCCGCGCCGGGTAGGGGGCTGCCGCAGCTCCAGCACCGCGGGGCCGGCGGAGAGCCCGGCCCGAGGCGGCGGGGCCGCGGGGCCGCTCGGCAGACGCGGAGCGCCCATCGCGCCCGGCCCAGCGCCGCCTGCATCCCGTCGGACTACAGCTCCCAGCGGCCCCCGCGCGGGAGGGCGGGCCCTGATTGGTTCAGTTCGTAGCGAGGAGTGGCGGGGCGCCTGCGCACTGCGCGAGGCGGCAACGGCTCGGCGCGGCGAGCGGCGCGGGCTCCACCACCCGTGAGTTCTGACCCCTCCTCCGCCTGCCGGGCCCCGCCCGCCTCTCGGGGCTCCCCGCCCCGCCGGTGCCCGCCGCTACCGCGCCGGTCGCCGCTGCTTTTCCTCAGGGGGGAGGGCGGTGCAGCCCGCTCGGCCGCGCGGCGCCGCCGGGGGCGGGAGTGCAGTGCTGTGGCGGCCGGCAGGGGGCGCTACTGCGGGAGGGGGGGCGTGTCAGCCCCGCCGGCCGGCAGGGGGCGCTGCGGGCGGCGGGGCTGAGGGGATTCCTGCCCCCCCCGTCCCTCAGTGCCGGTGCCGACGGGGAGGCCGCTGACAGAAAGGGCTCCCGGCGGTGCTGCGGCCTGGCGTTCCCCGCCGCCACGGGCTCCTGCCCGCCCTCGGCTCCGCTCCCCGCAGATGCGGAGCGCCCGCCGCCGGCCTGGCCCGGCCCCGCCGCGTGAGCGCCCCGGAAGGCGGCCCGCCGCCCTCCCTCTTCCCCGCCGCCAGCGCGCCTGAACACCTCCGTGCAAAAGGCAACACGGAGAGTACCCAGGGCGCTGCGGTGTGTTTATGGCTAATCATGAACTGTAGCAAACCGGTAAGGAGGTTTAAATTAGTCTGAGTTAATAGACTGAGCTGGATGGCAACCGGCTTAAAAACCAAGAGGCGCCGGCAAAGCGAGGCAGGCAGGTGAGCGGAGCGGATCCCACAGGATGGCAGCCGCCCTGGGAAGGGTCACTCACAGGTGGTGTAGTAGCCCCTTGGCAGCATGAGCACGGGTGCTCTTGGAGAAAACCAGCTAAAGATGAGTTAGCTCAAAGATGTGGCTGGTAGGTTGTTTTTTCTTAAGTGAGGAGGAAAGCGCGATACCGCTGTAAATTCCCTTTTCGTAACAGGGCAAGTAGATGCCCTTTGTTGCCTTTTCTTGATGCTGTCTTTGATAGCAACAGCTAGGGATGTGGTGTGTATCTGAGTTTGCCAGTGTTGTACATTAATTATGTATAAGTGTGTCTTTCTTGTAAATAAAGCTGCTGGATAGACCCTGTGTGGAAGAGACATGTGAAAATCCATGAGTTATAACTTATATTAAAGGAATATTCAGCCAAAACACCAAATTGGCTTGCTGTTTGATAAATCTGTTGGGTGCTTTCAGCATCAGGAAAAAGTACTTCATTTTATGGTTCCTGTTTTTCTTTTTTCAGTTTTTCCGTTTGCGTGTGGGGAGCTGTGGTGGTTACTGCTCTGTGTGGGGATTCTCTGACAGAGAGTGCTGCACGTGTGTTTGTGAAATACAGGAGCTCTTCAGGGCTCACACTTTGAAAATCTGGGAATAAGATTTAGCAGTTGTTTTAGAACCAGTAGAGGGAGCACCACATTCTTTTTTAAAAGGAAAAACATAATGATTTGCAAAATTCTTGGGAAAAACATAATGATTTGTGAAATTCTTGGGACTTGCCTATAATCCACACATGCACATTTCGGTTGAAAGTTTTACTTACCTGAAGACTGAGAATAGGTTTGGATATTAACAGTACAGTGTATGAATGTTTGTCAGTTTTGCTTTGCTGTAGTAACTGTTTTTTTTGAACATTCCGTTTGAAGCCAACATGTCTCGAGAGACTGGAGGTGAAGCGCAGCAGTCTCAAGGTGCCCAGCAGTCACAGGGTGGTACCGGTTCCTCTTCCAGTGGGTCACAGAGTACTAGTCAGTCTTCCTCAAGTTCTGGCACCCTCAGTTCTTTGGACACTGTTCCCACTCAGGAGCTTCCATCGATCCCTGAAGACCAGGAATCTGAAGAGCTTGTTCCTCAGCCTTGGGGTCGACTCTTTGCACTTGGAAAAGGTTTCAGCAATTGTGGTATGTGCATACTGTAATAAGCCTCTTGGTTCATTTTTAGTACCTTAGAAAAGTTTTGAGCAGCTTGGTAGATAGCAGTGTCTTTTTCAAACTTAAGTTTGAAACAAACAAAGTGAATTTAAGTACAAGCTTGCAACTTTTGCAATAATGTTGTATTCTGTGCTACATCCCAGGGATTATATTGAGTACGCAGATACACAGCTTCTGTAGACTTAGAGGAAATTTAGAGGAATTCTGGGGTATTCATGTTCTTTGTTACTTCATTTTTCCATTTCATAATTTATTTTGTTTATATATCATATAAGCCTGTATTGCTGAGGGTGAACTGAAAGCTCTACTATTACTGAAGAGGGTAAAGTTACTAAAATACTGTACAAGGTGTTGATAGTGCATTGTGCTTTGTCTGAATTAAGACAAATAAACTTGATTGTATAGGAAGAATCTTGTCCTTGTTATCCTACGTACTAGCATTTGGCATTATTCTGTAGTTAATAACTTCCTGCACTTTTGCGTACTCTCTCTGCTTTACTTCCCTCTCCTCTGCAGACTGTGTGAATGATGAATACTGGTTTGGAAGAGACAAAAGCTGTGATTATAGTTTTTCAAAGCTAGGATTGTCTGAGACTGGCTTCTACCAAAACTATAGCAAGAAGCATTTCCGAATTTTCAGGGTAAGTGCTAAAAAGGATGACTGTCTTTTTCTGGCTTGGCATAATTGAAAAAGATCGACTTTGTCAGGGGTGGATCCTAAAGAAATCAAAGTTTAAGGACCTTCCATGTTGACTCCTTTAACAAGACTCTTGGCAATACTCCATTAACCCAGTTCATGAAATAACCTCAGTAGTCTGATTTCCTGAGCCAACAATAGTAAATTTCTGTGGTCTGTCGTGTCTTTACAGTACGGTAATTTTCCCCCTATTGTTATCTTTCCTTTTTTTTTCTCTTTGAGGAAATGGGTCCAAAAAATTCCTATGTTGCCTACATTGAAGACCACAGTGCAAACGGAACTTTTGTTAATAGAGAGCTCGTTGGAAAAGGGAAGAGGCTTCCACTGACTCACAACTCTGAAATTGCACTGTCTGTACAGAGTAATAAGGGTAAAATGTACTATAACATAAATAGGTTCTTCATGTGTTGACCAAGAGGTTATTTCTGCAGTGACTTGAATATCTTTCTTACAAGCTGAGCTTCTTTGTGAGTGCTGTTAAAATACAGTCGTGAATTGATGTTTCAGTACTTGCATAAAAATTATCCATATCCACCTCAACCCTAGAAAAAAAAAATGAAAAAAGAAGATTTAAAAGAAACTGCATCAGGAACGACCTTACTGGAGTATAAACCTTTATAGATGTCTTCCTATTTTTGAAACACTTTTGTGCTTCAGTAACTGTGCATGTGGTGGTGGGAACAGGGGAAACAGACTATTCAAGGGAAGTTGAGAAAAAGCCGGGTACTTACCAGATGCTGCATAATAATTAAAAAATCCTCTTAAAAATTAGGAGGGGGGTTTTGTTTCTTTGTCTTTGCTTTTCCACTAAGATGCTGTCTTCCTGATTGCCACTTTTCTTCGTTCCCTGCTGTGACATTGAAATTCTTGCCTGTTTTGTCCTTAAACATACTGTTAATTGATTAAGCATTGTTGTGAAGTTAATACCAAAGATGTCAGTTTTCAGTAATAAGGTCACCTTGCTAGCCCATAGCCAATGTATTTATAGCATCAATTAACTTTTTAATATATTTATGTTTTTATTCTAGCAGGCAGCGTTTTCTTAGTTATGTTGTTGACTACAAAGGCTCAGGAAGCATAGTAGTTCATTGTAACAAAATGTTAAAGTTAATAACAGGAAAACTTTCTCCATTGATCTTCCTAGTGTTTGTATTTTCTGATCTTATGGTGGACGATCAGTTGGTGTTTCCTAGAGAACTCAGAGAGAAATATATCATGTCAAAGACTTTGGGAAGGTAAGCATCCTTTCCGCAGTATTAAGCTTTAATTTTATTACTGTTTTCAGTACCCTGTACTGGAATTATTACCAGCGTTAATTGAGCTGCCATTTAAAAAAAAGAAAAGAAGAAAAAATGAATGAAACACCTGAGTAAACCTGTTCCTTAGAACAGCTTAAACAGGAATTTTGGCTTTATTCCTATAATTGGCTTCGGTTTTGTAACCTACCGTTAATTGTGAAACACATTTTTTTTTTTTTTTTTTTCTCTAGAAGAGAATAAAGTCTGTAGATTCCTAACAAGATTTTAAATTTTGTAGATTAATTTACTGAGTTACTGGAAGTAGAAGGACGAGCTTTATGTCAGAATATAGCTTTTTACAACATCATTGTTGAGGCCTTCAGACAGAAGGGAAAAGAACTGTTTTCAGGAAAAAGGAGAGAGGCTATCTTAAGTGAAGGCTATTCTATTATCTTTTGGACAAAGACGATCAGCGAAGAATCTGGAGGAGAATGCTTAAGTGGAAACAAATCCAAGTGCAAAATACAAGGATTTCTTCCTGTAATATAATAGTTACTTTGTAAAAATAAAAGTATTGTCATACCTGTTCCTCAGATCTGTGCAGCCCGGTGTTGATAGAAGTCTTCACTAGGTTCTCTTCCCTTAAATGCATTTGTGTGATGGAAATGCTGACAGAGTTTGTCCTTGATATTCATGGGTACCCTTTGCACAAACAGATTAGTTGCTCTACATACTTACTTCTGCATTTTTTAATGGGTGGCCCTTGACATCACTTGCTACTTACGTAGACTTCCTAACCATTGAATGCTTTCTGAGAAAGTTTTGACAGCATGCCGTATTCAGAAAGTTTGAAAGCTGCAGCCTCAGATTGTGTGTAATTCAGTGCTTTCATTTTGTCTATGCTTGTTATGCAGATTTTTGAAAAGTATTTGTAAGCATTAACGTAGCTGTGCTTTTATGTTAGTGGTGCCTGTGGAGAAGTCAAACTGGCATTTGAGAAGAGCACTTGTAACAAAGTTGCAGTAAAGATAATCAATAAACGGAAGTTCGTGGCAAGTGGTATTAGAGAGACAGTAAGTATTTTTGTTTGTTTGTCTGTCTTTTGGCCATCTATTTGGTAACCTCTCTGACTCCCCAGCTCTCTTAACTAAAGAGGATTTTCTCACATAATGTCTTCTGTATATAATTTCAAAATGCCTTTTGATTTTACAGTATCTATAGAGTTCTGTAGAAAATGCTTGCTTTTATTCTTTGACCATATTTCATTATGTTCATAATTCAGGACTGTTTGTTAATGTGGTGTACACAAAGGGTGGTGGGGAGACCTGTGGGGTTTATCTCCTAAAATGTATCAAATAGGCACATCATAACTGTCAGAGTCTGACCGAAAACTTACAAACTCTGCTAAAATTTACAAACTCTCCATCATAATATCAACACTTATAAATACTTAAAGGGGAGGTGTCAGGAGGATGGGGCCAGGCTCTTTTCAGTGGTCCCTGGGGACAGGACAAGGGGTAACGGGCACAAACTTGGGCATAGGAAGTTCCACCTAAACATGAGGAGGAACTTCTTTACTTTAAGGGTGGCAGAGCCCTGGCACAGGCTGCCCAGAGAGGTGGGGGAGTCTCCATCTCTGGAGACATCCCAAACCCGCCTGGACGCGTTCCTGTGCCACCTGCTCTGGGTGACCCTGCTCTGGCAGGGGGTTGGACTGGGTGATCTCCAGAGGTCTCTTCCAACCCTATGATTCTATAATACTTTTTAATAAGATTGTATGAAGCCCTTTGGGAAGGGCTTTTCATGTATCTGGTCTTGTAGCAGACGCTTCAATTTAAAGAAGAACAAGCCAAGTGGCGCTGCTCCAACATGAGAAAGATCCAAGCAACTTCGTATCTATTTAATTTTAATTTTATATAAGGGTATGTGATAAACTTTGGAGAAAAATCCAGTTAGAGGCAAAAGTACATGGAAGGAGTTACGTAAGTTGTGCTGCTTTGGATTTACTAAAATTAAATCAAGTTAGATTGACCTTGTTAATTCCTTCGATGAGAAAATGGAATTCAGTGCGCAGATACAATATACAGAATCTGTTCAAACTGACAAAAGTATTTCATCGGGCACTGTATAGTAAACTACTACTTGATCTGGAAAATATTTTTGTAAAGGCAAAAATTCTAAGGTGGAAAGGTAGCTAGCTGAGGAGAGGATGCCAGGTTTTTTGGGTTTTTTTTTTTTTTTAGTTTGGAAATTAGGTGGAGATTTTTAACCTGCAGTGAAATGACATGTCTGGAGCAATATCTTGCTACAAATAATGAGAGCAGACTGTTGATTCAATTCACTGAAGGCACCTGATCAGTTTATGGAAAAAAGATTATAAGTTGTGGTCTCTTAAAGTTGCAAGGGACATGAAATGATGGCTTTTCTGGTCTCCTGTTTCTGATGTGTCTTATTGCAGAACGGCACTGTCTTACCCAATATGATATTTGATTCTTTTCATAGAATCCAGCTTTTAATATCAATACAGAAATTGAAATTTTGAAGAAAATAGATCATGTGAGTGTTGCTGTACTTTTTTGTTCCTTTTTGCTGCCTACTGTACTTCTGTAGTTCACTGACCTTAGTGCAGTAACTAAAGACCAAGTTTATCTGTTTAGAAAATATGTTAAAGGATGCATATATTTTTTTTCTTGTAAATAAATCTATTGAACGCTTCTTTTTTTTTTCTAAGTATATTATACCTTTACAGATTTGAGGTTTTAAAACTTTGAATAACTGAAATATAGATTTGAGAAGAAACTTCACAGAAGTTTCAGCATGATCCACTGTTGTAGAAAATCTTTCCTTGATGTGTGTTTTCGTAAATACTGCCAGATAAGAAAATAGAGAGATTAGATTCCACTGGCAGTTGTTTGAATTTGTATCTCCTCTTTCCTCTGCATGCCCTCCCTGCCCCACGAAAGGCATTTCTTTTACTTTTGTTAAGTAGAAAGTTTGCGTAGCTTAATGAACTTTACCTTGCTTCCCAATGTGCTACGGCATATAAAGAAAATATCTCACAACTGGAAAAAATAAGAATACTTGTTGAGCTGCAGTCACCACAGGAGCTGAATGTTCTTGTGTGTGTAGGTACAGGGGAGAAGGCAACAGACCTGAATACTAAGTGTTTGCCAAAGCCTGGGGCGCTAGTCAGTTTTGTTAAGTGTTAGTTTAACTGGTGTGGTTGAAATCATACTGAAATAAGAACTTTAGGATGATAATGTTAGTTTTTACAAATGATTGTACTTTTTTTTTGGTGTGTGTTTGTTTGTGTTTTTCCCCCTTTTTTTTATTAGCCTTGCTTAATCAAGATCAAAAACTTCTTTGAAGCAGAGGATTACTACATTGTTTTGGAACTGTAAGTAACTTGTTTGAAAGTAAACGCATAAAATGAAATGTTGTTCATAGCCACAAAGAATGTGGATAGTTCTGAACTCTGGGGTTTTTTGTTTGGTTGGTTTGGTTTTTCTTTTGCTGGCCTCGACTGTTCTCTGAAACCTCTGTAGAATTAGGAACTAGGATAACCAGGAGAGTAATCCTACGTTTTGAAGGCACTTAGTGCCTCAATAGTTGCCCACTATCCTGCTGTTGTGGATCTCTGCTACTTTTTTGATTTTGAGCCTGTAAGAGGAGGCTGATCAAAAATCACAACTCCCAGTGAAGACTCAGGAGGTTAGGCCTAATTCAGCAGTGCGTGTGCTGTATTTAGGATGTTGCTCACTCATTTTCAGAAATACATTCCTTCTCTGTAGCCAAAATAGCCAAATGTTTTGGCCTCAGTCTTGTCTAATGAGATTAATCCTTTGGAAGTAATACGTTGACTTGTTACTTGCATTTGTTTTAGGATGGAAGGAGGAGAATTGTATGACAGAGTGTCAAGGCCAATCAAGATGAAAGAAGCTACCTGCAAGTTGTATTTTTATCAGATGCTGCTGGCTGTAAAGGTAGATAATCATGAATTCTACCAAGAAAAATATGGTTATGCGTATGAATGTCAGTCAGATTAATTTTTCTGTCACTTTTCACTTCTAAAACCTGTGCAAGCAATCAGCACAGCGCTCTTAACAAGTTGGTTTAACAAGATTTTTTTGCCTCACTGCAGCCAAAGAACGTTCAAACACTCTTGCTTATTAAAAACGGACTGAAGTAATAATACAGGCTGAGCTCATTGATGGCAGGATTATCATGTAAGACTTCTAGTAGTGTGTGGGCAAAGAGTCACCAATGTAGGAGCCTTCAAAAAAATTAATGATCAGATGCGTTACTATGCGCTCCTGAATAAGCATTTGAGTTCAGTAGACAACAGATTAAGACTACTTTAATACATCTCAAATACTGAATGTTGAGTCTTTAGATAAATTTCTTCTAAAGCCATGAAATGGTAAGCATATTTCATTAGTAACTTCTGCAAGATTATTTTCTACATCAAACTTAATTGCCTGGACCCGAATATGACTAGATTTCAGAACTACAGATAACGGAACAATTCTACACTAACCTCAAGGAAGTAACTTTTTTCAGAAGCCTTTGTAGATTTAATCTGACGTTGATCTTATATCTCCTCCTTCCTCACTTTTCCTAGTTTTGTCACCAAGTTTTTGAACTCTGTTTCAGCCTTCAGCTCTTTGACAACTGAGGTGTTTTTTTTTTTTTATATCTGTCTACTATTACTCAGCTGTGTGAGGACGATTGTGGCATGGTGAATTTAACTGTCTTTCCAAACTGAAATGCAGGCTTTTATTTAAGAGGGTATGATCATACAGTAATAATGACTAAGAGAAATGAGAGAGAAGTGGAAAACCAGAATTCCTACAAAGGCAGCGTAGAACTTTGGTCTTCCTTAGTTCTGTTGCTTTTACTGAGATGGTGAAAGAAGTATAGCTTTCCAGTGAATCAGAAGAATGGAACACCTTGCCAGGTCTACCCGCTGTGCTTGTATTGAGATTTGACATTTGAAGCATCATGGTTTCTAAGGATGGATTTGTTTGTTTGTTTGTTTTTATTTGTTTAAGAAGTTATAAGCTCTGTAGTTTTAAATGCATACAAGCCTCTTACACAACCATTTCAGTTATCCTGCCATTGCTACATGAAAAATCGGAAAGCTTGCATTTAAAAAGAGTTAATGGTCTGGTTTTTTTTTTTTTATTGTATGTCTGTATATATCTAGTATCTTCATGACAATGGAATTATACACCGAGATCTAAAGCCAGAGAATGTGCTACTTTCATCTTCTGAAGAGACATGTCTTATAAAGGTAAGGAAACTTACATTTCTTCTTGTTCATTTCAAATTTTGAGAGTATTCCTTCCCATTCTTCCCAATATTTAGCTAAACATAGTAAAAAAAAAAAAAAAAAATTATGGAATTAGTCATACAAACTATGATGTAACTTAAAACGTTGAGGGTTTTTTTCATAATTTTAATTTTACTTGTGTGGATATTTCAGCCCATACACTTACTTAAGAAAAACTGAGAAATGTTGTGCTTTTATAGCACTTAATTGAGTACACAACTTCAAATGTCGATATATTTTTTTTAATTTTTTTTTTCAATAAAATTGCAATTCTTCAATTACCGACAGCATTTCCACAAATATCCAGGCTGTATGGTGACAGATTGTTTTGGTGTTGTTTTGTGGGTTTTTTGGGTTGGAGTGTTTTTGTGGGGGTGTGTTTTGGGGGTTTTTTCACAGATAAAGCCTTGAATAGATTTGCATGCTAAACTGCTTATTTTTCAAGTAATCTCTTCTAATAAGCTACAATACCTTTATTCTGTGGTGTCCGTTTATATCCAAATCTGAGAGTACTTTTTGCTAGTGTAAGTATGATCCTTTGTCATGTTTCTCCCTACTCCTGTTCTCAGTTATTGTTTACTGACTACTTAACAATATTTGGGATAAATTTTGTTCATACTCATGTGCTGGAACTGAGTTGGAAAGAAGAAACTTAATGTTACCTCCTGATGTATGTTGACAATATGATATGTACTTCTACAGTCAATCCGAATATGTAATGTGGTGTTACCATTTTTAAATACAAGATTACAGATTTTGGACAATCCAAGATTCTTGGAGAAACTTCTCTTATGAAAACATTATGTGGTACTCCCACGTATCTTGCTCCTGAGGTTCTAAATTCACTTGGGACTGCTGGATACAGCCGAGCTGTGGACTGCTGGAGTTTAGGAGTTATTCTTTTTGTATGGTAAGACATTGTGTAGCTGCTACCTTCATTGGGCAGTCATTGGCATACATGGCTCGAGACTTGGCAACTTCAGTATCTTTATTAGGAAGTGAAAGTGTGTTTAAAACTATATATGTGTAAAAGACGCTATGATAGCGGGCGCTTTATAATGCGTGATTTCAGTGTTTCATTCACTATGACAAAATCTATCTTATTTAACTTGTTTTCTTTTATATAGCCTGTGTGGATATCCACCATTTAATGAGCAAAATACTCGACTATCTCTGAAAGATCAGATCACTCGTGGAGAATACACGTTCATTCCAAAAGAATGGAAGCATGTATCAGACATGGGTATGACTATTAGTACAACGGGTAGCAGAATATCTAGCTCTTTTCTTGTCATTTGTGTTTTCCTTTAACTTCCTTTCAGCTCTATGGCACACTGCATGTTGATACATTTAGTTTTTTTAAAATTTATTTTTTTTTAAGTTCAAAGCTGAAGCATTAGAAAGAGCAGATATATTTTCACTGAAGAGATTTCTTAGTAATATTTAGCTTTATTAACTACGGAAGTATAGAGTTTGCAGGCATATACATCTGTTTTTCTGCTTTTCACTTTTTCTTCTGACTTCATCAAGCTGGACTACAAATTTTGCCTTGCTGAAAGATTCAAGTGTTGAACCAAAAATGCCAGGATTTAAGGTGTATGAGTTAAAATTCCAAGAGAGAAATGTTAAGAGTAATTTCATGGTGCTAGTCTTTGAGCTTAAAATACCAGCCACATTTGTGGAACCAACTATTAAGTTTGGCCCACTCTAAGCTAAGTAGTCTGAATAACTAATTGAGTTTTTGAACATCAAACTGAAATGATAGTTACTGTCTGCGTGCTTTTCTTCTTCAGGATCCTTTATATGCATAAAATTGTAGTATTTGCCGTGGGTACTCCTTTGTATGTGCAGAGGAGTTTCTAATAAATGATGTGATCATTCTTTTTCTGATAAACTTATGAAATATAACTCCTTCCTGAATTATTTGAAGGTTATTCAATAATAAGTCAGACATATATGGGAATGGAAATTATGTTAGGGTCGCACATAGCTTTGGTGTATGCATATTGCAGAACTTATTTTCAGGTAATGAATTTATTGATCATATGCTAACCAACTCTCTTTATTATCTTAGCTCTGGATCTTGTGAAGAAACTGTTAGTAGTGGATCCAAGCAAACGTCTTACAACAGAGGAAGCTTTAGAGCATCCTTGGCTTCAGGTGGGAATTGAGTCTTAACTGAAGTACAGCAAAGCTGTGTTGTTCTGGGGATAATGATGTAAATTCATCTTGATGTAAATTCAAAGGCATTTCAGTAGCCTAAATTTTATGAGGTTTTGGTACACAGCGTAATTTGTTTCTGCAAGGAAGCAGGGGAACATCGACTACTCTGGTCACCAGAGATGTGATGCATGCCTGATCCTGCTTCTGTGGAGAATACCATAAATTATGGGATACAATGACAGGCAGTGAGACCTTCAATTCTTTAGCTTCATGGGAATAACAGCTGTTATCTTAAGTCAGCCTATGGACAGGCAGACTTAATCTCTGTCTCTGACAGTAGCCAGCAGAAGAGGAACCGTCACTTGGTGCTTCTCATGGGCACGTGCTGCTGCCTGCCTGCCAGGTGGCCATACAGTTTCTCTCGGCTGCTGTAAGACCGGAGGGATCCTAGTGCCTACTTAGAGAAAGAGAGGGGAGGAAGACAAGGCCATGTTTAGGAATTATTTGTTTGTTTTGCTGGCATTGTCAATGACATGTAGGAAATGAGCCATCAGATCCCAAACTGCATTAGCCCAGATACTGTAGCCACCACTTTCCTGTTGGACAACTCTAAACAAAGCGGAGTGAGCACCTTGAGGAGACTGCTTCCATGTCTCTCAGTTGGAAGCAAGATGATCTTGCAGTACCTTGTTGTCTGTCAAAGCCTTTTTGGGATGGAGCCTTCTCCTTCTTGCAGTGTACAGAACAGAGTTGCTTCTTCCCGCTCCCCACAAGCAAATGTTGTCTCTGCAGCATGCAGATTTTCTTCTTTTCCTGTTCTCCATGTCTTTTCTTCTTGCAATGGCAACTAGACCTCCTGTTGTATTTCAGTGTGTTTATTTTCTTGGCGCCTGTCCCTGGCAAAGCCTTCATTAGCTCTTACCGCTTCCTTTTGCTGTTTTTACAGCATGGTATGCTTTCTCAGCCCTTCAGTTCCATGGTCCTTTTCAAGCGTTATTGCTGCTATTTGTAGTGTTGTAACCTTGCCTGATGCTGCTCAGTGCCTTTACCCACCCTAAATAAATCTTTACTTGATTTCCCTTTTAATTTGACTTCTCCTTTGCCCTCCACCTTGTCATGAGGTCTCTGTATGTAGGTTTTACCTTGCCATGTCACACACTCTTCTGCCAGAGAGAAACCAGTAACTTCCTCCTCTCTTCTCCAAAGAGGTCACACTATCCTTAGTTTTATGTCTGTTGCCTTTTCTCTTTATTATCGAGAGAATGTGGCTTAACTAACAGCACTGCATCTCACAAGACTTCATGTGCCCTCTCTGCACAGGCTGAGGGCATTTCTCAGCCTTGACCAGTTAGATTACCTCCTGATGCAGCCTGACCCATGCTGGAATGTGCCTCATTGCTAACTGTGCCGGGACCCTTGGTAACAGCCATAAGAACTTGCATAGGAGAGCTTTTTCTTCTCTTGGTCTCATGATCTTTATTACATCATCCTATAATGAAGGTGGCTCAAAGCAGCTTGGGTCCTTGCCGAGTAATGTAATTCTCTCAGACTAAATATGCAATGTCTTATGGTTGATGCATCTTCAGTAACATGTATTCAGGTAAGGGAGAGGGACTCAGATTCTAGAATTTGTCCACCTGTCCAGCTGGAAGAAGGTGTTTGAGTTTATATGTTCACTATTCTGTGGTTATCCCATGGATGTTTGACTCTGGATTATATTTTATAGGCATTGTAGACTTCTGAAGAGTTCTGTTAAGCTTAACTAGGTCCTGTTGCAGCCTATCACTTTTAGCGAAGTAGTGTGTCAGGATTCCTACAGTCCTGTCACCTCTGGCCTTTCCATCAAAACAGCTGTGTTTTCTTTGTGGGAGGAAGATGAAAGTGATTTTGATGTTAAGAGAATCACAGTTCAGTGGTCCTAATGGTAAATACCAACAATGAGGTCCTCATGGTCTCTGCTCGGGAAGACTTGGAATACATAGAGCTTGCAAATACCTGCCTGGATCAACACCATGGATTAGTGATTGAGCCCAAGCAATAGGTCCAGCTCTTTCTACTTCTGCGCCATGCCATCCGGCAAGTTGCAGGTCTGTTGCTCTGTTTAATGCCAGCTTCTGTCACTAATTTTTTTCCCACCATCCAGTTGGCTTCTGCTGGAAGTTGTGGTGCCAGTTTAGCAGCAGAGTTTGTACTTTCAGTACAACCAGCAGCTTCTGCGTCCTTTCCGAGACATCTCTTTTCAGAATTCTTTAACATCTGAGAATCAAGATGTGTTTTTTAGAGACCGACACTGATTGTGGTTCTGATAGGACAGACCTCCCCCTTTGAGCATTGTAACAGAGTCCTGCTTCCTCATCTTGTTTGTGTGGGCAGGCAGTGCAGAATCCTGCAGATTTTTTCTGGCAAGTGTTCAGGACTACTGTGTCCTTACTGTGATGAGTATGAATAAGTGTCACTGGTTTTGGAACCTTCTGAGTAGGAGGTGATGGTTTCTCTGCCTCTTGTTACAGTCTAATTAGGTTTGTGAGAGGTAGTCTTTAGGTGGTCTTTTATTAATTTCAGCACTCCAGAGGTGACCACTGGGCCTATGAGCTTTCCTGGATGTTTTTCCTTGAGGAGGCTGAGGAAAGTCACCCAGCGTACTGCTGAGCCACACAATGGGTTCTATGTACTCATGCCGAGCATAATGCTATTTGTATTCCCCCACTGGGAACAGTGTCTGGTTTCAGATGCTTAGTTAAAGAGCATAAGAAAGAGGGAGTATCACTCAGTGCTCAACATCTGGCAGCTTCCTGAGACAGAAAATGCATTTGGATGACTGTTTTTGAAGTCATTGACTTGTCCTAATTACACACTGGGCATTAGAAAATTCTTCCTGGCATTCCTGGATTTTACCACTTTAGTTCTGTGTGTGACTTCTATAGTCAGTTAATCAGCTGTAGATTCTTACATTTAGATTATAATTTTGTGCAGGAAATGTTATTGGTAAACCATGCTACACTGATTTTAGGAATTGCTGGTATGCATAATCGGAAATATATGACAGCGATTTAGACAAGCTAAGAATTTGAGATATTTCAGTAAGTAAACTCAAGTTGTCAGCAACTTGATTATGTATTCCTTTTAGGGACACCACTTACTGTTACGTTTAATTCTGATGACAGGACAAGAAGTTTCAGAAAATGTCATACCTGCAAATCCAAATGCTACTGAGCATTCAGATGCCATTCTTTAAACTGTTTCCCTTCATGGGCTGTTACTAAGAGTATGAGTTGTTTGTAGGTGATGTACACTGCCTGCTCGGAAGGCCAACATCCGATATGTTCAGTTCTAGATATCTCACACCTTGAATACTACCACCAAAAGAGCTCCTTGAGTCCTGTTACTGTGAGTAGTGAGAAGGAGTTACTGGCTCCCCACTCCCTCTTGTGTTGTCTGTAAGTATTGTCTTTAAAAGTTAGTATGGAAAAACCACAGCAGACGTGTACTTTATGTGTACGGCTAATGCCCTCTCTAAGGATTCTGGGTCCACTAGGGAACTCTTCAGATACTAAAACTAAACATGTTCTCAAAACAAAACCTAATTCCTTCAGCTTTAGTTAAACCAGTAGTGCTTTCAAATTAGTGTTTTAAATACCTGTGCTGTTTACTCTGTTCTTTGTTTAAATCTAAAACTTTAGAACTTAGTGGGCTGCTTAAACCTAAGTACTACTCAGTGGAGATGTCTTACCTCTATTTACCAGGTACTTAATAAAACATTTTTCAAAGGCATATAAACAATTAATCGCTGCTTCTGCCTCTGAAAACTTCACTGGGGTCTTTTGTATGGGACAAGACTAATTGGTTGCATGCTGAAGAAAAATTCAGGTGTCTGTTATATAAATGGAAAAATATTTATCTTATCTTGTCCATCAACTCAAACGTAGCCACAGTCTAAACAGGTGACACTGGAAAACACAGACAAGTCCCAATTCTGTATAAAATAAACTGGATGGTCACACATCAGAGGCTTTTTGTAGCACATAAGAACATATTTAAACCAAAAAAGGAGACACTGCAATACTCCATAGCTTAGAAAAAGAACACCCTCCCCTGCCTTCACCCAAAAAACCACAGTTAAAACATTTGAAAACCTTAGGAGCTCAATGATCCTTATTTCTAATTGTCCCTAGCAGTGACTGACCTGTTCACTTTTCTTTGAGTTTCCCAATCTTTGCTGTGATAATGGAACAAAATTTTACAAGCTGTTAGCTTCAGCAAGTTGTTGAGAATAAATGTGTGGGTTTGTTTCTAGGTAAGTGGTTCAGTTGGTGCACACACAGTCACTGTTCAAAGCTTGGCTAAAGGAGATGATCCATATTAAATCACAATGAGCAGCGTACTTCATTTAGTCCTGCAAAAGATTAAAGACCTGATTTCAGGTATGGAAGTCTGATTTAGGGTTTGTAGGTAATCCATAGCAACCTGCTCTAATAAAATTCCTGCAGGAGAAATGGCTGAAACTAGAGAATGAGATTTTCTTTTTAAGACAGGGAGTATACTGTGCCAACTGACCATCTTGTTTGCCCCGATTTCCTGTTCCCTGGCGTTGCCCAGCGTATACCAAGAACACCCCGATCACTGGCAGCTGAACCAGAATGAGGTTACGTGCTTTTTCTCTTGAAACACGCCCGATTTTATGCTAAACTAGCTTCTCTCAATGAAGTGTCTCTGCTGCCCTGTGCTGTCCTCTCCTCCTCTTCGTGCTTCTGCAGCCAGGCCTGTTTATGCACAGCTGAGACTATTAAGTCCACTTCTTTCCCTCCACTAATGGCAGCTTCTGGCTTCCCACTGCAGGTAAATAGAGAATGAACTGTACTATCCAGTGACCTTCTGTAGTGATATGAATGCTCTATGAATAATATAATATTTGTTGACATTTACTTGTGTTTTCAAAAGGGAAACTTCAGTGAAATGCTTGCCCAAACTCTGAATGTTTGCTTTCCAAATGTTTCCATTTAAAACTTTTTGTATGTTCTATGGACTTATTTATGTTAAGGATAACCGTGGGATGTTTTTTAAGATAACGTTTTGTTTGAAAGTTTGGTGTGGGGGGTTGGATTTTTTGATTGGTTGGTTGGTGTTGTGTTCTTTTGTTTTGTTTTTTAGGGTATGGGTGTTTTAGCTGGTGGTTCTCTGCCTCCTGTGTACAACAGGTTTGCTTTTGGGGGGGGTGGTAATGAAAACTACCCAAGTTTGAGATAATGGTGAAGCTGAGCTAGTGAAAATGAAAACATGCTGTTAGAAAGGGAAGTCACTATGAATACAGAATGTAAGACTATAAGGAAAATACTTGTTTTTCGAGAGCAATTAACTCTTGTTTTGGTGAAAGCAGGCTGCAAGTCCTGATGAGGCCTCTTCTGATAAGGCTAATGAATTATCTGCATGAACTCTTTGTGTATTCTGTTCTTTCAGTGTTGTTACACTTTGTTGAATGATACTGCAAGTTTGGTTTGAACTTGACTAGTGTTAGCTAAGTAGTTATTGAAGGGAAACTTTCTTCGTAGAATGAAACAGAACTGTTTTTTCTTACCAGCACTGTACATAAACCACCTGCTTAAAATTCTACTGTGGGCCATATCGGAATCATAGAATAGTTTGGGTTGGAAGGGACCTTTAAAACGTTGTGTAGTCCAACCCCCCTGCAATGACCAGGGACATCTTTCATTAAATTAGGTTCCTCAGAGCCCCATCCAACCTGACCTTGACCACTTCCAGGGATGGGGTGTCTGCCACCTCTCTGGGCAACCTGGGCCAGTGTTTCACCGCCCTCATGGGAAAAAATGTCTTCCTTATATCTAGTCTGAATCTGCCCTCATGTTGTTTAAAACCATTACCCCATGTCTCAACCGCATCACTCAGCTTGGTGTCACCCGCCAGCTTGCTGAGGGTGCACTTGATCCCACTGTCCATGTTGTTGATGAAGATATTAAACAGGACTGGTCCCAATTCGGACCCCTGAGGGACACCACTCCTCACTGATCTCCATCCAGATATTGAGGCGTTGACCCCACTAGTCTCTGGATACAGCCAATTCCTTATCCATCAAATAGCCCATCCATCAAATCCAGATCTCTCCAATTTAGACAGAAGGATCACTCCATCATAGAAAGCTGCTAGGTTGGTCAGGCGAGACTTGCCCTTGGTGAAACCATGTTAGGAAGGTGTTTATTTGGGGGAAAGTGGAGGAACCTCCTTTTCTCCTTTATTCATTCATTCTTTAATTGCTGATCCATTTCATTAGCCAAAATGTAGGCTTTTCCCTTAAATATTCCATATTCTACTTAAAGTTAACTGCTTTTTTCACAGGATGAGGATATGAAGAATAAATTTCAACAGCTACTTGCTCAGACACATACCAGTATGAATCCACCACAAACATCAAAAATGGTACGTGTAACAGGTTATTTCAAAATTAATACTTGAGGTGTCGAGAAATGAGATTTCAAAGAATCCATAATGAGAAAATCAGTTAATTTTGAGAATTTAGAGAAATGTGAATTTTGGCTGTATTAATTTGTCTGTTAATTATCTCTGCTTTCTGAATGGAAGCAATGGACTTCTGTGCTTTGGCAAGACACTTTATTTAAATGTACAGAAACAGTCTCCGAGGCTTTAAAGGATTATTCATCTATTTAAAATCAAATTGTTGAACGTGTATTTTTTGATGGATGCAAGTCACAAATGTTTAGTATTCAAGGAAAAATTCTCATGTTAGTGAAAGGTCAGAAATGGTATTGTGACATTCATGACCAGGTGCTAATTAGGACAATTTTAAACAGTAGTGGAAGATAAAGCTGGGGGCAGTGCCTTACATGAGAAGGATCAAATATAATTAGATAGATCTTGGTAGAGAAATGTTTTAGATATGCTGCTTTTTTGGTCACAGAACGGAGGTTTTATCCAACATCTGTAATTCTGTAGCAAGAAAAACAGTCAGGCTCTGTCTCACCTGATTTAATGTAGCCGTCCTGCTGGATCTTTCTTTTAGCCAACCACCACAGGAAAGCGTCTTCACGAAAACGAGGAAGAATCGGGCTCTTCTAAGCGTGCCATTCCCTCTACATCATATCAGAAAATGAGGTGAAAAAAGAGAAAGTGACTTTTGTTAATTGTAGCTTTTTTTATGGAAAGCAGATTTTTTTATTTAAGAGAAAATAATGGAATAACTGTTGAAGATGCAATTGATAAATAAAAATAACTTTGTAAGACTGAAGCGACCACTGTGTATGTGTGAGAATCTACACAAATAGTCATGTTCCAGTTCATCCAGCTGTCTGACTCCAGGAGAGAATCAGAAAAACTCATCAACGAAGTTAGTAAAAATCTTTAGGCTCACTTCATCATCACCTACATTCTTGTTCCTTCTGTTCCGGTTTCTAGGTCAGGCATGGAAATAATGCTTAGTCCTCACAGATGAAAAAGCAACACTACGCTTGCTGAGCTTTTGCATGAGACATAGTATTTATTACCTGACACAAAACGCTGCCGACAGACCTCTGAAGACACTTTTAATATTCAGTTTTGATGTAAAACTACTGATGGAGCTTGAGGTGCTCTGTATTTCAGACAGAGATAAATGCTAAATATTGGGCTGGCAGAATCGAGTGTTGTGATCTGGGAAGGAGTGGATAACTTTTGCTTTGAAAGCCTGTCCTCTGCATGGAGTTTCTGACCGCGCTCTTCTTGAAAAGCGTGTACTCTGTTTATTTCCCTTAGGATGGACTAAGAGGAAACATGATAACAAATGATGTAAGGAAGATGCGTAAGTTCCTGCCAGACAAGATCTAGGACTTGAACCGAGAGATAAACGATTTTAAATTTGCTTGTCTGTTAAGTGAAAATTTTGGACTGTGTGCCTCTTACTAAAGGATATTAATTTCTTTATTGACTAAGAGGGAGCAATTTAGTAACTTTGTTCTAAAACACACATCTTCTGGTTAAAGGCACTTACTGCAAATTGATTTGGAAAGAATAAAGCCTGATGTGTTATGAAATAAACCAATGTCAAGTGAGAATTAAACCACTCAGGTTTTCCCATATGTGCCTATTGCAGCGATCTTGTGTGTTTTGCAATATTTGATATTAACCATTGTTAATGATAAAATGGCAGTTCTTGTACATTCATAATGTTCTTAATGAACTGGGTGGAGGAACATCCATGGGCAGCTAGATGAAAAAAAATGCCACAGGTTCAAATCCACTCCAGATGCAGAGGGGTGGTAAAACAGAAGAAATGCGTGTCTGTCCTCAAACGACATTCCCCTTCTGGTGCACGTGTGTGACTGGCACAGCCTCAGCATGGTCTGGTACTTGCTGTGGCTCATCTGAAGTAGAAGGGAATACTCAGCTGCTGTTTCCTAGATAAAAGAATCAAGGAGTGGGTGTGTTTGGGCGAAGTTTGCGATCTGGTGAACTGCAAAAGTCGGTACCTTTGGGATTTGGTTACCAATGATTTTAAAAAGACCTGCATCATTACAGATGAGAAGATAATTCATTAGCTACTACTTACACTGCAAATTAACTGTAATTGGTCTTTAGACATAAATAGAAAAGTTCTATAATTTATTCCCCTGTCTTTTTTGCATCCAACTATTGTTAGATTTTAACTGCTTTGCTTGGATCCTTTCCCTGATTCCTGACTAAGACCTACTTTCTAACAAAATCTCAATTTTGATCTTACTCATTTGAAGTCAAACCTTTGAGACGATGGCTGTGTGTTCATCATTTTATGGCAGAAAGCTTTCCGAAGTTTCAGGGTCTTACGTTTTTTCCAAGAAAGACTAAGTTTGGGAGGTTCCACTACGGTAAAGTGGCATCCAATTTTGACTTAGACAAGAAAGTATTATTTCTTTATTGTCTATTACTCACAGCAGGGGCATCTTCAGCGTAATCTGCTTGCCTGTTCACCAGGCTTGGGTCTACAGCACTTGGAAGGCTTGGGTTGGATGCCGGCTGTACCGAAGCGATGAGGAGGCGAAGGCTGAGCGTGGCAGTGCCCGGTGGGAGTGATGGCCTCGGTGCCCCGTGTCGCTGGTGACTCTGGAGAGGCACCGTCTGCAGCCCCGCTTACCCCCGGCAGATGTTGCTCGGGGAGATGCTCTTCGCCTTTCCGGCAATACAGCGGTTTGGGAGCTGCGTTCTCCCGAAGACGGGGCTCGGAACGGGCGGGCTGAAGAGGCTGCTAACTCTTTTCGTGTGGCCCGTGCGGAGGCCGGGCTCGCCCCCAGCCCCGCCGGGCCCTCGGGCCGAGGAGAGGCGGCGGGGCAGCGCCAAACGGGCCGCCTCGGGCGGGGGGAGGCCGGGCTCCAGCCGCAGGACGTCCGGAGCGGGCCTGGCGCCGGCGGGCGGGGGGCGGCCGGGGTCCGACCGGGGCCCAGCCCCGGGGGCGGGGCCGGGGGCAGTGCGGTTCCCTCAGAGCCGGGCCCGGAACGTGGCGCCGCGGGCCGGGCGGCTGCGAGCGGGATCGGCCCGGCGGGGGGCGGCGGCGGCCCCCTGAGGAGGAGAAGGAGGAGCCCGCAGCGCCATGGAGCAACAGGCGCCGCCGCCCGCCCCGCCGGGGGCCGTAGCGGGGGGCCGGGCTCGGCGACGGCGGGAGCGGGACGCGGAGCCTCCCCGGGTGAGTCGACGCCGGACGGGCGGCGGGCGGGAGCGGCGGCGGGAGCGGCCCCTCGGCCCGAGGAGGCGGGAAGGAGCCGCCGGGCCGGGCCGGGAGCGATCCCTGCCCGCGGACGTCGGAGGGAAGCTGCGGGGCGCGGGCGGGCCGCTGTCCCGGCCCGGAGGGGCCGGCGGGCCGCGGGGCGGCGGGATGGAGCCCGGCCGGCGGCGAGGTGAGGCGAGGGGCCGGGCGGCGGCGGGGCGGCTCCCCCGGCGGGTGCCCGGCGGGGCTCCGGGGCCGCCAGGCCTCGGATGCAGCCGCGGTGTCCCGGCCGAGCGCTGGGCTCCCCTCGCCCCGGAGCTCCCGACGGGCTGAGAGCGGCGCCGCCCGCCCGGGAGCCCCCGGCCCGCCCGGCGGGCCCGGGCCGCTGGGCTGCGGTGGGGAGCTCGGCGGCCGCCGGTCCTTGCGAGTGCCGGCGCTTGGCGGTCGCCGAGGGGGACGGGGGTGGGCTGCGGGACCTGCTGTCGCCTGTGGGCAAGTAATTCCATGACCGTGTTTTAGCCCGCTGGAGCAGGCACCCTTCTGCGAGAGAGGGGACGCCACCAACGTGAAAACTGGCTTCTCTCCGGGCTGTAGGAGAAGCAAAAACTGCGCTTGTCTTGTGAAAATCTTGAAACTTTTTTTTGGTGTTTCAGATGTACTTTGTAGTGCTGCAGGGTTTATTACCCTGGTGGAACTAATGGTACAAACACACGTTCTCCAGCAGACCGTACCTCAGCTGGGCATCCCGGCCATTGGAAATGCTGTCAGTAACAGGGTTGTGGGAGCCTTATACGGACCTGTACCTTTGTTACAGGTTTGGAGGCTGGAGGCTGGATTCAGCCAGTGCATCTTGGATGACAGGAAAGGACCTTAATGCGGTTCTGTTCGTTCACTGGAATACAGATTGGCAATTAAGGATGAGGTGTGTTATCCCCATCAGCAGCCCATGCTCCTATAGTTTGATGTTGCAGCCATCGGGATGTCCCTGCTTGTCCCCAGAAAACTGGGAGTTGTAATGGCTGGGTGCCTCTGCCTTCCTGTCCTTCCTCCTCCTCTTTCCCTGGAGCAGTTAATGTTTATTTTTGGATGTCTTTCATTTTTCTTGGAGGTTTGCACAGTCTTAGACACTGTTGTCCCTCTTGTGCTTTCTTCTGGTGTTGAACAAGAGCTCTTCAGGTGCTAATGAAACCCTTTATAGGTTCTTTGAAAAGAGTTTTTTGATAAATGGATGAGTGGGTGTGCCTTGAATATCGAAAGATTTCTGTCAGCAGTAGGGTTGGAAATCTAAACTTGTTCGGAGGAGGGGAATTTGTCTGATATAAATGCACAGTCATGTGTTTTCTGAAGTCCTAGGTCACACTAGTATATAAGACTACTGATTATTAGTAGTAATAGCAATATTAATGATTTTTATTACTCATACTCTGTACTAGAAAATCTGAATTTTCAAGAGGTGAAATCCACTGCTGCGACAGCATCAGTCTGTGTACGTATTTCTATCTCTGACAAAACCACCACTAACCCACGTCCCTCAGCACCACGTCTACATGTCTTTTAAATACCTCCAGGGATGGTGCCTCAACCACTTCCCTGGGCAGCCTGGTCCGATGCTTGACAACCCTTTTGGTGTAGAAATTTTTCCTAATATCCATCCTAAACCTCCCCTCGTGCAACTTGAGGCCATTTCCTCTTGTCCTATCAAGTACCAACCTACCTGTCTGTCAGTGAACGCAGTTATTGCCATTGTGCTCCTGGGTGGCACGTGTCCCTTCAGAGAAGACAACAGTTGTAGTACAGCAATTGAATGGCTTGGGGCAGACCACAAAAACGTGGTCCACCTGCTGCTCTAACAGGTCTTCCTTAAGCGACTTTCCTGTTGAGATGCGACTTCCCTGAGCTTTTGCTGTATTATGGATTCCTCAGCCCATCGTTACTGTGTCTGCCCGTGTCTGACTGATGGTTCAGCGGAAAAGGTCAGATTCTTCATTAATAATCGATAATTTAATTATTATTCACAGTAACTAAATTCAAGGCTTGTGCTCCCTTTATTTAGCTTATACTGGATCTTTCTTTTACATTAATGATAGGTCTGTTGGATGGCAGTGGGAGCAAACGACTCTTTAGGCTTAGGAGGTCACTTTTATTTCTTTTCTATGTCTCTGTGTCATACTGACATGAGAAAGAGAGTCCCTTTCTGCTTTAATCTCTCATTCTTCTTCATCGCAATTTTTGCATTACTTTTCACTTCTTCTGTACAGTGTTTTCACTTTTTCTCCTATTCTTTAAGAATTTTGACTCTTTCATATTCTTCCTTTGAAATAATTGACAGTAACACGCTGTATGTTGATGCCGAGGGCCTGTTCCTGATCTCTAAGGGCGCTCTCTAACGAGGTTAGCAAGGACCTGGAAAATTTCAACTTCTGAGTTTGTCTTAGGCTTTCAGCATGCTCAGACACAAACTTGAGTTGGCATTCGTTAATTTACTTTTGAAGGTTATCTCTGAGACCAGTGAAACTAGATTTTTGGGGTTTTTTTTCTGAGAAAAGGAAAAAGGTAAATGTCCCCCGTTCAGTTAGAGTCTGTTTTGCAGGCTGCGTGAACGCATCACGCAGGGCTCCGTGGCCTGTGTGTTTGACATCGTTGTGCTAAAGTTTCAGTAAGTATATGCTGACTTCCAGCTGCTCTTACAGTGGAAGCATTCTGAATGCATAAAACTAAATAATCTATCTATATTATAAGTACATAAATATATTATACAATATATATTTCATGTATTTTTTCTAACTTCCAACTAACTGACTGTCGGTGTTGTATAAGGATTGGTCTGTTCTAGGCATCTCTAATGCATCTATTACAGTGGATCCAGCCTTCTATGGCACAGACATAACTTTTAGGCAGAGTCTTGTCTCTCTCTTTATTTAAAAATTAAAATCTTAAGAGTTGAGTATTTTGTGTTTGCTTTCAGTTGCTGTTAAATTATGATGAAAGCACTGTTCTTAATTTCAGAGCGAGTTTTTTAAAAATTTAAATGTTCTTTACAGTACTTGAGAATTCAGTTAGAACTTACTGAACGTTCAAGGTGTATGTGTCATTTCAATTTCATGTTCAATAGACCTCTGTGAATTTATTTCATGTTTTTAATTACTTTTTTAATCCATTATTACTATTGTCATTTGTAACACCTGGGATAATTCTGCATTTTAACTATATGGCATGTGTAAGATTACTTCAGTTGGTTTTCTTTTATCTTCTGCCTGTTTGATGCCTCTCTGTTTCTGTAAAATAGTGAATAATTGTTCCCTTTATCTTCCCCGTGCTTTTCTCAATTTTTATAGGCATTTGACTGACTTCCTTCAATTCTTTTCTAACTTTCATAGACTGTCTTTGGATATGAGCCTGATCCATGTCTGATTATCTGTTACCCATCTCTTACCTTTTCTGCTTGTGTATCCTTATGTGTTTGGTGGTGGGATCAAAACTGAACACGGTGTTTAAAACGCGCTTCCTATTGTAGCTTTTCAGAATGGCATAATTGTTTCCTGTTCCTCCTTTCCCAGAGGTGCTCATTCTTTTCCTTGTCTCTTTGCCTGTTCATGAGCACGGAGACAACGTTTCCAGGAGAATTTCTCCAAGGACTCTAAAATGTCTTTTGTGAGGGGGAAGGGGATGTTTGGGGCCAGTTATTGTGATAACAACTAAGGATTTCTTTTTTTCCCAGTCACTTTGCATTTACTGATATTGAGTGTCATCTGCTACTTATTTCCCAGAGTACGCTGAAGAATCCTCTGTGCTCTGGGCAGTCAGTTTTACGTTTGGCTGTCACTTTGCTTCCTTAGTTTGTGGTTTCAGTAGCTGACCTGTGCCTGGAGCAGTTTGGGTTAGATCGTGGAGAGGCCCTGAAAGTTGTATGCCACAGTCAGAAAATAAGAAAGACAAATCTTGAATTCGAGGTCTTTGATTCATTAGGCAAATTTGCCCAGAAATTTGTGAGTGCCGTCCACACTCATGTTGTCCCTCATCTTCTCTCTTGCCCATATAGCCTTGTATGCATTTCCGAGTCTGCTGATGGGTACGGCTGCCGTCGAGAGGCACCAGCAGAGCCCTGAGGAAGCGGCTGCAGGATACTGTTTCAGAGCTCAGATAAATTGGTGGGTTTTGGTGGTTAATCCTTTAGAGTAAGGTAAAACCTGTCTTTTACCCTGAACGTACCTGACCGGTTGTGTGTTGGGGAAAATCTCTCTTAATAAGCCTTACACATAACTGACTGAAGCTTTGAAACATTAACCTGCTCCCTGTTTTCTCAGAAGTTCACGAAAGAAGGGTTTATTTGTACATAATAAATAGTACGTATAATGGGAAATAAAATAATCCTGCCATGAGACACTGCTCACCTTATAAAAAGGACCATAGTTTTTATTATCTTTTAGTACAACGTGGTCCAGAAGGATCAAGGACCTCGTGGACACAGGTACTCAAAGGAGGAGTCGCCCGCTCTCAGTGAGCTTCCCAGGGAATTTGAGATGCAGCGTAACCAAGAGGTCTAATAATCAGAAAACCAGGAGAGGGAGAGCGACTGTAACCCAGGCTGACTTATGCATGGCTCATGAAGAGCTTGTATAAAAAGTTATATACAGAAAGATTGTCATGGTCTCTTTCGGCTGTCTCCTTATCCATCTCTAGTTGGTGCAGCATCATTAATTGATGTGCCTTAAGGAAGGACTGAGAAGAGCTTTGAGGTGACTGATTTGGGGAAAGTGAGGATAAAGAATTTGCAATAACTTGATGCGTACTGCCCGTGCCTTTTCAGTTACTGTAAACAATCCCATTTGGCACGAGATCCGCGAGAAGATTGCGTTACATACATGATCCAAATAGTATTTTGCAGAGTGTTTGCAGAGAAATCAGGTTAGTTTCTCAATAGCATTTAAAAATAGCTTCTGTACAACTTAGTTATTTCTTGCGTTTGGAGTATTTACCTGAAAATAGAATTTTGTTTCTTAACTGGAGTATTTTGCAAAAGTGTAAGTGAGGGCATAATTCGGTCTGCTTCACCTTTAGTTTTTAAAATTAGGTATGAACCAAAAAGCAGTGTTTAAATTTAGCTATGGATTGCATAGTTGTTGTTACAATTTTTAGCAACGTGTAGCATAGCTCAAATTAGAGTGGATCTAACTGATGTTACAATTGCAGATCTCTCCAAGTTCAGTTTTGGAAGCTCACAGTTGCTTCTCATTTTTAGAAGATTCTTTAGAAAAGACGTATTTTTCTTTAGAAAATTGTGTATAAGCTTCGGTTAAAAAAAAAAAAACAAAACCAATAAATCAATCTCCTTCCTGTTAATAAGTTTGTCTTTAAAATATTTTTGTCTCCAATTGCAATGGAAAACCAAAGCAGTAAAATATTTGCAGAACAATACGCTCCAGAAGCATCGACATATATTCCATTAGGAAATTTACTAAAATGTGGTTGTTTTTTTAATAGAATAGTGCTGTAAGTTATGGTTTTATATTCATAGTATTCATTCCTTCTGATTTATTTATGCTTTTAGATAAGTTACAGCTTTTTTATGATACAAAAATAGAGTTTCATGAATATCTAAAAATCCCTTCTAGAATTGTATTTAAAAAATCGGAAGTTTGACTTCTATTTTACCTATTAGTCTGTGAAAATATAATTTGGTGGGGTTTTTTTTCCCCTATAATATAGATTTACCAGAGGAAATGAAAACCCTATCTGTCAGAGGAGTATTTCCTGACGCTTGTAGGAGTACTTTAGACTGAAGTAGATGTCGGGTGAGATACCCTGGTAATTAACACAGAGTGAATGCTGGACTTTAAAAACTGCAGGACATTGAAAATGACAGAAGCGACAGAAGTTTGTAGGGTTCCCTTCATATCGCTTCGGCTGGATGGAAGGTGACTTTAGCAGCCTGTCTGGTGGATGCTGGCAGTGTTTTTGTTTTCACTGAGGCATCAAAATTGTGTAGGTGTATTTTAGCTGGTAGCGCACGGCGTGAGGGTCTGTTCCCATTGACCCGCTTATGGGGTGTGGATATTACATTGCTGAGATTTAAGGAAAGGTTTTCCTGTGTCTGTGACGACGTCCTCCAGCAATACTTCATAGCAATTTCTGAAGACAAAATACAGTTTAGAAAAATCTAGTAGCCTGGATAGCTGTTGTGCACATCCTATGGTGGCTTAAACTTTCGATTTCAGTGGCCTTTCATTTCTTTGCACACTATTTCTGTTAAAACCCTGTTCCCGTTGGGGTTAGGTTGCGCGTGGCCTGGCGAGGTTTTGTGGCTATTCCGAAGGGCGGGCGGGCCGGAGTGCTGGCTGCTGGGAGCACGGGGTGACGGCAGGAACTTCATACTCTGTATCTGCTCTTGGGCTCTCGTCAAAGACAGTTTCTGTTACAGAAAAGCAATAATACCCCAGAATACGGAGTGAAAAAAACATAAAGCAATTTTACAGATTAAAGTGCTAGATGTTGTGTAGATGTTTTCATAGAAAGGGAAGATCAGTTACAGATTTAAGCTGATCTTGGAAACCCGTATTTAGAACAAGTAACTGTCACTTTGTTTCAGAATCCATTTGGAATGCCAGTTTTTCTGCTTGCCTCTTTCTTTTTGGTTTTTTCCTCTTTCCAGTGCTTCATTGAGTATCTTGAGCTATTTAGGAAAGTTAAAATACAAAAACGCTACGTATCACGCTTAAAGTATTTTTTTGAAAGCTATAACAGACTTTCTTAAAAAGATGTCTTAATTATGGACTTGCCACCCAAGACACCATCAGTATAAGGCATATTTATTTGAATTGTGTAGCACTAAATAAGATGGATTAGATACAAACTAACAAGCTCGGAGGTGTCGGATGCGTTGTTCTTTGATCAAGCATTCTCTCCCTGCTGTTGTACCACGTTGTTTTCCTGTGTCCTCTTGTCTTGGAACAGAATTTGGATTTGCTGTTAATCTCTTCTCACTCATCTTATTGGAACTCAACGGGAATCTGCTCCCTACCGTTCTCTGGACGGTGATGTGCTGTTCAGACAGTGAGATCTTTCAGCGTGTACAGGCACTAACTTATTTTATTTGCTAAATGTTCTGTCTCTATAGAGGACTAAGTTTAGCAAGCTTGAATCTGGAAGATAAAGGTTCTTGTAATGTAGGTTTTTCTGTGCGTTCAACTTACTGTTTGCTTTGGGGCTTGGGAGTTCGTTTGTTTTTGAAAAAGACTGAAGAAAATTGTGGGTGTTTTTAGCACTCACCTTGAGTGGTCAGTAAGGTTGAATCTTGAGCGCCTTCTGCAAGAAGAGGGGGCTTTTTCAGCAGTGAAGGGAATTGATTGCTGAGTCTAATCTGAAGCAGATCCTGCGGGAGCTTCTGTCTAACGTGACCCCTGCAGTAGGAGCTGGTTTCAGGTGCCCTGTGCTGGTTTGGAGAAGTGATGCTGAGGAGCTTGTGGCATCTTCTTTATTAGAAATACGTGAGCTCCTACCTGGAATTCTCTCTGCTAGATCCTCTTCTGCACTTCATTAAACCCTTTTTGTTCCACTGCACTAAGGAACTTCTGCTTCTTATTTAGCGTTGGTTTAGTGCGTACAAGTACCTTCTATAACAAAGTGTTAGGCAGCCTAAACGTGCATTGCCATCACCTTCCACTGTGTTAGTAGAAGAGGAGTCGTGACTGGAAAGCAAGGGTGGCTTTTTAATGAGTACTTTTTGTGTGTTGGTACCATCATAGTAATCTTTTTTTATTTGTGGTTTGAGCGCCAGAGTGACTCAGTTTTGTTCTGTGGTTCTTTCTTTTACCTAATGATGTTTTACTGCCTGACGTAGTTCTCATGATAGCAGGAATTAAATAATACCATGTTCCAGAAATTACCATCATAGTTTCCTTTAGAATAGTTTCATTTTTTTTTCATGAGATTATTTAGCTTCACAGGATATTAGAGGCAGAAACCACTTTACTTGGACTGAGAGGACGTCTCCTCATGGATTCTCCTCCTTCTTACAGGCTCACAGTATGATTCTGGGAAGATCATTAGCAGCTTTCCGTTTTCATTTGTTCCTGTGTAACAGACAGAAGAGACAGCTATTGTTTGACTTGTGCATTCTTGAGTCTTACTAGAGCTCCTTGAGATCGTGCCTCATGAGAGATGCCCTCGTAGAGCCCTCTCTGCACGGTGCCCGGTGACTTGGTGAGCTGGCAAAGGCCGCTCCAGACACGGCCCTTCTGCAGCTGCAAGTACCTTTGGAGCCTCCAGCTGGAGGCAGTTGTAGCTGTAGCTGTTAAGGAATCTGTTCCTTGAAGTATTTATCTTCTAAATAACCTAAGTTCATGACTAGTTCTGGTACTCTTGTATCTGTAAGCTGCAGCTGTTTGCTCTGAATGTGATGAAAGAACGGAAACTACACAACGTTTGGTTATTTTTCATTGTCCCTGATACAAGCCAATCACCAGGAAATACAATGAGAGACAGAGGCCACCTTTAAAAATACAACTGAGGAACTGGAGTAGTTTGTTTGATATGTTGTACCCTTAAACTTGGCATTGTTTAACCAAAGAACTGTTTCTTGTGTGAACAACATGAGCAGTGGTTAAACTAGAGATCACCTTGGCTGAATCTGTTGGGCACTGTTACTGGTAGGTTGAGCTCAATGGTTCAAAGTAGTAAGATTTGGAAGCAAAATTGTTTCCTTTGCAGTCTGCACTAGACACTGTAATAAAGGAGGAACCCGAAAGAGATATTCGGGCTTTCTGCTGAGAGATTCATGTTTTCTAATCTGGTTATGTTTGCGACTAACTGATCAGATTCATTTATTCCAGTCTGTGTCCTGCTTCTTTCACTCTTCATGTTGATGGGAATTGGCTGGTTTTAGCACATCACAATGAATTAATCCCTGAGTGGTCAACGCAGCCAGTTTTGTTAAGGGAAGTTATGGTTGCAGTTGATTATTTAAATTAAGCTAGGTTTATAGTTTTTAAGAATTTGAAGGATATTGATCTCTGCTGAGACGATATCACCTATCTCTCTTAATACCAGTTCTTGTGGACTTCAGATACTCTCAGTGGAGCCCTTTCACCTTTAGAGTTGACAAAAATGTCTATGATGACTAAAAAAAAAACACCCCAATTTTTCATGACCAATGTACCTATAAATGAATGCTACATGGTACGGCCACCTGGGAGGAAGCTGCAGTGACGATGTAGGTCTCATCACCAGACAAGAGAACAAAACAAATACTTTTTTTGATCCTCTAATTGTGGCGCAAAGACAATGCGTAGTTTAGAAACCAGGGAGTAGTAGTTCCCTGGTACCTCCAGCCATCTCTGGCCTTCTGGGGGCTAATGAGCTTCTCAGGGTTTCCTGATCTTTGTGTTTGAGCATCTACTTGTGTAATAGCTGCTGAATCGTCATATTCTGTTCTTGCAGCTTCTCAGGTCACGGAAAACTGACCACACGATGAAGTTTATGGTCAAATACACACAAATGTGTGAGTTATCGCACTGCGTGGCATGAAACGATGTGTTCAGCTCTAACATTGGGGCTGTTGCTCAAAGTAGAGCAATTTTCCTGCCAGTACTTGAGAATATATGAAGTTGCTGTTTGTAAACTTTATTGAAGTAGCAAAGAAGTATGCCAGGGCATTTAAAGATGTACTGCATATGGAATGAATTTTCAAGGATGCAGAAACTTGCTTTTTATAGTGCTGTTCATAATAATAATAATAAGTCGTCAAGCTACATATTAGCTTATATTAGTAGGAGTAGTATATAAAGGGCAACTACACAGATGAAATGAACAAAGTTTTTGGTTTGGTCTGCTGGAGGCAGGATGAGAAACAGCACATTTACTGATACAAAGGAGATTTGGGGTGCATATTAGGAAAAATATTTTAATGATGAAAACCATGAAGCAGCGTAATGAGATTGCCTGAATAAAACATGGAGTCTCCTTCCGCAGAGGAGTTTAGAAACAGCTTGGACAAACACCTGTCAGAAAAAAACGAGTATAATCATAAGGAAAAGAAGAGATCAGTAGTTTCTAATTTGATGCTTTTCTACTGTTGTTGTTTGACTTAAGGGGGCGGGGGGAAGAAAAGTCTATAGGCCATTTCAATGGTTGAGACAGGATGTCAGTTTGCAGCTTGCTTCCCTTTCCACCTAAAAATATGCCTGGGCTTGCTCTGGTAATGTATTTAAGCCCTGCAGTAGTTGTGTTGTGGTAACAATATGTGATATTCTTAACCTTTTTCTGTCTGCAGGACTAAAAATGGAGGACACCAATCTCAATTATAGTAGTCTAAGCCTTTAATGAATATTTCCAAGTACTTTGTACGTTACCGTATGTACATGTTGCCTGTCGCCAGATACGATTACTGCAGAATTCACAACTGTCTCGTACTCAGAGTTGTACAAAGATATTTTTGCTGAGTTTTTGAGGGTCATTAGGAGAGAGTAGAGTATACACAACAAAACCAGTTACTTACTGCAAATGACTGGCTGAAGAAAATAAGGAATGTAAAATGTTAAACGAGGAGATGGGGTGTACCAGAATCAATGGAACTAGGACTTTCTACAGCTTACTTTAAATAATAATCTTTATAATTAGAAGCTTAAACCTATTTTTTTTGTTATTTGGCACTGTCTGAAGTTGACAATCCGGGAGGGTGGCTCTGCCAATGATGACTGTTCTGTTGCTAAAATAAATTGTGTGCCCCACTAATTTCTGTGAGCATACCCAGTTCCAAAGACTCATCCGTCCCTTCCTGTTCAGGAACAATTTGGAGCCTGCAGGTAGCTGGACAATGGAGATTTGTGAGCAGATGTACCGGTGCCAGTTCTCGATTTGAAGAGAATTTATATGTTTATCTATTCTCTGTGCACGTATGTCCTTCTGTGTGACCTACGTATCAAACGTTGTCTATACCAGCATCGTCTTCACATTCACACCTGCCATAAACTCCTTACCTGGTGGCTATGCTTGGTGGCGTAGAATCAAATAGTACAGCTGAGGAGGAAAAACTGGTGAATATGTGGAGTACGGTACATTAAAATAGACTACAACTAGTCTTATGCCAGAAGAAGGCAATGTGGCTTTTAGAAGACATCCTTCATAGGGAAGGGTATGTTGTTATAAGGCTCTTTTCAGTTACTTCTGTACCCCCCAAAGAGTCAATAGATAAACAATGTACTTTTTTAAGAACCTGATTCTGAATTCATAATTTGTTCTGCAGTAATGCTGGTGTCTTTAATTTCTACTGTACAGTTCCTAATTTTTTTTTTCCTTTTTTGAGTAGCATTTCTTAACACTAACATATAATTTCTCCTTTCCTTCCCCCCCTCACAGATTTCTTTGTTTGGATCAAAGTCTTTTGGAGGAAGAAGTCCTGACAGTCCCATGTTGAGCAAAGCTGAATTTGTTGAGAAAGTTCGCCAGAGCAACCAGGCTTGCCATGATGGCGATTTCCATACAGCAATCGTGTTGTACAATGAGGCTTTGGGAGTTGATCCTCAGAACTGCATCCTCTACAGCAACCGTTCGGCAGCCTACATGAAAATCCAGCAGTATGACAAGGCCCTGGATGATGCAATCAAAGCACGGCTTCTAAATCCCAAATGGCCAAAGGTAAGAAAGGGTATTTTTTTTTTCTGGGGAAGGAGTAACTCCATTGGGATTATTATTCACATACGTAATAACACCTGATGTAAACAAGTGCATATATTTCTGTACTAGTCTGGTTTTGCTAAAAGCTCCAGATAATAATATCTTTTGTGTTTAAAAGTTGTTTGACTTGAATTTCCTGTTGGGTGTTAAACTCTTTTCTGCTTAAACATACTTTTCTGCAATGGGGGTATGATACTATTTTACTATTTTAAACCAGCGTGGTTTCTGGGTTTTGAAGACCAGACGTCTCTTTTAATGTTAAACGCAGTCAGCATTCGGTTGCATCCAGGAACGCTTTGTTGGAAAACTTTGAGAGGTAGCATGGAGGTCCTTATTAGTAGTGGAGCAATAACGCCTTTCAAAGTAGTGTTCAAAGAGTGTTTACGTGTAGTATATTTCGGATAAACATTTGAAGAAATGTGTATCCTAGCAATGTTTATCCTAGTAAGATCTGACTATGCAAAAGGAAACGGTTTGTAAAGAGTAAATGGTGTTGGTTGCCTGTTCCTTCTGGGGTTGCATGCCACCAGCTGCAGTCGATTGCTCCAGTAGGCGACTCACTTGGGGCCAGCCCTTTACATGCAAATCAATTATAATAGCTTCTGCTCCGGATCCCATTTCTCCTGTCAGTCCCTCACACGGTCTTACTGGCCACTTTAGCTAAAGATGCAATTTAAGAGTGGATTCATCACCCGGGTTCCTCTCCTCAGAAATGATGGCAGGTAGCAGCTGTAATGCTCTCCATCAGCTGGACTCCAAACTAATGAGCTAAGTTTCCTTTTATTTCAAAGCAGATCAGTGTAAGTCTTGTATTCTGTTTTTCAGTTGTTTATTAGCTTATAGAAAATCCTTCCCATACGCTTCTTTAAGGCTTTGTTAATTATTTTACCCGTAGTCCAAGCACAAATCCAAACTCTGCTCGTTATCAGCTCCAGGTGTTGAGATTGTGTTGTTGAATTTTAAATCAACATTGCTTGCTCTCCCTTTTCTCATCGGCCGTTGCCTGCACCTTGTCTGGATATTTAGTAGTCCGTTAACTGAAAACATGAGTATTAGCCTAGTGGCCAGTTGCTGAGCAGTTACATTTCCAAGCTCCTCAGCATTTCATTTGCTGTGCTGCAGTGAGTAGACACACTGTTATTTCATGCCTGCAAAGTATATTTCCATATGGAAAGTGGAAGCTGTTTTATAAAAAATACATATAAAATAGTGTCCTTTCCACTCAGAACACAGGATGTTTTTCCTAGGTACATGTATATGGTTTGGGGATTCAGTGCTGTGAAAGCTATTTCCGCAGCTCCTGAGACATCACCTCTCTAACGGAGGCGTGTGTCTGCTCGTTCCACCTCAGAAGGAATGACAGGGGTTGCAGCAGCCGAGCATGTTTGAAGGCAAAAGGCTGGTGGTGTCTTTTCATCAGAACAATCTGTGTGCACGATGTCACGTTTGTCTCAGGCATCAGTCACGTGCCAGCTGTGACAGCTTGTCTGCTGGACTGCCAGGCGTGTCCTCCTTTGGTAATTCTCTCCAGGAGAGCGAGCATCCCGCAGGTGTTTTAGTTTGATGTTATCTTTCTGAAGGAAAAGAGCCTGACTTTTATTCTCCCTCTCCCCAGTCAAAATTTGGTATCTTAACTCTGGAATTTCTGGAGTCAAGAAACTGCATTTTTACACAAACTTTCTCACTCTAAGTTTCTCTCTTTAGTGAGACCAGAAGCTGCTTTGGAAAGAAGTTATTGAAAGTGTTTCCTAGAGCTCTGCTCACTCATAATCACAAAAGGAGGACCATGGGCCAGGGAAGACCCTTCCCTTTTGTTGATCCTATTTTTTGGAGTCACCGTCTTCAATTGCAGCACTTCAATTTGTGTTTTATTTTCACATTTTACTTTCACACTTTCCTTTTGTACTTTCTTTTTCTTTTCACTTTTACACTGCTGTTTAATCTTTCTTGAGGAGCTTTAATGTGTTGTCCCTGTTATTTTTACTAAGCCTGTCTGCAATTTATTGTTTGTATCGGTCCATGTTAGAAAGAAACCCTTGCTTTGGCAGGAATATGACTTACAAGCTTGTAAGGGTTTTTTTTGTTTTTTTTTCTTTTCCTTTTTTTTTTTTTTTGGTCATTAACTTCTGCCTTATATTACCTAATGTCTTGAAAGATTTTGCATAGATTTCTATGAAGGAATGTGTTTAAAAGAAGAAAACTGCATTACTGTCATTAAACTCTAGATTTCCAGGTCAGTTGTCTGGACGCGGGGAGGTAAAGAGTATAAAAGCAAGGGTGCTTTTGCTTGGTTTTGTAGCCTGTTTCTAAGAAGTCTGGTAATGATTTACTATAGAGCGCACTTAGATGAAAAGTTATGAAAAGACTTCATAAAAGAATACTTTCAAAATGCCAGTCACAGGTAGAAGTATAACAAGACTTTTGAAATGAGTCAGTTTGTGGATCAAAACAGAAAATTAGATGGAATAGAAGATTTACTAGCTAAAAGGTTAGCTGTGTTAAGTGAAGCCATTATTATTGGTCTGTTAAATACAGAAATAATAGACTATGTATTGATACAGTACTAAGGTGGAGTAGTTTTTAAAAAAAAACAGCAAAAATAATTTTTAGTAATGAAAAAAATTAGATTTTTTTTTTAGGTAGACTATATTATTGAGTTAAAAACATGAAATAACTTGGTTTCGATTCTAGTTCTGCTACTAAATGTCCACCTGACCTCGAGCAAACTTTATTTCTTTGTTTATTCTTTTTTTTTTTTTTTTACAAAAAGGTGAGGAGTCACTTTTAGACAACACTTTGAGCCTTATTGGTGGAAACAGTAGTGGAGGACCTAAATGATGTTGTTATGATGATGTAGCATCTGTTCTTGCTTTGTTGCATCAATGTGTAAAGGCTGTCTTGCTCCGTGATCCAAAACGTTTATATACTTAGAAAGTTACTGTCAGTTAGAAATAGAGGAGTCAAGCTTTGGCAGGCTTTCTGTCCTGAGTAAAGCTCATCCCCAGTCCCTGTTTATCTTTTCACAGTGGTATCTTTAGTTTGCTTGATTTGATTTCACTTGGACCGAAGGTGCAGTAATGGCATAAACACAGAATGAATTTCGGTTCAAGGCCTTTCATTAGCTGGACTGAAGGTCATTAAGGTGTTGAAGAGGAAACGACTTGTAGAGGTCAGAGTTTGACTGCACCGTCTGCCTTCGTTTGTGCAGTTACGATGGGAGTCTCATAGAAATGGCTTGGCAGGGAGCGCGACTTGGCTTTTAAAAAGGAGCCATCGTGCTACTACAGTAATTAAGATAATGAAAACCCACAGCTGAATGAATTATTTTTTTATCCTCTTTGTGTTGATTCCATCTGGAATTGTGATTTTCACGCTCTTCTACACAGTACTTCCCTTTTGCTTTGAATTGTTGTTTCCACAGAAATCATCTGCAATGACTTAGGTTTTAGAAGAAAATGAAAAATTTTGCCAAGCTCTGTTTGTCATTAATTTGGCTGCTCCACAATGAGAGTGACTGTTGGCTTAAGACATCTGTATCTACAAATTGAGGCCAGTCGCTGCCACTACATCTTCATTCTGTCTCGTGGATTTGTGTTAGTTTGATGAGGACGAGTTGCTTTAGTCGCTGAATCTGACTCTGCGAGTCTCATCCCAGGAGCTCTTCTCCGTTAAATGTCCCTTTCCAAGCCTTCGGCCCTCTCCGTCTTGTTTCCTCCATTGTGGATTTGTTAATCTCTCTTCACGTGCCCTTTCCTGTTCCTGGTGAGTGCCCATTTTTTTCCCCAGTTTGCCTGATTCTCCAAGTAATTTATTTAATAAATCATTTTTTTTTTCTCTTAGACACCTAAATAACATTTTCTTTCTTTCATATATCTATCACAAGCAAGGGATACTGGGAGCCGAAGTTAGTGAAAGTATGTGTCTTCAGACAGAATTGGAATTGAATCTTATTTTTAGGATTTTTTTGGTATGGTTTTTATCCTGAATGCCACTAGAAAGTTTACCTTTGATTCCTAAAAATGCCATGATACTTTTCAGCAGGATGTTTTGTAAGAGGGCAACATCATCGTACGGCTGTGCCGATGAGAACCACTTCAGTGATAAAAAGCTGCAGGAACAGGCTTAAAATTCCTATTGGTGACCGAACAGAGTTTCAATAAATTCTATCTCCACATTTGCAATTATTTATAGATGTAACTAAATTGACAATTTCAATTAAAATATTAGCTAATATGGAACCGAACTGCTGAAGTCTGTTGGCGATACTTTCCTGTTTAAAAACAATTCACGTTAATTCTGTTTCCATAAAATATCAGCAAGGGCGAAGCAAGGGATCGGTGTCTGGAAAGCTGCTGTGAAGGCCCAGTTAAAAGTGCCGCCTTTGAAAGCCACACCTGTCAGCTACGCACTGCGAATTTTTGGAGCTGTTATCAGCGACAGAGTGAAATTCTTCCTGCTTTCACCAGAGCAGCTACATCACCTGTCCTAGCGCAATTAACGCAAGTCAGTGCATAAGATGATCGCTAATTACTCGTAATTATTTCCCCACGCTGTGATGGCTATTTATCTGCGTGTAGGGGATGGTGAATTCTGCATCTCTCCAGACCGAACTGTGTTTTCCAATTTTTTTTTGTCATTCCCGTGGAGCAGTGACAGACACCAGCAGCAGAGGGGTTTTGGGGCTGGCAGCAGCTGGAGCTCTTGGGTTACTCTTCTTCCCTCGTGGCAAGAGCACAGAGGAGTCTTTGTTTCTTTTTTTTTATTTAGTTCAAGGACAAAAATATAAATGAGTTTTCTGACCGCACTGGAAAACAACCTCTGGTGAGATGTGGCAGAGGCGAAGTTAGGCACTATCCCGGCTACCGGTATTTTTTTGGTCCCTTTCTCTGACAGCTCAATAGGGTGGTCACCCACCTCCCCCGATGGCTGTGGCGATGCCAGCCCTCCTGGGGGTGGCAGCACGGGGGATGCTCCAGGCAGCATCGCTGCGCTCCTTGGCTGCTGCCGGTTATTGGGAGCCGGGCTTGTCCAGCAGAAATGCTTTGGGCATCGCAGCAGGGATGGGAAATCCTGCAACAGAGGCAGCTTAAGCTTGTGTGGTGTGTTTTCCTCGTTCTCAACATTGAGGTTTTCTAAAATGTGCATTTCAATTTTTATTACACAATTAATTCTAAGTTTAGCTAGAACAAGGAAAGGTGTACTTTGGGGACTAATTGACTAGTCTGAGATGTTTTGAACACAGAAATGTCAGGCTGGGTTGGGTATCTGATAGCAGAAAACATGGAGTGGTGCTTAGAAACGGATTTCAGGTGCAGATGGTTGGTTGTTAGTCAAGCTCGGTGTGCAGAGCTAGCCCTACACAGCACGCGGGTTTATTTTTGTGTGTGTGCAGCTTGTCAGTGTGAGACAACGTGAGGGCACTGTCTGAAGTTGAGCACTTACGTTGAATACTTCAATATCAAAGATGCTTTATAGATTAAAAAAAAATAATTATTTCATTTTTATTGCTAGAACATAACTGGGAAAATGGAAACATGCATACAAAATCCAAGCAATTTTATTAATTAGCCAGAAGAGGGAGCTTAGCAGGTAGAGCTGGTATTCTGTTTGAAAGGCCTGAGTTTTAAAAACCCAGTTGCCTTTTACTTTGGAAGCTGAAAATGTAATTTGAATCCAAGTTTTCTGGGATTTAAGCTACTAAGTGTAAATCTTTTTGTTTCTTTTCCTTTATCTTGAGTATGCGATTTGTTAACTCTTATTTTTTTTTTTTATCATCAGCATTTACAGTGCTAACGGGAATATCACAATCTTACGTGTGTTTGAAATAACTGTATTTTCGCTCCCTACCCAGGCCAATGCATTAAGCTGATCCTTTCTTCAGAGCATGGCACGTAAAAACAAACCAAAAAATATTGTGAATTCAAGCTGTGAAATGAGCCAGTGTAGAAAGCGAGAAGGTGGCTGTTCTTGCTTTCGTGCTTTCAAACGCAGTTGTCTATCACTTTGAATTTTCATACAGCTTTTATTTTCCTACATCTTCTATTCATTTTCATGCAGCTTATATTTCCAGTTAGGGTCTTGAGTTAATTTAAGTTCCGATCCCCCACCCTCCTCCCTCCAGCCCGGTTCTCTCAAGACACTGAGCATTAATTCATGTTGAGTAATAAGCAAGTATATTTATACAGATACATCTGCTTATCTACTGCAACTTTAAACCAAACATGAACAATGAGAAAGCGATTGAAGTAAGGAATGTTCTGATCTGGTGCAGATCAGAATAACGTCCTGTGGGTGCTGTGTGACTGTAGCATGTTTATTACAACAGCTCATAAAACTGTTTGAAGTGTTTGCTTGAGAGGGTTGGCTTTTAAGTCCAGCTATTTAAAAAATATTTTGTGTACGTATCACTGAGAAATGCAAAGATAACAGAATAGTCCAGGAATTAAATTGCGTTTTGGGAATACCCTACAGGGAAATCAGATTGGGCTCATTTTGTTCTTTGATTTCTGCACCTGTCAGAAATCCTTCACATCCCACAGGTTCTTGGGTTTCTTTGTTATGTTTTATTGACTGGGCTTAACTGTGTCAGTCCAAGTGTACAAAGTACTTCCAAGTGTGCATACTTAACCCACCTCCTGTTTTTATTGGTTTTACTCTGCTGGACCCAGCTACACGGAACAGCGTTTGTCACCTCTGCCGGGTCTGTTCCAATGAAAGGTGCAGTCCTGGGCACTGTCGTCTCCTGTACTTCTCAGATATTTTTACTGGAATCTTTATAATATAAAATAGATATATTAAATACTACAGTTTTTGTTTGGTAGAGCAACATTTTGATGTTTATGTCTTCGTATTTAAATAAAAAAAAAAAAGGAAAAAGGAATTTTTCATTAAACCCCCCCCCCATCTTCCTTTCCCTAGCTGCTGTTTCTAATAACCCCTGTGGGAGGCTGGTTCCAATCTTCACATTCTCTGAGATTTTATGAAGCATTTTCTGAGTTCAGAGTTTCTTTGGGGGATGGGGAATGACAATGTCTTAGAGGAAAAAAAAACAACTTTCCAGTATTACAGAATCACAGCGTTGCCGGGGGGCCTCTGGAGATGGGCTCAAAGCGGGGTCAGCTAGAGCAGGTTCTGGTAAGATACCTAAATTATACAGAACAGCTCATTCTTGTCATACAATAATAAAGAGGTACCTGAACAAATTGAAAGGTGATGTATTTTAAATGGATGGGAAAAAGTTATTTTCAAATAATCTGTTCTTGGTCCGCGGGAGTTGATTATCGCAGTGCGTTACTGAAACCATTAGTGCAGCCATACTTTGAAAGGGCTGGAAACTTCCAAATGATGAGAGTATCAGGATTACAAAAAAAGTTCAGGATGGAGTAGATGGATGAGAAATGAGCTTTAATTTCTGGGGACAGGAGTCGCTCATTAGTGCAAATTTTTTGTAGGAGGAGGGGGAAGGCTAACTCCTATCTTCAGATTTCTCTGTCCTGTGTCACCCTGGGAAGCGCCCGCGGCAGGGAGCTGTTGGCAGGGGCCAGCCTGGCTGGAGCCTGCTTTTACTTGAGCTCCTCAGGGTGGGTCTCAGCCCGCGGTAGGATGAAAACACTAGGTACTTCTCAGGTGAGGAGCAAACCCTTCATTTGTTATATTAAGGTGTGGTGGCTGAGATGCACTTTGTCCGAGTGGCAAAAACGTTTCCTGAGCCTTAAAAGAACCAAGGATTTGGGTGTTGTACTTTATTTTTTTTGTCTTGAAAACTTGTCTTTTATTCTTTTGTGCTGAAATCTGAATTTGGTCGTCTTGACGAACAGCTAGATGGGCTGTTATTACACCAGCCAAACGTGCAGAAGGAAGCTGAGAGCAAGTCCCCCCGGAGCCCAAGGAGCGGCCGGCGCTCGCCTGCCTGAGGGGTTCGGGGCGCAGCACCCCGGGGTGCCTGCTCCGGCCACCCCGACCCATGGCTCTGGTGGTGGGTGGCTGCACTGCACCCATCCATGCCGTGGGGAGTTTCACTCTGTTTTGAGACCGCGTCTGATGTATACATAAGTATAATCACTGGGGAATTTGCTACAAATTTAAATACCGTGTGTGAATGCCGCTGCAGCAATGAATACAGGGATTTCCTGACCCTCTACTTGGGCAGTGCTCGATTTCGACAGTCTGAGTCATGCAGAAATTGTCGGGGAGGGTTTTGTCTTTAGAATTTATTGTGGTTAACTTTCTGCTTGCTTTTTTTGTTGGCAACACTAAGCCAAACTTACCAAACAAACCGAGCAAACCTTTTTGCTTAGTACGCACTTTGCAAGCCTCCAGATGCATGCAGTCTAGAAGACATTCATAGTAAAAGAATCATTCTGTAAAGTAACTTTAAAATAAAAACGTCATCAACAACAAAACTGTGGCATGCAGAGGGCTTAACAGTAAATGCTATTGTATCATTGTCTAAGTATTGTGGAATTTTCTAACTGCAGAAGTTTTTTCTGCCTTTGACCAGCTGGGAAAGGAGATGTTCAAAAACTTTTCTATAATAGGAAAATTGTAGGCTTGGAGGCATCTGTGGGGATTTGATTTAGGATAACCTGTGTCCAGGTGTCAGCACAGGAGGTAACACAACATAGTGGGAAGAGTAGTTTTGCCTTTGGCTTTCGAAGTGCCTAACAGGAAAAAAAGCTGTCTTTATTTAAAATAAATGTCTGAGCATTTGCATCATTCCAGTTCTCAGGCTACTGGAAAAAATTACAAACGTGTGTCAGAATACGAATAAATTCATATGCGTCTTTTTGCCTAATTGGGGAGAACAGAAGGAGGTTTTAATGATAACGGTGCACGTAATACTGGGGAGAGATTACGCTCCTAACTTCTGCTGCCAGTTGATTTGCCTCTGTGACTCCAAGTTCTTCAGAAGGACAGAAAAGTTTTAAGTTTCCAATACTTTACACAGGGCAAAAAAAGTAATTTAAGATACTTATTCTATCTTTACCATGTCACTGTGTGAATGTTTTAGTACTGAAAAACTGAAAAATTAATAATCGAGCTTATTATGATAATTTATTTTCTTGGAGAATGATTTGTCTTGACCGAAAAGATTCGGGCATAACTTTTTGAAATTTCAATAGAGATCTTGTTTATCTTATTTCTGGGGAGAAATAATTTTGACTCATTCACAAAAATAACTATAAACCTTGTTTTGGTTACAAGATGCCACAGGTGGCCATTTATAATTCTGTGGGACAGCTGTGGCAGGTTTGTCCCTGCTGCTCCCCATTGGCACAGCCCAGCCCAGCATATTTGTGTTTGTACATTGGGATGTCGCCCAGCTTCGGGTTCTCTGCTCTCCACGAGGCTGCAGAGACTAGAGATACCCGATACAACTTATTGACGTGTTATTTTCTTTATAGCTTTCACCAGGAGGTCTGAAGATTTGCTCATGGACTCTCTGGTCAAGTTTCTGCAGAGCAGTTAGTAGTACCAATACTGGGCAGACAACTTGCCAGAAGTCAAAAGACTACTTCCCACGTTGCTCCTTTTCTTGCTTTAGATCTTCAGCTACCTCTGCTAGTGTCAGCAGTTACATGGGTTTGGGCTTTTTCCAAGTATTAGGCTTGGTTTCTGTTGCTATACAGCCTTTCATCACTTTCCTACTCGCATAAATCATGAGCTCTACCACCAAAGGTGTGCTCTTCACTGGAGCTTCAGCGAAGGCTTCTTTTTGTAACCCGTCTTACAGGGGAAGCTCAAAGCCTTTTAGCAACTTCATGTGTTTAATAAGGAGTAATTCTGGCTAAATCCAACTGTTAGACTTATTTCACTTGAGGAATGCTAGCTGCTTCATAAGAACCTTTGAGATGCGGTATTACGCAAAGTGAGTCAGAGGTAAATACTGAAGAGCCCAGTGCAGCGTGTGTGGTTAGTTGTGAAATCATGTAGAAACTCATATTTGTCTTCATGGCAGTTCTTAGGTATGTGATGTCAGAGGTGTTTCCATCCATCACTATAATTCTCATCATCTTGCAATGTCTCTTTTGGTGTATTTTTTAAGGTGTTTGTTTTTTTTTTTGAGTAGACAGACTTCAAACATGCAGTATTCTCTGAATTTATTTTTCTCCTGTTCCAGCTAATGCTATTACAGCTTCAGCAATGATGTCACCCTGAAGTCTTTTTTGATTTCAGTTTTCCAAATCAGCACTTTGAACTACTTGTAATAAAGAGGTAAAGAATAAAGGCTAGACCTGACGCAAGAAGTAAACGGAGGCAGAGTATAAAACTGTTACCTGATAGGAATTGTAACCTAAATCCAGCAAGAACATGGACATTGTTTACTGTTTTGGGTCATCAGAATGGTTATTCAAGGATAATTTGTAAATTTATACAGAAGAATTAAAAAAAGATACCTGATAATCTTTTGGAAACTGTACTTTCACTGCTTTTCGGATTGGAGTTTTCTTTTTGGCTTGCTGTCTCTCCTTGAATCAGAAAGAAAATCCCAGTGATAGAATGCTTTCTGCTGTTTGATATCAAGAGACATTCTCATGTTAGTTGCTGGTAAAATCCTGCCAAGTTTTAAAAACTTCCCTCCAATGTGTTGGTGCGGTTGAACAGCTGAAAGGCTCTACTGGTACAGAGGCACACTAGTTCTGGATTCTCACCAAGTCCCTGTTCGTGAGAGATGAGTAGGATGATTTGGTCCACTGGGTCCTCGTACAGAAGTGGAGGTTGATGGAATATCTTCAGTAATGATTCTGTTTTGACATATGAAAGACACCGAGCTTTTAACTTTGTGTTAGCAGGTTTTATTTTCTTTAGAAACGTGGATTATTCTGTTTATCCCAAAGAAAGAGAAGCCACCAGATAGGTAGCTGTCGTAACCGAAGAACTGGGTTTGGAGCTTGGTTTCTGAATACTGAGTGACAAAGGAGGTATGGGACTGAAAAGGACCCCATCAAATAACTTAATCCAGTCCCATTCAGACAGCTATCATACAGCCCCTTTCATAAATTGATCAAGCTCTATTTTAAAACAAGCTTTTAATTCCTTTTAATTCCCATTCTTCAAATTGGAGGATGTTCTAGTGTTTTAGTACTCTAAAGTAAGTTCTCAGACAGCTATAAATGGTATACAGACGCATTTTTTTGGTAGGGTTTTAGGTGTAGTCTATATACAAGTTAATTAGAAATCCCTCATTATGGAGCTTGTAAAATTGTAATTTCTGTTGAACAGTTGATGTTTAATTTATTTTAAGTTTACCTGAGAGATTGCATAGTGAAATGAAGCAGGTGATACAGATAGTAAGGCACCTCCTCTGGTTAATGTAAGACATTTTTACATACAAAAGGAAAGCCAAATGTGATCTGAGCAAACTCTATCACATTCAATTTAAATACTTTCATAGCAAGGTAGCTCGTTTAGCAGTAACTAGATGATAGTTTTGAATTCATGGGAAAACCAGCCCCTTCACAAGTGGAAACAGTTTGACCAGGCTCTTTGGAAGAGCTCTAGTGATTTTTAAAAAACAAACCATGTAAAACCAACAAACAAACTAAACCAAAACAACCCTCCCAAATTCTTCCTGAGCATTGGGCAGAAACCAGGAGTTAATCTAACCTTGACCAAATTAAGAAATGTGTTGGATTGCCTTAATTCTAGTAAGTAACCGTGGCATTTTGTTTATGTAGCTTGTAGTAGCTGTGTTTGGCTTGTTACTTACCACTGTTAACTTCTGTACTGCTTTGAGGTGTCTGGCAAACATTTTGTACTGTCTGAGCTTAAAAATATTGAGGCTGCGCTTCCCAGCACACCCTCAGATATTGTGAGGAGAAAAATCTCTGGTTTTGAGTGGTAATCCGCAAGTAAGAATGTAAATGTGTACTATGCTTAGTGTAATTCTATTTAAGAACTAAGTAACCTCTTTTAATCTAAGAATTGGTCTTTGGGAAAGAGCAGGCAGCATTTGGGTGAGAATAATGAACTGGGTTTTGGCATTGATTTATGGCCTTAATCTCCTGACAGCAAAGTTGTTCACTAGCAGGAGGTGAAATGGCTTTGTCAGACTTGTTTGCAGGAATGTTTGCAGCACTCTGAGGCGTACCTTGATTTGATCTTGTTTCTGTGTGAGTGGAAGGATGCTGACTGAAGAGTTCAGTAACTCTACGCTCTTTGAAGCCCCAGGTGCTGTTGCGCTCCTGGAGCACAGGAGCAGCAGCGTTCCCTGAAGAGCACAATAGGTCACTGAATGAGCGGGAGCCAAGTTGGCCAGCAGATTTGAAGACCGGGGTTCGACGATGGTCTGTGATTACATGCAACTGTTTAAGCCGCAGAGCAGCTTAGTTCTTAAAACAGGGACACATTTTCATATCAAACTGTCTCTGACTGCAACACCTTTTAGAGAGAAGGTGAATAGTCTGGAGGGTTTAGTTGATGCAAAAGGAATGCCCTGCGCGTAAGCGATCTAAAAGTAACTAGAATGAATTACTACAACTTTTCATCAGGTGCAAATTTCTCTTATGATCTTTGTCTGTCTCCTCCTCTTCGTTTAAAAATGTGGCTTTGTATACATAGATGGAGAAGGAATCTCAAAGAACAGAAAGAAGGGGGGGATTCTGAGCCAGGAGACCTTTGGGTATTTGAAGTGCAGGAGGGGTTTAGATGTTGTCATGTAGCTGTAGGGGAATTCAACAAAATAGCGTGCCCTGGTATTTTGTTAAGTGACTCCAGCTGTTAGTCACATGACCAGTCCTTTTAAAAGGCAACGGGACATTTGCTCATCCTGGTGTGCTTGTCCTGACTGCTTGCACATCTGTATCAACGTACCTTCCTGTGCTGTGGCAATCCGTAACAACCTCAGAGTTCCTCAATGAATGGCAAGTCGAGCGCCCGCCCTCAGTTGCATGTAAAACTTCTGAGCAAAGAATGCGACTTGACCACGTAACTTTTTTCATGAATAGGCCTCTTGTTTTTAATTTGATGAGCAAGGAACTTTCCAGTCCTGTCCTCCGGCTTACAATCTGTCTTTAATTTGCAGAAACATGCATTCCAGTTTTGCAGGCATAAAACTGTTGAACGGAATTTTTTGGCTTTGATAGAACTTGCTGTGTTATGTTATCCTGAGGTTTGTGCATTTGTTTCTATCTTCTCATCTCACAGAATGACAGCACGGTTGAAGTTGGATGGGACTTGTGGAGGTCACGCATTGCAGCCCCCGCAGCTGAAGGCAGGGTCAGGTAGAGCAGGTTGTCCAGGAGGTTGTCCAGTTGGGTTTTGAATATCTCCAAGGATGGAGACTCCACGACCTCTCTGGGCAACCTGTTCCAGTGTTTGACGACCCTCACCAAACGGTTTTTTCTTATGTTTAAATGGACTTTCTTGTATTGTGGTTTGTGCCCATTGCCTCTTGCCCATTCACTGGATGCCACTGAGAAGAGCCTCGTTCCGTTCTTGTATTGTCCCCCATCAGATATTCGTACACATTAGTAAGACCCTACTCCACTGAAACTTTCCCTTCTCCAGGTTAAACATGGAAGGTGTCTCAGCCTCTGCTTGTATGACTGACGCTCCAGTCCCTTAATTATATTGTGACCTTCTCCTTGACTTGGTCCAGCCTGTCCGTCCCTCTCTTGTATTGGGGAGCCCAGAACCAATCACAGCCCTCCAGATATGTTTTTATCTTATATTCTCATTATATAAAGATTTACGTGTTAGAGTTTTTTGTTGCTGTTGTTTTCAGTGTCTTCTTCCCATCCCTTCCCTTTTCTCCTCTTCAAGTAATTTTTTTTTTTGGTAGAGTCCAGCTGGACCATGTACCAAAGTTAGCGTCACTAATCCAGTGTCAGTAGAATGCTCTATATCTTTGTCTATTTACTTAGGTTAAGACACTTTTACTTACTTTTTATCTTTCTGTCTTTCTTTTTGGCCCGTGTTGGGGTGGATCTCCAAATTAATAGTGTGTGTTGTTTATTGTGATTAAGGGGACTGCAGTTGTCTCAGCTTTCTGTACCCTCCCTCTTCCTTAGTGCTGCTTTCTGATAACACTTTTGAATACAATGCCAAGTTTGTGTACCCTTTATAGGAAGATGTGTACATTATTTTTTCCCCTGCATTTCATATAACGCATTCTTACTGTCTGTAAAGTGGGTGGGGTAGTTCTGTTCTCATTTTACCAGTTGGGAATAGAGAGAGGGAGAGCATTTGTTCTATTGTTTCGCGATAACTTGTGTCAGTGCCAAGCCATATTGTTGCATCCACGGAACATGGTCTTGCTTGCGTGGATCTGAAAGCAGCACAGCTGCGTGACTGCAGTGCTGTAACCGGAGCTGATATATCTGGCCTTCAGCGTTACATCACGGTGACGTCACTAAGTTGCTCTTGGTTCTGGACCTAGGACAGCTGGACGCACTTTAAGCAATTTTTCAAAGGTCAGGCCGGGAGTCTGTGAAATACTAAGTTTAACCCAGGTCCTAGTCAAGGGATCATCCTTTTCTCTGTCAGGTGTTTTTCTAATTAGATATTTAAATAGTGAGCGTCATGTAGTATTTTGGCAGCTTTATGGAGTTAAAATTTTTTCCTAAAACACTTAAGTTCATTGGAGAAGTATTCCATTACCTTCTCTGCACCAGCCGTGGTGGCTATGGTATTGCTGGGCTCGCTAGGGAAGAGCTGTTGTACAGGTAAGCTGTGTAAGTGCTGATTTCCCTAAACCCTTAAAATCATAGAGCAGCAGCAGTACAACATGGGAACAGGGTGGGGGGCAACGGATGGATGACACTATAGTTATGTCATCCTAAAAAAAATTAAAAATAATCTTTTCCCATGTAATGGTCATCTTAAGGCAAATATATAGGAAAACCTGCTCCTTTCTAAGAAATCAGCTTACTGCTTTAGCATTTGAAAACCTTACAGAGGTACTTGAGTCTCAACATGCAACAAATCAACACATAATTTCCAAGCATTTACTATAGGGTTTCATTATTTCTTTCTGCGTTTTCTGGAACCTGTTTGTATATGGAAGAAAACAACTTAAATTTTTCTTTTATGGAATTGAACTGCAGTTTTTCTACTTGATCTAAATGCTGTATGTAAATTCCTCTTCTGGAAGGTGATAGTTTTTTACTCCACAGTTTTGTTCCCACTGGAACTAGTTATATTACTGTGTAGGACTGGTATAGTGCTTTTTATTCCTTATGTATCACAAAGGCAGAAATACTTCTGAATTTAGAAATGAAGCTTGATCTGCAATGCTGGTAGTTACAAAAAAGTATCTTGTGACCTGCTCATTGAGAGTCGAGCGTATAGCCACTGGATATCATTTTAAGAAATGTGGATTATCTTCATCTACTTACACAATGCTGGATTTTGCACCCAGTAGTTTTAGACTTAAACCTTTGCATGTGGTGTTACCTCTTTTCTTCACCTCCCCAAACCCTGAGGAGTTAATTGCCAGATGACTTTTATGATGAGCTTTCAGCTCTTCAGTGGTTTCTTTTTTCAATTTGCTTATTCTTAAAAATTAGATATTTATTTCTCGCTTTTTCTCGGCATACAAGGATTGAGTTTCCTCATCTTGGAGATTAATTTCTTTCTTAATATTATCATAATGGTGACTCACAGTCTGAAGTTGAGGAATCGTGAAGAATCATAGTGAATACAGCACACATGAGAGGGCGCTCTGTGCTTAGGTATTTCAGAAGTAGTGACTAGGATCTAACTTAAATTGTATATAGATATTCGCATTTTTTAGATATTTCTAAGAGGTATTTCATTGATATTTTTTTTCAAAGTCCATACTATTCATACTGCCTTTTCTTTTTCTTTGACGTCAAACTGGATATGGCTGGCATGAGAGTGCTAATAAATCAGGCTCCCTGAGACTGTAATGGGTATCACTGATGCAGAGCAATGGAAGGAGAGCAGCTATGTCTTATGTGTGCTTTCTAGAATGGTTTGCTTTAAATGCACGCTTGTTTGTCTTTTTTATTGTTTCCTCTATTTTTTGTTAACATAGTGCCTGTAAGCCCCTTATTCCCATTTATTGTACCTTTTGCTACGTTTGTGTTACTTGCTGCCTTGATTAATCAAATCACAAACGACTGTGCCTCAGATTTTTTTGGTTTTATTCTACAGCAAATAGTCCTATTCTTGTTAGGTGTTCAGCATCCTGGATTTATACCAACTCTCTGAATTTGCGATGTAGTTCTGGCTGCTCAAGGATTAGAATTTGAGCAGCACAAGGGAGGGTGCTTTAGACATTGTGGATTAAAAGGACTGCAGTGAGGCTTCCTAGTTTTGGAGAGCTACCGATAGGTGGCTGTATGGCAGTGAAGAACAGGAGGGGATGCCAGGATGCTGGGCCTGGATTCTTCTGTAATAGACAGGAATGCCCTTGGAAACCTGCATCTCTTGTTTGGGTGTACAGTCTGGCATGTCATGGCATGCCTGGGCATCGCTGGATCCTCATCACAGACCTGCAACCTCACCCTGTCTCTGAGGAAATGAAATGAAACGGAGAGTTTGGGAGAACAAGTGGACAAGAGAAAAAAATAAAAATGGAGAAAGCAGAAAATTGCCTTGACTAACAAGTCAGTAGGAAACACTTAAGTATACCATTTACACAGTATACTGCACTCTGCCGAGATCAAGAAAACCCAACTAATTAGCGGCGGGGCTTGCTGAGAGCTACATAACAACCGAAGGTATGTTCGTGGCTTAACAGTTTTGCCTTACTGGCCTTTCAGCACGCACCAGGGGTTTATTAAGGTAACATTATTCCTACCATCTCACTTCCCTGTAGGCAAGTAGGATGTGAAGTGTACCGCGGTAATGTACAGGTAGGAAATGCAGCACAGGGATAATTGCTGCATTGAGTATAGGCATTTTCCGAGTCAAAAGCATGATGACAGTTCAAGTTAATGAAAACAGGGAAGAAATATGCAGCAATTCCTGATATTTCTATAAATCCATTGCTCTCTCAAAGTCACTGCTCCCCGTTTGTTTCTGGGAGTGCTGAGGTCTAGCCCCCCAGATGAACTTTAAGACTCAGCAGGTGACGTATCCCTTTTGCTACAAGCATCTTTGTACGTGATTTCCTCTTTGCTCCAAAGAGAAAATTATAAAGCCCCTTGTGTTATATGGAACAACAGAAATAAATTACTAAATTATCCACAAATAGAGAATTTATCCCCGAAGTTTAAAAAAAAAAAAAAAAAAGGTTGAACAATACCGTCTTTTCTGTCATACAGTGAATAGACGCTCTAGTTTCTATTTTATTTTCTGGATTTAGGTTAGTTTTGAACTCCTTCCTTCTTCCCTTCACGTTGGAATGTCAAGTTCACGTCCTGGAAGTCAAATAACTGAATTTCACTGGAAGTTATTAGAAATCTATATTAAGTTCCCAAACATGAAATACAAGATTTGTAAGCTCTTCAGTGCAGTTATTTTTATAATTTCTGATGACTTTTCCAGAAGTTGGCAGTGGTATGAAAATTCCTGTATTGCTTTTTTCTTTCTAAAGCTGTTGAGGAGCCAGCTCATAGAAATAATAGATCATATGAATATTGGTGTATATAAAAAGGTATAATGAAGGCATTCTTTTTTGTTAGTGTTCCAGTATTTGAGAATATTCTCACCAAACTGTGTATCTGATGGATTTTCTTAGTCCTGTGTTGGGTATTGGTAAGAGTCCTGTTCAATGTGCTCGATAGGCCTGTAACTGAAAACTATTCCTTTTGCTTTTCCTGTGTTAGAACTAATACAGTGCAGTCATGTGTTTGTTAGACAGACCTCTGCTCACTTCCTTGAGTGGAAAACCTATTTTTTTTATTTGGACAAATGTTAAATTTATGGTTTTATGATGCATTTTTAATGTACTTCTTCAAAAATACATACCAAGCCCTAGTTATTCTGCATGCTAACGGAGAGAGAATGTACTTTGATGAAACCTTTGTTAATAGAAGCTCATCTCATATGTGAAGTGTAAAGGAAACTTCTTTAAACACTGCATTAAATACATACTTTGGGCATAATTTTCCATTCTTTTTCAGAGTGAAAAAAGGAGATTTAATTATTGCCATGGGTTACGTAATCTGTGTTTTCCAGATTGTGACTATCTGCTTGCAGGCAGATAGTCCTTCACAAACAGAACACAAAAGCCAGCGCAAGATCTAGCAGAAAGGGGAATGTAAGTTATTGTACAAAATATTTAAGCAAGATAATTTTATAAACCCACGTACTCCCAAGCACATGTATCCAAGTAGCTTGTCCAGCATCACTTTTGTGCAACAGGGAGGATAAAGGATGCTGGCTGTCAGTCCTTACGATGTCTCATGGGTCCCTCAGTTGGCAGCAATGAGACAAGTCTTTGGGCAGGTCTTTTTATATGCCTTAGAAGTCAATAGTTATGGTGTGGTCCTTTGCTTCAAACTCTTACTTGCTTCATTTTCCATAAATCTTAGGCAAAATTGCTTTTCATTATCTGGCTTCCATGTTCTTTTGAAATACGTGTCTGATTTCCTGGGGGGCTAATAGAAGAATGAACGGCACATGTGATGTGCTGCAAGTTTGTTGTTATCCTCCTGTTGTTGAAGTACGGGTCTTGGCCTGGTAAGTCATCTGTGCTGTGGTTTGGTTAGAGCATAGACCTTGTGGTCGTAACATAATACAACATGTTCCTCAATGTTACTGCTAGGAGAAGTAACAGAAAATGGTGTTCTTCCTTATTAATCTCTGCTATTCTTTTACCCCTTGTTCTGCTGTTTCCCAAAGCTTTTGTCTATGTGCATTTCTATTCATATCAAATTCCTTCTAGTATTAATATTTTTATTATGAACCTCTGCAATGAATGGTTATGGTGTATAGCGTGAAATGCCCAATATGTCCTGGAGACATTCAAGGCCAGGCTGGATGAGGCTCTCAGCAATCTGATCTAGTTAAAGATGTCCCTGCTTACTGCAGGGGGGTTGGACTAGATGACCTTTAAAGGTCCCTTCCAACCCAACACATTCTATGACTCTATATGGCTCAGCTCACTGAATATTCTTAACTTCTTTGTTGACCTTGCTTATACTGCTGTTTGATGTTTAGCTGAAGTTACGCTGTGTCTTTCAGGTGCTAGAGACAGATCCAAAATGAGGGTCGTAAAACAAAGTAGAAGACAAATAGGACAGTTTACTTCTATAGCACACACAGAGTGTGTCTGTTTCAAAAGCAGTCTTTCGTGATTATTCTGACTGCAAGACAGTAAGCCTTTGTGTGATCATAGCAAGACTAGGCACATCTAGCGGAGACGTATGTTTAAATCCTGCTGAGAACGCAGACTGTCAATACTGTCATCAGTTCAATCTAAACTCCTCTTCACAGGATTTATTTTATTAATCTTCAATTTTTATTCTGCTTAAAAAAGAACCAATAATGGTGAACGTGAACAACTTCTATAGTATCAGGTAGTCAACGAAGAATAGAAAAAGCCGCCTCCTGTCTCTGAACGCTCTGTTCCCTTCAGCTAATAGGTGGTGAACATCAACTCTTCTTCATAAGAACTGCCGTGCAGGATCAGACTGAAGGGCCACATAATGGAGTTTAAACACTGGTGGGTATGGGATGCCTAAGGAAACAGGATGTGCGGGGTGAATGTTTTCCAGGCGAGCATTTCTAGTTGATAGCTGTCAGAGAGGCGCGGGGGCTTCCTGACCTAGAGGTTGCATCTGAGCTGTTCTGTTTTCATTACCACCGATGGACTTCTCCTCGAGAACTTAATAATTTCTGAGCCCATTTGTCCTGTAGCGCCGTAACACCCAGTAGAATTTAGTTTCATAATTTTTCTGAGCGTTGTGTGAAAAGCCGAATAAAACGTGGTTTTCTGCCGTGACCGGGCGGCTTTCAGGTTGTGTGGTGCTGGACAGCTCCCCCGTGCGCCGGGCAGAGCCCCCGCGGCCCGCCCGCCCCGCCCGCTTGGGCCCCTGGAACCCTGCGGGCCGGCGGTGCGGGACGGAGTCTCTTATTTTTATTTTCTTGTTATTGTTTCTCAGATCGTAATTCAGTCTTCACTTGTCCAAAATGACAAAACAATGGTCCTCCTTCGCTTTTCTTTTATCAGATGCGTAGGAACTGGAAAACAAACGTTCTAATATTAGATTCTTCTGTAAATGTAACCTTCAGCCTCCCTCACTTATCACACAGGAATACATGTAAGCGTCTTGATTATCTTTTGTTTTTCATTGCTTGGGCATGTTGTTTTTGCCTCTGATAGTTTTCTTGCAGTGAGCTATAGTGTTATCAGAGGTTTGTAGTCACTAATAGCAATCTATTTTAATGACAGTTTCCCTGAATCCTCTCCCGTGCCTTTAGAGATGTGTGTCAAGCTTCAAGGCCTCTTACTCATTTAAATCTCTGCTAGGAACATGGACTAGTAGTTTCACTCCAGAGAATTCAGATGTGCTACATGCTCATGTTTATTTTATGTCAGTACATTTCGTTAAGTTACCATTGTTACCAGAGTGTTCAAGGAAATTACTTTTTATCATGAGTACGGTGGATATGAAATGCATGCAACTGTATTTCAGGGAGTAAATTTTTCATGATTATAGCCCATGGGTACTAAATAAAAAATGTCAGCTTCTTGGATTTGGTTGCACTATAAAAGTGTGCCTAGAAATAATGGATTCTGTAACTGTTTGGGAAAGGACAGCTATAGCACTGAACCCTCCTAGGTTTCAAAGCAGAAAATATATGCACTTAACTGCAGAGGGAAATGTTTGGTGTTGCAATGTACGATCATTAAGGCTTTGGAAAGCTGTAACAGAATCGGGAATGCAGCAGAAAAGGAATGTGAATAAGAGGAGTGTGCATAGTAAACATAGCTTTTTAAAGAGTCCAAATGAATGTTCCAGAGAATAAAAAAGAAATCAGTTGCCTGTGTGATTTCATGCCCTCCCACATTTGTTCTGCTTTGTCTCACACTTGGGCTGCACCGAGGAACGATACCGATTCTGAAGTCTGCAGAGAGAGGGGTCGTAAGCGTCAGAGCTATTAGTTAACGATCCAGAACAGCAACTCCGCTCTGGCTCAGAAACATCCATTGTCTCTTACGCTCTCACACAATTTCTCCTCCTAAATACTAATGCTTTTTTTTTTCTTTTTCTTCCCGTCTCCCCACACAAAATTGTGCTTAAACTAGACAAAGAAATCACTGAAAAGTATTTTTTAAATTTTTTAATTTTATTTTTGTAATTTAGAGTTCTTGGTACTGTTAAGTACAGTGATAAATTGTTTCTGGAGCTATAAACATTTTTATGCATTTGTAAATATGTTGTGCATTGTGTTGCTTTTGGTGCTTAATAAAGTAGGGACATTTAAAATTTGTATGAAAATAACCGTCTGTATTTCACTAATTAAAAATTTACTGTAGCTTCTCTGAATTCATGTTTTATGAAATCACACTGTAGAACAGAAAGAAGCAACTTGAATGTAGCAGATCTACAAATCTTCGTGCTATTAATCTGCGAAATGAAGACAGCTTTTCCAGTGAGGTAAGTGTGGTGAGCTAGCTCGTCTTTCAAATGCCGAGGCCTCTGAAGGGGCTTTTGTGTTCATTTAGCTTGAGGTTTTTGCATTTTATCACAGTAAAGATAAAGAAGGTGGTTTGTGTTTTACTTTAGGTGCCTCTGAGAATATGTCTACATATTGCTACAACCCCCCCAAAATCCTAACAGTACAACATACTGAAAGTTTGTTACCTAATTCTTTCCCGTACTTTGGTGGACACGCGGGTCCCTCAGTGCCTGAAGGAAACCCTCGTCTCTTCAGCTCAATTGAGAAAAAATTAGAATTGGGAACCAGTAGAGTTGTTAGGTGTACAGAAGTGAACAGCAGCACTGTTCAAGTATTCACACTTCACATATTGTGTAGCCTTCAGGTCCAGTCTAAGACTGTGTTTGAGAAGCTTGCTCGGAAGATGAGGCACTTAGAGTTGTACGGGAACTTCATCTACTGTCTTTTAATGAGGTGGCAATAATAAAGATGAGAAAACACATACCCTTTGTGATCAAGAAGTCCAAGGACTTTATTGCTGGTAATACACGGGAACCAGGCACAAGAAAATTTTTTTAGTCTTGGAATATTTCCCAACTGCTAAATATCTAAAAACATTTGACAATATCTAACGGGTTTTTATTTTACTTGAAAACAAATACAGGATATGAATATTTCTCTAGTAATGTAGAGAAAGCTAAATTTGCAATCAGGAATTCGAGCAGTTGTCCAAAACAACTGGCTTTTAAAAACTAAAGCACTCCCAAACACTTGCACCAACAAAAGTTGTTTTGTTTTTTATTCCCCCCTCACAAAAATTAACCATCTGCTCATTAGATGTGTTACAAATGGAAGAGTCGAAATGGAGCTGGTGTGGCTTGCAGCTTTTTGGCAGATGCTGAGGGACGTAAGTAGGGTTTAGTAGTACTTTTCAATAATAATAAGTGGGATAGACGGGCCTATATCAGAAATAACATAACCATGTGAGAACTATTTACATTCCAACGATGCCTATACTGCACGCAGAGCAAGTTTAATAGCCAGCAAGGAGGCCTCGACCACATGTTGCAGGCGTGTTAAATACTGCAAACCAGGGGAAGACTATTACAAAATTTCTATGATTCGCACCAATACAGAACTCGGTCCTCTGCGAGCTTCGAGCCTGTTCCACACTTATTGTAATGTAGACTCACAGAGTGGCTTGTTTTGGAGGGTACCTTTAAAGACCACCAAGTCCAAACATACACTCCCCAAAGCAAGCGTGCGCTTGGCTAGTTTGCATCTATTTGGGGTGTACAATTAACTTCAGTGCCTGAGTGGGACACGGGCTGAGACCTATGCATTCAGTATGGAATTTACTGGCTGTACTGATGGAGGCGCGTACGGGTGGTGCATTCTGGTGCCTCACAGTTTGGGGCTAAACCCTGGTTAGGGGTATCTTAAAACTACAGAAAGTGACAGCTTTCAAGATACTGCCAGTAAACATCAGGCAGCTGTAGGTTACCTGCAGCCTGCTTTCCAAATATGCTTCAGATATCTTTTACAGTCAGATATCTCTTCAAGATGTGAAAAATAAAAATCAAGGCAATATATTTTCTAGTTTAGATTTTTGTTATTGTTATAACTGTGAGTGAACTGGGGGAACTGGGTGATGCACTTCAAAGGATTAATTAAAATAAATTCTGAATTAGTTTGATTCAAAAATATGACACGATTATAAACTTACCTGGGAAGTAAGAATCCTGTGAAGATTCTAGTTTTTATGTAACTAAATAGTAGCTGATGGTGAATAACCAATAGTACTGGGAACATTGACTCTATTCTGAAAGATAAATATGTTGAGTAAAACTGACCTTCATCTTGAAATGAACAAGGGTAATTGCTAATAGAGAAGATGATGAATTAAGATGATTTTCTATTGAGCTGGTACCTACGCCGTCCACAGCTGTCGCAGCGAGGGTCAGGCATATGGTGATGGAGAACGCCTCTTCAGGCATGGGGAGCAAGGTGGGGGGCGACAGCTATTAAATGAGGGCCTTGTTAGCCCCCTCCATTTTGCTGTAGCCATTCCAACAGGGAAATTAATTGTCTTGGGCTATGTCTCAATCTAGGCTTGCTGCATGGCATTCTAATTAAACACATTAGTGCTCCATCTCTAAGACCACGGCATAACTTTTCTTTAGACCTTCTATAGCGGTTCTGTCAGGAGTAACTTGCCATGAAAACAGATACGGAACTGAAATTCAAACCAGCGACATGTACTACTGTTTTCCTTGAATTGCTGGTACAAGTCAGGAAGGACCAGAAATATTCAGAACTCCCCAGAGTTTTCTTAAAACAAACAAACCCTGTAATAGTAAGTCTAGGAGTGCAAGGCTGACCCTCAGGATCTCTTCCTTGTTTCGGTGTCTTTTAAATCTGGTATTTCTAGTCTTTTACTTTATTTGCAGTTGGGATTCTCTTTGTATATTGTGTTTGTTTCCCCACCAAAAGTAAAATAGAAAATACAGAATCACTGGAGTAGCATACGTGACAATCTGAGATTTTTCTGATTGAAGGGGTAATATAAACAAAGTGTCTGTATTTCAATGTGGAAAGCAGTACATCATTCTAAATAACTAGCATATCTTAATCTTTATGAACGTAAAGCAAACTATTTAGTTTAAACACTGGTCATCACTGGAAAAAATACTAAACTAAGCATCCCTTACGCGGCATGAATAGTGGGTGAAAAGGAACTCTGCAGGGTGAATCAGTATGGTCAGAATAAATCATAAGCTGATCAGTGGATAGTGGATCCTTTTAAAGTAGTTGATATGACTGTGTGTAAATCTGTTTCATCTGAATGTTTTCTGTCCTTTCGGAACAATCCAAATCCAAAGAAACCGTTTACATTTTCCTAGTGCTACTGTGAATGTTCACCAGTACATGGCATGGGTTGGAAGGACAGGGGATTCCTGTCTTTCAGGAATCCTTAAAAGCTATTTGCAGCCTGCTCTTAACGCTGCTTGTCTGTTTGCTCTGCATTGCTAACTTGGATTTTGTCAGGCTCAACTAATCTGGAAACACCAGACTTAACTAATTGTTTTTAAACCTGGTTTTTGCCTATTTTAGCTAGGTTTGTTGGCATTAACTGTGTCTCTATAATTGACCTTTTAAGAGTAGTCTGAAGCAACCGTCAGTAGCTACGACTATAAGAATTACAATTGCCTGCTGCCAAATGCAGCAGTTGAAGCTCAGAAGCCTTTTAATTAGGGTAGGAAATAGGAAAAAAATTGCTTTTTCATTGAGAAGGGGGGTGACTTGAAATCATGCAAATGCCCTCATTTTTCTGTTCTGGAACATTAGACGGATATCTGGAAACAGTTTGATGGCAAGCAAAGGAGATTTCAACAGAATCGCTACATCTAGAAATGCAAGTAGTATCTTGGGAAAAATGGATTTATGGGCTGCCGTTGCCTTGAGCCAACACGCTTGTTAATTTGTGATAGATCTAGCTTCTAGCTTTTGTCATATTTCTGGGGGTAACCTGCGAGTGACCCTTGAATGACGAGCGAGTTGGCTCTGTTGCACGTGAAACTATTTTGCATAAGAGGAAAACTGAATTTTTCATTTTGAAACCCTAATCTGTTGCAATTTTTCTGCACCTTTTGAACTGCTTTAGAGTTGACAGTTAAGCCTATTTGAGTGGAATTGGACCTGGAAACTGTTTTTTCCACCTCTGTTAGAGAAGTTATTTCAGGGAAATCTTACAACCTTGTCTCACATCATTATTTTGTTACCAGTTGCAGTATCTGCATACGTATTTCCTTCTGCCTGACTTATTATTATTTCCCAAATAATACGTTGCACACAGTTTATATACAGTGGAATATGTACACTTTCGAGAGTAACTGGAATGCTCGCGTGTGCCGCGAGTCGTGATTCGCTGGTGTCTTCAAGTCACCGCGATCAGAGAGAAGCTACTGAGATGGAGAGACTTCGCTCTGACCCGGCAGCAGTTCTTGAGTTCAGGGCTTTCCACATCACAGGTGAGTATGTAAGGCACGGGCCTTTGATCTTGGCATACCTTGCCTTACTTTAAGAGGTTTTGAAAGATTTAGTTATGACTGAACACAGACGTTTTTCAGAGAACAGAATTATTCTGATTTGCCCGACACGGTAAAACCTATTTTCTTAAGTGCACTAGAGACCTTCCTCGCTGCTGAGACAGTGGTAAGTGACGAGCGTCACACGAAATGAGCCATTGATCTCCTCTCCAGAGAGCAAGGGGCCTGTACTGCATCGCCTGCTATTACCCACAGCACGGAAAACCAAATATAGTGGGGTTTTTTGGGAAAATACAGATTTTTCAAGTTTTCGGGTTGTTAAAGAGTTAAAACCCACTGTGAATAGAAGGAAAAAAGCATGTTCTGCTCAGAGAAGTTATGGCCTTGTGCAAAGAGAAAATGTTTACAGGCAGGATAAAACATAAGCAATTTAGGAATGATTTGAAAACTGTTTTCAAGTAGATGGGAAGTGGAATGGGTGTGAGTAGGAGAGAACACAGCACAACAGATGAAGCATTAAATAAGGTTTTGCAAGGGGAAAACCTTTTGGGTTGGAAGTTAGCCCTTTTTCCCTGGGGGGGTTCTGCGGCTCTGTTTTGGTGGTCTGTACAGTAGAGACTGCGCTTTGGCAAGCTGGGGAGTGCATGATGTCATTGGATGCATAACATATGCACGGAGAGCTAGTAAATGCTGTTCGCACTGCAGCGCGCTGCCAGATGTGTGTGCTGGAACGCGCTTGGAGAAATGGAAAACCCATCTTTATAAAGATACTAAGAAATGATAGAAGAATGTCCTGTACCGAGCCTGCTCGCAGCCACGGGATCTGCCAAGGCCAAATACGCTCTGTGGGTTTCTCACTCCTAAACCCCAGGTTTCTGCTCTCAGGAGCAGTCTCTACAGAAGGCCTTATTCAGCGTTTTTCTGTTCTTCAGAGATGAGCTCCGAGAAGCTCCTATTTTATCCAGAGACCATATCTAAAGTTTCCCAGTATGAATTATTTGCAGCAGAAGTGAATCAAAGAGATCCATTCACTCCAGTTTCCACTTTTCTTTTGCTTCCTATTATGAATGGTGACACCACCATTACAGCAGAGGCTTCTGGTGCCAGCCACTGCTCTCTCCACTGACGCGCGGCTCTACGCATTAACCTGCCCCCGGGGATTATTTGAATCTCTTACTCAACAGTGCTTTGTGTGCAATAAAACTAAAGGTGGTTTATGTTTTTATGTAGGGGTGAGAATACAATTTTGTTCTAAATGTTGAGGTCAACTAAGAATATTTCTTATAGACCTTATAGTGGCCTTCCAGTACCCGAAGGGGGCCTACAGGAAAGCTGGGGAGGGGCTGTTGGCAAGGGCATGTAGCGATAGGACGAGGGGCGATGGTTTAAACTAGAGCAGGGCAGGTTTAGATCGGACATTAGGAAGAAGTTCTGTACACTGAGGGTGGTGAGACACTGGCCCAGGTTGCCCAGAGAGGGGGTGGAGGCCCCATCCCTGGAGACATTCAAGGCCAGGCTGGATGAGGCCCTGAGCGACCTGATCTAGTTGAAGATGTCCCTGCTGACTGCAGGGGGGTTGGACTAGATGGGCTTTAGAGGTCCCTTCCAACCCGACACATTCTATGATTCTATTCTATGATTTTTATTCAGTACAGCGTATGTTACCTGGTCATTGGTATAGAGAGAGTTAAATTCAGCTTTGCTTGGCCTTTCCTTTGCTGAGGCTCTGCGATTAAAGGGAGGAGGGGAGCTGCTGGAAGGCAGCACCAGGAGAACGCCTACGGAAAGTCAGGAATTCCTTATCCAAAGGGGACAGCATTTTCAAGCTTGAGAGACTTTTTCTGTTTTGTGTATTTGTGCTATTTTTCTTATGTTTACTGAGGACTTCTCCTGCTAAAAGGATTATTGCTAACTAATGGCATTGTAATCTTGCTGGTCTGTATACAAGGCTACAAACAAGTCTCCTCTAACAGTTACACAGATAAATTGCCACTCTGGAATCTTTGGAACTGTGCCGATTTTGGAAGGTCTGTTTAAGATGTACTCTGATCATTGTCTCGGAGGAAATGTGAAATCTGTGAATTGCTGGGAGATTGGTATTTTATATTCCTTGAGTAGAAATCATTCTTCTGCTGAGTTTTGAGACCCTGTGCCACAAAAGGGACCTGCTTCCTTCCGTTTGGGATGCCTAAGTGTTTCTGCCATGCAAATGGTAACTGGCGGCAGGCAGAGACCGAGTCTGCGGCGTGCGTTGGTGCTTCTCCAGATTGATAACAAAGGAGGCAAATTATGTTCTGTGCCATTTTAAGAAGGAAGAGCCCAGTCCTGTAAATATCCCTGTGCTTGGATAGACATGGTAAATGCTCCCAGGCTTCAGACTCCAAGGCATAAACATTTAACAAGTGGCAGCAGCAAGGAGTTTTCTTCCTCACATACAAGATTACATGATTTGCTATATTCTTCATTCTGTAGAAGGAGGATCTACAAGAGGTATGTTTCCAGACTGATGGGACTGATTTTGTCTGTTGTGTCAGGAGGATCAAGACCGAGCAAATGAAATGGCTGATAGCAGAGTTTGGGAACGACCTGTCTGATCTGGTACGCGGTTCCTGTAGCAGCTCAGTTCCGTCCAGCAACAAGAACTACTGATTTTTTATTTATTTTTTTTTTAAATTGAGGCTGCAATTATTTGGAATAAATCACTGAATTATTTGGAATAAATGATTGTAAAACTGTATTAGTTTTAGGACTTTAAAGTTATCCTTGTTAGGCCTGAGTCTGTACACGAGATAATTAGAAGGGATTTTTCACCAGAAGGATAATAGAAAGCTTCTCTTAAATGTAAATATGAGCTTATTGGCAGCACTTTACCTAAATTACAATACTTACAGAATGGCAATTGGGTAGCGATGTGGAAAACTGACAGTCACTGCATTCCTGAAAGCCTGCTTCGTTGTCGGGTAGAGCAGAGTAAAAGTCTGTGGCCAGACAGACAGAATCTATCAAACGAATTTCTCTCTCTTTTGTCGGTCAGTGCTTGTATATGCAGCACATAAAGAAGGCATCATATGTAGCAGTGAAATTAAAGATCTATAGGGCCTTTTCCATCTCTCCTAGTTCTTAATAATTTACAGTGGTTTTAGTTCATTCTTTCCCATTCTTATTTTTGCTTGTACCGGTCAAGTAATTCTTTCCCATGCTTGCTCTTTTAGTATTTCTGACACACATTCAATACCTGCTGTCAGAGCTATTGCATATCAGGTTAAAGATACTTGCCACAATCTTTTTTCCATATGTAATTCCTTCATTACATTTTCAGTTCTAATTGCCTTTTCAGTGCTGCTTCTGCATTATCAATAACTTGCTGGTGAAGTGCTGGGAAATGAGTGCAGTAGGAGAGGAACAGCGAAGCTGCCTTACAACTGGAATAGCACATTATCATGATCATCCCATCCATGATAGAATCTACGTCGTAAAAGACCAAGATGGTTTGGTTTGCAGCCATGCGTTCATACGCAGGATTGCTTCACTTTTGGTTACAGTTCTTACCTCTCGCTCTACAATTCGTACCCCTCGCTCAGTTCCCAGTTGCTCTGCAGTTGGTTCTGCCATTGAGTATCAAGGTTTGGTTGGTTTGCATGAGCAGAATTTTGGATGCTAAACTGATGATGAACTGATTTACACCTGGCCAGAAAATAATTATTTTTCAGAAGTGACCAAGAAGGTCATCATGTTATTTCCACTTTTATTCCTTTATTGCTTTTGCTCATGCTGACCGTGTTCAGCAATGGTTTGAACTGGATGAAGCCTTGGTTTCTGTGCGTACTGACACCGAAGTCGTATGAGCTTTTAATGACTGACAGTCATTAAAACAGTTACTTCTGTCTAACTCTATGTGGAGTAAAGAAAGGAAACAGTATAAGGAATTTTACCACTAATATGCTTGCTTGAAGCTGACTCTGGAAAGGAAATATGGCCATGTTTTCCCCCACTGATACACTGCCCTCAAAAGGAAAAAAAAATTCTTTGCCTTTAGCTAGTCATAGTGTTATAAAGTCCGGGAGCATAAACCAGATCTTTTTTTAATGGCCAGACTAATTTTAAAGGTCATCTGTAAACTTAGCAAATATAACAAATTATTGATCCTTTCAAGCCTAATGTCTGAGCTTTGCTTGTAACAGCTTGCGAAGACCCCTTCCAGCTACAGATCTGCATTACAACCTCCTCTGTACGACCATGGTTCAAGCTCAGTGTGATTTTTTTTTTTTTTTAACATAAAGATTCAAAAAAAGAAGTTTCAGGTTGGTTGGGTGTCTGAGGGGATCGGTAATGTATTATATAAATTTAGACTCACAGGTCGGTGGTTTGAAACAGTGTATGTTTGTGAGAAATTGCTGTTTCCGTGGTGGAACGGAGGTGCTGGTCTGTTCAGATAGTGTTTGCGTGACAGAAACTGCATCTTTAATTGGCATTAAGTAATTCTGGCTGATAGTCCCAGCGGGCTGATAGTCAAAGCAGGGTCATAGATGAACTGGCTTGTGGAGCTGGGGGTTGAATTCTGCTGTGGACGCAAGCAGTAGTCCTTATGCTGGGGATTTCAGACGGGTGAGCAGTGATGTTATGGGGAAGCAGATAATGTTACTCCTTTCTGTCTGCTCTGTGCACGTGCAAAGAGCTTCTGTTTCAGGAGTAGCCACTGATAATCTCACTTTTTTAAATGGCAACATCTGTGCTGGAGAGAAAAGAAGGTAAAACGAGTACAGATGACTCCTCAAGCCTGAGTTTGTGCTTTGGAGTCTGCTGTGGGATCGCCTCTTGTTATAGATCACCCCTTGTAATAAATCTTTAGTAAGAAAAGAGGCTAATTGCAAATATATATTATGGAGTAAGCTTCTATTTATATAACCTTTGAATTGGATGGTTTAATTTGATTGAATATTTTCTTATTTTTGGTTTTTGCAAATAGCTCACCCCTCACCTTTCCTGTCAGGCTCGGATGGAAGTTGCTGCATGGCTGGCTCCTTCTGTTTCTCCATGTAGAAAAATTTTAGTACCTCTCTAAGCCTTATGTTCTTTCAATGTTGGATGCTTGAACACACAAAGTTAAATGAAGCAGCGATGCTCTTCTGTATTTTTAGGCTGGAGCCAACAGCTGTCCTAGTTATTCTTAAGTACGCTCTCAACTTTATACTGAAAAATGTCATTGCAAGTCAGGTTCTGCCTAAGTGTTTTGTGATGTAGTAGTGTGCTGGCCTCTCTGTTGTAGAACAAAGCTGACTGAGACTTGCTGTGGTCACTGGCAGGTTCTTAAGTTCTTATTTTGATGAGCTCTCCTAAGCTTACTGCCCAAAGTAGTGAAGCTAAATAAAACTGTATCAGAAACTCTTCATCATGGTGGTGAAGCAGACTACGTCTGCATCTGCTTCTCTGACAGAGATACCCCTTTTTTGAAAGAACAGGCTCTATCAGAGTCGAGGGATTACGATGAGGCATGTCTGCTCACCGTGGACAGATTGTGAAAAGATCTGGGCTGACAGTGGTGTTGGTAATGAGGACAATACGAGTTAAACCTCCAACTGGATGTGCTTCTCCAACAGCGAGTTGGACTAGATGGTTGTTGTAAGTCCCTTCCAACTGGAACCATTCTGTTCTATTCTAAGAATCTTAGATGTAGCTCCTCAGAGAGTCCAAATTGTCCCCGCTCCAATGATTGCAGTGATGCTGTATAGTTTTACAGCACCTCAGGGTTGTTTCCCACTTTTAAAATTGTTATCTCCAACACGGCAATGACAAGTTATTCCTTGCATTAACTGTAGCCTAAAGAAAGAGCTGCTCTTTGAACATCTTTCTGAAGAAGATTTATCTGATTTTTTTAATTTTTTTTTGAGAGCTCCTTGGCTGTGTATCTTTAGACACTGTCATTGTACAGCCGTTCGATTTATTCCTTTCTTCCATTCTCGTCGGGCTGTACCAGTGCAAAGGGCTGCGGTAGAGCTTCAGCAGGCTGTGGTTTGGGGAAAAGATGATACTGCATATGGATGAATCGTGTCACATCTCGTATTCGTACAGTCCCAACTGAGCGTGTGAACAGACACAAACGAAATTCCTGTTCCACATTTTACAAGAAAGTTCAGCAGTAGAACTGTCTGTCATTGTAAATCAGTAAGAGAAGACTCCGTAGAGAGTTATAAGTGCTGTTTCTGACTGTTACAGGATTTTTTGTTGAGTATCTCAGGGCTCAGGAGTAGGGTAGCTGGTGTAACATACCTACATTTCCACTGTGTGGAAGAGAAATTTTGAATAGACAAAACAGATCTTTTACAATACAATAGTTTTTATTGTGTAAACTTTCAGAGGAAACTTTAAAAGAATTTTAAATTAAACCGTGCATTTCTTTAAATTTAGAAAGTACGTTCTGTGTCCTGAAAAGCAGGATGAATTTAACGTGTGCAGCATGTCACAAAACTCTGTCACTTCCTTGCCTCGTTTCCTCTTCCAAAGAAACCTGTGAGCTCCAGAAAAGGTATTTGTTAAAGCAGTTTGTGGTTTTTCTTTTTTTTTTGAGAAGTACTATGGATTTCTGATAGACAGACTGTCCTAGGGAAGAATCACCACCACTTAGCACCGCTTGACTTTGCTTCTTGGGACTCTGAGCAAATGAGACAATTCATCTCACTGTGCAGCTAGTTGCATTTCTTACATGAAATTAATTACCACCGTTTGTCTTTCTCCCCCACCTGTATTTTTGTGACTAGTCTCTTTAAATTATCCCTTTACTGTCCTTCCGAGCTTTTCATACTTCATAAACTTTTTTAAAGCTTTCTCTGTTTTGAAACGCTGATAAGTGAACACAATATTTCTGTTTTGTAGAGTTGCTTCTTTTTGAATAATTCCCTATCTCTTTCTGACATGTTACAGAAACATGTCCCTGTTGTTGATGGTCTGTGATCTATTGGGTACCAGCCACTTCTGTGCAACAATCATGGAAACAATAAATGGGCTATTTCTAAGCATTTGTAATCCTTTGTGGCAGTCATTAAGTGTTTGGGTTTTTCCTTTGTGGTATTAAAAAAATTATAGATAATTATATAGCATTTAGATACTACCTATATAGTTAGCAGTTACTCTTTGTCTTGTGGGTCATGTGTGCTTAGTGTGGTACCCGATCACGATTTTATTATTTATAAGTGCTAAGAGCATGCTTTTACCTGCCTGGGTCCATTGTGTTGTGAACACCTTGTAAAGCTTGCTCCAAGAGAAGGTCAGGTTGTATCAGAGACACACAAAACAGACTAAACTGGATTTCGAAAACTATGTGTGTTCTTTGAGGGGTCTTGCTGACGTCTTGCAAAAGGCACCAGCGCAAAGCACGGCTTATTGATCTTGCTTGTGAGCTTATTGGGAATATCGGTGCTTAAAGTGATCCAGAAAATGTGGTTTATCCAGCTAATAGAATGCAGATCCAGTCTGTAACTGCATTCACAGTGTTTTCTGGACAAGAAGTAATGGATCAGCTGGCATTCTTTTGAATACCTGGTTTTCTCTGTGTGTTCATTATCGGTGCTGCTAATGGTGTATGGGTGGCTCTCCTGCCACCTCCAGCACTGCCTAAAGCAGGCACGTTCTTGTTATTCTTAAAGTGCATTTTATTGCTGGGTGCTGCTGTTTGGGGAGTAGCAGGGCTGACTTACTGAGGTTTTCTAGCACTTTAAAAGACTTTCTTGCAAATTTTTTTGAAGTGCTCTTAACACTTGCTAGTTTCAGTAATATATAAAAACCTGAAAGGAAGGTGCAAAGAGGATAGAGCCAGGCTCTTTTTGGTGGTGCCCAGTGCCAGGACCAGAGGCCGTGGGCACAAGCTGAAGCACAGGAGGTTCTGGCTGAACATCAGGAAACACTTTTTCCCTGTGAAGTGTGACCAAACCCTGGCACAGGTTGCCCAGGGAGGTGTTTGAGTCTCCCTCCCTGCAGACAGTCAAAAGCCGCCTGGACACGATCCTGGCAGCTGGCTCGGGGTGGCCCTGCTTGAGCAGGGGGTTGGATGAGGTGACCTCCAAAGGTCCCGTCCCACCTCATGCCTCCTGGGACTCTGTGGTTTATTGCCTACAGACAAACTGCCACCTCCAAGGTTCCCACGAAATGATCCAAGTGCTAAAGGGAAGTATGCTTTTCTGGTTTAGACGTGTCTGTTTTCATTCTTAAACTTGTATTTTTCAGCAAACGGTAATGGTTTAAGCTGCTGGTTGTTGAAAGGCAGGTCCTGCAGAATGGCTGGAGTTGCTTGGCAACGAGCGGGAGCAGGGAGGGAGGCAAGGAGGAGAGAGCAGCTTCCGAATCCATGAACAGCAGCATCCCCTCTGAAAGCACTGGCATGTGGAACGGGAGAGTTTCCGCAAAGACCTACAGCGTTTGGGAGCATTTCTCGGGGACATGAGGGAATATTGTGAATATTGGAACGTGGAATGAAATTGTGGTTGCCTTTCAATTCTGCTACTTACAGTCAAAAATACTGAACTACGTAGGGACAGACACTTCTGCCTTTTCCTGCGAGGGAAAGGCCCTGCTGCCTGTGTCTGCTCTGGAATAGCGATGTAGGTTTGACAAGAAGCTTCACCTCCGTGTGAGGTCAAGCTGTATTTGTCAAGTGTTTTGATCAAATTAGCAACGTTGCTAAGGAAACTACTACCAGTCTCCTCCGCTCAGGTTTTTATTTGTTCTTTTCTGTGTTAAAAGCCACTTGCCAGTCCTTTTAGCATAACCAGCTAGAAGTAGACCTATGTAACTCGTGGGTGTCAGGGGAAAAAAAGAAAACTGAAGTCAGAAGAGGTATACAAGAATCTCAGTTTTAAGGGCAGAAAGACAAAAGCTCTTAAAGCTGGGTAGCACTTTTCACCTGCAATTTGATCAGATTACCCATGTATCCATAGCATTAGAAGACGTGCACTCAGGAAATGTGGGAAAGAAGAACCTAAACTGATTACAAGTCTCAGAACATGCTAGGAAGTAATGACATGAGGTGAGAAAGTCCAAAGGGTCATGGAAGAACAGTTGGTTTTAGTACAATGAATAGTACAGGCGTGTGCATCAGTTTCTGTTCTCAGGATAAAGATGGGTGAGGAAAAAGATGGAGTGAGATGATCCTGCTGGGATGAACGTACATTCTGGGCTGCCTGGATTTTCTCCTTCCTTAGAAAGAATCTAAATGCTACAACTTCAGCCATGAAATTTCCTCTTTGATATTAACCGCTTGGCTGGAATTACAGCAATGACTCCGCTTCTGTTACGGGCATGCACAGGGCCATCCTGTACTAGTTCTAATCCCTTAATTTCCAGCATGCCCAGATAATAATACTTTCCTTCCCTTAATGTCTCTTCTTGGCTCTCTGTGTAGTATTGTGGATTCTTTGGAAAAAGTACTATTCTTAAAGATTTGGAAGGTGCCTCTTGCAGAGTTAGTTCCACCACTAATAAACAATAAATAACGTGCCCTGAAAAACAAGGCACAGTTTTAGTGCTCTGAGCTAGAAGGAGGTTTCCCCCCTCAACCTCAAGCTCCGTTCCTTTAGAATCTGCAGAAATATCCTTGCAGAGGAGGTGACTGAACCTGTCCTTTGGACGATGTCAGTCCCTCTGTGCCCAACAGGTGTCTCCACTGTGGCATGTGCAGATCCCCCGTTGTCACCGCCCTTGCGAGAGGGGCAGGTCAGGTGCCCGTTGTCCTGGTGTGGTGCGTGTGTTAGAGGCGATTTATTTGGCTCTTTGAATTTCGTACTTGAGACAGGAGATGGTGATGGGAGTCAGCACGGGAAAGCTGGGAGAAGATCCTTCTCCAGAAGAGGACAGATAGCAAAAAGGGTACATTTTGGTAAATCCTTGCCTCCCAAATATTACTTTGACCCACATCTTGACTGAATTACACTTGTCTCCATAGCAGCAGTAATTGTGCTTCCTACGGAAAAAGGGAGGGGGAAGTCATAATTAGAAGCAGGTCCCAAACACGATGTTTTCTGCTCAGAATCGTGTAATGAAAGAGCTGAAGCTTCTTAAGCCAATAACAGTCGCAATCAACAGTTCAAAAGCAACACCTTCCTTGGTAAGATACAGTTAAAATTTAGGATGTATTTCCTATCCAATAAACTACAGAAATACAGATTTTGCCATAGGGCTATCATAAATATTTCACAGGCACATTACATTTAAATAACGCTTTTCTTGATAAATGCAGTTACTAGCCAGAAAATTTTTTTTTGTGACTGAAACTTTCATCCTTAGGCTTCTTGATGTGGAAGTTCCCCATCTCTGGCTTGCAGGGTGCTCCATATAATTAGCTTTTTCCTTGCAAATAAAGAAAGATTTGGGCCCCAATAACGTTTTCTGAAAATTTTAGCATATAGACGTGTGTGCCCATGAAGACTCAGAGTGCTGTTTAATTACTTCTTCCCCGTGTTTTGTTGTTGTTTGTCCCTGCAGCAGATGAGTTTGAATGGTTATTCTGTTAAAATTACTCGCCCTTGTGTGGACAGAATTCTTTCTAGTTCCTCATGTGGAGACCTGGAAATTATTTATGTGTTCTACGTGCATCTTGTTTGAAGCGTTGGCCATGGAGCGTGCTGGGTTTGGTGGCGATGGAGTTGACTTTCTTCATAGTGAACCGTACGGTGCTTTGTTTTAGATTTGTGACCAAAACAGTGTTAATAACACACAAACGTCTCAGTGTTGCTGAACCATGACTACACAGCATTAAGGCCACCTTTTGTTTCTCCCTGTGGTAGTGCTTGTTTCCTTTCCTATCATACATATAGGTAGAGTAGAAGTAGTACTTAGATGTGCGTGCATAAATAGTTACGGTCACAATCGAGGTGCCAACAGAGATTCTCTTGCTACGCTGTGAAAGGAAAGATGATGAAACAGGACTGTATGCCGTTCTCTCTTTTTAATTTCTTTTCCTTCTACAAGGCATGGAGTAGGGCTCTCATTTGGAATACCAAAGGGTAGGGTAGAGAACAATGCAGTGTTTTGCCATTCATTTCCCAAAGGGTGTGAAATGGATGGAGTTTTATCAAAAGACTTGGTCCATTAGTTAAAAGACCTGCCTAATTTTACAGCAAAAGCCCCAAATGAGGTAGAAAATATGGACGTGCATTTGCCTGCCCTCCAAAGATGAGTGGGTTTATTTTCGGTACGCATTCCTGGTTTACCCATCTGCACTGTAGGCAGATCTTTGGTGGGAATAGTTGCTGTGTTCCTGCTCGTCAGTGGTCTGTGTTACAGACCATGGAATGGTTTGGGTTGGAAGGGACCTTTGAAGGTCATCTAGTCAACCCCCCTGGTATTGGGCAAATACCACTCCAAGCTAGATTTGCTTTCCGAAGAAAATATTTACAAACGAGTGCCTGGCAGCCAGGGTGATGAATCACAAGGAGAGCAACGTGCAATGCCGTGTCCTGCGTTCCCTCTGACCAGTGCAGGAGAGAGTCCGTTCCCTCAGTCCTAGCTCAGTATCGGTACTTGAGAGGGGCCTCCATATCACAACAAGATTACCCTAATCTTATATTAAACTATTTGATCATTTCATGGTACCGCTGAATAATTTGTAATTAGTAACAGGCACCTGTTACTAATTTGGCCTCAGATAATTTGGCCCGTGTGCCCACCTACCCGCCTTGCCCCTCCAGCTTCATGAATCCAGTTGCCGGTAATGAATGCCGTAGGCTTTTTCCTTATCTTCAGCTCAGTTCTGCATCTCTTTGAACTAAATCATGCTACAACTCTCTAATTAGTCTTAAGCAACCAGTTTTTCTCAGCTGTTTCCCCTGTCAGAAGTGGTATTTTCCAGATAAGTGTATCCTCATTTTTCAAAGCCCTCTCCTTGCTTTTTCAGCCCGGATTATACTTCTGTGAAAAGAGCTTTTTCTGCTTGACTAAACAAAGTATTTTCTGAAGTGATTTTCAGTCTTTTGAAGAGAGTCAGCTGCTGAGATGTGAACCCCAGGTAACCTAATAATGAAAATAATCCATGCTACTGCTATACAGCATAGGACAATCAATCTTTGTTATCAAGAGAACACGGTGAAATGCTATAGTCCAGTAGCACAAGGCAATGGGAACCAAAGGTAGGTGGCCCAGAAGACCGGCACAATATGCAAAACCTTTGTAGACCTTGGGTTGTCTCCTAGTCTGCCGCATTCTTGCCCTTCGCTGTGTGCTCTCTGTGACGTCTGTACCATGATAATGCTGAGGGACCCCAGCGCCTCTACTTGAACTTCAGGCTTCTCCCTTCCTAAATAAGAAAGGAACGGCAGATTGCACATCCAAAGCACCTTTAGTGTGGAGGTTGGAAGTAAAATTTGATTGTAAGTTGCGCAAGAACTTGCCATAAATTAACGTCTAGAGATGAGTTAGCATTTGCTGTTTTTTGGTAATCTAGAGAAGTGAGACTCTTTTCAGAACTCCAGTACACCGGTTCCTACGCTTCAAGGGAATTCCTTTCTCCCAGACCAGGAAACCTTTCCGAAATACTTTCTCCCTTTCGTAGCCCACTCCTGCTCAGCAGCTGCCGTAGCTCAGATCAAGTGTGCAGTGTCTGATCTTTAAACAATTGCAAGGTGCCGTGTGTGCGTTCGGCGTGCCGGGCTGAGGCAGACGAAGCAATAGGCGCAGAGTCGTTGTAATGAATTGAAAGCTGCTTTAATAAAATCAGAAATAAAAGGATTTGATTTTATTATGCTTCATGAATTTGCCAAGGGACTTGGCTATTAGGAGCTTGATCTCCATCCCTCTTGCTGTGTTGGTGTATTGTTAACTGTTAAAATGCCGGCACCTTTCCGACTCCAGTGAGCTCACAGGAAAGTGTTCAGCGTAAGATCGAGTGGTTACTCTAAATCATGTACCTGCTGAATAACTATCCAATTTACCTGCTTGCTAAGCTGTAGAATGACACAATAAATGGAATTCTCATAGACTTTGGAGAGCTGAACTTGCAGTCTGCTCACCAAGCCATCTCCAACAGGACTTTTTTCTACTTGCAGTAGATGTGATTGCTTCTAGGCGATGCACTTTGGTTGAGTAGAGGGAATTTCAAGGTGTAACAACAGAATTAGAACGTAAAAGTTATTAAAAATGAAGGCTTATGCAAGAAGGGAGATAGCGCATCAAATAGTTCTAGGTTCTTGCCGAAGATTAATTTGAAAAAGACAATTTAAAGGATTTTTTTTCATTGAGTTGTAAGATTGAGGTCTAATATCAGATATGGCTTAATAACACACAGTTTTCTTCTATGTTAGTCAACATCTTTAGGATAAAAGGAACTATTTGGTATTTGGCACAATATACTGGACTGTCAGATCCTCAGTCCAAATTTTAAAATACCAGTAAATCAGGGAAAGAAAAAAAAAAAAAAGGTACTGGTGTAGCCAGTCATTTTGCTGGATGGTTTTGTGCCAACCAGCCAAAATGCTGACCATTATTCAGTCATAAATATTGGAAGGAATAAAATTTGTTTATTCCTTATTGATGTGTGTTTGGCAGAGAAAACTCTGTTCGCCGGGAGCTCCTGTGATGGTGCCCAGAAGCCTGGACCATTCCCTCAGCATGGACTCACAGTACCGTTTCTCAGGGAGGAGAGATGTCATGACCTGTGCCAGGCTCCATGAATGGGGGATGATTCCGTACGGGAAACGATGGCCCGTGGCTCTCCCGACACAGTGGTATTTTGAGCCAGGGATGCTGTTGGGGCGAGCTGGTTCTTACTTTTTCAGCCATTTCACCTTTAATGAACTGTTTACCTTTGAGGGACCAACATTATCTTCTGCTTCGTGTTCATGTTATCGCACAACTTGTCCACTGATTCAGACTGAACTTCACAAAGCACTAGCACTTGAATTTTCTTGGCTTTGCTCATTACTGGAGAAAATTAATTGGTTCCCTTTGAAATGGTCATGAGGATTCCATTCTCTGATGGAGGAGATGGAAGCTGCCTGCATAAGAGGATGGTTTCAGCATTTTCTGGCAATTGAATCACTACGTACTGAGTGGCTTTCCAACCTGAGAAACTGAGACCTTAAAAACAAACCCCAAAATCATACTGCATTTTCTTTAATCTTAAAGAAGTTAGATAACTCTCTGACTTTGAAAGAGTGAAGAATGTTTGCCGTTTCCTTCAGATGCCAGGCATTTATACTGCCTTTATTCTGGATATTTTCTATGGCTTTGAAAATAGTGCCAACATTATTTCTTTTTTCAACAGCAGGAAAAAAAAAAAAGAAGTTTAAATATAGCAGAAATGCCAATCACTGGGGTAAGAATTAAGATGAGGAGTGCAGCAGCTCACTCCCTTTTGTGACAGGTGTATACGCACAGCTCCTGCTTTGCTTCCTGTTAATTATCTTTACTCGGGAAGAATTTCAAAAACCTCCTGTTGATCATGTCAAAACAACACATTTTGCAATCTGTCCGTGAATTAAATTAAGCTTCTTTCTGACAGCGTCGTGGTAAATGGCATTGTCTGATTCTGAGCGTTCATTTTCTTTACTGGGGTACCGGCTCTGCCGTGTACAGAACTCTTCAGAACTGTCCCTGCAATTGACAATTAAATCAATGCATTGATTTATGGAAATCCCTGCGTTTCAGGGCACACGGCTCTGCTGTTGGACTAAGAGAAGGGCAGAGCTCCGTGATACGCTCGCTCTGATGAGCGAAACCAGATGGAGTTCCTTTTCTGCACTGCCACACCTATTCTTTCCTGTCCCTACTGCTTTTCAAAGCTCTGCTTTTCATTTGCATCTTCTCGGCGATGTAATTTGCAGCACGCTGCCGCGCGTACTGCCCGGAATCCAGAGGAAGGTGCGTGAACAGAAGCAGAGAACTGGGAGCAGGTGTTTGAGGGCAGTGCTGGACAGGATGGAAACTACTTTGGGTGCTTTAGGTGAGCGAGGCTGGTGTGCTCTGGAAGCCTGAGCTTTGTCTTCGTTCCAGAATAGGTGCAGCCCTTGTGGAAGGGACACAACCCCTGACTACAGGGGCTTGGAGCTGAAACACCTGCTATGAGCCACCTGCTCTTGCCTTCGCATGATCTCAGGGACACCAGCCCTCAGGACGGAGGAACTGCAGGGAGAAGACCCTGACCATTACACTTCCAAGGGGCCTAGTACTCAATATTTATCAATCTAAGTTTTGATACTACGTTTGCCATTAAATTTATTGTTTTCCCCCAAGATGCTGCACTGTTGCTCATTCATCATAGCAATGAAAACTATGACTCTGCACCGCTTCTTAATACAAACCCCAGTTACATTGTGGTGTGTTCATATATTAAGGATTTTTAACACTCCTGAGACTCTGTTCGTTTTCTAGAGACTAGTCTCAGAACAGTACCAAGAGGGGAAAGAAAAGGCAGAGCAGATGTCTCTGAGAGGAGAAAAAGTTGCATGTCAGTAAAATAAATAATGCAATTACCAGGGAGAAAAGCCAGAGCTTCTTAGAATCAAATCTTAGGTCCTACAGCAGGATGTTGGTAATAATGCACTTTATGGACCATATTTTGAATCTTGCACCATCTTATTCAGATAAAGCAAAGCTCAGTATTGAGAAATTGGATTGTTCTCAGCCTAACAAGTTTTACAGGCCCTGTACAACAGCAGTATACTGTAACGGTAGTATATGGCAGCTCAAGAACTTACAGTTTCTCAATTTGATGGATATAAAAGATGTACTAAGAATTTTGCTTCAGGCCCCAGTGAATTCTGCACAGGTGCTGGGATTGGTATGTCTCCTTTGGTTTTCTTCCACTGTAATGCACAAAGTGCTCCAGCCACATGGAGGGAAGGCTGTATTTCCCTCAATGCACGCGAGACAACGCAGGGTGACGGGAGAAACCGATGCACTGAATAGGAAATTACATGGAAAAATCGAGTTTAGTCCTAGTTCATTTATCCCTTTCCCCTGGACGTGGGCTGAAAGAACAGGCTTTTCTCCCCAAAATAATATCCTCTGCTGCCCGCTCTATAGGTCGGATTTTTATATTGTGTGGCGAGCACCACACCACAGGGCGACTTTGGTCCTGTCGTTGCTTTGTCTGTTTGGCTTTAATATGTGGTGAGACTTGCAGCTTTTCTGTGGGTGATCTCAGCCTTTCGAGTATTGCCTAAAAAGATACTTCCAAGAACCGAAACACTCTTTCTTCTGGTGAACCCCAAGCTTTTGCATTTTGGAGCATCATGATTAAACCCCATTCTGGACTGCTTTAAACCACCGTCTTGGATTCTACTCTGGGGAGAAAAAAAAATGTACCTGTGAGGGAGGACAGTGTTATTTTGTCTCTTTTACCTGCACGAGGCTGGGACGTGAAGGGGTTTGACATCACACGCATGCCGCTAGTGGAAAAAGCCAAACCTCTTGAACTGGGTTTTCTTGCAATTTGTGGCAAAAAAAAGTAATAAAAAATGAGACGAGTAGAAGCTTTACTGACTAACCCAACACCCCGCATTTCACCTCTTCTTTAGAACGCGGAGGTGCCGGGGAGCCCACGCTGCCAAACCCGAGCCGCCACCCCAGGACCCGCTGCCCCCCCCACCCCGGTTCGAAGCGGGCCGCCACGGCGCCCGGCGGCACCCACCGCTCCTTCCCCCGCCTCCGTTTTTCCTCGGTTCATCCCGTCCGCACCTCTGCGGCCCCGGTATCCCCCCCGGGAGCCCGAGAGGGCGGCGGGGGGCGGTGCTGGGTGCTGCCGGCGGAGGCGGGGGGGGCAGCCGGGGCGCGGGGCGGGGCGGAGGCGGCGGCAGGACCCGGGGGCTCCCGGCGGTGCTGGGGGGGGCGGCGGGCTCTGCCGGCGCCCGCGCCCCTCTCTGCCTCCGTGCGCGGCGGAGCCGGGCCCGGGCCGGGCCCCCACACTCGGCGCAGGGCGATCCGCGCACGATGCGCCCGGGAGCCGCGGGTCCCTGCGGGCCGCGGGCGTGAGCGGTGCTGGCGGGGCGCGACGGGGCCGGCTGGGGAGAGCCCCCGCTCCTATGGCCGGCGCGGCGGGGCCGGCTCCTCTCCGGCGGGCGCGGCGGGGCGCGGCGCGGGCCTGGCGGCGGGGCCGGGCAGCATGAGCGCCGGCTGCCGCCCCGCTGCGCTCGCCGCCGGCACCCAAGCGCGACCTTGATGCTCCGCGTCGCCGCTCTACAAATATGATGAAATGGCAGCCCCGGAAGAAGGTGGGTGGCGAGGCGGGGCAGGGCCCGCCGCCGGCGACCCCCTCCCGGTCCCGGTTCCCGTCGCGGGGCCGGCCCGTGTGTCGTCCCCCCCCCCACTCCCCCGGCGGCGTCGCGGGAGGCGTCGCCAACTTTTCCTTTCCCCTCGGGCGGTTGTCGCCGCCCGCCCCGCCCGGGACGCCGAGGGGAAGCGGCGGCGGGGCGCGGCCGAGGGGCCCGAGCCGGGCCGCGGGGCCGCCGTCCCCTCGGCTGGGCCCCGGCGGGGCGCGGGCGGTCAGTCCGGTGGTCGGGCCGGCTCCTAACATGGCTGCTGGGCCGGAGCGGCGGCGGCGGGACGTGGCGGGCCGGGGCGAGCGGGGCCCGGGCGCGGTGGCTCGGCGGCGGCTCCGGTACCGTCCCGCCGGGCAGGACGCTCTCCTCCCAGGGCGCTTGGCAGCGCTTTTTATTGACATTCTTTTGAGGGAAAATCGAGCAAACGGAGTGTGCTGTGCCACCCCTCCTCGGCACTGACCCCTTGCTCCTGGCAGCTGCGGGCTATTATACTTTTTTATTTTTCTTTTTCCTTTTATTTTTTTTTTTCTTTTGGAAAAACCTGCTTGAACCAGCAGGGCTCCTTCTTTCTTTGTAGCATGATGTGTGATACTGTGTTTTACATCAGGGAAGAAATAGAAATCATATGTGAAATGCATGAGAGCGTCTCTTGCTTGGAGTGCTCGACATGGAAATAAATGGTGCTTCGGAGTGTCCTGACGGGAGCGTGTGTTCCCGCCGCATCCTTGGGTAATCCGTCAGGCTTTGTGTCACTGATACCTCATCTCTTTTCAGCTGTTCTGAAGCTCTTCCTTTAATTTTCTTTTTTTTCCAAGCAGGCAATTGCTTCTAGTGAGAGGAGTTCTTATTTCAAATCGTTGTGTCTTCAGCAGGATAAGCAGATGACAGGCAAGCTCGTTGGGAGCGTCTGTGCATTTTTCAAGCCCCTCTGTGCCTCCTTTCAAACTGGTTTTAAGATGTCTACAAGCTATAGATTTTTTAAATGTCTGTTTTTACTATTTTCAACTGAATGTGCAGTCACTCCTGTGGTTATGGCTGTGGAAACCCCTCCAGGCCATGGTTACAGCAGTATCGACTGAACCACTGAAATATTATTCTTGGCTGCTGGCTGGACTCCTCGGCTCTGGAAGATTCCGTTCCGAGTGTCAGGATTCACTCTGCAGTATTGGCTCACCCGCTTATGCTTAAATCACGATGTCAGATGGCTATTTTTTTTCCTCTGCATTATCGTCTGTGTCCAAATCGAGTTGATTTTGGGCATCCAAGTTTGATGGTGCAGTGGTACCAAAGATAGCTGAATTCCTCTGAACTGTCAAGCATCTTACTAGTCTGAGCAAAAACCAGTCCCTGCTCCTGCTATGATGTGATGGAAACTATGTTCGTGTTGGAATAGGTTCTGTTTTCTACTGTAGTACCAGTAAAATCTCAGCAGAGGTTATTTTGTCAGTGTTGCCAGCAGACTCACGTGAGAGCAGCCGGGATTTCTGCTGGCCGGGCCGGGGTGCCTTTGTGGTGTTGCCGTCATGTGCTTTACAGAGCGCTTTCAAGAAAATGACTCATGCAGACTGCTGGAGAAGGCACTGCTGCTCCGTTTCTTAATAGGACGCAAAATGAGAAAGACAGTGTAGTAGCTAGCGTTCCCGAGGCCCTGGGTCCTTTATAGCCGTCGGTTGTTTCTGGAAGTGCCTTCTGAGAAGTGATTTGCCTGCCTCTTGTCCGTTAAAATACCCAAATATAAGAGCTGTCAGCTCTATTGAATGAGGAGCCTTGATTGATTTATTAGATTTGTACTCATTTTCTTTTGCTTTGCCCACTTTTTTTATTGTTATTAAATGGTTAGGGTGCTTTTTTTCATTGCGGGATTTTTGCTGTTAACCACTGTTAAGCTGTGCAGCGCAGGATGGCGTGCAGTTTATTAGTCCTGTGTGTAAACCTGGGGTAAGCTCCTTTGTTTGGTGATGCTAAGATACAACTATCGGCTGTAGCGTGTAAGGCATTACCTTGCCTTCAGCTAATGAAAAAAAGAGTTTGCATGTGACTGAAATATTTTTTTTTCTGTTGTAAACCGCGTATATTTTTTCTAAGTTTAGAAAATTACTAAATTTTTCCACAAGCACCAGCACTAATAAAGATTCTTTCCCTGTGGTCTTCCACGACTTGCCTCTGGCTCCGTTTCCCTTCGGGTTCCCCCTGTATCTCCGCCCAGCAGGTGGCTGGTTCCCAGCAGGGTTCATGTTGGTGGCCCAGGTGGCCACTGCCACTGAAACGTGTTTCTCTGTTGAATGGTCAGCGGGCCCAAAAGCTGCCAGAGCTGGGGTGGGCGGGTGGGTGGCTGCAGTGCGCGGTGTGAGCCCGTTTCCTTGGGAAGCCAGGCTGAAATTCAAGCGTAAGTGGGTCAAGGTGAGCAGAACTGCACCAACAGACTCTCAGGAGGCTAGTAATTAAATTATGCATGATCTGGATACAGATATGGTTGATGCATTATATTGATTATATTCTTTGAAAAGCGTAAAATTAGCCATGTTAATATGTTGAGTGGCTCAGGCTGCAGGAATTGCGTCTTTTCTTTCCAGTCCATTCCTTATCACAACCTCTCTGTGAAGCTTCCTTCGGCCTCAGGGTACAGTTTGCCGGCAGGATGAGGTGCCACCTGTGCTGTCCTAGGGATGCTGGCCCAGTGGCTCCCTGGCGATGGGACCAGTCTGCGCTGTGCTGCTCTTTGCTGGATCTCATCGCCCCGGACGCCCCTCGGGCTGCTCCGACCCGTCCTTGACTTGGATGTGCTGCAGCCTCTCGGCTGAGGGAAGAAGGGAACGGCTTGGATGGTGGCATGTTCTTGTTTGCTAATGCAGATTCTTTTATCTGTGAATAATAATAATAAAGCCATTATACTTGTGATCACATAATGGGATGCTGGAGTTCAGGTGAGAGAGCACTTTTTTCAAAATTATTGAAGCCAGCAAGCTGAAAAAAGTAGCGCTTCAGGTTTATTTAATGTACCTTGTGCGTTATGCAGGGCAAAGTGGTAATTTTTGCCTGCTTAAGGAGCCTGATAACAGAAACCGTTTTACATAGGAAAAAAATTGCACATAGGAGTCATTTGCTACTCAGTTACGATAATTAAATACTGGACAAAACCTGAAATCACTGACTGTGTCAGGTGCAGATTTCGTGGAGGATTCAATAAATCATTAATAGCAACACAGTGATGAACTGCAATATGCCTTCGTTACTGACATGCAAAAGTTATGTTTATTTACCAAGAGCATCTCAGGAAGAGGGTTCCTTCATGTGTACTAACTCCTCGAGAAACAAATTGCTTTTTTCAGTTTTCCTGCAGTACAGAAAAAAATATGCTCGTAGTAAATTCATGCAAATCTTGTTATATTTCTGCCATAACTTATTCTCTCTGAGATCTGTATTGGGTTTTTTTGAAGTCTGGATCTATAGTATTATGATACGTCTAACTCCTCTGTTAGGATTTTAAATTACGTGCTGTGACTGGGCATTTCAGCTTGGTCACTGTCATTTTTAAAAAGCGTAACAGTAGGATCCAAAAGCTCAGGGTTTGTTTTGTTTTTTTGGGGTTTCCTTTTAGTCTGTACCCGTGCCCCACGATTCGTGGCTCCATCTGTCCATGCTGCTACTTAACCTGGGGGTGCACATCCACTCCTGCGCGGACGGAGGGGAACCGTTTCCTCCCTGTGCGGAAGCGGAGTCTGAAGAGAAGGTGTTTGGGTTCATCAGACAGTCTCTGTTAATTTCATTAGAAGCAACAGAGTATCTTTTTCGTGGCCTTATTCTTCTCAGTAATGGTTCCTGCGTGGCCTATTATGCAGAAGCGCTGTTGGGAAAATACGGTGAATGCAACGTGTGTCGTATGGCTTGTGAAATGTCAGAGGGTGTGGAGCTGAACGGGCTGATTCCCAGGCGGGCTGCCTCTGTAGGAGTAACCTCTTCCCTCCCTGTCGGTTGGTGAAACGAGTGTGCTACAGAGCAGAAAAGGACTGAGAAATACTTGCAAGACGATGATAATTTCCGCATAGGAGCGTGAGCTTGGTCAACCCTTAGGTTCCTTTCCCTACAGGTCACTGGGTTATGGGCGACAGTGGGATTGGCACCATCAGGATTTACCAATATGACAAGTGCTGATTTTTTCGAAGCTGGAAAATCACACCTGTTTTGCAGAATTCTGCTAACACTGGGTGAAAATAAGCAAATTGTTTGTTTGGGGTTTTTTAAATTTTTTTTCCTACTTTATTTTTCCCCTTCCCTCCCCACTCCTGCTTCTTCCTTCCGGTTTTATAACTGGAAGTTATCAGAGAGCACTTAAACTTAAAAGCATTCACAGTAAGCTTTCCTATGTCATATTTCTTAAGAGGCTTTTAAAATCTAAATCTACCCTCTTAGACGCTTAAATAAACAAAAATGGATAGTATTCCTGACCTGTTAAATATTGTAGATCTTTTCCATTTAAGGCCATACCGTACTTGGCTCTGGAATGATGTTATGCCTGAATTCATAGGAATCCGAGCTGGTAATCTGTCGTTCTGCAGAGTGATGGAGCTCTCTCCTCCTCTTAACAGCAACCTGGAATGAAGAAGCTCCTTCCAAAGGTGTTGGGTCTCAGGAGATGTAGGGTCTAAGGAGATGTCGGGTCTGCAGCTGAATTCGCTGCCGGCCACAGGGCTTTGCATTTTGGACTTCTGAGGGTAAATGCTGTCTCCAGACCTTCCCAAGCTGGGACTGCAGGAGCCCTGCTTGCTAAAGATTTCTGAAGGCCTTGTGGTGAGTTGGTTCGGTTGGTTTTTTGTTTGCTGGTAGTTTTGAAGGAGAAAGCCTTGAAGAAGAGGCTCAGAGGAGATCTCGCTGCCGTATGAGCAGAAGGAGGCACCGCTGGAGAGGGGGTAGAGGAAACGGAGAGACTCTGCTCAGAGGCGCCCAGGGCAGGTGAGAGGCAATGGGTGCGACTCTCGATGTAGGAAATTCTGGCTAGGGGCAAGGAGCAAACGTTTTACCTTGAAGGGGGTCAAATATTGGAACAAGGTTAAATCTAACTTCAACACATGACTAGCAAAGTTACAGCTGCTTAAGTTTACATTTTTGTTCATTTATACCAATTAGTAGCCTGTGCTGCCTGAATATACCCTTTGTTCAGCAGTGATTGATTAGAATTGTTGTGGGTCCTGGCTGCTTCAGTGGAGAATGAAGAGGGAGAGAGCTTGCCAGTGCTGTGTTCTGTTGGTGAAGTGCTTTGTGCAGTAGTAAATGAGACTTTGGAAAAAGCACAGAATTTCAAAACAAGAACCTAACATTCGGCAATTGATTTTGCTGTTTTGTTCTCCGTTCATGTAAGTGTTGCTCTTTTGTGGTGTGGTACGTGGATAAGCCATGAAAGGCATTGGAAATCTCCGCTTTGCGCAGGAGGGTCGGGTCGGAGGGTGGCTGCCCCCGAGGAAGCTGCCTGGGCAGGAGCAGGTGAGGGCGATGTCACTGCTGATTTCTGCATTTCCAGACCCACAAGAAAAACCTGTGAAATCCTGATCAGTCTTGCCCTGCACCCCACACATCCTGACGGGATGTAATACGCAATTTGAAACTACAGTGCATTATCCAAAGTTTTTAATATATGATAGAGTTTCTACATCTTCTCTTGATGGATTTTCTGTCTCATAGGTGTCGTAAGATATGTGACACCCACTTGGTTTTGCAAACTCTCTTTCCCTACTGTGAACACAGTAAAGAGCCAGCGATTTTTGAGGGGCCAGCCCCCCAAAACATCATCATTTTGTCATTTGCTATCAGATTGCAGTTGCCTCTTGTCATCTCTAGTACTTGTCTTTCAGGGTCTTCTGCTGTATGGATTACTGACTTCCCCCTGACTGTGAATATTTAGGGTCTTCCACTGTGGTAGAGATTGGCCCTTTGATAATGCTATTTAACTCTGGGGTGGAGCATGAGCTCTAATAAGCTTCGTTTGAAAACCGAGGTTCTAAAATGCTTGGAAGATGCTGTGCTATGAGCAAGCTCGATCCATCACTGATTTTTCAGGTACTGCAGAAGTTTAATGAACGCTGCGCTACCTCTGGTTAGAGCAGGCTCCATTTTGCTGTTCTGCTGGAACCCCAGCCTGTGCCCTGGCGGCGTAGGATTGGGAGTAACGTGTAAACGGGGCTGTTATATGGGAACAGAGATGTGCAGTGGCAGCAGCAGCCCAGCAGACCCTCTTCCCACGGTTAGTGGCACGACACGTAGGATTGTACATGCTTGCTTATGAAAAATAGTGAATAACTGACACTACATTTTCCTGATGTACGTTTTGCTTATGCACGAGCACAACAAATGCAAAGCTTAGTTTCTTGTAACCTCTGGTATTTTGTTTGAGTTTATATGGTTTTCACAAATACTGCTGCAGCTGTTGCCATACGTGTCCTTATTGCCCAAGAAGAATGTGCTTCAAAATGTCGTCTTCGAGCCTTTGATTTACCCAGCAGAAAAGAACTTAATTGGACAATGCAGCATTATAAATGATCTTCCTTTGACTTAATTTGTGGACGTGGTTTATTCCTCCTCTGCGCGTACTTTTAAAAGTCTGTGTCTTACGCTTTTGTAATAACCTAATGATAGGGTCATCGAATAGGGATTGGTGATTCTTGTTGTTATTGTCAAAGATAAATGTGTTTTCTGGCAGAGCAGAACTGTGGGTTAATCAACGTGATGAGAACATGCAATTCACCAGGAAACAATTCCTCCTGTATTTCCTAAATAGAGCATTTGATAGGAATATTCTTTGCAGTAAGTGCTGTACTGGAGAATTTCAGAGTAAAAGATAATTACTTGTAATTATGGAAACTTCTACAAGGGAAATTGTCTTAATTTGTTCCTGCTAAGAAATGAAATTACTTTGTTTGCAGCATTTGAATCCTTTTAGGAGATTAATGCTTCATTACTGCGAATGGGCTTTGTAACCTTCTGGTATATCTAAAATCACCCTTTTAATCCCGCTCCTCCATTTCACTTTCTACTAAAACTTAGTTTGGTTTAGAAGAAAAGCCAATAATGTACACAAAGCTTCTCTTAAACTGGATCTGTTATTTCAAGAGCTGACAAAAGAGGTTAAACATGAGCAAATAGAAGCACGAGAAGAAAGTTAGATGTGGGTGAAGGTAAAAAAAGAGGATGTGGTACTCGGCAAAGGTAAGAATTTACTCCTTATAGGAAAGGTGCAAGACGTGCATGTTGTGAGTTCTGGTAATCGGGCATGCCAAGTCAAGGTGAAACTTCAGGTGTGCGTAAGAAGCCTTTTCAGTGCACGGCAAACTGGAGGAGATCATAACTAAATAAACGGGGCAAGGGAATGGATGCGACTAGTCAGTCTTCTCTGGGTCAGTGCAGCGTTCTTCCCCTACCTGGAGAGGACGGGAGCCCGCTCCGCCTGGCTGCAGAACCAGCATTCGGGTGTATTCAGCATGGTACCAGGCTCAAATACCTGCAGCCTGTCACAGCAAGGCTTAAATCCTTGCTTGGCACTGCCTCCCGGAGCTTCCATTTACGTCAAGGCCCATGTCTCTGTCCTCTCTTGCAGAGAGCCGAACTTGGGTCAGGTTGGCTTGGAGGACACTGCTCTGCATGGTTTATTAGCGTGCTCTGTTGGTATACGTTTATCAGATTTCTGCATTTGAACATTGGAAAAGAATTTTGCGATTTGGAGTCTTTCTGACAAGTTTGAATGTCACTTCTCAATGTTATGTGGAAAAAATGGAGTCCTCAGCTGCCAAATGAAATTAGTTCTTTTTAGCATATTTGTAATGTTCTTCTCTGGGCTGCAGCTCCCCTGCTCTGGTTAATGGACCCTTGCAATAGGGATTCCTGGGTCAATTTGTAAGAACAGCAGCAGCTTGTATTGCTAAGTATGTTTAACTGGAAACTTGGATTATAGGTTTGACAGGAACAGCTAAGCATACAAATCTGACAAAATACAGGCAAAGTGAAATTGTACGGTTTATTGACAAAATACTGGCAAAGTGAAACTGTACGGTTTATTGATATAGGTTGGATGGACTGCTTCAGCTGTAGAGTGTCTGGGAAGGAGAGATGCATGTGGAGGAGTGGGAAAGGATTCCTCTGGGGAGGGGAAGAGGAGGGTCCAAAACTCGGCTAGAGAAATGTCCAGTGCGGGATAATGGCAGAAGCCCAGGATGGCGGGGGTTTTTTGCTGGGATGCTGGCTTAAAAAGGTTTGGAGTGATGAATAGGGAAATGTTCTATGATTGCTTTCTCCTGTACTGAGAAAACCAGGACTTTATAAATAATACCTGACTGTGTCATCGGTTTAATTGGAATCATCTCCAAGACCGTTACTCTTTGGTTAGCCACAGTTAAAAATGGCAGCAGCGTTTGTCCTGGAATATTTATTAGAGCTGTAGGGATTGTGCCATCGGTGTAGCTGAGATCCATTCCCCCAAAGGCCAGGCTATGAGGCTTGAGCTGATCTAGATGATGGCTGCTGTCGTTGTGTCCCTCCGGGCTGGGCAGTACCTCTCGCCCCGGCGCTGGCACTGGTGCTCACTGGTGCTGGGCTGGCGCTGGGAGTGAACCCGTGGAGAGCGTGTTTGGTTTGGGGGGCTCAGCTCCCTCAGCAGCTCACCACAGCCCAGCTGCTCACATCCAAGAGCTCCGAATGAATGTCTGTGGGGAGATTTTGCGGTGTTGAGACGACGAGCTGTCGGAGGGCTGGTGGCTGTGGGACTGGTGGACACTGGTGGTGCTCAGGAGACCCTTCACCACGGTTTTAACTCCAGAAGCTTGGCGAGGAGGGTAAGAGACTTGCTCCAGGGATGGTGTAGCAGTTTATTGGGAAAAGCAGCCCTCAAGGTTGTGCTGGAGATGCAAGCGAAGGGCTTTCTTTCCACCTTTGTTTGTTTCTACCTTGAAATCCGTTTTCCGGGAAGTCCATGTTGGAGTTCTTGAGGAGCATCCCAGAGGAAACAGACTCATGCTCTCGTTTGCATGCATGTGTTGGGCAGCTTGGAGTCAACACTTCCTGGTTTGAACGGATGGGAATGCTTCAGGGTCTGTAGCGTGGTATCCTTTTGCTTAGGAGGTAGATGGTACTAATTTAGGTCTCAAAACTACAGATTTTACCACTCTTTTTTTAAGCTACGAAATGGATACTGGCTGTTAGATCAGGAAAATGTTTAATTTTTAAGGTCTTAGTCGACTTCATTTTCTGTGCATGTAGAGGTATTACTGTAGCTTCCTGTTAGCTCACGGAACTGCAGAATAGTGATGGAAAACCATTGTTAAGCCTTGGTGTTACTGTTGTAATTTTTTATTTTATGTGTTTTTTGACAATGAGTAGTAAGTCATGTTTTCAAAGTCTGTTTTTTCCATTATACGGAAATGTGACTCTTCCTATCAAAGTTGTTTGTTGTTTCTTTTATTCTTATTTTCATTATTTATTAGCTTGCTCCATTTAATGGAGTAAACGAGGATTGTGAGATGAAGCTAAGTGTGGCACCTTACTGCAAACTATGTTTACATGCCTTTCCTGGGAGCATGAACAATTCAGTGACTTCAGCTATTTTAATAACCCAGATCTGGGCTTGTTTAGCTTCTTGCCTGATGTACGCTGCATTGGAACAAAACCGTACAGCTGAGATGGGAATGTTTATGGGATAGCCTAGTCTGAAACTCTGGAATCAGAATTAATTTTCGTGGCTTTAGTTGCAAGTAATTTCTGTCCTTTTAATGGAAAGGAGTTTGTAAATACTACAAACTACAAAATACGCAGATCCTCAGCGTGCTGAATGCCAGCCCGCCTTGGGTCTCCGCGTCTGTGGCACTTCTGGGCAGACGTCTGGCTTGGGGGAGGCAGGCTCTTCAGCCGGGATTCTGGGGTGGAAAAGTGGGGGAGCAGCCTGGGGGGTAACCTGGCTGCCGGTCGGTTGAGGCGCTTCCCTCGGGCAGCTCTGCTGGTACAGGGCTCACATAAAACCCTGCAGTTCTGGGAGCTGCCGCCTCCTCATATTAATTCAGATGCCTTGTATTTGTGAAGAAAGATGCCAAAATACGTTCTGAGCTAAACTGCCGTCAGAGGGATAAAGCAACTGTCTGATCTCATGGTAAATGATGCTGGTTTCCTTTCAGAATTTTTTGTGTTTTTCTTTTTACCTTGTCACGATTATTTTCTTTTCTGTTGTGATCATCTTGTAGCCTGCCAGGTGATGATACCAGCTCATCTACCTTGAAACTCAAATCTGGAATGGAAGGAAAAGCAAATCCATTGATATTCTGCCAAGTATCCACGTTTCCCTGACAAACCTGCTGTTTTGTACCTTCCTTCAGCAAACACGGCTAAGGCGGGCTGTCCATACGCCTCCCATATGGATCACTGCAAGGGGCAAGTCTGCCTTCTCTTAAAGTGGAATCACACCTAAGGAGCCGTGAATTAACCGCCATAAAATATTCTACTATTTTTACACTTAAGTGGCAGGAAGGAGGGACTTAGAAGGCTGATACATAAAATATCCAGCTGTGTTATTCATGTTAATTAGAACTTTACAGAGACTGTTACGACTTGGCACCATCCCATTTTCCATAGAAATGTTAATCTGTTGTGGTTGGAGAGCCCTTTCCTGAATTTCTGGGTTCTGGATCTTAGCTCTTGTTCAGAGGCAGACCCATACGAGACACATCTGGGCAGAGAGACCCCACTGCCACAACGTGGAATGCGTACCATGGCGTCTTCTCTCCCCAGACTCACATGTCCCCAGGCTTCTTGGCATGTCCCTGGTGCCTTCCTGGCCGTGGGAGTTCTGGTTTCCCAGTTACACCTGTGAAGTGCCGAGGGGCTGTAAAGCCATGAGTTTTGGCATAGCGGGGACTTTCTTAGCCACAAGTCCTGTGACCATAAAAGACACTAGAGTTACAGGACTTCAAAAAGCAACAGACTTTGGAACACAGCTTCCATTGTTACGACCTTATCATGCCGGTTGGTCGGAGTCCTGTGGACAGCCGGCCAGACCTCTCGCTAAACGAATCAGTTCTGTGTTTAGAAAAGCCATTTTCCTTTAAAACTCTGCCTCTCTTCTTGCCACTACCTTCGTGGTAGCATAGCTGCTGTTCTTGAAAAGTCTGCGGGTAAACTTTGTTTGATGTAGAAAGAGCTGAGAAATTATTTTGAAGTAATGTTCAGCTTCCGTCTGGGATTTTCTGAGATGAGATCAATGCGGCTCTAATTAAAGAAGGGGAGAAACCATCTTCCTTTTGGGCAGCGAAGTGGCTCCCTCAGTAAGTATTCCGGTCCAGCCCCTGCTTTCTTCAGTGTGCCACCAGTTATTAGCAGCACAATAAAGAATAGATTTCTTAGGTTGTATGAAAAGCAGATTGAGCTATAGGGTATTTTACAGCGAAGAAATGTGCTTGAAAGTGAGCCAAAAGCTGTCATTTCCCTTTTCATCCATTAAAAAGTGCATTAACACTGTCAATCAGCAGGCTTCAGAGGTTAGGCAAATATAGTCAGCATCTGCCAATAAAATCAAAGATTTAACACGTCTCGGTATCAAAGTTACATTAAAGAGAGAAATTTGCCATATGGACGTAAGCCCCAGCTGTGCTTCGGCTCTGATGGCTCTGAAGGAGTACCTGGTGCTTTGGAATCTGCAGCGTTCCCGCTGTTAAGGCAGCCTGACCTGCCCGGTGGTGGTGGAAGCCCCGCGCTCCTTTGTGTCCTGCGTTTTCCTGTCGTAGTGAGGGTTGGTAAGGCCAGCTATTGGAATTAGCAAAGTCTTTTCAGCGTTAGGTCTCAGCGTGACACACAGCTTAGTGCGGCTGGTTGTGTGACGATGAGGTTTTCTGACTACAGGTGCCACTTTTATATGTTTTTCTGAAACATTTATCCTGTGCTTTGTGTAGCTATCGGAAATTAAAAGCGTTTTGTGGGTCTGTGGGTTGCTTTCCTTGCTAACAGGCATTATCTTCTGAGCAATTAGTAGCAGCAATTTCAGCCGAGCAGTCCAACCTAAAACTCATCTGAGTTAGCGGAGAAATTCCCATCGTCTTTGATGGCTGTTGGATCTGGGTCTGCCCTACCATTTGATGTCAGGTCTGCTGAAGATATTAGTGTCGAATAGTGTGTGTTCTTTTTCTGATGCTGTAGCTTAAGCTTAGGGCCTTGTCATACCTTGCCTTCACTGTCTTTTAAGAAAGGAGTGTGTTCTTTTGTGTGTATGTTTGCTATTTTGTTTGGTTTTGTTTTTTTTTAATAGGCTCCTACAGAAGTCTACAGAGTCTGCAGAAATGTCTGTCCGTGTGTCATCGTCCCCCCCCACTCCCCAGTGCTTTTTAAAAGCTAGTGTCTTGTGAGACTTTTAGGATAATGGAAGTTTTGTACGGTTTAGTGATTCAAAAGAGCTTGCTCGATGTTCTGTTACGGGGTAATACACGAACTTGGAGAAAGCGACATTCTGACAATTATAACTTAGAGAGTTAAGGCAAGAAGGGCTAGACCGACTGTTTATGCTGTAAATTAATTTCAAGGCTAGTTACTGTTTTGGTTGTTGTGTATTGTTTGATATCTTTCAATGCTGAGGAAACGGACCAGATTTCAAGTCTCTTTTAACAATTTAACAACAGTTGCTTTTCTCTCTCTGCCAGTTGACTGGATGTGGCATCCAGAACGTTGAAGCTCTTGCACCCTTGTTTTTATGCAAAAGTGTTTTCTGAACCCGGTGATCTCCATATTGTACATCTACTCAAACTTCCTACGAGCTAATCAGGAGCGACTGGGGTATGGTGATTCTTTGGTGGTTCTCAGTTTAAGCAGCGACTTTGGGGGCGTGCTGGGGGCTCAGGGTGGCAGGTATTACCACCCTGGTGAGGAAGCTCTGGAGATCTGCGCCTTTTTTTGAGTCTTTTCCCATTTTGGCTTTGAAGCTGGATTGTTTCATTTGTCCTGCTCGGGGGATAAGACATCTCGATCTTATGAAATAAAATTGTAAACATGCTACAGCATTTTGAGTTATAAGCAATTCAGCTGTTTTAAATGTAAATGCTGTAGGATTATATACTTGATTTGTTATAGCTTCCTAATTCTGCCTGCCTCAGCACTTTCTTGGCAGCTAATTGCATCATGGCTTAGAGGAAGCTTTCCATAAGTTGCTGAAGACAGCTTTGCTGAAGCCTGACACGCTTTAGTCCTTCGTTACACAGCAAATGGGCGCTCTGGGATAATTAGTAAGGAGGTGCTCCAGTGGCCCAGTTACTGTCTTCTGCAGCCTTTTTCCTGTGAAGTCCACTTTCCCCACAGTTTGGAGATCTGTAGTTCAGGAGTGTGGATGTGTGCGGGGGTTAGAATGAACAGACCTCTGTTTCGTCGGGTAAAGAAATGTAGGGAAAGACGTAATGTTTTGCAGAGACACTCAATGAGAGAGAGGTGAAGTTCCCCAAAGCCACAGTTGTCCCTAGACTTTTGTTTCGTCCCAGAGGGGTGGCCTTTGAAGCGTACGCTTTGTGCTCTGGTTGCTCAGTAGCGTGTAAGTTCCTTGCCCATGTTTGACGGTTCTTAACTGCACAAATGCCAAGTGGTGAGGCTGGCGGCGAAGCCAGTCACGTGCTAAGGGATTTACAGAGATCCAGGGCATCATATTGGATTCTTTCATAGTTGGCACGAGTAAACTAATGGTGTCTGCGTTTTTTGTTTGTTTTTTGATGTATGTCATGAACAGCTCAGCATTCATGCTGTGGTTGATGGGTGAGGAGGTGCAGAGGAGGACCGTTAGTGTGGTGGTGTCGGTTGGCCCAGGGCTGTGGGCTGGATTTGGCTCAGATGGAGTGGTGCTATTTTAATTTGTGTGGATGGCACACCAGTGTTTTGGCTATTGCTGAAAGGGCTTGTGCAGCGTCAAGGCCTTCTCTCTTTCTCCCTTTGCCTGGTGGCCTTGCATCAAGAAGACGTTTCTAGAAGGAGCGCGGGAGCAGGGCAAAGTGCTGTGGTGCTTTGGCAGGTGGGTCTGGGCTGCCTTGCCTGGGGATCGGGCTAGCGTCGTGAACAGCCCTTCTGGCTCAGGAGGTGAAATTCACTGGAGCTTCGGTGTCAACCTCTCAGGGCAGCCTGAAAGGCCGACAAACGTTGCTGTGATTGGCACCCAGGGGACGGGTGTGATCCAGACCGTCATCTGGTCCCCAGCAAAGTGGAGGAGCTTTCCCTGGGAAGTTAATGATGGCAGCTGCATCAGACTCATACAGGGAGAGGAGCCAGCTGGTGTGGGGAAGCACGTCACCGAGGACAGCCGTGTGCTTCATTAGTCTGGTGACTAATAAGCAGGTTTTGTAAGAAGAGAATCTAGTATGTGATATACAAGTAAAGAAGGAAGGCAGGGTAGATTCTTCACAATTCTGCTAAAGAGCAGCCTGGTGCTTTTCCTATGACTAATTTCCCCAGAAATTATTTTAGCTTTTCCCTAGTTTTCTTCAACATAGAGGAGAAGTCTTGGGAGAGTAGGAATGCTTTTGGTTCCCACTGTTACAGAACAAGGGTTTTGGCAGCAAAAATACGTATGTTGAGTTTTACCTGAGACAAGGTCTTGATGCCATCGTGGCTGTAACTATGCAATTGGAATCATGCTTAAGTTCAAGGTGCCTGGATGCAAGTTGGGTCGTTGTCATTTTATTCTCTGTTTTTTCAGTCTGACCACAAAAGCACTGGCAGCTGTTGTGTCTTCTGGACGGCGCTGTCTGTACGATGCTTGGCAGCCCTACTGAAAAGTGGGTGCAGAGTGAGTTGCAGGGGCTGCCTGCTCAGGACTGACAGCTCTCGCTTGCTTTCCTGTTAGTTCTTCATTTTCTACTTCTGCTGTTGAGGAAAACCATCTGTGATAAGTCTCGAAGTAAATACTTAAAGCTGAGCCTTTTGGACTCTTTGTTTCTTTTTTTCGCCCACACCTCAAAATCCATCAGGCACGACAACCTCTAGTTACTTGTGAAAAGTGCAAGGCACTATTTTACTGTTTGGTTCCAGTTATCCAACTGTATTTTTACATTATAATCTCATAATTGAGCATCCTCATCAGATTATTATGGAATTTCATGTACGTGTTGCGCATTTAGCTGCGTTCTTTGTCAAGGTGACAACGTTCCTGGTATTCCTAAATCTGCATTTCTAAAACACCCACCCCCTTTCATCCTCAGTGGTTCTTTTCCCCTTTCTGTGGTTCAGCATCCCTCCGAATACGTCATCTTTGGGCTCTCGCAGTCCTGACTGGCTCTATACATGGCTTTAAACATCAGGAAGTGATAAACACCGAACTTTAACAGTTAGTGCGGTCTGGAGAGTTGCTCTGTGTAGTAGGTTGTATGATGTGAACTAATGCATTAGAAGGAAATTTTCCTAAGGGAAATTAGAGTGAAAGATGTGTGTGTGTCTGTCTCCTTGAGAAGATATGTCTTCTGAGGCATAATTAAAATTCTTTCCAATTATTCTCACGACACACAGCAAACGGGTGAGTGTGACAGCTGAATGACAAGCGTAGATGCAGACTGGAACAGGCAGGCTGGGTGAATTTGGTTTTCTGACTAAAACTTTTGTTATGAGCTGAATTGGTAGTTGCTGTGATATAGACATGAAGTTGAACGTGCCATTCCAGATGCCGATTTCTTTTTTCCACACCCCCCACCCCCCGGTTCCTGTTGTATACAGCAACCTCTTACTAGCTCAGACTTGCCTCCTGAGCACCACCCTGGGCCGTGGTTGTGGTACGTCGTGTCTGGTGCGGCTGAAGCTGGAGCGATGGTCTTGGCACACCCCGCTTAGTTTGGGGAGAAGGTGTATGGCTTCTGGGGGGGCAGGACCATACAGTTCAGTCTTCACACAGAGATTTTGGCAGCATGAGTCACTCTCCTGTTTGCTCAGAGCTTCTAAACCCTTGAGGCTTAAAAGACTGATGACCTGCCAGGTACAACATTTATTTCTTAAATAGGTTAATAGATTTTCTAGTTTTAACCTTAATCTTATCCCGTTAATCATCTCAGCATTGACTGATTAATGTTTTTGTTCCAGTAAGCAGCTAAAACTAGGATTTGCCCCATTATAGATGTTCATGTTAGCTGCATTAACCCGTACCCTCTTTGTAGACTTGTGTTTCACTGCAGCAGAAGTGACCCCAGATCTTGCAGGTATCTCCAGAGAGGTTATTAGCAAGATTATTAGAATCTTTACGATCCTGCTGGTGGTTGACCTATCCACTTTTGTGCAAAATCTGGGGCTTCGTAGTAAATCCTAGAAGACCTGGACCCCACCCCAAGATAATCTGTGCCATGTACACAGATGTACTGGTTCCTCCCTTTGAAGCCAGAATATGTCGAGTGTCATTTGTACCGAGTATCAAAACGATAAGTATCTCAATGTCAAGCCAAGACTCAGGTCTGTCTGGGTCTTTGGTAACCAGCGAAGGTATACGAGGAGGTGTCCCCACGCGCCTCTGTATTTGCTGCTGCTCGACTCGCTGTGTCCAGTCATATCCATTTGACAAATGCAGGTTCCGGTGGAACCCAAGCATTTCCTTGCCTGATGCATACTTTCATTGGAAAATAATGTTCTCGTTTGAACAGCGTTGAATCCTTTGAGGTGTTCAGCCCAGACTAGTTGGGTGGTTTGGATGCAGACAGCGCTGAGGCTCTTGACTTGCGCAAAAGATCGCTTCAAGCTGCATTAAAATCGCTTGTCCCTGCGTCACCTGAGCCTGTTTAAGAGGTTCTTATCCCCAGGTTTGACACTACAGCCCTGCACCTGGTTGCTCCCTGTCATGCCCCCATCTGAAGGGAAAGGTCTGAGGTGCTGAGGCTCAGGACCTGGCTTTGTTAGGCACCGAGTTCGAGAAGGGTTTTCATTTTCAAGGAGGGTTTTCATTTCTATTTATCTCAAGTCTCTCATTTAGAAAAACAGAAGGGAGAAGACTGGGCTGCCGCTGCTGGAGCATTTGTTGTTTGGTCTCCCGGTCCTGCCGAGATCGGACCCATCCTTCCTCAGCAGCCGTTTCTCTGCAGCCCCCGCTGCCATGGAGACACATCACCGGTGGCCGTTAAACTGCTGCTGAGATGGCGGCTCCTGCTGCTGCGGTTCCTATCCTTGTGCTTCCGTCAGCGTTTTTCTGGTTTGAATCCTGCTTTGATGAACTCCTCTGTGCTCACAGCCAGTACCTTGTGCCCTTCCAGGCATAGAGCTGCTGGGTGTAATGCTTTGTGGCCCAACAGAAGCTGGCTCTCTCTTGATACCTTTTAATCGTTGAAATGTGGCATTTTGAGCTGTTTCTGCCATCTGTTTTGTGCATAAGGCTTCTCCTGGCTTTCACATGATGTGTGAGAAGGCAGATCTGCATCCTACCCCGAGGAGAAGCGGTGGTGTGTGCGTGGGATCCGGCTGTGAGGGGGGGACCGGGCAGGTTGGAGTGCCCGTGATTCCAGTATGATTAGGGACCCGGTGTAATCCCTGTGCATAAAATGGGAAGTTTTTTGCCACAGTCAGAGTCCTGTGGATTCTGATAAAGGTACCGTCCTTCATCAGAAATTTATTCTCTTAACCGTAATGGAGGATACACTAATCAGGCAGCACATCTGTGGAAAGAATTTAAAGGGTATTTACTTACTGGTTGTCGAATTAGAGTCAATTTGTCGTAGTTGATATGTGCTCACTAGAAAATGCACTAAGGGAAATTGTCTAAAATATTGAGGGCTGCTGCTGTGTAGCAAAGAGCATACAAGGAACTGGAGGGAGTGGCAGAGGGGTTGTATAAACAGTTTGACTCCTGTAAAAGCTGGGAGCGGGTTGTGATCCTCTGAGCCTCATGAAGAGTGAACTGTGAACATGGAAAACACCATCGAGAGGGGCCGTTCTGTTGGAAACTCACGAAGTTCTATTAAGTTGATTTTGCTCTTCAGTGACCACAGAGTCTCAGGACTTGGTGTACTTTCTTTTGGTCAGAGTGTGCAGGACAGGTGGCTGTGTTGGTTAACCAGCCGCGGGTTACCTGACCGCTCGCTGGTCATTAGCTGGTATATGAAGCATGGGTGGTTCATCGTGTGCTTTCTGGTGAAGCAGATGGAGCCTCGGAGCTGGCACTGTCTAGGTCTGAGCTCTTGCTGGCAATGCCATACACTGTTTTATCCGCAGTGCTTTTGGGTGCCCTGTCCAGTCTCCGGTATTCCTTCGGCAGGTGCCCATTCTGAGGAATCTCTGAAGGCTGCAGGTGAGCTGTATTTAGCATGACTCTGGTGAGACAATTGAACTAATTTGCAAGTCTGATATTTGGGGACACAGAAATGCTTGCACACCGACTGGACACGCTTCCATGTAGATGTGAGATACACTGAGAAGGGTTAGAATGGTTCAGGGGTGAATTATCTGGTGGTGATGAGAATAGGAACTCAGATTTTGCTGTACTTCAAGTGGATGTGGGACCAGTGCTGATGGATGTCTAACCAGTGAGAGATTAATGTAGCATAGTTGGAAGAATCCTTAAGTCAAAGCAGAAATACTGAGCAAAGTTCTTCATTTGACGGCTTAGGGTTGTCTTGTGGTTTGTACTGGCGTGGAGCGAACAGGCTTTGGTGCTCTTGTGCAGTATGAAAATGTGTTCAGTGGTCAGGTACCTCTCACGGTGTGCAGCGTGTTTGGAACAGTCTGCCCCAGCCAGTACTCAAGTAGAGCCACGAAGGGTGCTCTGAAAACGCTGGCTTCCCCACAGACTGCAGTTTCAGCAGCAGCAGGTGTATGCTGCTGGCTCTCTGGTGGGTCCTCGTTTCTCAGGGACGGTTTCCGGGCCAGAAGGGCCAGCGCAGATGTTTGTGGAGCTGTACTGTCGATGACGGCAGTGAACCAGACACAGATTTTCTGTGTGTGCTGGTGTGTATTTGTGTTCGTGTGACCTCGATCGGTTCCCTGTAGGGCTGGAGAGCAGGAATACCTTGCTTTGAACTCTTCATTATGTTAAAGTGTGCCTTGTGTTACCTGGAAATGTGCTGTGATGCCTCTCAACCCGTTGGTCATTTGTACATTGGAAGTGGTTGCTGTCTCTGCCGTGGTCCTGGCCCCGGCTCGGCAACCCTGCACTCAACTGGGACAAGCCTTGTGCCTTCTGTCCTGCTGGCGGCCTCAAATGTCCCTGAGATACCTCCAGGTTTCTGCAAAAGGGCTTTCCTTAGCATGAGATTCCCTGCATCAGGATTAACTTCTGATTAGTAGTCTTGGGTCTCTTGGGTGCTGGAACTGCTATAAGCACCTCTTTGAAACCAGTGGCGCTTATCTCCTGCTGCTTTGTTCTGCTCTCAGATGAGTTGTGCTGAAGAGAGACAAAAGGAGCCAGAGCTTCATCTGGGTCTGTTGTTTAATGCGCTTCATTCCTTTTCCTCCACATCCCAAATTTGGCTGTTTGATGTGTTTGATGTTCTTCCTCTGCCTCCTTTGCAACCTGCCTGCTAAAGCCCCCGCTGGATGGGGCGGCTGGGAAGCCTGTCCCTGTCCCTGCCGTTGTCTGCCACGGGCTGAGAGAAGAGGCAGGAACCGGTTGTGGTTATAGTGAAAGTGCGTGAAAGTAGCATATGGAACACAAATTTGTTCCTAATTTGTACAAGGAAGTTGTCTCCAGATCCCCTCTGTTTGTCTTGTAGGTGGTAGAGGAAGAAACTCATAATAAAAGGAGGAAAACTGCAAAAAATCTAAAGAACTTCTTACAACGTGGAGATGTGCTACTGACTGCAGTCAGCTGGTGAACTACTAATTAAAGCAATATTTTAACAGTATTTAAAGTTTTTAAAAAAGATAGCTTTTAAAACACAGAAGTCAGAAATAGGCATCAGGAAAATAAATTTTAAAAATTAGGTTATTGTGGTTTGGGGAAAGATTTTTTTTTTTTCCAGCTTGAGGGCAGTTTCCAAAGTGTAACGGGTGAAGTTAGACCTTGTTGCTAACTGCCTTTTATTGGCCTGCCTTTACCAGGTTGGGTGTTTAGCATCTCTGGCTTCTTTCCTTCATGGTTGTATTATACTCGCTATTTGTGCCCTGTGTTTGTGTTGTGTCTAGATCAATACACAAGAGGTGTCTTTAGAAAGGCAGCAGTAGGCATCCTTCTTTCTCAGCTGCACCAGCTAGTGTATGCTAATACGTGGTTTTTGTCAGCTACCCTATTGTAAATATATACCTATATGTATTCTTTTTTAGTGTGGCTTTAACTCAATTAACAACAAATCTGTGAATTTGGGAACTCTTCAAAACTGGACTTGAAGTGTGGCACTGCCAGGTCGTGCCTGGTCTCTGGAGGCCCTTGTGCTGAGGTCTCCGGTGGAGGTGTTAATGGTCTCTGCTGTGTTGGTGGGCTGCCAGGCGCTTCCTCGCTATGAGCAGCGTTCATATCGCTTCCCGCTGAAATGGTTGCAAGATGACATCTGCTAATTGTTAAACAGCTCTCAAGTGCTCTGGGCAAACCCCCAGTGCTCACTCTGGACACCGTTTACCTGCCGTATTTATCATGAAGCTGCTGCGTGAACTGCCGTTTTGTAAGATTTGGGACAGTCACCCTAGCGTCTTCAAAGCATCCAGCAGACAACCGTGCATGTCTCCTAAATGTGGCTTTTACTTTACACAGAGTCCTGATGGCTGTATAAAGTGCTGATCGGTTCATCGTTTTAATTTTCATTGTGTTTTCTTTCAGCTTCTGGCATCTCTAGTGTTCATGAGACAATTCCATCTTTGTTTCAGTGTCACGGTTTAATGCTTGGCGGCTGGTGACAGTGCTACGCACGGAGCGTGTGAAGTCTCTCTGAATTAGTTTGCTCGCATCTGTGCGGAGAACTGAAGCCAAAAGCCTCCCCTTTCAGAGGATTAGAATCACATCATTACTGGAGGGAGTACAGAGAAGAGCGAAAAAAGTGATTAGGGGCCTGGAGGGACTGATGTACAAAGGAAGATCAAAGGGGCTAAATTTGTGTCGTTTGGATAACTGACAGTGAACGGGGAACATGAAAGTCTGTGATTATTGAATGTCCGTAAACAGGGAAGAGTCAGGGAGAGATTATTCAGGGTGGGATGATGGGGGGAGTGGGATTACACTAGCAAGGGGGAAACAGCTGTTAGAAGAGGGAAATTTCCCAACAATAAGCTAAGTTTGGGTATTTAATTGTCTCTTCCTATAAACCGAATGACTTAAGCTACTGCTTTTTAGTTTACTGATGATCACACCTAAAATGTCGCAGATAGAGGCAGAGGTATAAAGCCAAGATCGGTGCAAAAATGACTCTATGTTGGTCCACCCCCTTGCCTTGGTGGCCACGTCTGCAAGGTCTAGCACCTGATTTAGGTGGAATCTGCTGAGCAGAGCAGCAGGGAGGACGCTGTGAGAAACGGCCCTTTCCCGGCTCTTTCATCAGGATTAATGTAATCGGGCTGATGGAGGTCACCTGTCTGTACCATTCATCCTTCTGCAGTCATCGGGGATTTCAAAAGATAAGTACTGCACAGGGTCAGTAGTTGTGTTGCTTTGATTCAGAAGTTTGGACTGCAGCCTAGATATTAAAGTGGGATCTAGGGCTTTACTTTTGGAATTAGCAGTTGCAGGAATTAGTGATATTTTAGATGGTGGTTCCAGGGCGCTGCTTTAAAAGCATGCCTTTCGCTAAGCATCTCCTGCTTTTGCATCTCACGGCAGTTACATTCACACCTCTCCTGCTGAATCACTTTTTGTTAATGACCTTTAAATCAGTCTGTGCTTCTGTATGTGCTGGCTGGTTATCTTTTCTACTGATGTTAATAATATCTTAATAAATCAAAACACATTTTGAAAATTCCAGATTTAAGCCCCATCTGAATCTTTGCCTTCAGTTAAGGTAGGTTTTAGCTTGGAGTGGTGGCTGTATGGGGTCTGTGGGGCTGGCTGGCAAGTTCTCTTTCCCAGCGGGTTATAGTACCAAAGCCTGGGAGCAGGGTTCTGTGCCATCACTAACTCTTCTATCCCATTGTTCGTATACTCCAGCATATCTTTGCCAATATAAACTGTCGTAGCACTCTGATTTTTCTTGCCTAGCTGGGAATAATAAATCTCCAGTTTGAGGGGATTACAGCTGCTCTGGACAAGTATGTTTCATGTGACCGGTAAAACAGGATTAAACCTACGAGAAGTTCAGTGAAACAGTGAGCTGATTGTTATCAGACTGCAGTTACAGGTGTATGAGCCCATGTGCGCACGTATTCAGACCAGCATGATGCATTTGTGCCTTCGCAAGTACTAAAGCTCCTTGCTTTGCAGCCTGGAGAAGAGAAGGCTCTGGGGAGAACTTAGAGCCCCTTCCAGTCCCTAAAGGATCCTACAAGAAAGCTGGAAAGGAACTTTTTACAAGGGTATGTAGCTATAGGATATGGCGTAATGGCTTCAAACTGGAAGAGGGGAGATTTAGATTGGATCTCAGGAAGAAATTTTTCACTCTGAGGGTGGGGGGCCCCTGGCCCAGGTTGCCCAGAGAAGCTGTGGCTGCCCCATCCCTGGAGGGGTTCAAGGCCAGGTTGGACGGGGCTTGGAGCAACCTGGGCTGGTGGGAGGTGTCCCTGCCCAGGGCAGGGGGTGGCACTGGGTGGTCTCTAAGGTCCCTTCCCACCCAAACCATTCTGTGACTCTATGAAGTAGGTAAATCCCTGGGGGGAGTGAGCAAGCAGCTGGGTGGGCTGAGTTGCCCTCTGGAGTTAAACCACCCCACCAGCCCTGCAAGACAGGGCAGAGCAGATAGAGCCAGAAAAATTGGCTTACAAATGACTCTACTTTGGTGTTACTTCAAGTTCTGAAATCCCAGAGCTGCTTTGGAAGTTTGTCTGCTGCCCGCCTGTGTGGAGGGGACCCGGGGCTTGTTGCTGCCGTGCCTGTGGTACTGCTTCTCCAGGAGCCGCTCCGGTCCTTGTCCCTGTGGTGTATAATCCTTTGCCATCTGGACAGTGAGAACAGCGCGGGTCACTTTCACCTCACGTCCCCCTAACTTCTCACCCAGTCAATGCCTGAATCTTCCTGGTGGTCATCCTCACCTGCGCTGCTCGCGTATTATCCATCACTCGCCCTCGTCCGTGGTCCAGCACTGGCCAGGAGGAGCTCGGGAACCATGCAGCAAATGCTGTGTGCATCTGGTGTGACGGGGGCACAGAGCAGGCTGTGAGGGGCGCGTCTGTGTGCAAAAGAGGGGATCGATGGGTATGCGTAGGATGGGGATGTGTATTTAAAAGCAGTGGGGATCGCGTATTCCCTTGCTATTGTGTATTTCAGAGCAGAGGCTTATTGATTCAGGTGCCTGAAACAGTGATGGTTTGAAGCAGAATTTCCTTTGGGAACAGTCGTGTGAAAGGGCAAAGGGGAGATGATTAAAATTTAAACCTTCAGACCCTGCTGAATTACTTTTTCATTTATTTTTTTTTTTTAAATGAGGCTCTTACTGAAGGAACAAACATTTAGAGCTACCCCAGTCTATTGAACTGCCGCATCCCCGTCCAGGATGGGCGAGTGGTCAGAGGGCGCAGGGTTAAGGCGCTGTGCACGGCAGGAGGATGCCTGCGCTGCGCGGGGAGCGGGTGCTCTTGGTGAGGTGGCTGTTGGCTGCCTTTCCGTGGGATGACTATACCAAATCTCCCAGTTGTTTATGAAATGCACAGTCACAAAATTTCATGTCAACATCGTTGTTTGATATGCCACCTCTCTAAGCGTTCCGTCTCCCCAGGGACAGGTCCGTTGTGTGAGGAGTCCGCCTCGTAACCGAACTGGTGCCTGCTGGTACTGGGCTAGGCCAGCAGCCCGTGTTCGGCCAGCAGGAAGGCACTCTTCTCGTGGTGAGAAGGTTTGTCCAGACAGTAAATTTTTCAGGTTTTCTGTTAAAAGGTTTTGTGTGGTTTTTTTGTTGGTTTTTTTTGTTCTTTTTTTCTCGTGGTGTGACTTCTAACACAACATCAGAATGCAAATACCAAGATGATTCTCAAAATAATTTTATCCTAGTCAGGTTTAAGAGGCTCCAGATTCAAAGTACTTGTCCTGAAAAGATAGTTAGAGGATTTCCTGATCTACTAACGTACATTTGACTGACTTTCTGACTGCAGGCTTTCTCTTGTGTGAAAGCCGTCATATGGCCCGCTTCTCAGGGGCTGGCTGCGTGTTTGCAATTTTTCCACAGTAGCATAAACATGTGCAGAATCTGTGTATTCAGTCCCACTGAGAAATGACTCTAGCACATTTCTTACCAAATCATAATTACAATTTTTGTGCTACATATAGAATTAGAATATCTGATAGTGAATGCCCTATAAGATATTTATAGCGACTCTCCCTGTTATTTTCAGTCAGTGGGGATGTGCATTCATTCCTCACAGATACCGTATCTTCCCCGCATTTTAGGCACAGAGATCGATCAGGAAAAGGCTGCAGAATTGTGCGTTCCTGAATATATTGGTTGAGAAGTGTCTTGTGGCAGTGAATCATTTCTAATGCTGCCATGCTGCTGCAGACCTCGCTGCACAATGGCATTAACAGTCAAAGAACTCCTTTAAAACCAAGCAAAGGCTTTACAGTGTGCAGTGGTTCTCATCTTTATTACTCTGTTAATTGTGGTGTTCTTGCTAACAAACTATTGTTTCTGCTTTCTTCTGCAAAGTAAAAGGAAGCGCGATAAAGAAGAGTAGGTTCTTGTCCTTGCCAGTGCCATGGAGGTGGGCAGTGTAATATTGATGGCGATGCTCATATCTGGGCTCAGAGGAGTTTACTGCCATGACCTTCTGCTCCCTGGATTGCAATTCCAGCTGGGGATTCAAATGTGATGAGCGTGTGGCAGATCTGACTTGCAGCAGCACACAGGCTCTTCATCTTCTTGACAAGAGGGAGCGCGATTAAGCTGTGTCTCCATCATGAGTCAGTGCTGCCTTTCCAGTACGTGTGGCTTTGGCTGTGCAGAAAGGTAGAAAATGGAGGAGAAAAGATGTCGCAGGCAGACCGCGGTGTCTGGAAGTGGCTCTTGGTGCTGCAGTGTGCAGGGGTTGACGCGCTGTTGGCCATGCTCCGATGGCATGGGTGCGCTGGGCCCGGCAGGCACAGGTTCCTCCCGCCTGCGGGCTCTGCTGGCAATAAGCCCAGCAGAAATCCCGACTTTATTAGTTCGGTCTTGGTGCTTTGTGATTGTGGTTGTTCAGGTTTTTTCCAGCTTGCAGACCAGAAAGCACAAGTGCTCGCGAGCCGCAGCATGCGATACAAACCTACCCGTGAGTGCACAGCTGGGTCCTGAGACCCTCCTGGGAGCGGGAACTGCTGCCCTTCCTCCCCCCCGGCGTTCCTGATGCTCTGTGTGCTGTGCTACTGCACACCGACGCCTGGAACTTCCCCTGGGGGGAGGAAGCAGCAAACAAAAGTTTATATTTATTACGCTAAAGGAACATCCTGTTTTGTTACTCGTTCAGCTCTGATTACGTAGTCCGTGCTGGGTGAGGTACGGAGTGTGGTGATGTGCCTCAAATCTGACCCGTTGGGGGTCAGCGGGATGCATAGAAGGGAATTGAAAACAGAGGAGTGTGTAAAACCTGGAGGCTGCTGGGTCAAACAGCCCTTCCCATAATAGGAAATTCCAGAGTTTGTTTATAGTGGTTTGTTGTGATGTTTTCAGAGGTTTTGGTTTTGTTGTTGTTGTGCTTGGGTTTTTTACAGTTGGCTGGGGGAAGGGGATGTGTTGGTATTGCTAGGGAAAGGGACAGTGTATATACAGAAGGCCTGAATTCTGCTTGTCTGTACACCTTCATTTTTGCTATTTTAAAAAATTTTGATTTTTAAAAAAAATAGTATTTTAATATTGTTGCAATTTACTTTGTTAGTGTAACTCAAAAATGTATGTTTAAAAAATACAAAAAAGGCAAAACCCACCCACAACCAAACAACATTCCCTCCTTCTCCCTCCCTATATCTTGCAGCACTGAAGTGAAAAAAAACAATACTCTTAAGGGATTTGGATGGTTAAATAACTGCTGAACTGTACCAAGACTCTCCCAAGTATAAGATTTGCAGGTTGGCCAAATTTATTTCTATTTTCAGATTCTGGTTCCAAATTTTGGAGGAGGCAAAGGGAAAATAAATAGCTGGGTTTCTTTTAAAAATCAAAGGAAAAAGTCCCCACAATCCTGCTCAGAGAAATGGCTGTACCATTTAGCACTTTTTTTAGGTAATTAGTCAATAACCAGTATGGGAAATTTCCAACAGTATCAGTTTGGCAAAACGTTGCAAGTGGCAGAAAATGGGGATTATGGAATGGAAAATATCAGGTAGTCGGTTTAGTTCTAGGGTATGCTGCCTGCTCTGGCTGCAACACACGGTTTTGCATTTGCAGCTTGCTGGTGTGTTTGGGGTGGGTGTTTTGGTCAGATACTGATTTTAACATGCAGCTGGTACGCTGAGGTGGGAGCAGAAGGCTGTGCTTCCCAGTGTCCCAGCTGGTAGTTTGGTTTCTTTGGTGTTTTTGTTTCTTTTTTGTTTCATTTTCATTCCAAAATTGCCCTTTCCAGTTGAGTTCTCCAGTGGCAGAAAATGGGTGTGCTCCAGGGTCTGGGCTGAGAGATACCAACTGGCGCACAGGTCCATCAGCTTCTGGATAGTCTACATCCCAACAGGAGCAAAAGCGTGTATAAAAATACGTTTTTTAAAAAGCCTTGATGCTTGGTCACCCCATTTCTTGCATGTCTAATTTAGCTTTCCCTTTGTCTGGTTTCTGAGTACGGAACAGGAGCCGAAACAGTCCCTTTGAATCGAATGATACCATTGTCTTTTTTGCCCGTGAGGCCGTTGAACTGGAAGGAGCGGAGCACGGCTGAAATTTATAACCGGTGACTCTCTTCACTGAAAACCAATTTTCAAAGCAAATGTCTGCAAGGGGACTGAGTTACTGTGATTTCTTGTGCCGTGTAAATAATGTTCCCTTTGGTTTACATCAAACAGAGCTGCCATTGCTTTCTGATCTAATGGAAGCTATGGTAATTGCTTTTGTAGGTTCCATTTATAGATCAGACTTCTATGACTAAATTTAATTACTTACAGCTGAATCCAGTCAAAGTAATAAGTTCAAAATAACCTCTGTCATGCTGCAGTGGAAGCAGCGTGTTCCCAGAAAAAAAGGCACTTCCTAGTTGTTTCATTTTTCAATTAAGAGAAGAGTTTTTAGCTTTCACATATTTATTGGCTGGTTAAATGAAGAATGTACCTCTGCAGAACTCCCCTACCATGCTGAGCCGTGATGAGACTCCTGTCTGCCGCTTAACAGCACTTAGAGCGTTTCCTTACACGTGGGTGTTCTTCTCTGCAGCTCTGCTCAGCCGCAACACGGAGAGAAGGCTCTTGGCCAGGGTCACACCGAGCCAGTAGCCCCTGAGATCCAACGCTCCTGTCCAGTGAGCGAATCCATTCCGTACCGTTTGCATCATGCTCAGATCTCCAGTACTTTTATCCATCAAATATGTACATATACAGGTACACATAATGTATACACAGATCAGTCATTTCTGATTTATCTTTATACGCAGACATTAAGTCCACTTAGTTCATAATGATATAATTTCATCTATTATAGCAGACTCAGGATTGAGTATTCTTACCAAGGGTTGAATTTCCTTGAGGTACACATTGAATTTCTCCATTCTGCAGCATCACCCACCAGGTACATGAAGGTCCTCGAGCAAAACCAGCCCCACGAGTGGGTTTGCCTTTGCCTGAGGCAGGAAAAACCCAAACTGTTTTCCCCACCGTATTCCTTTCATGCGCCATGGGGACTTTATCCCCTCTACTGTATGTAAAAGGTCTTACTGAGCTGGACCAGCTTGATTGATGGATCCCCCGGTGTTAACTACCCAGGTAACTTGAGCTAAATGCTTGTCCCAAATTTTGAAGGTTCCGCTACCCATTACCTTCAGTGTAGTTCTTAACAGTCCATTGTATCGCTCAATTTTCCCAGAAGCCGGTGCCTGATAGGGGATATGATATACCCACTCGGTGCTTCTCCTGTGCCTAACGCTTGGTTGTCTGAGTCCCTGATTGTGGAATCTGGCTGCCTGGTGTGGCTGAGAGAGGTCCCCAACTACTGAGGCAGGTCTTGCTGTGCCTCCGCGTAAAGCAGCTCTCACCTTGGAGAAACTCTTGCTTTCAATCTCCCTTGAGTTCCTGGGCATCACCGGGGCACACGCCATCTCCAGCAGATGTTGTAGCGTAAGGCGTGGAGTGCTGCGCCGCAGGAGAAACATACAGCATGAAAATGTCAAAAGGAGTTAAAAGTACAATAAATGAATAATAACAGTGCATGTTCTCGTTTCCAGGTTGTACTATAGGCGGTACTGAGCCACAGGCAGCGTGTGGGGAAGTGCTTTTGAGGACAGTCCCTACGCGCTTGCCCTGTTCCTCCCGTGGAATCCGTGCTGGCTGCTGCCAGGAGCACGTGCGGGTCTGGAGGGAGCTTTTGTCAGACCCAGGGTGGTGGTTGTGATCTTGCGTAGTGATTTCCTTGTTGACACGGGGCACCCTGGTTTAGAAGTACCGTTGAAGTTGTGTGATGAGAAAGAATAGATGCCTTGAAAGATTGCCGTGTGAAGAGTGAAAAGCTTGGAATTATTTACAGAAGTATTTAACAAAGACCTAAAGAATGATGTTCTTGTTTCGCACTTCATTAAGCGGGAGTTAAATGAAAGACGGCTTAACTGGGCTGCAGAAAAAGCTGCTGCAGGACAGTACAGGGACATAGTGGCCCTGATGCGATTGTGGCAGTTACACCTTTCCTTACCTCTCCGTTTCTGTACTGGTGTACACACAGTAACGCAAAGCTGAGTTTTCTGATGTTAATGCGATGTTAGCACGATTGATCTGCAGCTGGATTTCTTTTCTGTTGCATGTGCATGAGCACACACACGTGCGCACTTCGTGAATTTGATTTCTTCATTCCTTGTCTTTTGCCTTTGTCTGATATGTTGTTATGTAAACAACCAAATCTTGCCAGACTCTTAATTCTTACTTTACATTTCTTTTAAAAACATTTCATCTCCCTTTTTAGCATCCAGGCATTGTTTGAATCTCCTTTCTACGGAGCTACTGAAGGCCACCAGGGCATGGTCCCAGTTTATCCATGGTGGCACCTCGGAGCCTTTGAACGCTGTGGGTCAGGACCCTTCAGAGTGCGTGTGGGCATTCCCCGGGTCCAGCGAGGGCTTTGGATTCTCTTCGCTCTCCAGCTGTAGGTATTTGGGCACCTGGCGCTTTCCTCAGTGTTACTGTAACTATCTTGGTGATCCTAAATAATAGTTGAGTGTCGCGGGTCAGATCCTGCAGGCAGCTTACAGACCTCATGCGGTAGCGGGGAGCCAGGCGTTAAAGCAGTGCCGAGCACAGACCGTGGCGTGTTTCTCACCTCGTTGAAGTGAGCCTGCCCAGAGTTAGTCCTAGGTGTGAGTCGGAGCCATCTGCAGTGGGACTGTCCTGTGGGGCGGCCACCTTCAGCTGCTTCACGTTTAGCAGTGGAGAGCAGAGCCGGGCAGCGCGCGAGGTCTGGGACGACATTCCGAATGCGTCAGGTTTTGAGAAAGAAAAGGAGCTTCTGCTAAAAGATGGTGCAGAATCGGTGATTATCGGTTGGTGTAGCAGACTCAAGAGGGTCCCATATGGAAGAATTTGGTGTATCTTACAAATGAATGGACATAACTAATTCCTCACGAAATTTACTGCAAATCTCTAGATTTTTTCATTTAAATGATAAAGAGATTTTTAAGAGAAACAACAGAAAGCATTTGTTATCATCAAAGCCAAAAGAATGTGTTCATAGCATGGTTGTATTACATTTTAATTTTTTTCCTCAAATAATGTGGTGCTTTGCAAGAGTAACGTAAGCGTGGGTGGAAAGGGGAACTCATTAGTGAGCGCTTGCCTTTTCTGCGGGGAGAGCTACAGGCACACGGCTCCGCTTCTGAACTGCTGCTCTTTCCTCCCGGGGAGACGCTCAGGGGAATAGCTCAGCTGAGAAGAATTCCTCTGTCATTTAAAGGATGAACTAGGAGGTAATTACTCATGCCACCAGGTCAGTCAGTATTGATGGGGGCTGCTTCAGGCCCCTTAGATGTGGATAAGTCCTTGGCGGTTGTGAATTGCCTTAAATCCTGCAAGCTTTGTTGTGTGCGTTAGGCGCCTGTGTATTCATATTATCTAAAGCGGATTTCTAGGAAAGCAGATTTCCAGGACAGATTGAGCTGTGCTCCTTGATCCCACCATGGATGCATGGGTGTGGTAATTGTGGGATTTCCCTTGGAAATACAGGGATTTGTATCTGCTGCCGTACAGTTATTGGTTGAACAGCCCAGCTATGGATTGCTGCACATGTGCCTGCCCATCAGTGAACGCTAAAAACGTGAAAAAATTAAAACTAAAACAATAAAATCAGCTGTTAAAATCTGAGTGCACATAAATACCTGGCAAGTTCCAGATGATGGCTAGACAAAGGCTGTGCAGTGCTCATCATACTAGAATTAATATTTCATTGGGGTCTTTGTCTTCCTTCACGCTTTCTTCTCGACTTGGTGTATTACCTGTTCTCTCCCGTGCAGTGAGGTACCGACTTCTGTGCTGGACGCTGCCTGTTCTGCTGAGGGGGTAGTATTTAATGTCGTAGAGCTGTGCCTGGGGACTTGTAGATACTACAGACAGTAATGGTTTTTCTGCTATTGTTCATTTTGGATGCTGGGAAGAACATGCGTAATTAAGTAAAGTGGCCTCTTTGACAGAGCTGCGAACGCTGCACTTCAGGCAGTTACAGCAGAACTGGGAAGCCGATACGGAATTCTAATAAAACGGCATGCATGAGTTTGTTCTCGCAATTTTTTGTCCGTCAGGCCACAAGACAGTCTGCAGCGTTTCTGTTTGGCAGCGCTCGGCGAAAGGTTTGTGCCGTGGCCTGGTGGAGCGGTTCTGCGGGGAAGCTCACGTCAGCGTGCAGCTGAAGGATGGGCTCTGGTACAGGACGGCAGACACTGCCCTGGGAAGCCAGGAGCCCACAAGGGAGCGTTCCGAATGAAAAGAAGCAGATTCATAGTTCATGTTGTCAATTCATGTTTATTTGTCCTCGCGTATACTTACGTTCCTATTTAACAAGGCCATTAAGTGAGGTTCCTGGGCTGTGAGCGTCTCTGTTAGCTTTAGGAGAGAGAACGCTTTAGGGAGAAGTATGGGGGTGACTCCTTTGGGTTAATTTTTTTGCCCCGTGCTGTGGCAACTGATAGGGTGTCATAAAGCGGGGCGAGCCTCTGGGTTCCATTTGGATGATCATGGAGCTGGGTGACGGGGTGGTGAATGCCAGCCTGGAGCCATCCCGACCCGGGTGCGCGTCTGCTCTCGCTGCTGAGGAGCAGCACCGGGACGGGGTGGTGTTGGGTGGCACTAAAGCAGGTTCGGAACCTGTGGCGCCTCATGCACGCGGCATGACTGCTGGGTCTACGCGTTTTTATCTGAGCCTAGTGTTTGGCAGGGTGGATGGGTTGAGTTTTCATCACCTCTTCCCTTTGGACCCTGCTCATTAATCTGCTCAGACCCATTCAAGCGTCTTGAAGCGTGTTGGACTGCGGTTAGCTATGAGTGAACAGCTGCTGACCCGGTATTGACACGGGGATAAATTATTCAGTGTGTCTTATTTGGGAATTCAAAGGCTTCGTGATGAAACCTACAAAACTGTATTATGTCTCTGACATTCTGAGGTTTCATTATTGTGTCTTCAATTATTCACTAAGCCTGCTTGCTCACCTCCTGGCACCCTGCTGGAGTTGCAGGCTGGTGGCAAGCAACCGACAGCGCTTTCTGCTCTTTGTTCTTGTGGCTTTTTCTTGATACCTCGTGGAGGAGATTTTCCTGTTGCTTACTGTCTTAAACCTCTTGTCCAAGGTTATTCAAATTTTTGTAGTCATATAAAGTGGAAAGGCCACAGCCATCCCTACTGTCTGGAGATTTCCTCAGCAAACTGTAATTATTACTGAGTCCAAATGTCATGAATTCCTGTTAGCTGGAAGTAACTGTGACGCATTAACGTTCCTCTTTGGTGTTGACGCCTTTGTAGCTGTATTTGCAGGATTTGCAGTTTCTGTACAGTCCTAGCATTGCAAGCAATTGTGAGAAGACAGTCCCTTCCATCACCCTCTGCACCTTTTGGGCTTCTCTCATGTCAAGTTTTGCACCTTCCTCCACCTGCCGTGAGGCCTCCCGTTCTGGGGAGAGCCTGTCTGTTAATAGGAAGAACCAAGCATGTGCTTTGTCCCTTCTCTAAGAAACTTCCAGCGTGCACCCTGGGCTCGAGGCCATCTCACGTGGCTGCACGTTTCGGGGGTGTTTGCTGTGGGCTTGGAGGGACGTGGTGCCCGTCGCAGAAGAGAAAAGATGTGCATCGGGCACACCTTGTGCTGTGAGCTGTGCAGGCAACTTACTGCCTTCAAGGGACAGAGCCGTTGTGAAACTACTGCTGAAGTTAAAATTGTTGGTCTTCATTGGGTAGAGAGGTTTTTTAAAGAATCACACAAAAGTCAGTGGGGGATCTGCTTTCCAGAGAGACTCCAGACTCTGTTTGCAAGTCTTAAATAGGAGTATGGTAATGTGAGAATCCGAGTGTGTGCTTAGGGATAGAAGCCTGATCTGAACAGACTCATCCACTGATCATTTTCTCAGGAGTCCAGACTTAGGCTCTGCGAGCAGGAAAGCCCCAGCGTTGTGAGACACTGGCCCTCACCAGCCCAGCTTGAGGCTGCGGCAGAGGCCATCGCAAAGGGCTCGTTCCAGCTCTTCTACACCGAGCGTGTCCCCAGGGAGCAGCGCTGGGGTGTGGGCTGTGCTCCCGTGTGTGCAAGCTTCAGCGTGTGGTGGATAGTTTTAGAAAAGAGAACCAGCATTAATATTATGAACTCACCACCTGACGAAGGGGAGATTTTTCCTTTGGATGTATGGAGAAATGTCTTCATTTCTCCTGGAGTTCCTTGGGATGGAAAGTCTGCATAAGGGCTGGAGTCTCCATACCAAGGCATGCCAAATGTCTCAGAGTTTAGAATATTATTTTTCATGCCAGGACTTCACGGAAGTAACAGAGTTCACAGGATATGTGAGAAAGACCAGAACTTGTCTACACAGATGTAGCTTTTGCTTTCTTTGTCATCGCTTGGATAATTTCAGCCAAATGAAGAATGGAGAGGGGAAGGAACGGAGCCTGCCCTTTACTGGCTTGCCCTGGGCAAAGAGCTCGGGCATGGTGGTTATTAGAGAGCGTGCAGCCTCGTAAATTCAGGTATGTTCTGTAATAAAATGTTCTCTCCTGCCCACCCCCGTTATTTGAATTACATACAGTCATAGCTTGAAGGTACGAGATGCTGGAGTAAGGATTTGCAGGTGATGCTGCCTAGGGCAGCTTTCTGTCCATGGAGGAGAAGCCGGGAGTGCCTCTGCGCTGAAAAGCTCTTTTGTCCTCCCCGGAGGAAATCTTCCTCCTACACTCTTGTTACTTTTTGCTGATGGTTTTGGGTTTACAATAGATACACATTCAAGAAATAGGGATAATAAGGAATTTGGGAAGCAAGGCACTTTCGTGGGACAGAAACAAATCCAGTGAGTTGAACAGCAAAGCTGGAAGTGCAGCCAGTGCCCTCGCTGTTCTCCTTGCCTGTAGGAACAGATGCCGCTATAACTGCGGTTGTAATTTCAGGTGTTAGTCTCTGTGTGAGGAGTACCAGAAGGCAGATTACATTGTTTTCGGGTAGTCCAGTGCAGGCAGGTGATGTTTTGTGGTCCTAGAGCACAGACCCGTCTCAGAGTTGTGAAGCTGAGCACTGGGATGGGCGCTCCTACTGCTCTGTGCCATCCCTTCTCCGAAGCACAAGTGGATCAGGCCGGCAGGTTATTCCTTTCGTGGCTGTCATAAGCAGCGGTATGAAACCTCTGGGGATCGCGGTGAAAACAAACTCTTCATGCTGCTTCCCACTGTCTCAGGTCGGTGCTGACGTGGGGGAGAAGGAATAATCCACAGTCCCTTAGCCGTGCTGCCCTCAGTATCGCTCCTCTGTATGATGGATTTTACCGTGTATTAGAGCATGAAAATTGCTATTTTTGGACTTACCTGTTGCAGCCCCACTGAAGAATGACACCTATTCTGGAGTCAGTCCAAATACTGTTCTAACAACAAAACAGAGAAGTGGTAGGGCAACTAAAATAAAGCAGATGTTTAGCAGGGAAATAATTTACAATTGGCCAGTTTGATGGTGCCTCTTGACCCTTCCAGGGCTGTTCAATAAAAACTAGCAGTTTCCATAGCAACTACTAAATTACTTGGTGCTTGAGAGATCTGTGATAAAGGAGGCGAGTCATTATAAGGAAACACGGTGTTGCTGTTTCTCCCCTTTGCATTACAAGAGTAATGATCTGGCAAAACTTGCTAAATGTGACGCCCCTTCTGAAGAATTTTTCCCACGTTCACCTTGGCCAAAGAGATTTATATATTTAGTACTTTTGCAAATTTGATTTTTCCCCTTTCCCCCATCATCAGCTTTGTCCTTCTTGGCAGGCGGCGCTGACTGAGCGCGGACGGGGGGACTGTGAGCCAGGAGGCAGGAGCCCGTGGCTGCAGGAGGTGTGTGCTGGGCTTCTCTGTCACAATCCTCGGAGCTTGAGGGTCTTCTCTGAGGGGCGCGGACCAGCTCCATCCTGCAGGGTACACCGCAGCCACCTGGGCGTGCGTATGTTACAAGCCACCGTTATCCAACCCCTTTACTACTATGTATTTTGTCTGTTGTCTTCCATTTTGACAGCTCTTAGAGATCGTACTGTTAAGATTTTATTTTCTTCTTCGCTTATTTCTATTCTGAGATAAGGGTGCAGCTCAAGAGCAGGGCAGTCTTTAGCATGGCCCCATGGAGATGTATTCTAGGGAAATGGCTCAGGGCTCGTTTGCCGCAAAGCCCACTGTAATTCTGGAGGCTCTCAAGGTGTGTTCCAGCACGCTTGCACCTGTACGAATATTTGGATGTAGGCAGAGCTGTTGTTTCAGTGAAATGTGTCTCATATGTTGGGAAAACCGTCTGTGTTAAAATCCTGAAATGCCTGTTTAAAATACTGTAATGCACTAGTTCTTCTGACATTTGGATTGCTGTGTACATTCGATGCTGATCAAGGTTTATCTGACTTTTAGCAGTTATGGAGTTTTTGAGTCATTTGGATAAAATACGCAAAATGATTAAGGTAGGAGACCTGATTCTCTAAACCTCTCCCTCCCTCCCTTTTTATATGAACGTAGAACTGTGATGGCTTTAACGAAATCTCAGAGGATTTCTGCTGATTCTTTTCACATTACTGTTGACTGCTACACCTAATATCCATCCACCTCTCTCTTAGCAATCCTGAAGCAAATACTTCCAGGTGAAAATGAGGAGCAAACTTGTCGGATGACCCCAGAAGTCCCCCGTGCTCCTTCAGTGATTGCTCGGAGCCTGTAACTTGGCAGCAGGTTGGAAGGAGTCGGCGTGAGACGCTCTGGGGATGTCAGTGAAGGCGCACATTGCGGAAACACTGAGCTGTCGCCTCTGCTTCCCATCTGATTCGGGTTTCCAGATGGGATGCTTCAGGAAGATCACATTTGATTTCCCAGTGTTGAAGCCACAAAGTTGTGCTGTTGAAACCGTAAGCGGATGGCAGCATATGTAATTAGTAATCTTAATTTTCCCAACTTTAACAGATCGTCTCTTACGTGTCTGAGCTGAGTTTGTAAGGTGGTTGGCAGATCACGGATCACCGTGCTAGGTGAGGTGGCCAGACTCAGCCACGCAGCTGAGAGGAGGGAAGGCTGAGCTGCTGCGTTAGTTTGTGCAGGTGGTTCAATATCCTGAACTAATTTTGAGCCCTGCCCTTTTGTGAATCCCATTTTATCTCAGTGTACTTCAGTGAGGACAAGTGTGTGCATTTCCAATGCTAAATGCTTTCCAGAAAGGCAGGAATCAAACAGCAGCTGAAAACAGGCCGATGTACCATAGATAGTAGAGGAGCACACGGCATGGAGGGATTTTGCAGCCAGAGAGTGAAGCCGAGAGGGGTCTAGTCTTCTGGGCAGAGGAAGAGTACCTAGATTTGGAGAAAACCGAAAGCATGGAGGTAGTTTTGAGAGACCGAACTGTCGGGACCCACCTGCCAGGGGGAGCAGGACATGTCGTGCTGGGGAGTGGGGATGCAGAAGGACGCTGGTAGCAGAGTGGTTGGCTGTGGTCTTGGGTAAGAAGGTCTGTTGATGGCTTCCATCAAGGCAGCCTGAGCAGTGTCTCAAGGGTGACAAAAATTGTAATGAATTTGTCTCTCTCCTGGTAATTTAGGTGTCATTGCTTAGGAAGCGGTCACCTGCAGGGTGTCTGACGTCTGCGTACTGTGAGGCTGAAAGGAGGCTTTGCTGTCAGATGCATTCCAGTATTTTCATAGAGTGACAGAATTATAGAATGGTTAGAGGTGGAAGGGATCTTAAAGACCATCTGGTTCCAACCCCCCTGCCCTGGGCAGGGACACCTCCCACCAGCCCAGGTTGCTCCAAGCCCCGTCCAACCTGGCCTTGAACCCCTCCAGGGATGGGGCAGCCACAGCTTCTCTGGGCAACCTGGGCCAGGGGCTCACCGCCCTCACTGCAGAGAATTTCTTCCTGAGATCTCATCTGTATCTCCCCTCTTCCAGTTTAAAACTGTTACCCCTCAGCCTATCACTACCTTCCTGATAGAGGGTCCCTCCCCAGCTTTCCTGCAGGACCATGGCAGTGCCGCTGGAGCGCTGCCCTGTGGTTTGGGTGCTGCTGGCGCTGGGTGCTCCCTCAGCCAGAGACCCAGCTGGTGACCGTGCTGCACCTCAGCTGGATGTGCAGATGTGCCCTTACTGTTGTCTGCTGGAGTTGCTGGCCTAGAAAGAACAGAGTAATGCTGACAACAACCACCATACTGTTATTTATTCTTATGTCCAGATGTCAGGATTTTGGTCCCCTTCAATAGTCTCACTGCAAGATGGCAATTACGAATCACTGCACGATGGTAGGTTAATCAGGAGTCGGGCAGCTGGGAAGAGACCTGTTTGAACTGTGAGTGCAGATCACCGATGTCGGACTCTCCGTCCAGTCCGCGAGCGCTGCGCTGGCTGACGTGGGTCTTTGAAATATCCCCCGCTGGATTTGTTGTGAGTGCCAAGCCTCATGACTGTGGGCTGACCAGATGCTTTAATGTCTCGTTTCGGGATTTTATTGTGGGTTTTCAGTGTGATCCACCTAAACTCGCGCGGCCTGCCAGCGTGCAAAATGGAGCATTGCTGAAGGGGGGGCAGTCATTTGAGCTGCTGCTCAGATGAGTAATTCAAGTGAGACAATGAAACTCTGTGCTGGAACACTCAAGCTGAATAGCAAAAAGAGTTCTTGTGGTGGATGTCTTCCAGTTTAGGACATGATTTTTATTATTCCCTCTTTCCCCTTTGTACTGCTTTTTTCATTTGTTTTTGCTTTTAACGGTCTAAGAACAAATAGTAGCATGTGTTTGTATATTCCTGAGCTGCGCAAAGGTTCTCAACACTTTCAGCATTGTTAGAATTGGGAGAATTGTGTGCAGATGTACGCTGTCAGTGTACAAACATATCAAACACTAATACAATTTAAATCATGGTACAGTGCTGAAACTAAACAAAGCACTAGGTAATATGGTGTTAAAAACAATCCTTACGCTGCCCCAGAATTCACTGAGAAACAGCCTACAGGTGTCATTGAATCCATTTATTTTTTTCTGTAATTCTGTGTCTGTTCAATCTCCAATAGTATCTTACCAGCATCAGTGTTACTTCTGAGCAGAGTGAAAGGTGGCTTATCTTTTCTTCTGCAATTTCTAAACCAAGTTGTTTAGCCAGAAATTGGGCAAAACTTTGTCCCTGTTGACTTGCAGAGGAATTCTAGAAGATGCTGTACTTGCACCTGTGCTGCCAGCATTAAACACCAGGGGCTGGTCGTGCTTCCCCTGTGCTCTACTGGGGCATCCGCAGAACGGGCTGTTACTTGTCTTGAGCTCTTGTCTCCACTCGTGGCGAGTTCTTGCTATTAAATAAGGCTTAAGAGTTGTAGCTGATAAAGGCAGGAGGATGGGCTGTTACCACGCGCTGTTAGGAAAGGTGAGGGGTCCCCTCTGAAGAGGGCGTCTAAGTTGTCTAGAGCGAGCCCAGAGTGGGCAAGGGCGGAGCGGCAGCAGTGTGTGTGCAAAGCGGGGCTGCTAACGTCTGCGCTGGCCAAACCAACTGAGCCAGGATTTGGCTCTTTATTACTGACAATTGCATTTAATTACAGGTGGACAAATGATCTGCGCACGGTCTCACGCTGGAGGTAGTAGAAGCACAATTAATGAGAATAATTAAATGCTCTTTGGATAAAACAAGGCATGATCTTCTACATCTCCCACCTTGTACAGGCTCAGTGGGGCTTAGAGGAAATTTCCATTTCTCGGTAGTGTAGTTCCTGTAAGAGACACCTTGGAAACGGGTAGAAGATAGAGAAGCTACGCAGCAGCGACAGCAAATTTGTCACGTCTGTGCTTGTTCTTCAGGACAGACTCACCGTAGTGGTTCAGGTGCCAGCTGAGCGTACAGACGCTGAAGGAAAGTTGCTATCTAGGATGCAGCCTTAACTTTATGAAAGCGGGAGTTCGATTCCTGTGGACGGCAAGCAGTATTTATGCGTGTGCTGCATGTGTTCTGAATTAAAGCGCATTCTTCCCTCTCCTCACATTCCTGAAACCCCACAGCAGAGATTTGTCCTGTATTTTTCTCTAAAATTTGGCTGTAAAGCAGTTACAAGAGGAGAGGAAAGATTCAACCTGGTGCTTGGCCCCAAGAAGCCGTAGCGGCTGTTCCCACATTTTCCTCCTCGTTCGTCACCGGTGTCGCATCCGTCGGCCGGTGGCCTGGCTCGCCTGGGTGGCACCGAGGGACCTGGTGGTGGGTGCCGAGCAGCCCCATGCCGGACACTGGGTCTGTCTGTCCAGGAGGGGTTCTGCAGGCTCAGGACAGGCCGATTAAATGCATCCTAGATTGTTTGTGCTATTTTTGGCATCATCTCCCGATCTGGCGAACCGAGGCAGCGTTGTGGAAAAAAGCATTTTCTGTGTGTTTGCCTTTCCTGTCCAGATAGCTGGTTGTCCAGGGTCTGAAGCCGACGTGAATATAAAGGTGTTTTGAATTTCCTCCCCTGTGTACAATGGGAGCCTTTGTCTAAGGCTGAGCCATTTTTTTTCAAGTTTTCCATGTTTGTTTGACAGTAATTTTCTGCTCCAAGTTCTTCTGATGCCGTTCCAGTTTCGTTCTTCTGTCTCCATTATCCAGTTACAAATCAGCCAGCAATTCATTATGTAAATGAGTCTCTGAGCGTGAAGTTTGATGACAGAATTATCGGATGAGCCCGAGCAAGGCGGCGTGGGCGCAGAAAGGCGGCGCGGTGTTGGTGGGTACGATGGCGGAGGGACCACCTGCAGAACAGGGGCTGTGCAGAGGAGGCGCAGATGGAGGCGCGGGAGCCCCAGGGTGTCCAGGGAGGCAGGGGGGTGCCGGGCCCTCCGTGGATGTTGATCCCGAAGGCAGTATAGTCTTTGTCGCTGTGTTCCTTGTGGGCAGGCTGTGGCCAGCAGGGTCTCTGTTGGAGCGCTTGGGGGGATCAGCCCTGCACGTGTCGTCTGCTGCGTGTAAAACTCTACCCTACGTCAGAGAGAAAGGCAGGGCTCCCGGTTTCGTGCTTGGCTCTCTCGGCGTGTCCTCAGGCAGCCAGGTGACACTCTCACAGGGCTCCTACATGCCAGTTAATCCCCCAGTTCTAGCTGTTTTAAAATATTTATAAACAGCATATCATCCTGCCCAGTAAAGAGTGTACTGTGGGCTACCGTTAGGAAAATGCTTGTACCCTGGTGCTAAATCATATTCCAGAACCATGCTTCGGCTCCAAGCTCATGCTTCAGACTTAGAAGAGCCCGTGGCGAGACGGGACTGAGCTCCTGCGGCGGCTGCTTCCCTCTCACTCTTGCAAGCGTTGCACGTGAGATGCGCCGAGGATCTCAACAGTTTATTGGCATGGATTCTACGGGGGAAAATGGTATGAGCCAGAGAGTTGTACCAGAGCCTCCTACAGATGCTAGCACAGCATGAGTATTTACTAGCACAGTAAATACTAGCACAGCATGAGTATTTACCTAGATCCCCCGTCCAAAAAGTTAGAGTATATTTTAATACTTACCTGGTAAGAAATGCATTGAGTTGTCTTGGGCTTCCTTTATGGGGCTTGTTTTTATTTAGCAAAATCGTGGGAAATGTAGAGGTTCCATTCATATTCATAAAAGCTGTTTCTTTGTACTGTGATTTTATCTGCGTTGCATGTTTTGTATTAATTATAAACCAATTACTATTGCTCTGCCTGAAACAGTTCTTGCATATTGATATTAGAAAGGTTAATAAAAAATTCAGACCCCCTCTTAATATTGGCTGTTTCAATGATGGCATTTACGTTCTAATCCTGTTTCAGATTGCATGTGGAAATCTAATATTCAGGGTCTAGACAGTTATCTAGATGGGATCTCAGATGATGAGGATCAAAAAACTAAGAAGCACGTTCACACGTGCATTGCCCGGACACTGCAGCAGTCACTCCCGCGGCAACTCCTAGTAGGACAGATAGAAATTCTCCTTGTGCATTAAAAGGCCTGTAATAAGCGCAGATGAAAAATACTAACCTGCATAGAAACTACACTGGTCAATAAATTGAGTAGAACAAATAGGACTCGTGCTTGGAATCGTAGAGAGAGCTTAAGCTTGGTTAGGCAGACATTGACTCTGCTGCAGCCCAGCTGGCAGCTGCCTCCGTAAAACCAGAGTGTCCCATTAGGAAGGTCTTTTGTGTTCTTCTCTTGTTCATACAATTTGTCTAAAATTAAGTTGAGGGTACTGGATGAGGTGGGAACCCTGTTACCTTTTGGATGGGTGCTGTGCAGCGCAGCCTCAGGTCGCTGGCGTCCTGTCCTTGGGCGTGCTGTGGGAGCAGCCTCTGTTACAGCGGCAGTTCTCTGCACGGCTTTGAAGTCTCAAATGTCAAATATATTTTGCAAGTTAATTAATTAGAGTAATTAACTTTTGCTTCCAGAACATCAACAGTGCTTTCAATGGCATTGTGGATAAAAAGCACTAATTATTCCCTGTCCTCCTTCCCGGGCCATTTCCGCGTGGCTGTATGGGATCTGTGAACTGGCTGAAGTGAGGGTAGTTGTCCAGTGGGCTAAAAGATGACCGTGTGAGCCTGCAGTACCATCTGATTTCCCAGAACTAAAGCTCCACAGGCGCGTGGGATTACTCGCCAACAACCCCTCTAATATCGTATCCGTGACTTGATAAGATTGGCTGGTTGGTGAAGCTGCCTTTTACCTTTTATAGTCCTCTTTCCTTCCCAAAAGGCTGCGGCTGGTAGTGCTGTATCCCCGTTCTTGCTGCGGGGGCCGTCGGTAGATGCGCTGTGCAACGTTGGGTGGGCTCTGGCTGGGGGGCTGGGTGCCGGAGCTGTTAACCTGTGGCATGTGAGTGAATCTGGAGATGGGGACAGCAGAGCGTGTGCTCCATCATGCCAGCGTGAGGAGGAAAGAGTTCCCGTTGAGGGAGATGCGTCTGGTGCCAAATTCCAGCTGAGAGCCGGACTTTCTTTTTGCACGGTGCCTTGTTCCTGGAAAGTACGATGCAGAGATTGAAAAAGTGAAAAAGATTGTTCCAGCGCTTTGTTGTAACATTGAGGATGCAAAGAGCCACAGGTTAGAAGACGCCTGCTGTTCCTTTGTCCTGTCTCCAGCAAAACATCATTCTCTCCTTGATTTAATCTTTTTTTAAAGGAATCAATAGTTTTGTCTTACCTGGGGTCACTGGAAAATTAATGTCATTTTTACTGTAGAGTGAGTACTTGTCTATCTTCACATAGTGCAATTAAAAATGTAAAGTTCGCAGAGGCGTGGGAAGAGTCTGTCTGTGTCGGGGCTGGGAAGCGGCTCCTTGTCTCATTTCTTCAGCTGCAGCTGCTGGCTCCCTGCCTTTCCTTTTCCTCTCCTCCTCCAAAGGGTGATTCTCACCATTTCCTCTTTGCAGATCTTTTCCCTTGATACGGTGTCTTCATTCCAATGCTAAACTAACTTGTGACTGCCTCTTGGGGAGGAAATAGGTGATGTGAATGCTTTTTATTTATTTTGTTAAAGGCCTCTGGGGTACACAGTGTGTGCAGAGCGTTCTGTATAAGCTGGAAACTGGAGGAGAAAGGAAGGAAGGGGTTTTTGCAGGAGAAAAATTGGCCAAAATCTTCCTTGCGGTTATGATTAATAGGTTTTTCTTTTGGGCTCTGAATGGTGTGTTTGTATTCAAATTAAGTGGTTTCCAGGGGGGACTTCCAGGAATAGATGTGAGGAAGGGATGCAGCCGCTTTCCAGAAAGGACGTTGAAATGCTCGGTGCTGCATTGTGTCCTGGTTGCAAATCTCATCCCCGTCGTCTTCTCTCCTCTTGTCTGGAGCTTGTGGTGTCTCCTCTGTGTGTGGAGCTCGGAGGATGAGGACTTTTCGCGGTGTTTGGGCTGTGCTCAGTGCTTCACAAAGGTGATGGGGCTGGATGGGCAGGTGCTAGAAACCAGTGTCCCCACTGCAGCCACTGGTGCATCCCAGCATGGCAGGGCCCTTCTCTTGTGGTGTGAGGCTGGTGGAGTTCCCGGGCAGGCCGTGGTGAGCAGAACAGGCCTCTTACTCCTCTGCAGACAAAGTGCTCGGAGACTCATGGCCAGGCTTTTCATTTCTTTTTTCTTTTTTTTCTTTTCCCCCCTTTTGTGACGTTGCACCCATGGTGTGTTTTCTCCTGCTGGGAACTGATGTTCCCTTGGTTTTCTGTACAGGAACTGCAAGTAGGGCAGAGGCTTCCCCTGTGTTTTGTTCAGTTTGCCTTTTCTTCGTTTTCCTCACAGGGACTATTTTCCTTCACGGGACAGATGAAAGCTAGTTGTTGCCGTACCTTTAGTTGAAGAGTATGTTGCCTGTTGTCCTACAGCCCTTGTGTGTGTGGGATGGGACGTGAGAGAGGATTACACCACGTGGCACCTTCTGAACCTTGGAGACCAGAAGCTGTAGTGTTCCTGTCTTCTGTAGGCTGTGGGAGGCTTCCCTGCACTGCCTGTAGCATCCGTCTCCCTCCTGCTCTTCCTTGAAACCCTGCGTAGAAGTGAATTTTGGGTTTCTGGGACTTTCTGCAATGGTGAAGATGCTGCATCTTCCCTGATGTGCCATCTGTCTTGGTAGTATGGGTTCCGAGAGAGGAGGTGGCCGGCTTCTACCTTCCTGTAAAGCATGAGGTGCTGGAGATGCCTACACGTGCCATGGAGTTCCCTTGTTGGCTGCTGCGTATTTGTGCCCTCATCCTTGGTAATTGAATCAGGCAGGCACATTTGTCCTGGACCAGCCGTGTTGCCTGGAAAGGTCCCCATCAGAGACACGCTGTGTCAGACTGCCTCTGTCATCGGGTGGTAAAGAAAGTAATTAAATGATAATTCCAGGGAAAAAAAGGACTTAGAAGTGCACGCCATGATCTAGGTGACAGCTCGCTCGCTGCTGGGAGGACTCGTACTTGATGGCCTCTGCACGTTGTTAGTTCTTAGTATTTCCTTTGATTTAAAGCTTCATGCTAGTAATCTAATTAACATTGAATTGGGTTTCCAGTACAGTAGCTTGTTTGGTTCAATAAGAACACATTTGGACTAAAGGTTAATGAAAAGAATTCTGCTTTCATTGAATTCATTAAAAGTGGTTCTACAATCAAGGCTTACTAATGGAAGAGAGATTAAATATTCATGTCTATAAATTTCTCATGTCATTTCTGATTTTCCTTAATCTCTGCGTCCCCGGATTGGATTCCAAAAGTGTTTGAAAGCTCTAATGAAATACCAGTTTGGATATTAATTGGAGATTTATCCTGTTTAAGTAAAAAGCTTCCACAGGTGTGTATTTAATGTATCTTGAGTGCAGGTTTCTATTACAGATGGATAGAAATAGTGATGAGGTCTTATCCTTTAAAGCAATACTAGAAGCCAATCTCAAGGAGCAGTATTAGGTTCTTAAAGCACTTCTGAAGAAATGCAAATAATATTTTACCTTCTGTTCTGACAGCTTTATTTGTGGTATTGAAATAGCTTTGAATGAACCAAAACTGCAGCAAAGTTTGCATCAGAAGGGTGTTAGCTGGACATAAGATAAAACCTGAATAATGGGCATCAAAGGTGCTTAAAGATTCGAGACTTTTGTAACATGGTGTCCGCGTGTCTGTGCTACAGATATCCCTGAGTACTTTGAGTAAATGTTGGATTGTGGATTCTCTGGTCTCTTACCCGGTAACTCTTTCATTGCATCTTGAGTTTTCAGTGCATTTTGGTCTCTTCCAGTACTAGCGTTTGTGTTGGACTCATTGGCAAGAACTGCAGAGAAAGGAAATAATTTATTTGTATGCAGTGTGAGCCAAGAGAACAGAAATGGAGGTCTTGAGAAATAAGTATTTGGTTATAAGTAGATAAGAGTAAGTAATTGGCCAAGTCCAAGGGGAAAGCTTTGGCTTAATAGTAGTTACTATCCCTGGTCTCCAGAGCGGTTCAGAGACCTTGCAAAGGATGAGAAAGTCATGTCACCGAGCGGATAAGTGACTGGGTGGCAGTCACACACCAGGCTGTGGTGTTGGATTTTTCTGATTATAGCCAGTGGCCAAAGAAGGCAGAATGTAATCACATAGCCCAGCGTCCACCGGCACGAGGTTATGGGCAGGTTTGTTCTTTGTGACTTTTACCAATAAAGTAATTGGCGTTTCTTCTTCTTCCCTTGGCTTTTCAGGCATACTTCCGACAGGGTGTGGCCCTTCAGTATCTTGGACGCCATGCAGATGCACTGGCAGCGTTTGCGTCAGGACTGGCTCAAGATCCCAAGAGTCTTCAGCTTCTGGTTGGCATGGTCGAGGCCGCCATGAAATCTCCCATGCGAGGTAAGCACCAGGAGGTTTGCTCAAGGGTGGTGATCTGCTGCTGAGGGGGTAGTGTCAGTCCGTGGGTCGCTCTGCCACCATCTGAGAAGGGGAGAACCTGGGGATTTGACTTCTCCGCTGAGTCAGCGGGTGCTGAGAAAGGAGCCTGAAGTAGGAGGAGGAGGGAAAAGAAATTCTGGTTCAGTGGGACAGTGAGATGGTGATGGCGAGCTGGAGAGGCACTGGAGATGAGTCGGACTAGTGTTGTGCGGCAGTTCCAATGACATCCTTGCTCGTTTGTCTTTTGTCTGTTATCAGTGCAGAGGGGTGTGCACTGCTGTGGCCCCGGCTTTAGTATTACTTGGAGCAACTTCCCACGATGCTCTGGTGCTTGGCCATTTGGGAACAGGGAGTCTTAAATGCCCCTGGGCCAGTGTTTGCCCAGAAGGGCACATCAGCAGTTTTTCCGTGGTACTAATGTCTCTCAAAACACAGCATTCCAGAAGGCAAAAAGGCTGCTCTGCTAATTCACTTATATTCAGGAAGAGTGTTGAAATCACACGGACCTTGAAGCTGCATTAGCTGTATGGCATTTTGCCTCTCTCTCCTAATATCCCCATTTCCAGGATTTTCCTCTCTAGAGGAAGGAGGTAGTCTCCTCTTTGCTCTCTTTCTCTGGGCTCTGTTTCTCTTGCAAGCTTTGTGTTGCAATGTCCTAATGGTATTTCCCGGGAGGGAAGATGGCAGCTCTCATCCTCAGCAGATGCTGCTGGGGGCCCCAGGGCTTGGGGGCCAAGAAGAGCTGAAATGAAAAAATATCCCCGTTGATGTTTCCTTTTTTACAGTGCCTTTCTCCATCCTCTAAAATGAATTCATCTGGAAGTTTCTGTCCTATATAGCAGTTACCTTGTGAAGCTAATTTAATTTGACACCCAAAGGTACTGTGGCTGCTGCTGAGCAGGAATGATGATGCGATATTTCTATGGGAGCATCCCCAAATTTGGCTGGGTGATCTCGCTGCTGTATTGTGCTGCAGCTGTGTGTTTACACTGCTGCTCCCTGCTGTGCTTCTCAGTGATGCTGCTTCCCAGTTGTTATCCTCCCACTGGCTGGTTTGGCAGATTTTAGATTAGCCTTGCTTATAAAGTACTAGTTTTACTTTGAGAGCGTGTATCTGCTGTACTACTGTACTAAGTATCCAGGATGTTGGTCCCACTGTGCTAGGCACTCTGCAAGCACTTCACCAGTTGCCGTGTGGTGTTCTGGTCCCCTTTCCAAAAGCTTGATGTCTAGGAGAGACAGAAGATCTCTCCGGCTGCTGTCTTTGGTGTAAAACCAGTCCCTTGTGACTTGATCCCACCAGGATAAGAGTTTGTTTGAAGCTATGGATAGGCTGGTGTGAGGGGTAGCTTCCAGGATACTTGCATTCAGAGAAAGGAGAGGAGCAACCGGAAAGGCAAAAGGGCTGTGAGTGTCAGCGGCGTGCTGAAGGGTATTGAAAGCAGACACTGAGGGGTTCGGGGGGTCCGCAGAGATGAAGGTGAAACTCCCCCAGTAACTGAATCACTGTTGCGTCTTTCACCCGGTTGTGGCTATTTCGTCCTTTATCATTTGCTGTTGTCCAACGGCAGTAATGAGCTCCATGTCTGCCTTTCTGTTACCATGCTGGTTCTGCCTTTCCTACTGGACTTCAGGGTTACCAGGAGCACTTCCCTTGGGTTTTCCTTTTTCTTCCTTTCTCCTTGTCTGTACCCCTCTCTCTCTCTCCCTGTGTTTGCCTGGATTACCTGGCTAGGAATGTAAGTAAGCTCCTTAAGGCAGGAACTGAGTATGTGCCTGCTCTTGCAGTGATAAGCTTAAGTGGTGGCATGTCACGGCGACTATTTCTGTTCTCTTACGTCTGCATTTAATCCTAGATCTAATTGGATGTCAGTAACTGGCATCGCGTTCACACTGTTCGTATCTTCAGGGAAGTGTTAAAATTCTCTTTTGTCGTTGTTTATACACTTGGTGATTGTAGAGAGACAGAAATGATGAAAACAGGGAGCAGGTGGTTTTCTGAGGTTGCCGTGGAAGTGTTGATTCAGGTGGGAGCATCTAATCAAGAAACACCCCTTGGCCAGCAAGTTCTGGAGTCCGGTTATATTGATGTCCTTAATGAAGCATGCAGCCAAGGTCTTTTATCATCTGAATGATGGATTCAATTAGACCAATTATAAGTAGCGTGGCAGGTCCAGTGCTGTCGTTTTGCAGGAGTATCTTCTGCAGAAGGAGGAGTAGCTTCTTTCTGCAGTTTCTGTCACCTCTCTTGGCGCACGTTCTGTGCTGTGGTATCTGGACAGGCACAGATTTTGGAGATGTTCAGCTGAAATTTGTGCTGAAGGAGCAGAAACTGCAGTGCTCTTATCCACTGCTGATGGCCCATTTCCAGTTTCCTACAAAACTCTGCAGGTGTTTTCGATATTCCTTCTGCTGTTAAGCCAGTCTTTGGAGCTCAGTATGAGCTCTGAATGCTTGTGCTGTCTTCCTGAAGGGCTTTCTGCAAGGAAAATGTCAGTTTGCTACTTGATCTGTCTTGATGTGCTAAATATTAGGTGATGCATTTGAGCCCTGAGTTCCCATAATAACTCTTGGGTTGATTTAAGCAGTCTGGCCCTTAATTCGTGCATCACTTGGTTACCAAAAAATGAAGATGAGTTGTGAAAGTGATTTCTGTATGCAAATAACGTGGTTTGTTGAGTAACTCTGCCTTCGTTTATGTATTTCAGAGTCCCTGGAGCCCACCTATCAACAACTGCAGAAGATGAAGCTGGACAAGAGCCCCTTTGTTGTGGTGTCGGTGATTGGCCAGGAACTTCTGACTGCGGGCCACCATGGGGCCTCTGTGGTGGTGCTGGAGGCTGCCCTGAAGATCGGCACCTGCAGCCTAAAGCTGCGGGGATCGGTGTTCTCCGCACTGAGCAGTGCGTACTGGTCCCTCGGGAATACGGAGAAAAGCACTGGATACATGCAGCAGGACTTGGACGTAGCCAAGACTTTAGGTAAGAGTTCTCATTTCACTCGCTTGAGTACTGGATTGGTACTGATGGGACAAATGAATGACTGCGTCAGCATCTCTCTATAATGCTCAGCTTTCTATGGGATTTCACAAGCTGCTAAATCAAATCTGAAATTTCTGAAATGTGCAAACTACAGGCTTGTGCAGCCTTTTTACCCCTGTGTGTGAGGGGGCAGATCATCAATGAATGTGCTAAGATTTTACCAGCTCCTCTAATTTTCTGGTGTCAGGTATGTGGGAACTGATCTTATCCTCTCTGTAGGCTTGGGCCCAAAACCTTAAATGAGTCTTAAACGAAGCAATCTGTTTTTTCAAGAATTAGGTAGGAAAAGGCACTCAGTCTCAGCTTCTGAGGCAGTTGCCAGGGAAGGAACAAATCAGGAGTTAGACAATGGATGAACAAGAGGGTTTAAAAAACAAACAAATTGGAAAATCCCTCTTGCGTACGGTCTATCCTGCACAACACGGAGCTTTCAAGCTTTCAGGCTGCTGTAGGACAGGAGACGGTACGTGACCCAGAAAGGTGGGACCTTGCAGAGGTGGAGAAGACAGTGACTGAGGGCCTTAGCCAGGAGAGTTCACTGGAAGTACAGGGACTGCTGTCTTGAGATCCGTAGCAGATGTGCCTTGTGGCTGGGCTGAGCTGAGCTGTGCTGCCGAACTGCTTCCAGGAGAGAGCTGGCATGCCCTTTGCTTGGTTTAAGCCTGGGTCATTGACTCGTTTTCACAAACAAATTGCTAATGTCAAGCAAGGAATAAACATGGAAGAATGGGAAACTGCCAACTGTTAGGCCAAAGAAGAAATTAAAACAATCCTAAAAATAAAGTTGATGGTTATTCTAGAAGTTTCTGAAGGCCAGAAAAGAGGAGAGTTTGGGCTGTGTATTAAAGATAAGGATGAGTTTGTTCTGCCGCTGGTTCTCACACTGGAGCATCACTTGTCCAGTGAGTACCAGTCTTTCTGGTGGTCGCTTCCAGCAGCACCTTTGTTAGCTAACCTTTGTTTTGTTTGCATGTGACTCAGGTGACCAGACGGGAGAATGCCGAGCTCACGGGAATCTGGGCTCCGCATTCTTCTCCAAAGGAAATTACCGGGAGGCCCTTACTAACCACAGACATCAGCTGGTGCTCGCCATGAAACTCAAGGACAGAGAGGTAGGAAGCTTATTAAACAGACTGACTTGGGAGTCAGCACTGATGCGAACGTGTCAAGAAGCCTCGTCTGTCTGCACTGTTATTCTGAGGATTTGGGAGCTGTGTGATTTCTCTTCCCAGCCGGTCACTTGCGTTTTGTGAAGGAAATTGTTTGCACCAATAGATACAGTACGTGAGAGCGGCAGGATGCTTGGTTTGTCCTTTTGCCTCTAGTCTCCATGTGGCTCTGAGCACATTCTGCCTCTCTCTCCCTTCCCGTCCGTTTTGCCCACAGCGCGTAGGCTCTAGGGTGTGAGGGCAGAAGCCCCTGCTGAGCAGGTGTCAATACAACGTCTCTGTGGTTGAGCCCTGGCTGTCATCAGCTCTTGTTTTCCCTGTGATAGCGGTGCTGCGGCTTCACTGTTAGCGTGCATCCTGTGTTGTGCCTTTCCCAGACAAGTAATGGACTAGCTCCCTGTCCCGAATGTTCACATAAAACGTGCTTTGTTTAAAAAGTAGTGAAAAAGTAAAAGAATCCCTGCAAACCTGAAAATATGATGTTGTGTAAAGTGTAGGGGTTGCTTGGACTGGATCTGATCTGCCCTGACCATTTACCGTGCAGCTCTCGAGGTGTTACGCTGGGCTCCCTGCCAGGCCAGGGAAGCGGGCTACATGGGCTGAAGAGTCCGTCCCAAGAGATTTCTACCAAAAGTTCACTGTAAGGACAGAATCGTAATTTTGGTGCAAGTTACGGATACAAAAACTGTTCCCCCCCAGTGGATTCCCCTCTGCTGTAAGCAGGAAGGTGGAGGGCTTGTGGGTTGCGTGGCAGGTGGAGGCGGGTGTGAATTCATGTAAACGCAAGGAGTTTTGGGGAGATCTGAAAACTGGGAGAGATGGGTTTCCCACTGCTAAGTCATTGAAAAGATCCATTTGAATTAGCTAAGTGCTTTACCGAAGTGTTATTTCATAATTTAAATATCAAGTAAGCCTTGGAGAGGTGTGTCTTTCGGTAGGTTGTGGAAGGACTGTGACCGGGGGAGGGACCTGCTAGACATTTTCGTGATGATTTTACCAGCCGGAAAACTTCCTGAATCCTCCTGATTTCCTTGTTTCTGTTCATGCAGAGCAGAAAAGCTGCTAGTCGTCATTGTTTTTACAGTTTTCTTGCTTAGGGGTCCCTGTTCCTGCGAAGAGGCCAATCTGTGTAGCTGCTCCTCCTCCGTGGTGTTTCTCGGCGGCAGCGGATGCCCCCGGCGCGGGGAGGGGGTTGAAGGAAGTAGCTGGAAAGCGGCTGGGCTGGTGGGAGCACGGCAGCCGCGGCTGCTGCATTTCACTGACCTCGGGCTGCTGGTCTGAACAGATCCCAACGGTCGATCTGGGAGGAATCCAGGGAATGAAGGCTACTCGGGATAGTTCTTGGTTTATGACACATCTGGGCACATAATTAACAGTTATTGACAACAAATGACTACTTGGTTTAGCAAGAAAGCTGAGCTTCTTGGATTTCCTGTAGGATGTAACCACAGGAAATTAATTTGGCGCTTTCTGATGACATCATCTTGACCACAGAGCTTCCTCTGAACAAAAAGCTGTTTTTCTTGGCCTCCTTTGCAGACGTTTTTATAATGCAAATGTTATAAAGTTGCAGTAGTGCTGATGTGAATTCCACCAGAAGGGAATTTGGTGTGCGACTGTAATGAGGTAATTGTTTTACCTCCGACTGTACAGAGAATTGGCTTAGAAGGTAAAAAGTGCTCCTTTGTACAGGACACTGCTACCCGCGGAGGGAGCACGGGGTTTGAGGCTGCTGGAGCAAATGTTTGCGCCAGGAGCTGCTGCTGGATTGTGTCACCCATAAAGCAGTCGCAGAAGGTCTGGCTGTAGCGTTCAGATCTGTCCGTCCCCCCCCAGCAAGCCTGGAGACGGGAAACTCTATCAGCTGAGTGGGGAATCGTATATGCTGCTCGCACGGACTGAAGATTTTAAGTCTTTCTCTCCCCGGCACAGGGAGTCTGTGCAGCTCCTGTTACAAGCACCGTATCATACCGAGCACAGTCCGCAGTCACGATGCGGGGAAAAATTCAGGCTGTTTTGTGATGCTTGTGCCCAGACGAAGAATGGAGCAGAAGTACCTGGGATCTGGCATCCCTCTAGCATCTCCAAGAGAGACCTTGGGGTATTGAGCATACATGAGTTTGTGGTCTGTGCGGACGAGTAAGAAGGCTGGTTCTGGGCAAGATGCCATAATGGCACCATGAAGTAGGCATCTCCAGTGCCATTTTGATGCTTTCCATCACAGCTAGGTGATGGGTTGGATTTTTTTGACCAGCTGCAGTGGCTGGTCAAGAAATTCAGATGATCTAATTCTGTAAGATTGTTTCTGAAAGAATTAGCAGACTTAACAGTACAGTTGATCCAGGAAACTAGAACTCATAAGGGACTCGGTCGTTCTTTCCGTGTGTTGGTTGGTTCCTGTGGAGCTTTGCAGATGGTCACTGTGGTCAGTAGGGTACGATCCTAAAAATGATGACAACAGAAGGGAGGTGCTGTAGAAGAGGGGAAGGTAGGCAGGGCCATCTAGGACAGTTATCTCTCTTCTGATGGAGGCGAGCGCGGGAGTTCAGGTAGAGATTGCTTAGGTGCAGTTAAAGGGGAAACGGCAGCACAGCTTGGTAGTCTGTCATTTCTCTGTGAAGATGAAGCAGAGCAGATTTTGGCATGGGCTGTGTTGGCCTGCTGCAGACCCTGGGAATGTACTCGAGAATCCCGATGAAATTGGGATCCCGGGATTCAAGCTGCTGCTCTTCTTACAGCGGTGTCTCCTGTACTGGCTGAAGTGAAGCTGAAGTGGATATACCCATCCATGCTTCGGCCGTGCTGCCGCTGGCAGCATGGGTGTCACTGAACGGTGTCTTTACGGCCCCAAGGTAGACAGCATGAAGTTTGACCGTACCTCCCTAAGCGAGTGGGAGGCTGCGTGGCTCGTGTGAGCACAGAGTGACCACAAGGACTGGTGGCTGAAGGACCGTAGCTCTGTGCACATCTGTGCGTTCGGGAGCTCGTCTTTGGGCAGCTCCATTAGCACTAGCTCTGACTAAGACCCACCTAATTTGTGCACAGAGGTGGAAATGAAACACTCTTGCGCTGGTGGGGCTCCTCGGTACAGGTTGGTCTTTGCCTTTCCTGTTCGGAGCCAGCTGCAGGCTGTTAGAGTGCAATTGCTCCTGTGCTGAAATAACGGCCTGCTGTCATGTACAGGGGTTAGTGCTTCTGAACGGGGACGAGAGATCCGCTCTCTAAGCTGACCTCGCCACGGCAGAGTGAAATGTTTTCTTGGTTTCTTTGCCGCTTGATGATGCGTGGGTAAAGAGTTACAGCCCTGTCCTATACCAGCAGTAGCCTCATGCTCTTGTGACGTATTCCGTAATTTCTGTTACTAAAATGTCAGTGCACATCGTTGGTTAATGTGCTGAGGAAAATGCGTACCGAATGCTTGGGCTGCTGCTCTTTTTAACAATTTTTACATGGTGCCCGTGAAAGGTCTGGGAGTTTTACAAAGAGAGGTTCCCTAAAGCAGCAGCCAAGGTGCTCGTGATGTGCCGGAGGAAGAGTGACGGACTGTGTTAAGAGGGAAGGCTGGGGTTACGGTGTTTCAGCTCATTGTCTTTTGCCCGGCACAGAAGCTGGCTCTGTGAGCATCAGCAGCTTCCAGTCTGTGAGTTTTTCCTCCTCCCTCCAAGAGGACTAGGGCCTGCCATTACGCTAGTACAGGATTGCTGATAGAAGAGTTATTTTTCTGCCAGCCATCGGAGTTACAATAGGGAGCTCACTTCTGCCAAGTCAAAACCGCTCAGGATTAAATATACAGGACAGGGCTCACCTGTGGCGATGTGGCTAAGTACTAATGAGCAAAGGTGTCTCCACTCAAAACAGGGAATAAATCAAACTGATGCTTTTGTAGAGAGAGATGGCGGGGCAGAAGGTCGGATTCAGTAATTATTTAAAGTCCTGATAGAAGATAAACTCTAATGAATTCCTGTGTCTTCATATAAAAGACTTCTTATGTGTGATCAGGCTAGAGCAGGGTTACAAAGCAAGATTTCACTTAAAGGATCAAGTTAATCCTTCATATAATTCACTGAGTTGAACTTGACACTGAACATAAAATTTGCGTCCTGTGATCACCTCCCAGTAAAAATAGGTGGTGAGTTTAATCTCCTAGACTGCCTGTTACCTGGTCACTGCAAGACATTCTTACATTTTAGGAGTGCACTACAGGTCATTCGTCTTTCAAGAAGCTAAGGACGCCAGGGAAGCCGTGCTCTTCAAATCATAAGCTGCAGAAGTTACAAGTTCCTTTTCCAAATTCGTTGGCCTGGTTCCCTAATGGTAGGCTTCAAGGTGTGGTGGCTGAATACTTGGTCTGACCCTGTCTTTGCTGCAAGAAGGTGGGCAGGTGGTATCGAGGGTAGCCAGGTGTTGGCTCTCCTGCAGAGTTTTGGCTCATAGGGGTATGTCTGTGCCACTGCGAAGGTGGAAGGTGGACCAGGAGTTCGCTGCTCATGGCAAGAGCAGTTTGTGTCTTGCCTCTGCTGGGGTTTATAAGGTACCTAGTGCATGTTAGTTGTGTTCCAGTACAAATCTATCCATTTTTAATAATGGAGATGCAGAATGTTATGTCTGTACTATATTTTTGAAGTAATTACTTTTTTTTTGAACACCGGGTAATCTGACCTTCTGAAAGCCATCAGGTGACCCACGTAGCGTGTGTTAATGTCACATCACAAGCTGTGATTTAGACAAGGGTAATGCAAGGGGTGAGCTATGCCAGAGGGAAGACTGGAGTCAAAAAGTAAATGTGAAGGCTTTTGATGCCTGGAACACTTACCTTCCATGTCCCTGTTCCTCTTCATCTCTAGCTGCTCCGCGGGTGTGCAGAACTGTCTTGTGTTATAGATTCTGTAAGGCCAGCGTGACCAGATAGAGCTAACAGTGGGTGATGTCTCAGGATGGGCTGGAATGGCCCTTTTTGATGATCATTCGGAAGCAGCTGTGTTCCTTCCAAAGCATTTCATTTGGAGAAGTACTATTTGAGGGAGGGTTTTGAGGCTGTGAGTGCTGACAGGCAGAAATGGAAAGGGAAGGGAAAGCTGTGGAGCCCCTCCTTGGGTTCAGTGTCCAACCCCTCGCACAGGCTGTGCTTGAATCCCATCTCACGTAGGCCACAGATACCGCAGGGACTCCGTGGTGTAATAGCTCCCCTCTCTCCTGGGCCGTCAGACGCCTTCTATTACAGCCCCGTGTTCAGAAATAGCAGGGCAGTAAGGCAAAATCATAAACTAACCATAATAAAATTAATGCCTGTGTGAAAGTGCGTTGCCAGCGCTGAGCTTTTGGGAAGGACGACGTTGCCAGAAAGCCGCTGGGTGCTGGCAGCTCCCGTGTGCTGGCTGGCCGGCCCCTTTGGGGCTGAAGTGGGCCTTTCGTTAGAGATGCAGCATCCCTCCTCACTGGGTGGGAAGGAACAGAAGGCGCCGGGTGAGGAAGAGGATTGTTTGCGCCCCTGGACTCTCCCTGGGGCTGGGATGGAGATGCAGCTGAACAACTTTGAGTCTGTTCCCTGCTGCCCCTTTTCTCAGGGAGCGTGACTGCGGGACGGGCGGCTGGGACAGACTGACGGACTTCATGAGTGCCAGCTTGCCCCTGTGTTGACTCAGGATGCCTGACAGCTTGCGGCAATCATTCTTGGCCTGGTTTTGAAGGGATTTCCCCCCACCTCCCCTCTAGAAGCAGCTATTTCTGGAAGGAATAGATGCAGAACTAGGACTCAGTGCCCTCTTCTTACTGACCATTAGTTTCTATGGCCACTGGCTGCTGCGCTTGGGTATGTCCATGAGCATCTGTGGCTGTGGGAGTTGTCTGCAGCAGGTGAGATGCTCAGTAACAAGACCGATGAACTAGATTTTACTCTCGAGATGTTTTTTTTTTTTCTTTTTTAAATGATTGCCGGTGTAAGGCAGAGTTCATGTTTGCAGCCTCAGCAGATTTTTTTCAGAAAGGTTGGCTGTTTGCAGGAAAAGGAGATGATGAAGATGATAATTAGGATTGGGTGGTTAAGTGGTAGAGAAGAAAGGTGCTTATTAAGCAGGCTTTCTTGGGTTTTCTGTGTCACCCTGCTCTTGCATATCTATGAAAGTTCTTGTGAGGTAGGGGAAATATCAGAATGCAGAAATTCTGATTATAAAGAGAAACCATGGGCTCGAAGCCCAGGAGACTTGAGAAGCCAGTTAGGTGCTACGCTTCCTGCTGCAGAGGGAGCATTGCCATGGAGCTGGCTGCAATGAGGGGCCTTTGCTGGCAGCAGAGGACTGTCAGGATAGAAGGTTGTCAGGGATAACGGCTGCTGTGCATCTCCGGAGCAGGAGCATTAGTGAAATATGATTGCTGCGACAGACATAATCACAGTCTGGATTCAGTTGGGAATTTGCAGATTCTGCAACTGTCTGAACATACTTTGTGTGCAGCTCAGCCGCTGGTGGTTATTTAGGTTTGCAATTCTAGTCGTTTTTCCCAGTCCCCTTTAAAGCGTGCCTGAGCCAGCAATGAAGCTCCTACATTTTGTAAACTACAGCTACTTACTGTCAGGCTGTGCAAGTCAGAGATCAGATTTCACTTTCTTATTTCCAGAAGGAGATGCAGAAGGAAAGATAGATCACTCCTTCTACTGAAATCTGTAAATTCTGTAAAGCCAAGGTTTTCTACCCCTTCCTGAAGGGAAGGGGAAATGCTTTCCAGGTGTCCTTCCTGCTGTGCTTTGTCTGTACAAGCCACATCTTCAGTAAATAGCAAATCTGTAAGTATTTAGTCTTTTGCCTGAACTCCTTGTGTGCATTATGGTACAGGCAAAAGAATATTATTTTTCTTTTCCACATTCCTTGCCAGTCATTTTAGAAATACCTAATTCTGCTGAGTTAGGTAAGGAAAAAGACTGGAACACAGGCTGAGTTAGAAGTGGCACAACTGTCCTTCAGGAGCGACTCTGTCTTCATTCTTCCCCAGATACGACCTGTGGGGCCCTGCGGTGTGCTCTCAGCCTTGCCCGCAGTGCTCGGAGCTGCCCTGCTCGGGGATGGTTGTGCGAAAGCTGGGGGGCTGCTGGTCACCCTGGGCACTGTGACCTGAACGGCTCCATGGAAACATGTCGGGGTGGTGTCAGCTCCGGCTCGTGCTTGAGCGAGGTGTGCGTGCCCTGAGCTGAACTTCCTTCTGAATGAATGGCACGAGAGCTTGTTGGAAACCTGGGGTCTCTCCCTGGCTGCCTGCCCCGCACCCCGGAATGGTTTCTGTGTTTGGGCTGTGCTGGCAGCCACAGGGCTCCTGCCAGAGATGAAATTCCAACTGGTTGCACTTTGGTTGCGAGGGTCCCTGTGCTTGCAGTTGTGCTGTAGATTTGGCTGGAAGCGTGAACCTGTGCAACCCTTCCTCTCTGCAGAAACCATCATAGGGCATGTCAGTGTGGAGTGAGCTCATCGGAACATGTGCGGCTGATTAGTCGTGGGCCAGGTTCCCCTCCTGGTTACCTCCTCAGGCATCCAGAGTCCTTCCACAGCTGTGGAGACTTCCCCCAGGTTCACGCTGCTGCAGCCTGTCCTGTGATGATGCTGGAGGAGGTTCCAGAGCAATCACAGCTTTTCCTCACCGCGGTGCCGGTGCCTGACCTCGCTGCTGGGATGTGAGCAGCTGGCACGTTCTGGCACATGGCTGCGCTGTGCTGTGGCCTTGTGGAGTCAGTGGTGCTGCTCCACTGTCACCCAGCTCCATCGTTGGCAGTTTTCCCCGGAGCAGGCCAAGTCCTTCACGGAGAGTTGCTCTTCCAGCTATGAACAGATTCCTTGGTCCCATTGCAGGGACTGGAGCACCTCCCTGCTGAGGGAAGGCTGAGAGCCCTGGGGCTGTTCAGCTGGAGAAGAGCAGACTGAGAGGGGACATCATCAATGCTCAGCAATATCTAAAGGGTGGGGGTCAGGAGGACGGGGCCAGACTCTTCTCAGTGGTGCCCGGTGGCAGAACAAGGGGCAGCAGGCACAAACTGGAACATGGAAAATTCCATCTCAACATGAGGAAAAACTTCTTCACTGTGAGGGTTCATAACAGTGATCCTTTTCCATTGCATTCAAGTGGCTTTGAGGTGTTTTAAAAATATAATTTCTCATAGGGCCAACTTGGTCTCTTTCTCACTGAAAATCCTGAAGTGACCATCACCTGGTCACTTGCGTCCTCGTTTGTGCTTCATTATCATCAGTCTCGGACGGAGTGGTAAGAATCCAGTTCGGTCATTAACAGCGGGTTGCGGGAGCCCACAGCACTTCCTCTGCCCGTGGCATTCGCGTAGGACTCGGCCGTGTGAAGAGGTGGTCTGTCCCTGGGCTGCCAGACTTCTCCGAAAGGAAAAATCTGAAAATCTTAGGACTGCCGTTATCTTGTTATGTTTGCAAACAGTCTGGAAAATGAGGACAGGATATAAATTCCTCACAAATGAGAACTGGAAGGAGTCTTCAGGCTAAAGTCTTCCCGCTGTCATGGATGAAAACATTGACTTAAGATGTCAGAAACAGGCTGTGGAGGTGAAAGTAGTACTTGCTGCAGTAAGCAACAGAGCTTTGCAGAAAATGAGGAAAGAAGGTATTTGTTTCCCTGCGTTTCTATTTTCTGTCCCTTTTCCTCTTCTGTAGTGAAGCCACTGCTTCAAAATAATTTATTACGCAGTTGTCTGCCAGAAGTGGATTATCTACTGCCTGTAGCAACATGAACAGGAAAGACTAAGAGGAGAATATACCTTATTCCTTATAGCTTTATCACACCTGACTGGGGTTCCAGAAGTAAGGAACAGGCCGAGGTGGGCTTTGCTAATTGATAATCTAGGTTAGTGGTGAATGCAGCCACTGCTGACAGAAGGGCAGGAATGACGAGTCCAGGGTGTGACCGCTGCCACTGTGTTAAACAGCAAATCGCTTTCGCTTCTTGAGCTTTTTCAAGAGAAGAGATTGGAACCAATTTGAGAGTTTTTGTTAAGGAATTAGTGTTTCTTTGTTACTGATACCACAAGAACGTCGACTACAGCCCGTTGCATGAGCACCGTGCCTATGTACTGCAGAGATGGCAGCTTTGCTGGAGTGTCCTTCTGTTGTGTCAAAAAAACCCCGGTATCTTATCAAAAAGGTCAAGCAGGAAGAAGATAAAGGGGTGGCTCTGGTGCATCTGTGTTCATAAACATTTTTAGTGCATGGGTTTATCTCTGGACTCTTGTTTCTCCATTATGCCTTCTGTTTTTCTCTGGGGTTTTTTTAGGAGATCTTTTGAGTCCTGGAGGTACTTTCAAGAAATTGAAACAAGCTGGTTTTTGATTCAGCCTCTGCGTGTGAAACAGCTTTCCAAATCCCATGACACTTTACACAGGATTTACAAACAAGAGAATGGTTGATCAGCCCGCTAACCACTCAAGCAAAAGCCTGCTCCCAGTCTCTGCTCTCCAAAGAGGTGAGAGACCAGCGTCAGTTCCTAGGAACTCAGTGGAAAATTGCCCGCAGAAACCAGAAAGTGGTAAAAAGATCAGGCCCTCGCAGTTCATGGACTGGATACTTGCAGAAAGGAAGGGTCGCATTCCCTTTGAAAGTTGTCTAATCTGAGCCCTTGCGTGAAGCCTAGCATCACAGAGCCTTCTTGCTGATCTCAAGCTGGTTTTAATATGTATTTTTATTATTACTGGGGGGAGGGAAGCTGCCAAGAGTCGTTCGCTGCCCAGTGTGCAGCTTCAGCCCTCGGTCTCCCTCCCAGTACTGTGCCGTCAGGAATGGGTAAGGCCCAGCTGCAGCGCTGGCTGGATTGGCACAAGTTTCCCGACTGGCAGCTGAAGTGGTGGAGGGGCCCAGCAGGATTTCCAGGGATTAACCAGAGGCTGAGCTGAAGGAGGAGGGGAGACTCCACAGGGCACCCCAGCACATCTGCCCGATCATTACTATGTTGAGACTCACTATGGCTTGAGTCTTTTTTTGTTTTATAAGATACATGCCCTTTACACCAAAAGCAGTGTTGTCGTCTTCAGGACTCTGTAGGACCAAAGAGTTTTCTTGCTGTAGCAGGAGATCGGCACTAATACCTTCCCAGCTTTTTGAGGAGGTGTTTGCAGATCCTGGTCCATGTCTTCCAGAATCACTCCTGATGTTGTACTAGACTTGAGGGTGGTCTCATTTATAGAACTGCAACCTCAATACTGGCCACTTGCTTGGAGGACCTGGCTGAGCATTTCGGGGTAGCAGAGGGGTGCTGAGTCCCTCTGCGGAGGGCTGTGGGGGGGGGTGGGGTGTGGAGCAGCCAGTGAGGAGTTAGGTGAGAGTGGGGCGGATTGGTTTTCCAGATTTCCTACAGGACAGAAGGTTTATTTTTACCCCTGCTGCCCTTGAAGTCTCAAGTTCTGCAGGTGTTGTGATTTCAGCTTGATGAGAACTTGTGAGAGATTTGACTCACTCTGCAGAATGTTTTCCTGGACGCTTCTTGCAGCATTGTTCAGTTCACTGAAGTTCAGTCTTTGTCTGGCCCAGATGTTTGGCTCTGTTGTTGGGCGTACGAAGTTACAGACATACGCTTTCCAGTTCATATTGTTGCCATGTATACTTAAAGTTCAAACAGCTGATCTTTGAGGGGCCTCTGGTTAACCACCAGGACTCGGAAATCTACCCTGTGCTGTAAGTACACGTTGAAACCCTCACTGAATAAGCACAGTGCTATCCTTTGCCTCGTTGGCTTCAGCCTCTCGTTGCAGACGGTCCTTGCTTCATTAGGGATCCGGGGCAGACTCCCTCATGCCCCGGAGGAGGCTTGCATTCTTGGAGGAAGGCTGAGTACCAACTGCTTGGAAAACACTTGCCATATGAGCTCCTTTGAGGATTCTGGGTCTTCTAGGGCAGGAGTGCTGCATTACACCTGAGACTGAATTACCTGCGCGGCTGAGGGGATGAGTTCAGTGATGTGAGCAGCCATAGCGCTTGAGCACCAAGGAGTTGGATTTGTGTAAGAAAGCATAAATTCTTTGCCTTTCTCTTTCTGTCTTTAGCAGCTCTTTTTAGAGAAAGTCAGCTTGACTGGATTCATACAGGTTTGTCCGGTTCAAATGTGATAGGATTAAGCAGAACGAAGGGAAATCTGACCAGTGCAGGAAATTTGGGAATGCACTGAAAGGCCATATGCTTTGTTTTGTTTGGACTTGTGACTCAAAAGGGAAATGTAATACTTCCTGAGGATCTCCTTTAAATGTCCCCGCTTGACCTCCCCAGCACACGGCTTTTAGCTGAAGGAAATGCGGTCTTCTGGTTTCACTTACCTCTCACAGTGTCTGCAAACCCCAGCGCTCTGCCGAGGCCTGTACCCCATTGCAGTAAAAGAAATGAAGCAGAAAACTTGTGTAAGAGCTGCGGCTCAGGGAGCAGCGCTCCTTGGGTTTTCAGAAGGCCCACCTCAGCCGAGGCTTCCCTGGATTGAGTTTCCAGGGAAGCGGTATCCAGCTTTATGAGCAAGAGTAACGTTAGGACTGGCACAGGTCAGCACGCTGCTGCAGGGGTTAGAGATTCCTTTGCCTCACAAAGAGCATCTCTGGGTTCTGAGGGATCTGAGCTTGTAACGTGCTGGCTGCTTCTTTCAGGACTGACTTTCACCAGGGCATGAGTCACTCCTCAGTGACACCATCTCAGAGGAGCTTGTGGTTTTAAATGAGGGCTTATTTTCTTACGTCATCACTAAAAATGTCAAGTCAGCCATCCTCCCTGAAGTGTTTTCACAGAGGAGCCTTGTAGACTATGTCCAGAAAGCTACCAAATTTGGGCTATTTGGGATAAAGATATGTGAGCCCCAGGTGATGCTTAGTTTGGTGCTGAGGTCTACTTTGTAGTGTTCCTGGGCTGGTGTGTTTTGCGTGACTTCCTTTTCTTAGCGGAATGAGAATTCAGTGCTGCAGAGCCCACCACAGAAAAGAAGCACGTTCTCCTGGGTACCAGCCTTTGCTCAGCGAGCGGTGGTGAACATCAACAGCTTTTTCAGTATGAGCGACAAGCAGTTTTAAGAAATGGGTACCGGTTTGGAGAAGTTGCTGCTTCTGCTTTCCAGCAAACCCCTGCTAACTTGGTCAAAAATATTTGCAGTTCTGTTAAGGCAGTAACTCAGGTTTGGTTTTACAAGTTTTCTAGGCAGAACTGGACACCTCGCTCCTAAATGATACTGGAGATTGACTAAATGGATTTTCTGCTGGAGTGGCGTGATTTTGATCTCTAAATGAGTCAGTGTTCCTTTTGAAGCCTTTGGTTTCAGGAAGATAACTGACTATGAATAACCTGACAGTTGCCATGGTGCTGTTCAGATTTGCCTGGATTCACATAATTTGCGTGATTCTTTTGCCATGAAACAGGAAGAATGATTAGTCCTCTAGAACATCGTTATTTCCCTGAACAAGTAAGGAAAGAGAGAGCTGGGAGCGGATTGTAAGCACAACCCATGGCAGCTTCTCTCATGAGTGGCAAATCCTTGAGACCTGCAGAGCTGTGGGTTTAATCCATTCATCAAGAGGGGACTGGAACTGTCTCTTCCTGCTGTGTATTTTGAGTTTTTCTATTGTGTCGTTAATTCCTGGTTATTCCCTTTCAGTTAGCAGTTAGTTACAGAGTTCCTTCCAGACAGTCAGATAGCAGTGCCTCTGCCCCACGGCTTTGGCTTCTTTGCGTTTGCTTTTTGGTAGCTTCTATGTAAAAGACTGAGACCTACAAATAAATTGGCTTTGACAGGGATATTGATTCCAGTGTATTCTTCTTCCCCAGGAAATAATTACCTAAAAGCAAATCCTTTCCTTCTTTCTGCATACAGATAACATACAGGAGGAGAATATTGCCTGCTGCTTCTTTTCTTATTTTCAAAAGCGTGCCACACAAAGGAAGGCGCTGGATGTGGTACCGGCACATCAGCCTGGCCTTTGAGGGAGGAGGGAAGGGCAGCTTTGCGTGTTGATGGGGCACCTGCTGTATTTGAGTGTGAGACTTGCATTAGTGCATAAATCAGTAGATCTCCAAGCCGGATTGTGGAATACCGATGGATTCTGAGGAAATGATAAAGGGGCTTAATAGAAGTGGAGGTAGAGTGCAATTTACAGCCACTGGATCATTTTGGTAGATCCTGAAAGTATTAATCTCCTGTTATGCTGCTGTCCTGCCTGTGTGCGTGGCAGTTACACAGTCCATACCTGTAGAACAAATGGAGCTTAGCATTTAAGCTCTTTCGGTATGTTACGCAGTGTTGCAGTACTGTAAGCTAACCTCTGCGCTTCCCACACAGAGAAGTTACGCTGGTGTAAGATACGGTGAGATTTTACTCTTTATGGTGAAGCCAGCAGAACTCATCCTGTTAATGCTTTCAGATTTAAGTATTTTGGTGTCTGTGTGTGTGTGTGTGTTCAGAAACAATCTGTTGAGGCTGCCTTCCCCTCACCACCCCCAAAATACACTCAATGAACCAGGAAAGCTTTGCTTGCATTCAAGAGCGAGAGCATGCGTATGAGGTGGGATGCTGACGGTCCTGAGTACAGATGTTATGAATATGCATGGCTGATCTTTTGGATACAGCTCCACTGCACCGTGTAGGATCAGGCACTGCTGTTACCCCATGCCCAGAGGGAGAATGGAAGTGGAGAGAAACAGCATGCAAGAGAGTGCTGCAGTCTGGCTTCTGAATTTCCCAAATGCTTAGTCCATGCCACTTATTTCCCCACCTTGGCTGTAAAAGCTCGATCTCTGATCAAACCCAGTTGGTGTCTGGGGATTAAGGCTACCTTATAGTGAGATACCAGGCAGAGCGTTTTCACCTTGCCCATTTTAGAATAATTATGCGGTGTTCTCATTTGCGGAGGCCGTGCAATCAGTTAAAGAATTGTTTAAACGTAACATAATTGGGAAATGAGCATTGTCTGACAATGGTGAAATACCTAAGAAACACATCTCTCCAAGTCACCAGGTCTCTATTAGTTGTCATTCTGTGATGCACATCTGCTTAACATCAGACTCTTTACCTTATTCAGCTGAAAAACCTAAGCTGGCTGTTGCTCCCAAGAAAAAGAGAGCAATTAGAAACCTTTTTCAGAACTCCCTTCTGTGCCTCAGCTCAGTGGCAGAAGAATCTGCTTTCTATTAGAGTGATAAATTGCATAATTGGAGGTGTAAGCAACCCCCACCGTAAAATTTGTCTTTGTCAGATATATAAAGCATTGATTTTCTTTGTTTGCTGGTGCAAACCCCCACTGGTATGAAGCTGTAGTCTCCCATCACCCTGCTACCAAGCAGAGGTTCGTGCTAGCACAGCTGGAGTCTGCTTCACGTGTGTCAACCTTGTTCTCCCACCGCGGCGTTTTGACTCTTCTGCCAGTGCCCGTGGGAATGCCCCTTCCCTGCTGGCCCGGTGTGTCAGCCACTTAGAGTTCCCGGTGGATCCTATTATGCAGAGGATTTTATTAAGTATACAGTGATGAATTTATCTGCTGGAATCCTATTACTAACCCCCTGAAGCGAGTCATTGGTGTCCCCAGCAGATGTAATCACCAAATTGTTCCTAAACACTGCTTTAATGTCAAGCTCCACAGCCTTTCCACTGATTGCCCCCACGAGCACGTGGAGTATGGATATCCTGCTGGAGAGGAGATGCTGCACGCAACCAGCCCCGGGGAAGCCAGAAGTGCCATAGGCTCCACTCATGCAGACGCCAAGATGATCGCGAAGTGCTTCTCTGGGAGCACTCGGTTCACAGTGGAAGCTGCTGCAGAACAAAAGGCGTGGGGAGCGTTGGTGTGAAGGCCACGTCAGAGGGGAGAGGTGGCCCTCCTGCCCTGGTCTGCGGGAGCAACAGCCCAGCCTCTGGAAACAGCACCGTCTTTCTAATCCAGTCGGGCTGTTTCTTCTCAGCCCTTTATCCTTCACTTTCCATTTCTCTTTTTGTCTCCTTCTACTTATTTTTCTTTTCTGCTTCTCTTGTCCCCCTCCCACATCCTGGTTTGGACGGTTCAGCCATGGGCACTCAGATGTGTGCCAAGTCTTTCTGCATGCCCTGAGAATGGTTGCCAAGCTCTTACCCTTCATTCCAGGTCTTTACTGGGAGCCTGGAAGTGCTGTTGGGCAAAGGGATTGGGAGCCCTGAGAATTAAATGTTTCCAGCCACACAAATTTCATTTCCTGTGATCTGTTTCCCAGTCTAGGAGATCTCCTACAGATTTCTTCCCATGTACAGTATGAGCAGTCTCTGCATCTGTCAAGTTTCTCTTGTGCACGGAAAGTCTGAGATCTGCTGCTTTCCATTTCTGCCTTTTTTCCCTAGCCGAAGCCCATTAACATCATCTGAGTCTGTCTAGATGGCTCTTTGCCATAGCTCATCTTATTCAGCAATCTGCACGCATAAATGTCCACGTTTTGGTTTTTTTTAGCAGCCCCAGGAGACACCAGTTTTCACTGACTCCTTGTTTTCCAGAAAGACGATTCCATTCTCTTCCCAGTTATATCAGAAGTGCTGCTGCTGCTCGTGGCCTGTCTTCCACGATTAATTAAGGCTGTGGAATCAGTTGTGCTGATTACGTTGTGCTGGATTTTAGCTTTGCCCAGAATGGCCAACTGGTTTGTTCCGAGCAGCAGCGAGCGTGTTGTTCACCAGCAAGACAAAGGGAGCTCCAACGCACCTTGAAGCCCGTCATGGGCCCCGTGCAGTATTTTGGTCTGGGCTTCTGCAAGATGTCTATGCGTATTTTTTTTCCCCCTTTTTTTCCTGGTGAGATTGCAAATGACTCAATACCGTGCATATATTCGTCTTCATGAAGATTTGTGTAAATTGATTGAAATTCAGAGCAAAATTTTCATGTTGATTTTGCAGCAGACCTTACAGCAGCCTTCCAATACCTAAAGGGACTCCAGGAGAGATGGGGAGGGACTCTGGAGCAGGGAGGGGAGCCATGGGACAAGAGGCAATGGTTTGAAACTGGAAGAGGGGAGATTTAGATGAGATCTCAGGAAGAAATTTTTTGCTGTGAGGGCGGTGAGCCCCTGGCCCAGGTTGCCCAGAGAAGCTGTGGCTGCCCCATCCCTGGAGGGGTTCAAGGCCAGGTTGGACGGGGCTTGGAGCAACCTGGCCTGGTGGGAGGTGTCCCTGCCCAGGGCAGGGGGTGCCACTGGGTGGCCTTTAAGCTCCCTTCCAACCCAAACCATTCTATGAAAACAAGCCCCGCTCAGGCCCTCTTGTAGGTAGAGCCTTTCCTCACTGGTGTTCTGCCCGCGCCTGTCCTCCAGGAGCGAGGAGCTGTGTCCCCCTTGGCAGGTCCACGTCCCTTCCTGTGCCGTTGCTGTCCTGTTGGGTGCCTGTCCTGTGGCTGCCGGCTGGGTGCCAGGTCTGGGTGGTGACATGGAGTTTTACCGCAGGAGGAAGAGTGAAGTGAAGGCGGCAGTGCTCTGCAGGGTGTCCTGCAGAGGGAGTTTTTGGAGTGAATATGGCTTTGGGCCCTGATACTCTGAGCCAAGTGCCTGCGCTTCTGCAGAGGCTGTAAATCATTTATTTCTGCAGGGTTTAGCTGGTTTTCACACCACCTGGGAGGTGTTTCTCCAACAGCAAGCGCCGCAAGCCCAAGAAACCATTTGATCCCGTGGCAACATGTTCAGTAGCTTTGTCCCCAGCCTGTCCCTATGTCTCTGAAGAGTTGCTGCTAGCTGCTCCCCTCTCTGGTCTGTGGTAATTACAGCAGCAAAAGCGACTTATTTCTAGTTCATTATAGCATGTATTGGCAGCGTGAAATCGAGTGCTGCTCTCGCCATCTGTGGGGCTGAGCCCCGGGCTTTCCCGTCCCGCTGCCATGTGGAGCGGGACCGCAGCCTCGCAGGGACACAGCGGGGCTTCCTCACGGCGGCTGCGCCTCTGCCATGGCTCTTCTTGCATTGTCCCTTGCCTTGAGTGAAGTTCATCTGCAACACTAAGTGGAAAAAAATAAAGACATTTTGAATTCTGGCAGTTCTTCCATTATAATTAAGGTGCCTGAAAGGATGCCTCAGGGAGAACAAATGCAGCTTGGCTATTTACGGAGCTGGCTATGGGAGAGCTTCCTTATAACCTCTATCTTATGACCTATAAATTGTGTTTAATAGCTAATCTGTCACCTCAGGTTCTTATATCAGAAAAGATGGTTTCCCTATTAATTTGAATTAGCACAGCATACTTACAGTTTCTCAGTGTGGAAACATTACTCTGTTAATGCTGCTGATCACAAAAATAATTTATGACCTGTGCGCTCTGCTTCTTGTTCTGGCCCATAGATCTTCCTGACTTAGCATTACTCTTCCAATCCTGATATAATTTTAGTAAAAATAATCTTTAGGAAGGTTTCTCCTGCTACTGTTTTTGGAAGTCACGAAAGGCTCATTTCTTCAGCGGTGCAATTTCAATAGCAAGATGTGGTTCCAGTTGAGAGGCACTGATCCAGCTCTTCTCCTGTGGAAGAGATTTTCCGATCCTCTTTTTCTTAATATCTGATCTCTAGATAGTGTGGCCAGGAAGAGGTTAATCGTTTGCCTTGGAGAAAGGAATTAAAATCCTGCATCTGGGGCATAGCCAGTCTGCAGCTGGGAGCCACGCAGGAATACAGCAGTTTGTCAAGGCAGGGCGAGCGTGCGGAGGGAATGCCCAGGGTGAGGGCCAGCTCTCTAGCTCCAGGAGCTCCTGGGAGCAGACGCATGACTTTGCAGAGAAAAGGTGGTGGGGCTTCCTGGTCTGGTGCTGGGTGGGTTGGAGAGGTTCATGGTGGCCACTCTGGGCACTGATGGGGAGCCACCACCATCCCATAGCTACTCCAGCTGCTTAATTTAAGTGTTTTCCTTCCACCCTTGATACCAGAGTGTGTTTCTGTGCACTTGTAGTGTGGAAGAGGCAGCCGCTTAGAACAGTTAAAAGAGGTGGGCTTCAATCTGCAAATTCTTAGGTGAATTTAACTCCAGAGCTCCTGCTTGCTGTCTGAACCGTGCTGCGACATTGGAGTCTGAGTCGTGTCTCATGGATGCAGAGCAAGAAGCTCACTTTTTACAGCTCATCTTGTGCTCCCTGGGGATTAGTCTGGCTTGTTTATCAGTGGTATCGCACTGAAGCCTTTCTCCAGCTCATGGTGTTCAAATCGGAGATAGCTGGTTGGCATGTCCTGTGAGGTGCTTTCAGCTGCACGTCTTGAACTTACCGTATGGAATCCCATTTCGTGGGAGAGCTCTTGGTGTTGTGCCTAGGGATAATTGCACCCAGGATGGTAAAGCGTGCTTGCTCCTTAAACAAAGAGCTCCAGCATTGGCTGCATTAGGCCATCCAAATCATAGCAAGAGGGGAGTTGCAAAATAGACGTATGGCACACAGCTGGTTCCATGGTTGAGCTCAGAAGGCAAGAGCAGAAGGAGCGTGCCTTCCTTCCTGACGGTGGAACAACTGAGGGGGCCTCACCTACTTGCAGCCTGGTGGTGTGGTTGAGCTGCTTTTCTCCCCCTCCCACCACTCAGTGCAAAGATCTTACCTGTTTTGGAACTAGGAAATTTGAACAGGGCATTGGGGAGCTCGGAATCTGCTGCATGAACAGTAAAACAAGGCCAAGGATGCACTGGGAGTGCACAGCCAAGGACAAGAAAAGGGTGAGGCTGCCTCTTCAATGGTAGCAGGGGGTTACGCCATTTCGGATAGCAAGGACAAGTGTCCTGGGATCCTGTGTCACCATCTCGGGTGGAAGGGTGGACTGGATCTTTCCTGAGCTAGGGTGCTAGGGAGGGGTGAGACCGGTCTCTGTGCGGTCACTCTCCCTGACTGCTCCTTTCTCGAGGGTTGGAAACGATGGCTCTTGTGGAACTGGGTCACAGCAGCAGCTGGGTATCAGAGGAAATGCGCATGCAGGGACCATGGAGGACTCGGGGTCAGAGCTTTGGCGTGAACAGCCCTGCTGAGGCAGCAGATGTGCAGGAGGAACGCATCCGTGTTCCTGGCTCCTTGCCCTGCTCTCCGGCTGCGATGCTCTGGCTCTGCCAGGTGGAGGGAAGGCCTGTGTCCTGGTAGATGCAGTGGGCAAAAGAATCTGATTCTCAGATAATTTGTCTTGTTAAGTACAGCTGTTTCTCAGTGGTAAGAACTCAGGTTTTCAAATGGCTATATTTATTTAAGATGACCCCAGGGGCCAGAGGCTCCATCTGCTGAAATGCTGTTGTCTTTGCTGTGGTCCCAGGGTGGTTTGGGGCTCAGTAACAAACGATGTTGTGCTAGAAGGACCCTGATCTGCACAGTAAGAACTGCGCTCTGCGGAGCGTGGTGTGAGTGACCAGGCAGAAGTACGTGAAGGTGTTGGTGACTGCACACTGGCCTACTGGTATCGCAAGATAAGCAGCAGAGGCATCTCCCTTCTCCCAGCTAAGTGCTGGCTGCAAGTGTGTAATTTTTCCAAGAGCAGGTATTCGATGGATGTCTAGCGTGGGAAGAAGAGACTGATGGTGGCTCACCCTGTAGCATGGTTGGTTATGTCAAGCTACGCGTTCTGCTCCTGGTCTCTGACAGTGCTTTGGCATCAGCCTGCAGGGTCTCGGGAATCTGTTGCTTTGACCTGAGCTTACTGGGTGAGGGTGGAACAGAGCGAGTGCTCGTTTGCAACCTTCTCTGCAGGCGAATATCATTATTTATCTGCTTTGTTAAGAGCCGTCACACACAGGATTGTTTGCTGTATTAGCAGGATTTGGTGTAGACATTAAAGTAGTCGTGAGAGGTGACCTGAGCTGTGGCTACGGGGGAAGTGCTGCTCTGTGGGACAGCTCAGGCTGCTCCTGGAGCGCAGTTTTCTGCAGCGATCACTTTCTGTGTTTGCCCAGTGGTCTCTGCATCTTTGCAGTGCTGTCCTTCCCCTCCACCAGGTACACACACACTATACGCTTCCGAGAAAGAGGTAATCCTAGCCTTGTTCTCCTGAGTCAACCCTATTCCTCCTGCCTCCGCCTGAGCTGCCCTGAGGGGTGTAGAAGAACTGCAGAGAGCAGGATTTCTAACTGGTAGTCACATTCTTTCTCCAGAGTGGCCTTGTGTGGCTTTAATTTCTAGGACTGGGGCCATCTGACTTGTTTCCGTGAATACTTGTACTTACTTTTTCTCTTCTTATCCCTGCAGGCAGCGTCCTCAGCACTGAGCAGTCTGGGCCACGTGTACACAGCCATTGGGGACTACCCAAACGCTCTGGCGAGCCACAAGCAGTGCGTCCTCCTTGCAAAGCAGTCCAAAGATGAGCTCTCTGAGGCACGGGAGCTGGGCAACATGGGAGCAGTGTACATTGCAATGGGGGATTTTGAAAATGCGGTGCAGTGCCACGAACAGCATCTTAAGATCGCCAAGGAGCTGGGGAACAAGCGGGAGGAAGCTCGAGCCTACAGCAACCTAGGCAGTGCTTACCACTACCGGAGAAACTTCGACAAAGCCATGTCCTACCACAACTACGTGTTGGAGTTGGCCCAGGAGCTGGCTGAGAAGGCCATTGAGATGCGAGCTTATGCTGGCTTGGGCCATGCAGCCAGATGTATGCAGGACCTGGAAAGGGCTAAGCAGTACCATGAAGAACAGTTGCACATCGCTGAGAGCCTGCAGGACCGAGCTGCTGAAGGCAGAGCCTCCTCCAATCTAGGTAAGGACATGGAGCCCTGACATGGAGCAGAATTTGCCAGGGAATGCCGTGACTATCAGAGCTGCTGCCAGGATGCAGGCAGTTTGCTGTGTGCCGTCGTCTCAGTTACCCCAGTTTCACCAGACCGTCTTCATGAATTAAACAGGCACTTGGCAGGTTGTGTGCCAGTGTAACGTAATGTGCCCCATGTTCAATTATTAATTTGCGCAGAAGGGCACCCGAAAGCAAAAGCTCACGGCAGAAGGGAAATGAACTGGTAAAGTGCATTTGAAGAGCTACTCAGGTGTCGGAAATAAATGTTAAGTCTTGCACTAAGGCAAGAAGCGACGTGGTTTATTACCTGGCCTTTTCTTTGGGAGCTTCTCAGCAGGATATGGCAATGTATTGCTGCCTTGTAAGTTGGGAGACACATGAGTGAAATCCTCACTAAGTTTGTTTTCAGAATGTATCCATTAAAATAACAGAGTGTAGGAGTCTCGTGTTCTTCGAAGGAGAGACACTGGCATCCTGCTGGCAGGCGGGGAAGGCCTGAATTACATCAAAGCGAAGTCCATTCCTGCTTCTTCCTCACAGCAACAGATGTGGAAGCGACCAAAGATGCTTTTCCATCTCTGCCGTGGGACGCGGCGCTTTGTGCTGCTGGTGTTCCAGCTGTGGCTGGGGATGTGCTCTCAGCTGGCTGGGAGTGGCGGAACAGGGCTGTTGCTGGTATAACAAAATCTGTGTCTGCTGGCAGCCCCTGAATCTCAGCTCTTGCAGGCTGCCCCACGCTGTAAATTAGCTTCTGTTTCTGCTCGGCAGTTGGCACTTGGTTCATTTGTAGATGCTAATTGTACTCTGATGTTATCAACAGCAGGTAATTGAAAAGGGCTTGATGAATTACTTAATTTCTCTTAATAGCTGAGTCTTCAGGAGCTGAATGAAGAAGATAAGGTGAACTGGAGGAAACAAAACTGTCCTAGCTTCCCAAATAGTGTTGCGAATTTCCTCCTTTACACCAATTAGGGCAAATGTGTGAGGCAAAAGCACTTGGGGCTGCTTAGCGTTAGAGAGCAATGAGCATTGATAACATTTCTGTTCGTGTGACAGGGCACCCAAGGGGCGAGAGGGCTGGGGGTGCAAAGCCTTGCATCTGGCTGCTTCTGACATCAGTAAGGGCTTTTGCAGAGAAGAGCAGCAGATGCATCTAGCAAAGCACAAATCGTGTCCCCCACCCCTGCTGCCAGCGTGGGGATGGTCCTGGGGAGCAGCAGAGATGTGAGGGATCCACTGGGCTGGGACAGGGGTGGAGGGGCCCAGGGGGAGGAACGGGACCGTGGATTGTCCAGGCAGGGGGCCGGTGAGGTGTAAGCTCTGGGTGGTTGGCGGGGGCGATGGAGATGACGTCCTCGGCTGTGCTTGGGCAGCACACTGGCTTCCCAGCTCATGTCAGGACTGAGGGAAAGTTCCTGTTGCTGTGAAGCTGAACTTAACGTGTTTGGTCTATCCAGTGGAAGTCAACCAGAGGGTGTGCAGGCTGTTCCGATGGTGGAGTTACTGGGAGACGTCATGGCTATCTTCAGCCGTCAGTGCCTATAAAATGAGGGTGGAGGTGCTCTGAGCAGCACCCTCCGAAGCACTTGCTCCTTTCTGGAGAATTGCCTCCATTCTTCCTGAGGAAATGCAGTCTGGGGAAATGGATTCTGTCACTTGGTTTTGCTTTTCTTCCCTACATCGGCATGGTGATGAGCCATCTTGGATTTTCCTTATTGCCTCCTCCTGTTTTTGTGAGCCCTTTGCCACTGGGGAGACCACAGCTCTTTTGCTAGAAGAAAGAGCTTAGTTCAGGTTCTGTACTGTTTCTTCTAATGGCCTGTATGTGACATGTAGTCTGTGTCTGTGCTGCTCAGCATCATAAAAAAGAACCCAACAGACTGATACAGAGATGTTGAGACGAGACAGGGTTAGCAGTTGGCTGCAAGGGCTGGTGCTCGCTGCAGTTGCTTTGCCTCATCCCGGAATGAAACAAGCGCTGGTGCAAAGGGAAGCAGCTTGCTCCTCTTCCTCAGCCTTCGTGGTACTCGCTTGCAGTTCAGATTCTCTCACCGTTTTGCTGGCTCAAAATCAGTCAGGTTGGGACTAGAAATTTCAGCTTAATATCATTATTAATCTTACAGCAGCTTTGAATTTAATTATGCTTTCAGCATGTAATTCCAGAAATGTTTGTAAAAAAAAAAAAAAGGAGTTTCAGTGCAGCAGAGAATGTTTTTCTTGTGTTGGATTGGATATAAGCCTAAATATAACTTGCAGTTGGTATGCTGACTCAGCCACTCTACACTTTGTATTAGGATAGTTTTCCTAGCTTCTGAGTGCAGGATCTCACGTTTCAGCTGTTATTTGGCTATATTTTTATGTCTTCTCTGTCAGAGTTAAGTTATACTGGAGAAAGAGAACATACAGTTCTTGTTGAGAAAGTCTATTACTGTTGTTTAAAATGCATCCAGTACCAATTAAAAAGTCAAGTCTTAATTGTCTCTTTCATCTAATCCACATGCAAAACAAAACCTCATCAAAATAACCGTGCTGACAGGCAAAAAAAATGTATCTAAATGTGTGTTTCCAAGCCAGGATGTTAGAGTTGGCCTCTTTGCTGAAGCAACAGAAATCTTCTGTTTGCATTTCACTGATTTAGATGGAAAGCTCTCTTAAGTGTACTAGCTAATGCTGAGCGAGACGGGCACGGAATGTAACATAGCCCAGCTGCTGTAGTGCTCTGCGGGGAGATATAACGCGCTCTGCGACTCAGTAAGCAGAAGGTAATGGACTGAGGGCCAGTCACAAGTTATCAGGCCCTTCACAACAAGGAGATGTGGAGTTTAACCAGAAGTCTCAGATTGTCAGCCTTTGCAAAGCAGATGGTGTTTCCAAATGCCAAGGCTCCATGTAGAGAGCTGGCTTTTCAGCCTCTGCAGCTCTTAAGTGTTCCCATTGCGATGGAGAGAGAGGACGCTTCAGATTATTAATAAAACACAGTTTAAAGTCTCTCCCTTGGTGGTTGGCATCTCTTTGCAGTTACAGAACTTCTACGTGTGTCTTCGTGTGCTTGGCGTGTTGTCCAAAGGTGCCAGATATTTTCTCTTGCGGCGTTTTTGCAGTTGGGGTCAGAAAACGGTGGTTACGTTTGGCCATCTCTTCCCAATTGCCAAAGGACGAGCTGACTCGCCCATGACCCCTTTCCCTCATCTCTCACTGCTCACAGGCACGCTCCTCCAGCCAGCTGCATTGCAGCAGGGCACGCGTCAGACGGTGGATGCTGTTAGCCTCCGTCCGCACCGAGGATGGGACGGGGTTCTTCCAGCACATGGGTGAGCTTCAGAGCCACTTGTGCTCTGTTTCTACTTTCAGCGTGTTCCTATTTCATTTTGAAAGAGCAGGTTCAGTCAAGAGCGATGTTACCTGGCTCTAAGCTGGAGGCTTAAAAACTTAGGGGTTTGTTCTGCCCTGGTTAGTGCTGGTGGGAGACTGAGTCCCCCCCACCTCTGCTGTAACCTCCTGACGGGCTCCAGCACAGGAGCTGCAAAGACTGCTCCAAAGTTAGTCTGACACCTTCTCTCCCACCTTATGGCTTTGTTGCCTGAATTGGAAAAATCAGTGATTTACATAGGCAGAATGTAACTTTTATGATGTTTTTGCTGATGTCTTGTACAGGTTTCTACCCAGTTCTAACTGTGTTCATCATTAAGGAAAGAAAGCTTGTGAATTACTGTAATTGGTGCCAGTTTTGGTGCTTTACACGATACGAGGCAGTAAAGGCTGTCTGTCTCCCCTCGTGTCTGCTGGGTTCTTGTCTCGGGCCTGTTCTGCTCTGTCCTTTGCATGCTGTTCCAGAATGCAGTTTAGCTGCCTGACCAGAAGGCTATCTTTTACTCTGAAGTCAATAATTATAGCTGTAAGAATGAGTCAGAATGCTGATGCTTCAAAGTGACAGTGTGTTCTGGATCCTTCTTCCTTAAGTGCCACAACAGATGGGTGACAGCTCAAGCAAACTAATGTGATAGCAGGCTCCATGGGTGAGAAGAGCACAGCTTTGTTCTCTGTTATGCTGCTTGGTTTTGTCCTGGGTATCTCCTGGTAAACATTTGCTCACTGTTTTTCTCCTTTCTTGGCAGTAAAGAGGCTGACTAAAACATTTAGAACTGTGAAGGCTCCATCTCCCATGCGTCTGTGAACCTCATTTTTGTCTGGTGAGGAATGCACAAAAAGAGTATATATTTGGTAGGTGGTGATTTTGGAGTCTGAGTCAGACCCTTTCCTTCCTGGGCCATCCTTTGTGATTACCCCTGGCAAATGATGGAAACATACCAGGAGGTGCTGTGTGGGGTCTCTTACCAGGTTCCTCTTTTCCCAAGAGCAACCTTAATTTTTTAGATGAAATCCTGGGAATTTGCTTGAGCAGGGCTTGTGACAGAGAGCAGCCTTTTTGGGGGACGTAGTGTGCAAGGTGAGATGCTTTTCTTCTTGTTTCCAGATGAGTCTTTGGTCTTATAGTCTTGAAGTGCACGTCTTCTTATAGTTTACTGCTGATTTTCATCACTCCGTTCGTGTTGCTGTGGTATGTAAGCTTGTCCAATCCTTTCTCCATAATAATCCCATCCTTCTCTGTGTCAGCAGTGCTGCTTAACTGGGGTTCGTCATCACATCATGAGTAGCTCTCGCTTCCTTTGTGCCAAAGTCACCACTAAAAATTTTTAAGAAGGTTTGTTCTCTTTTCTGCTTTCTGACTCTTACTTAAGAGGAATCTCATCCAAGAACAAGTTATGCAGACAGTCAGCTGAACTCAAATTTGCTTTTAACCTGTTTTCTGTCCTCTCTCTCCCTTTTACGGTCACTTCAAGCTGAGTGTTTTCCCGCAGCTGGTTTCTCGGAGGAGGTGGAGAGTGGTGCTGGTGGAGAGCAATGGCATGTCTTGTCTCCTTGAGGAGTCTGTCCGTTTAGCAGTAAGAGATTAGGAAAAGCTTGCTCTTATTCTGGAAACCCGGGTTTTCCGGGGTGGTTTTCAATGACCATGTGTTTAGCTTTCTCACAGGTGGGCCCCGCTGTGTTGCATCCCTCTGGGCAGGGTCTGGCTGCCCGCGCTGGAGCCAGGGCACCCCGAGGTGCTGGCTGGGAGGGACACAGCATTCGGGAGACAGGGCTGGGGGCGCCGGCTCCTCGGGGCAGTGCTGGTTCTGCCAGCTTCCAGCTCGAGCACCACTGTTTCCAGGGGAGAGATTTAGCTAATTCCATCTTTTTAGTTCCTGAAGCAGTGGGACACTTTCACAGTGACTATAGTGACTGGGTTTTGCAGTTTATGTGTTACTCAGCTTTGTGTCCAATCCAGTTACGCCCCTTGTAATTACTTTGTGTTTTTTCTGCAGAAATCAGTGGTCTCTCCTGTGAGTGCCCTGCTGTGTGTGGCTGTCCATCGATCCCCAGCACTGGCCATGTCTCCAGATGGGAGATAAAGGGCCAAAATACTCACGTGGGGTCACTTAGCTTAGTTCATCCCATCCTTGCTGCCACCACCTTCCCTCGTCATACCAAGAGGGAAACATCAGCCTGTAGCAGCCAGAGATGCAATAGCTAATGCTGATCAATTAGAGCCACAGGCTCACTGGAGCTGAGGAGGGATTTGGCCGGGAGCTGGGCTGACACCAGGGAGCCAGTCCCTCGTGCCATGAGCTCTAGCTGCGCTCACGACTGCAGTGCAGGGGGAGAGGAACGAACTGTCGTCAGCAGCCAGGCGTTTCCTGGTTTGGTCCTGTTTTGTTCTGCCCATGTTTTCTAAATTGCCTTCTCCTGAAGCCTCGTGTCACTAGGGAAGTGAGCAGAATTTTTGAATGACTCGCTTTGATAGAAATACAGGTAATCCAGCCAGAGTGCTTCACGCTGACGTAATGGAACTTGGGTTTTCAATCCCACGTGAGTTTAAAAAATGAATCTGCGAGGTCCAAATTGCCTCAGGAAAACAAATTTCAGCCCTCCTGTTCCAGGCTTACTTGGAAAGCCTCTGTCTTCAAATTTGTCTTTAAAAGTAGAAGCCAAGAGGAGGCTGATGCGCAGGGCCCGATCGCAGCCTGCTGCGCTGGCCGGTGGCCGGGGAAGGCAGCTGCCTCCTGACCCGCCACATCTCTTCCCCCTCAGCACGTTGGTTGTGATACAGAGGTGGACATAGCAAACTGTTTTATCTTAGGGGCAGGGAAGGACCTGAAGCTGTCTTCAGGTACCAAGTAGCTGTGACAAATCTGCAAGCTCTGTGTTTGCAGGGCCTCCTTCAGTGGCTCCTGGATCTCCAGGCCTGTTCATGAGTGTTTGCAAAGGAGCCACATGTATTATTAGCACAGAGTTTAACTGAAGCATAAGTTGTAACATTAGCAGATTCAGAGCTCCTGTTCCCCTGTCTCATAACAAATACAAGATGATTTGACTGAAATTGAAAAGCAAATGTTTTCTCGCTCAGTGTGTTGAGTATGGGCTCTGGAATCACCAGGTATCATTGATGGAAAAAAAAAATAAATAGCATAATTAAAAAGCAGATGGGCATTTTATAAGGCCAGACCATCTGGTTGTTGTGGTGAGTGTGTGCTTCATGTGTAATATAAACCTTCTCTGGGGTTGGCCTGTTAGGCGCGAGGAAGCAGTTCGTTTGAGAGGGGCCGTGCCGTGCCGGCTGTGCCGGGGACGCCTCGGGGTGCTGTGGGGAAGGGGCCAGGCCACGAGCTGCCGAGGGCTGGGCTGCGGGAAAGGCTTGGCATGGCAAAGTGTTGCAGAAGGGTTAGCTCAGAGGAGTGCTTTTGTTGAGCCCGTTTCTGTTATTTTTCAGGAATCATTCACCAGATGAAAGGCGACTATGACACTGCGCTGCGGCTGCATAAGACACATCTGTCCATCGCTCAGGAGCTCAGCGATTACGCGGCGCAGGGCCGAGCCTATGGCAACATGGGCAACGCTTACAACGCTCTCGGCATGTATGACCAGGCTGTCAAGTACCATCGGCAGGAGCTGCAGATCTCCATGGAAGTCAATGACCGAGCCTCTCAGGCTTCTACACACGGGAACTTAGCAGTTGCCTATCAAGCGCTGGGTGCCCATGACCGTGCTCTGCAGCACTACCAAAATCATCTCAACATTGCCCGGGAGCTGCGAGACATCCAGAGTGAAGCACGGGCCCTCAGCAATTTGGGCAACTTCCACTGCTCACGAGGAGAGTACGTGCAGGCAGCCCCTTACTACGAGCAGTACCTGCGCTTGTCCCCAGAGCTGCAGGACATGGAAGGGGAGGGGAAAGTTTGCCATAACCTTGGCTACGCCCATTACTGCCTTGGCAACTACGAGGAAGCTGTTAAGTACTACGAGCAGGATCTTGCCTTAGCAAAGGATCTTCATGACAAACTGAGCCAAGCCAAAGCCTATTGCAATCTAGGCCTGGCCTTCAAAGCCTTGATGGACTTCAGCAAAGCAGAGGAGTGTCAAAAGTACTTGTTATCCCTGGCCCAGTCTCTGAACAATTCCCAGGCCAAATTCCGAGCTCTGGGGAATTTAGGGGATATTTTTGTCTGTAAAAAAGATGTAAATGGTGCAATAAAGTTTTATGAGCAGCAGTTGAGCTTAGCCCATCATGTTAAAGACAGGAGACTGGAAGCCAGCGCCTATGCAGCCTTGGGCTCTGCATACAGAATGATACAGAAGTGTGACAAGGCTTTAGGTTACCACACGCAGGAGCTGGAGGTGTACCAGGAGCTGGGAGATATGCCGGGCGAATGCAGAGCACATGGTCACCTTGCTGCAGTGTATATGTCACTTGGGAAGTACACCATGGCCTTCAAGTGTTACGAAGAACAGCTGGAGCTTGGGCAGAAGTTGAAGGACCCCAGCATAGAAGCCCAAGTCTATGGTAACATGGGCATTACCAAGATGAATATGAATGTCATGGAGGAAGCTATCGGCTACTTTGAACAGCAGCTGGCCATGCTGCAGCAGCTCAGTGGAAATGAATCTGTGTTAGATCGGGGCCGAGCATATGGAAACCTGGGAGATTGTTACGAGGCTCTGGGAGATTTTGAGGAAGCTATAAAGTATTACGAACAGTACCTGTCTGTGGCTCAGAGCTTGAACCGTATGCAAGATCAGGCAAAGGCCTACCGGGGCTTGGGCAATGGGCACAGGTAAGAAGTGCTGTAATCTGTTCTAATGACAAACAGTGACGTACAGGTACAAATGGATGCATTGTGTTACTGATGGGGTGTGTTCTTGTGGCCATTGTACACGTGCACGGGGATGTGGCATAGGAGTGAGTGACAGAGTCCTCTGGGTGCTGAGGACTGTGCTACCGGCTCAAATAACGAAGCTGATGTTGCTCCGCCCTGAGAGGAAGAGAAGTGTTTAGGGTGGCAGAAGGGGGAGGCTGATGCAGAAGGGGGTGGTGATGTCTTCTGGGGGGAGCATTTTTCTCTGCCTGAAAGATTTGAGCTGGCCTCTGGAGGAAATGACAAAACCCCTTCTTTCAAGAAAATAGTGGCAAAATAAATGCTGTTGTTTTCTTCCCTTGTAGGGCTATGGGAAGTTTGCAGCAGGCTCTGGTGTGCTTTGAGAAGAGGCTCGTGGTGGCACATGAGCTGGGGGAGGCATTTAACAAAGCCCAGGCCTACGGGGAGCTGGGGAGCCTGCACAGCCAGCTGGGGAACTACGAACAAGCCATTTCTTGCCTGGAGCGGCAGCTGAACATCGCTCGGGAGATGAAGGACCGAGCTCTGGAGAGCGATGCCGCCTGCGGCCTTGGTGGGGTCTACCAGCAGATGGGGGAGTACGACACAGCCCTGCAGTATCACCAGCTGGACCTGCAGATTGCGGAGGAGACCAACAACCCCACGTGCCAGGGCCGGGCCTACGGGAACCTGGGCCTGACCTACGAGTCCTTGGGCACCTACGAGAGGGCGGTGGTTTATCAGGAGCAGCACCTCAGCATTGCAGCACAAATGAATGACCTTGTAGCCAAAACTGTGTCTTACAGCAGTCTGGGGAGGACTCATCACGCCTTGCAGAACTACTCTCAGGCTGTGATGTACCTGCAGGAAGGTAAGGGGCTGAATTAGGTGACACAGCATGCAGTGGTAGGTGCGGGGGGACAGGAGGGAGGCCTGAGGGTATGGAGAGAAGTGAGGAACTGTGAGCCTGGCACTAAGAGGATGTGTTTGACAGTGGCCTTTGATGCAAAAGCTCTTGCAGACTTCCATAGCTGCTCTTGAGCATCTGTGTGAGTAGCTGTCCAAGCAGGCTGTTATGCCACGTCAGTCGGAGCCTTCCTGGCATCCTGTAGCCAAAGCATTGCAAAGCACGATCTGTGCCTTCCTGGGGACATCTCAGCTGGCTCTGAGCTTGAATCCAGACTGCAGCTGGCAGAGTCTCTTTATAAGCTCGTTTGTGCCGAAGCCTACAGTGTGTGAACCTTCTCTACAAAATAGCATTGCGTACCAGGAACTGACTCTGGGAAAACCACGTCAGGTCACGATGGATCTCTCTGGTCCTGAGAGCAGGTCTCAAACTGATGTGTGCCTTGCTGGTAGCCACCTGGCTTTTCCTTCTGTGTTCAAGCGGGAGTGAGACCAGGTGGGTGAGTGTCCTCTAAACTGTGAGTGAAACCAGGTTGTGTTTGAGAGGGGGGTGAGGGAGGTTCAGCCCTCAGTGTCCGTGAGCCATCTGCCGATGCTGAGCGCCGGGGACAGCACTGGCTTGTGAGTTGTACTGCTGCAAGGGATTCCAGCGTGCAAGCAGCATCTGTTCAAGGTGGTGGCTCTCTGATGGAGGAGATGAGCAGCATAGCTGGAGTGTATGAAGCTGGAAGCCGAAGGATTAATTACATCAGTTAGTCTGGTTTTCCTGAAACTGACCTTGGCAGGATTCCAGTATGCTGAGGGAATTCAATTAAGTTGGAAGGGGAAAAATTAAATACAGCTCCTTCTCCTGGTGTGACGCAGAATTCCTGAAAAGCCTGCAAATGCTAGCTGCTGCGGAGCTGCGTGGTCATGACAGGGTCCCCGCTCCCCAGTCCGCGGGAAACCTGAGGTGCCTAAGAGGAGGCATCCCTGTTTGTCAGCAGGGCCCACGGAGGCGAGAGGTTTGGAGCGTGGTGGAAGGCGGGATGACACAGAAGGTGCTTCTGGAAGTGAAACGAGCTCCAGGTTGTTCACGCCAGGACCCTGCCCTCTGCCCTGGCTCGGTACATGAGCCACACAGAGTCTGCCAGAAGGCTGGAGAAAGCTGGTGGGAAACGAGCCAGTAATGTGGCAAGAGGTGTCTTTTCTGGCAGCGTTTGGCAGCTGAATGTGATTTTTGGTTGTCTGTGTGGTTTTTAAGGTTTAAAAGTTCAACTTTTGATAGGGGCTTACTGAGTGTGTCTCAGGGGACTGCCCCTTAACGTCGCTTAGGGAAGTCTTGGTCCATGGAAATGTCTGTCTTGCTGAGGCACCTCTCACTCTGGTGCCGATTCGAGTGTCGGCAGACTCGACACTGGCACTGCCCTGCTCAGTGTCCCACTGCTCAGCAGCTCCGTGGCCGTCTCTGCCTGCCATGGCAGCCTGGGAGGCCGGGGGCCACCTGAGCCAAGAGCCCGCCAGGCTGCTGAGGCAGAATCGCTCCAGAATGGCCAAAGCACCCTCTCCCCTTTGGCCCTCTCTCACTTTGACTCCTTTTCAGGACTGAGGCTGGCAGAGCAGCTGGGACGCAGAGAAGATGAAGCCAAAATCCGCCACGGCCTCGGCCTCTCCCTCTGGGCGAGTGGGAACCTGGAGGAGTCTCAGCACCAGGTATACCATGGTCTGCCCCGTGATGGCCAGCTTGTGTCCTCTGAGCCCTTCGGGTCATTCCTGTCCTCAGGGGAGGGAATGAATGTCTGGCGCGTGCTGGGGAGGGTGTGTAATGCACTGAGCCGACTCAGGCCCGTGTGCCGTTCTGCTCCATCCGAAGTCACCTCCCCTCTGCCAGGGATGCTGCCATCCCGAGGGGCTGTCTGAGGCAGACCTCCCCTGCCTGAGGGTATGTTGGCCCTGGATCCTCCTGCTCTCCCAGCCGGTGCTTTGTGCTGTGTAAGGAAGTCACTGTGGCTGTTTTCCCTCCCAGCTGTACCGGGCCTCGGCACTGTTTGAAACCATCCGACATGAGGTGCAGCTGAGCACAGATTACAAGCTGTCACTCTTCGACCTGCAGACATCCTCCTATCAGGCCCTGCAGCGAGTACTTGTCAGTCTCGGTAAGAGATGCCATCATATGCTGAGCTGAACTCCAAGCCCATGCCATCAGTTCAACTGAAGTTGCGGGGGGGCAGTTCATGATACGCCTTCGCTCCTCATCTGTCCAATACAGCACAGCATTTCTTTGCCAGGACAGAAATAAGGGTCTCCTGCTTTGGGTGTCAGGTGCCTTTGGATCTTCTTTCTTGCTTTGTCCATTCATTTGCCTTTCTGTGGCTCGTTTTCCCATGTTAGTACCCGTGTTTCCCCGTGTTAGTACCTGCAGCCAAGATGATCTATGAAACTGTGTTCCGGCTACTCTTTCCAGAATAAATGCTGTGACCCTGGTTTCCCAGGCGTTAGTTTGGGTTGGGATAGCAGCTGTCCCTGTTCCTGCTCATTGTGCTGCAGACCACATTGGTGTCAGGTCTGAGAGATGGCTTTGTCTTTTCAGGGCACCATGATGAAGCGTTGGCAGTAGCAGAGAGAGGACGAACGAGAGCATTTGCTGACCTGCTTGTGGAACGTCAGACTGGGCAACAGGACTCTGATCCCTATTCTCCAGTGACCATTGACCAGGTCCTGGAGACAGTGAATGGCCAGAGGGGACTTGTTCTCTACTACTCACTGGCTGCAGGTTATCTGTACAGCTGGCTGCTGGCTCCTGGGGCAGGTGAGGTTCTTCTTGGAGATGAGACAAAGGGAGAATTGTACCATTTGTAGCTTGGAATGAATCTGGGACCAGAGTGAACATACGAGGGAATCCTTTCCATCTAGTACGTTAAAGCTGAATAGACTGGAAATGATGGCATAGCCACAGCAATAATGACTTGGAAGTGCTTATTCAGGGCTTTGATGCTCACCTGGAGATGGAAATGTTTCACATGTTTAATATTTCCATTTTTCAACCTCTAATCCGTATATATTTCCCACAGGGCAGAGCATAGCAGTAATGAGATTCCAAGTATGTTGGCTCTGTGAGAGTCTGCTATGCATAAGAATCCCTACTTTAATTATATTTCTGTGCCTTATCCTTTCAAAAGCTTTTGACGTTTATTCGCTGAAGTGGATTGCAGAAAACAGAAGGGCGTCCCTGCTTCCTGATATGCCATTGAACTGCCTGATCCTCTGAATTCTTCTCATATGAATGTGGAAACACTTATCACAGAGGAGCAAGGAGGATTAATTTGAAGAGGATTGCTTTTTGCAGACAGCTGTTGTTCATTATCTAATAAAGTGATGACTGTAAATTTTCATGAGTCCTTTCTGGATATAATTTAATAATTGCAGTCCTTCACCATGACAAAGCTAAAGAGATAAAAAGCAATATTTAGATTGCACCAAAAATGCTTCAGGAAGGGAAGCAAGCGTTCACACGTGCTTGACTTCAGATGGGGTGACAGCGATTGGAGGATATGCTTTTTGGGGGCGTTTTGCTGTGTAGCATGTATAAGTGTAAAATGGTGGTGTCCTGCTATGCGTCCAGTCACTAATTGGCTCTTCAGGCCTGTAGTTGGCACAAAAAAATGCCAGTAATTCTATAGTATTAATATCAAGCTGAACTTACTAAAATGATATGGATCAGAAGTATAGGGTTTGCCTCTAGGCTTCATGACCAGTCTCCCTCCTCCTTGCCCAAACTGGGTCTTGTGAAAAAGCAGTTGCGCTCTTCAAGTGCGTGGGTTTGCGACTGCCTCCTCGAAGGCACTGTCAGGTGCTGGGAAGGAGAGGGGCTGCGGTGCTTCAAGGGTTCCACTTGAGCAGCTCTGCTGGGGAGCTCTTCAGCAGTGACTCTGGCCCAGCCACAGTGACCTCGTCTTGTGTCGTTAGTGCTGACAGAGAGCGCAGCGTCAGTGGCAGCCCGGGATCCTCATTATCCCGCTGAGATGGGACCCTTGGAGCCTCTTCGCTGATTCTGTCTTTGCTGCTGTTACTGCAGAAGGAGTTGCTTTATTCTTTATTCATCCACTCTTCTTAACTGGTTTAATAATTTATGCTGTCAAGGCAAACAGGGCATCCAGAACAGCCTTTTACTGTTGATCACAGGCTGTAGAATTAATTATATCAGAAAGGATATGCCAGTCTGAGTGGAGGAAGGTTTTATCTGCAGGAGTAGTTGAATTCTTAACAAAACAGTGAGTGTCCTTTATCTGGTTTACCCATTGTGAAATGCTATCTTTTTATATTTTAGTATGCATTAATCCATCTTTTTCTTTCTTTGTATATAATGTATTTTCATGCATATGAGTGAAATGAAAAATCTTTGTGTGATGTGAGGAGGTTCTGCTGTAGTAATAACACTTTTGTTCGGCATTTGAGCCTTGTGTGTTCAATTTGTGTGATCAGAGGCTATTAGTAGGTATTTTTCATGCGCGTCTATTGAAATGCGAATTACTCTGGTAGGTGCTTGTCTGAAAGATCTGTTTTATAATTTATATAAAACTGCTGCAATAGCAAATGCATTCTGAGCATCTCATAAAAGCACTGCTCTGCCTTTGTACTTTTGAGCCATCATTTGCAAAGCACAATACCAGATTTTAAAAGCAAGGCTGTAATACGGAATGCTGGAAAAGCCCTGTGGAGACGTGGCACGGAGTGCTTTGCCCCAGTTGTACTCAAAATGCCAAATGCTGTGCCACTTCCTAGGCAGTTGCTGGCAGTGCTCTTTCTGCCCTGCAGAAATAACCTCATGATTCTGGTGCCTTGTAGGAATTCTGAAATTTCATGAGTATTATCTGGGTGACAGCCTGACAGAAAATGCTGGGGAATTCCATGAAGCCAACAGCGTGACCCTGCAGACAATAACAAACTCGGCGCTGGAACAGTACATCTCAAGTGTGCGGGAGGCTCTGGGAGTGGATTCCTACTATACCCGGTAAGTTGGGGAGGGGGCTCTAACATCCTGGTTCCTGCTCTCCCACCTAAAAGCAACTTATAACAGTCTGGGATGAGCTAATCGGCTGAGAAGTCTGAGAACTGAGAGTCAGAGTAGGGGCAAATTTTCATTGCAGGCACGAAAAAATTGCTTTATTTTTGTATCCATGGCCATTTTTCTGCCAAGTAACTCTATGTGCACATGCAAATAAGGTTTGAACCCATAGGCTGGGTAATGAATCTATAGATCGGATGAGGAGGCAGATGCCATGTCTGACTGTATATGGGCAGATTCCATCCTACTTACAGTTTCCAGTGTAATTAATTCCCCTTCAAAGGTTTACTTATGAAAAACTGCAAATACCACAGGAATTCCACCCCCCTCCAAATATGTTCCCTTGTGGCCATAACTGAGTAAATAATTTACAGTGAATTAATCTGTCTGATGAATTTCAGCAAAGAGGGAGGAACCTTACTCCAGTTTATTACTCAGATAGGTTCCACAACTGTGTTTCCTCATTTTTTTTATCCTATGGATTTATCACAAGTCAGGCTTTTTTACTTATTTATACTCAATCTCATGATCTCTTATGGTGTTTGGTTTGATTTATTGATTGGATGAGTATAGTTTCTATGCTGATATTTACAAGTAGTTTTTCCTCTGAATGCTTCTGTCTGAAAAACAGAGTTGGGGATGTCCCTGTCTTCGTGTGTTCTTTTTGAGTGAAGCATACAGGGGAAAGGATGTGGCGACAGTTCAGTGTGCTGTTATAAGTGAACCTTGCTACCTAGTCTGAAATTGCTTTGGTTTTGGTGGGTTAGTAGCACGCCGGCAGTTTGCAGGTCTAGTTTACTACTAGTAGGAAGGGGACCTATATGTATGTGTTGGATGATTTGTTAACCAGCCCCCAAAATGGTGCGAGTGGAGACACAGGCTCTTTCAGGTTATACGGTGGTTTAGGCTTTTTTTTTAAACCATTTTGCTTTTTTCTGCAGCACTGAGATTTGTGAGTGAAACACTCTTGAGTCCCCGAGACTGTGGACAAACATCCTCTGGCCCAGCTTTGATGGTGAAAGCACTAACGGTGCCATTAGCAGCCCGTGCTCGAGGTTGCCACTCTTCAGGTCCCTCTCTGCGCGTGACCCGCCGTCTGCAGGGACAGTGAACGCCTGAGCCAGGGGTTCCACGTAATGATGTTGACCAAGAAAGAGGAAATGATGACATCGATCCTCAAATCGATTTGTGCTCAGGGTTCTGTGGGCAACTGGGAAACTGTTCAGCTCTCCTAATTAGTCCTTGTTCATTTTTTGTAATAGCTACCATAGGCAGCAAATGCAGCTGCGTGGGTGAGACTGCAGCGGCGTGAGTTAGAGCGTTGCTGTGCAGAAGGCAGCAGTAAAACCAAGCTGTGCTTTGTAGTCCACTCACCAGCAGTGTCCTCGGCTTCCTGCTCTTGATGCTGACACCTTAATCTTACAAGACAGGAATTTTCCATCGGATCAAAATAAGAGTGTAATCCCAGGCCTGAAGTTTCCCATTAGGTGTTTCAGCTATGTAGAACGGTACCAGATTTCCTGCTTGCTTTCCCCAGGGCTTGCTCCGGTCTCTCACAGACAAATTAATTCTCCCCTTGGGGCAGGGAGAACATGACACTTGGTTGAGTTACGCCCCCAGCAGCAGTAACCAGCTTGCTGGGTTTGAAGCTCTGAGAGGGCTGTGGACACGTGTGCTCAGCACAGATGGTGAGTCTGAGTCCCTCTGTGCTTTTGCTTCACGGGAGCATCTGATGCCGGAAGGGAGCTGGAAGGCGTCAGAGGTTGTGGATTCAGGTCTGGTAGATTGCTTTTGTTGTTTTCACAGGTTTAAAAGTAAATTAAACAATGTGTGTCTATGTTGGGATACTGAATGTGTCCTGAAAGGTTTGCAAGGCAGGATGGGCTCAGGTTGTGGTGACGCATTCTTTTGGTTTTACCTTTCTTTAGGGAACTGAAGAGAAAGCTCTGCCTAAGTTTCTTTAGTTGTTTGGTTTTTTTCCTGTACCAAAAGAAATACTGGATTTGTGAAAGTTTGGGAAAAGGTGTCTCTGTCAGATAAATCAGTGGCGCAGTGCCAGGCTTATCTTTGCTTCTCAGTGCTCTCGGTGCTCTGGCGTTGCTAGTCCAGGGAACGCATGCACTGGGCTCCCCAGCCTGGCCTCCTGCTCCTGGAGCCTGATTCTGGGCTCGAGCCAGCTTGCAGAGTTGTTTCAAAGAGCCACTGCCAAGCTGTTTAGTACGAGCACGGGGTTGCGAGTCAGGAATCGGTGCTGTGCACTTCATGTGCGACCTCTGAGGTCTGGCCAAGCCTTGCTGCTGTTGTCCGTCTTCTCCGAGAGAGACAGCAGCTCTCCTGCCTTAGGCCACTGCGAGAGATGTGAGAGCTGGGACAGTCGTGGCAATGAAATGGCGTGGCCTCTCTGGCTTACCCTCTGCCAAGAGGGCAGCTTCAACCCTCTGGCATGGGGCTGTCCCCTCTGCTCTTGGGCCGGGAGCGTTTCCCTGCTGTGATAACCCGCTTCTCTGGCAGGACTGTGAAGGCTTTGGGGCCTCTCCGGTTCGGGTATGGGGACAGGACTGGTGCTGCCACAACACGGACTGCCAAACGGCTCTGTGTGTCTGTGTGTGTGTGTTTATACACCTTTTCTGTGGTTCCTCGGGGAAGAGTCCGAGATGAGTTGTTGCTGGGTGTCTGTGGGCTGCACTCAGGGAACACGGACGGTGTCCCTGGGCTGGGCTGTGCAAGAGCTTAAATAGCAGAAAGTTTGAACAGAAATAACATGTTCCCATTCAAGTATACAAAATGCTGAAAAGCAGACATTATTCCTGCTCGTCCAGGAACATCGGAGATAAAAGAACTGTGACGCTTTTAAAACTGTCAAGAAAAAAATCTGCAGAATGACACTGCCTGAGCCTAGCGTGATTTCAGCTCAGTCATTAGCCAAGAAAGCTTACTAAAATAAAAGACAAAAAAAAAATCAGGGATCTGTATCTCAGTGTGCTGCTTGGAAGGTTCTTGGCAGCTGGCTAAACATTTATATGCAGTTTATGAATGGAATTCATTTCCCAATAATTGTCTGTATTCGTATAACGCCTTCAGGCCTGAGCACTATTCCTGGCGTTAAGTTCGACTTCAATAGAGAAGTTTATCACCTGCGCTACCAGAAAAGCGTTTGTTCAGAACACTGCCAGCTTGAGAGGAGATCTCAGGATTTTTTGCTGTGTTTTGGGGCCGTTGGATTTTTTTGTTTTAACAGGGTGGCTGTTGTGTCAGTCTCCTAAAGAACACAAGACGTTCTTTTCCCCACTTCAGTTGAAATCTGCCCCAACAACTCCCAGCCATGCGGCGAATTGAATCTTACCCTCTAGATATGCATATGCACAACTGAAATCTGCAGTTATGCCTCGGGTAACACATTTGCAGAGACTTTTTTCAGTTCCATTAACCGTTTGTCACCACAGATTCTCCTCCTGGCAAAGGGAGTTCTTTGGTCTTTAGGTTCTGGGATGAGTTTTTAATTTACTGTGATGTCAGTGTCCTCCTCCCTTCGTGGTGATGGTAGTGGTATGGTTTTGGTTAAGGGTTCTGGGTTTAATGCTTGCCTCTGAGATCATTGGGCTGGTGTGGTATGATCGCAGGCAGAAGCTCTTTCCCCACTTCAAAATTATATGCAGGGAATTAAACAAACAAATCTTGCCTGTTCCATGTGGGTGAACGTCATGTTCTGCTTTGAAACTCTTTCCCCACATGGACCAAGTGTTTCCCTCCAGCATTGCTGGCTGCCACCACGCTCCAGCGCACCAGACCCGCAGGAGAAGCTGTCATCTGCAGCCCGTCGAACCTGTTCTCTGCCTACCAGCAAAGAACAGAGGGACGTAAATATGTATGGCACACGTGGAAACTTTTCTTTGACTCTGACATCTCAGTTCATAGCTTGCTTAAGAGCACTGTGGTTGTGTGCTTTTGTGTTCAAATTTAAGTGTCATTGCCTTCTGTAATACCGTAGGCATGTTTGTAGGTGCTGTTGTGTCTCCGGAGCGGCACATCTTCCCGTTTTCTGCTCCTGGAGAGGAAGGGATGCTGTCATGGGTTGTGTCGTCAGGATTTTGCTGTGGTGGTGTTCAGTTCCACACTGCAGCCTTTGCTTTCCACTAGAAATGGTTCCTTTCAGCTGGTCTAATTAAGCTGACAAAAAAACCTCATAAAGTGTGAGAGACTTTAAAGTCTGCTTGAACTTGTGTTGGGACAGACTCCTTTCTCTTTAGGGAGAGCATGTGGCCTCTTTTGGGTTCATGAACTCAAGATTTTTGCCTCTTTAAGGAGCTCCAAATACTCATTGTGAGTGTTACTCAAAACTGTGCCAGGACTCCAGACCAAGCCTGCAGCTGGAGGAAGAACATGCAGGAGGCAGCTGTTGACAATGTTTTCTTTTCCCTTTCCCCGCCCCGCCCCTTCCCCGGCTGTTGTTCTGCTAGCCCCATTTCAGTGTTCAAGAAGTGATTGTCTTTTGTCAGGACTTATTGTTTCAGGTTATTAAATTATATTGACCTGGAAGTGTGCTTACAAGATACCCTGTGGTCCATACAGCAACACAGGGACAGCTCTAGTTACCTGCACAAGTTCGTGTTGTGCGTTAATTCAATTCGTGTGCTCTTTATTGGAAAATGTGCCCTTGAGGACAGGCTCAAAGTTATCAGGAACCCAAAAGGAAACAGAAATGAGATGCAAGGTGGCTTCAGCAGGTAGCATAACAGGTTTAGCTTAAGTGTACAAATCCCAAGGTCTGTGATGCGCCGTGTAATATGCAAATTAATTATTAGATTAAAGGGAGGTGACGTTAAGAATAGTTCTGTTTGCCTGCTGCTTTTAGAAAGAAGAGAAAACATTAACAGCGATTTGACAGAAAATCTACACTGAGATGATAATTTAGATATTAATGCCAGGAGATGGAAAATTTAGAAATTGTGGGCTCTGTTTCTCTCTGTATTGCTGCTGTCCTAGTGGCATTGATAAAATTTTTTCTCTGTGCCTTCCCTGTTTGTATAACAAGAGCAGCAACACAGCTCCCTTTTTTACGTTCCACTTTGCCAGGGAAGGAAGCATACAAAGCTTGGAGCTATTCTTGTGGAAATCTGAAAAGGATGCAGATTTGTTCATAGGCAAACGCCTGTTTGTAGGCAAATCAAGGGCTGAGTTGGTGTTCCCTGCAGACCTAGCTTTTCTGTGTTCTGCTACAGCTTCAAAAGTCCCTCCCTGCAGTGCGTGGCAATTTGGGTCCTGTATTTCCATCAGTGTGTGCCACTCTAAATCTTGAAGAACGCCTAGGAGAAGAGGAGGGGTTGGGGTTGTTACTCTCTGGCATTCCTAACAGGGGGAGGTGATGCAATCCAGGGAAAACTTTACTTTAGCATTTGTCTGAGGTTGTTTCTCTCAAACTGGCTGGGCGTTTGTCACAAAGCTGTTGCTCTGTCTTGCATCAATGACTCCTTCACGGTGCTGTTCCCCCTGCAGAGCCTGTGCCAGTAGCGAGACTGAGAGTGAAGCTGGGGATATCATGGACCAACAGTTTGAGGAGATGAATAACAAGCTGAACTCCATGACTGATCCGACTGGCTTCCTGAGGATGGTCAGCAGGAACAACCTCTTGAACAGGTGAGAATACAGCACTGCACTGTGGGGGTCAGTGAGCAGAACGAGACGTCTTGGTGACGGGCTTCTCTCAAAATGGCAAGTTTAGGGTGCAGCCGATGCCATTGCTCATGGTCTCCCTGTTGCCCCAAATCCTGGGGGCACAGAGCAGCAAACTGCTAATGCCCTTTACGGTTGCAGCAACCATCCATTCTTTACAGCATGGATGTATGGGGAATGTTAAGCATCTCTCTTAGGAATAAGGTCCACATGTTAGTACTGTGGTGCAGCACTCTCCCCTTCTGAGCAGAGGGGCCCTTAGGCATTTCCCCTTTGTCCTTTTCCTTTGTGTTCTTGTGGTGCAGTGAGAATTCCACCCTCCCTCAGGAGAGCTCTGCATCTTGCTCTTCATGGGATTGAGAATCCATTACTGCCTAGTGTTGCATGTGCATCCAGCCTGGGAGCTTTGAGTGCCTGGTGGCTTTCCACAGAAAGGTGGCCGACTGGGGGTTGATCTTGTTCTACAGACTCAAGTGTTGGATACGAGGGACAAAGAAGCCCTGCCAGGTCCTGGAATGGCATAGGGTCCTATTGCTCCTTCTTTAGAAATAGACATTTTCGGTAGGAAGGAGGCAGAACAAGGACTGAAAGTGTCATTGTGCCTCTTGTGGAAGGGAGGACCTCAGGCACTGGCAGAGACCTAGGTAGGACTATGTATGTCACTTAAGAGCTCAGTAGCTTCTTTTGGGAGATGTAGGGGGTGGCATCTTCATTGCGTTTCTAGGTGAATTAGATAGCTTAAGGTGATAGCCAGCAAGGACTTGTCAGCAATTGTTAAGTGACAACTCTGTCCTGAGGGACAGCCATTTCGAATTTGCTCTTCTCCTGGCCAAGCACTATTTTTGACTGTCTGAACAATTGCAAGGGAACTCAGTTTTGTCCCTGCTGTCTGTGAGGTGTGGTGCTTGGAGCTCTCTGCTACACACTTATTATGGAAATACTTCTTTCTGTTGATCTTCACTGTTGTACTGATTAGCTGGGTACGTGCTGCGTTTCCAGAGTTACAGGACTGTGCGCTAGCAGCGCAGTCTCCACTCATTTTCTGCCTCTTACGGCTTGATCAGGTCTCAGTCTTTCATATTACTGTGCTAATTAGGGCAAGCATTTGAAAGGAAAATTAAAGACAGAATTTTTCCAGTGTTACCACTCCCCCAGCGGAGAGGGGCTACATGACGCAACGCAGAGTTTCTGGCTAGATCTGTGCTCCAGCATGGATTGTAAGCGCAGGATACCCCAGGCCTTTCTCAGCTGGAAAAGAAAATGCGATCAGCCTGCAGCGTTGTGAGCCATCGTTGGAGCTTGTGAGCTGTAACAGCATCCCCATGAAACTGGGAGCTGCCTGTTGGCACCGACAACTGGCCTGTTTTTCTTTCCAGAATCCGCATGTATATCTGTTCAAGCTGCTGCACGGATGATGAACTACGAGTACTTTCTAGTTTGGGATCAAACAGGCGGATCCCCAGGATTGCTGAGATGTTTTGCTAGTTCATCGGGCTTAGGAGGACAGGAGGATGCCCCTCTGGTTACAGGGGAAAAATGTGATCCGGTTCTGCTCCAGGGTATGCTAATCCTCAGGAACACTGCAGAGGCCAGCCATGCGGCATCTGTGTCTTTCTGCTCTTCCAGGTGCATTACCTTGAGCCTACATCCAGGAGCTTACCTGGGGTGCCTTGTTTGCAGCTTTCAGGAGAAACTCAGGGATGGGGCAACTTGGGCACTCAGTTAAAGGCACCCTCACAAGAGCATCAGGAGGAGCAGACATGTCTTTGATGTTCTCGCCATGAGCACTGAGATGAAGAGAACGAGAAGACACTTCTGTATAGCCTGCCTGCCACCATTTGCCTGCAGATGGGGGCATACTGGGGGGCTGTAGCAGCAGAGCTAATGCTGCCACATCTGTTTTGCACCTGGCTTCCTGAGCCCTGAATTCAGAGTAGATGTTGTGGTCCTGCCCAAGCCTTTCAATACCTCCTGTGCTTAACATCTGCTCCGGTCCCATAAGTGATCAACTGGAGACTGCAGAGTCTAGAAGGACACTGTAGCCAACATTAGCTGGCCTCTTGCTATACTGTGTGGTTCTTTATAATTAAGCTGTGTAGAGGGTGGCTCACAGCATGCAGCACTGCAAGCTTGGCACAACAAGGAGACGTCCTTGCAAGAGCCCTGAGGCTTCAGGAAGGAAGCAGCCGAAAATCTCCATGGAAGAGAGCTAATTAAGAAATAAAGTGGGAGCAAGCAGAATTTCTGCGCGCTGGCCTAGAGCTCTAATAAGGAACTGTGAGCTCTTAGACTTTGGTTAAGCAACAGAATTGAGTGGTTAGCAAGAGCACAAGCTGTGATCTTGCAGCTCCAGGCTCCATCTCACCTCCCCTGTGCAATGGCCTTTCTGCCAGTTAGTTCTGGAGTGAGTTCATGTCACCGTAGGTCAGTGCTGAGTGGACTGTGGCTGCTGTAGTGCTTCAGAGGGTGGTAAAAGTGTGGCTCACAAGCAGCGATTGAAGGTATGGCATCTGTTTGCTTTGGCTTCTGCCGCTGCAGGGGACAAAGAGGAGTAGGGCCTGTGTGGAGCTGAGAAAAAGAGCTTGTCTTCCCTACTGCCAAGGCAGGCCCTGCGTTCCTCATGTGGGGCCTGAATGCATGTTCACATCTTGTGCTTGAATGTTGGAGATCCTCGAGGGAGTTTGCATGGCTTGGGGCCAGTGCAAGTTCCCTCACGCACAGGAATTGCACATGCTGTTAAGGTCCCATGTTAGAAAATGAGGCCCTGGAGATGCTGGGACTCTGGAGCCATCCAGTCTCCATGTCTGGCAGCAAGCGGGTGACTGAAAGGAAGCCCTTGATTTGGGACGGGGGCCCTCTGGCTGCTGTCATCAGGTAACCTGGCTTTTAAGCAGAGAGAATAGTATAATTTTTTGGCAGTTCTGCTTAGAAAGCAAAAATGTGGGGGTTTGGCAGTTAACTTAAGGAACTTCTGAGGAGAAATGGACTTGGGAGGAGAAAGAAGCACTGAAGGGACGCTGCAGTGATCTCAGTACTGGGCAATAGCTGTCTAAGCTGTGGATGTCCCTGATACAGCCCCCAAGACAGTCCCAGTTGCTCTTACACAACTTCTGTTTTCTCCACTCCTTAGGGCTCTTAGACTTTTGTTGGGTTTCCAGATTAAAATCTGATTTCCTCCCTGCTAGTCGCCTTCTGCTCCAGCAAGGGACTTGATCGCTGCCTGTACCTGAGTATAGCTCCCCCACCTTTTCTTTGGCCTCTCCACCATCATGAGGATACAGTTCTCCTTCCATGTACCTGCAGAAAACATGAGAATCAGCCCTGACGCTGCTCAAAGGGTCAGATACGCTTCCTTGAGAGCAATTTTTGCAATGCAGCGTGGTGAGAATTTGTAAAAGGCAAATTGGGAGGTAAGGAGCAAAATAACTGGAGATGCATATTAACTTCTGCCAAGGCCATTGCTATCTCCCAGCTCCCCTTACAATTGCAAAGAGTTTGCTTTTTCCAGCAGTCAGCATGCTCAGGGTTCATGGCCAATCCTACAAGCATAGTTGGAGATTTCCAGAGCAAGCTCAGTGCCGCAGTAAGAGCAAAGTCTCTGTGAATCCAGCCAGAGGAATCTAGCAGAAGGTGGTTACAATTCACATGGAGCCTCAGCAGTAGTGAAACGTGGCCATCGCCAAGATACTGCTTCATCTTTTTTTGCTCAGGGTTTCATCCTGGTGACCATCATGTGATGACTGAGCATTTCTCCTGTTGGTGTGGGACCCCGCCTTTGTGTTGATTTTGGCCTTGTTGGCTGTGCTTATGCCATGGGCCACCCCAGCAGGACCCCGTCCCACAGTACCCAGTGAAGTGAGCAGGGCAGATCTGGGGACGGCAGCCAGAGTCAGCCAAGAGTCCAGGTCATCAGGCAAGTGCCTGGTGATGAGGCAAGTCTGAAGTCAAGCCAGGTGTGCAAGTCAGGATCAGGTCTGGTGGTGGTAACTGGGGTGAGGCACAGCCCACCGATGGTTGTGCAGGTCCACTGGGAGAGGGCATCCACTCTGGAGCATAAGGATAGGGGTGTACCAGGGAAGCTCTCTGGCCCAGGACAAAGCGAGGTCTTTGGAAGGCAGATAGGAAAGCCATAGCTGGAGAGTCTCATCTCTGTCTGGTTCTCTACCATAGGGGGTGCAGTGCTGTGGCTGCCCAAGCACAGACCACACAAGCAGAGAGTGCAGGGTGGTCTGTGGGTTTTGTGCAACCACTGGTGGGTTCTGGAGATAATTGCAGATCCTTGAAAGCATCCACAGGGAGCTCATATCTGAATGTTTTCTGGAGCTTCCCACAGCTTGGTTTTGTAAGCGTGTCAAGACTCTGAATGTGGATTCGGGGCTGCATCGCTAGGAAGGGTCTTTTTCAGAAAGGCTTGGAGAATGAGAGGCCTGATGGGCATCCATAGTCCTGAGGGCTGTCGGACCACTGCAGCAGTGAGTCTGACTCCCGGCTCTCCAGAATGGCTGTGCGTGGTCATGAGTAGTATCTGACTCATCCAGAGTCCTGACGAGGGCCAGGGCAAGAGCAGCTCTGTGCTGATTGCAGTATGAACCCCTCCTTCCTGCCCCGCCGCAGCCACGTTCATCCTCGGCAAGTAGAGCCAGGCCCTGTGAGGCTGGTGGTAGGGCAGATCCGTCAGCGCTCAAGCCTTGCGTGACAGGGGCTTTCTCCCCCTTTCTCTGAGGCTGTCATGGGATCGTGCTTTGTTCTTGCATCTCCAAGACAAAGGGCGGAAGCAGAGTTAATGCTGATACATGCAGGCAGTCCCGAGTCCCAGTTTGTGCTGTTTCCTCCGCTTGCTGCAGGTCAGGCTGCCTTACACAAAGGGTTATAAATAAGCAGCACTGCGGAGTCTGTGCAGAGACTTCCAAAGGAGAGATTTTACTGTTCCGGAAATCAGGGGACCCCTCTACATTGCAAAAGCAATGTAGAAATGATCAGTGCAGCATCCCAGAATCCGGCACTGCTGCTCTGTAGAAGGGGCTTTTGGCCAAAAGATTCAAAGGTCTCCCTCTTGCCACATTGAAATCACCTGGACTCAGAGGGCTGACAAGCCACCTGGAGAGCCACGTGTTTGCACTGGTTTGGGAAGAAAGGGAAGAGAGGTGGCCAGGGCTCCAGGTCTGCTCTGCACGCTACAAAAGATCTCTGTCCATCCTCCCACTATGGATTTTCTCTGCTCTTTGTGTACGCAAACACACAGGCAAGAGATGTGAAAGATTTATGATACTTCCTTGGCTTTGTTCTAATAAAAAGCAATCCGAGTGGTGAAGGAATAAATCTAGAGCTCCTTGGCTGTGAAACCAAGATGAAGGAGGCTCTGCTGATTAGAGTAATCAAGTCCCTATTCCCTGCAATAAATTACTGTGTTAAAATCGCTTAATACAGAGGGTGAGGCTGGCGAGTGCCACCTGCTGGCAAATAGCTGCTTCCTGGGAAGGTCAGGGCTGTTGTGCTTGGACGAAAACTCTACCAGCTCACTGGTTTTTAGATAAGCAGTGGGGTATCGCTGCCCCTCCAGAGTGGTATGTCAGCCAGGACATATTAGAGGGATGTGCTCTGACCACAGGGTTCAGGGCACTAGAAATGCGTGACATTGGGAAAGCACAGTTTTTATTTCCTGATCTGATTTTAAAATCTGTGTTTCCATACATAAAGTATGGAAACAAACAAGCACTGCAAAGCGGCCTTGGCACAGTCAGCTGCTGCAGTGAAGCTTGGCAGAGGGATCCAGTGGACACCAGGCTTCTGTTTGCATCCTTAAATTATTCCTGCTGGCCCGTAGGATGTAAATCCCTTGTTAGTGGGGAGCATGGGTGGTAGCATCGTTTTTTCTTTAGAGAACAGGTTTTAGACATGATGTGAGCTGGGTCTGGAGACTGATGGCAGCAACTGAGCAGAGAAAGAGAGGGGAGAAAGAAATTTTCTGAGTCTGTGGTATGTCTCAGAAAAGGTCAGGGGTATGTCTCAGGCCTGGGGGGTGGCACTGGTAGGAGTGCACTCAAGTGCAGTGTTTTTGCTCTCCTTGTCTTTTCTTGCGTGTTGGCTTGATCTGGTAGTGTGAAGAGCCACTGTGCCTCTATGTGCCGGAGACAGTGTGCCTACGTGTGTGTGTATATCTGCTGTAGGCATATATATGCATACATACAACTATATATGCCTATAGCAAATACGCAATCAACTATAAATATATCTTATTGATTAACCTATCTGTTGGATGCTGAGTTTTCTTTTGATTTCCTTGATGTGCAAATACTTTCTGGTTTTACTTCTTTTCTGTGTTGATAGCCAAGAATTGATCCAGGCAAGAGGTGAAAATAAGAAAAAGAGACAAGGCATTTCTTCTGAGTAAATAGTCTTTAAAAAAAGGACGTTGCAGACTAGGGTCATGACAAAGCATGTGAGTTTGGTCGTGAATCAGGAAACTACAGCTGCTTTCCTGTTGTGTAAATTGGCAAAGGCACATAGCAGTGGAAGGTGTCTGAGAGGCAAAACAGTGCTGTGCTTCACAGAGACCAGGGCTGGAGGGAGGCTTTCTCTGCGCAGCAGCATCAGAGCGTGATCCGGACTGGGATTTCATGGAACCCTCCATCGAATGCGTTTGGCACCTTGAGGACAACGGGGCATGTGTTGCCTCATGGGTGGCCTTTTATGCTTGAGATTGTTGTGTTCATTACTGGACAGCCCCCGCGGTGATTCTGGTTACACTTCAGACCTTGCACTACCATTGCTGTTCAATGTCTTATTTCCCTCCCCGCCTTTTCTTTAAGGCCCACCTGTTAAAACTTTCTGGAAATTTTTCCTTTTCACATAAAACGGTTGTTCGTGGCACCAAGCCAAGGATAACCTTTCTGGGGAGCACAGCTGCTGGAATAGTGAGACCAGAATGGGGCAACATCATTTCCTCAACAGGGCAATAGCTTGTTGTAGCCATGCCAGCTCAGTCTTCTCAGAGTGACGGTGTTTGGTGGCTGGTGATGCCAGGAGAGCACATGCAGAGCTCTGTCTGTGGGGATGTCAGAAATGGGCTCCAGGTCAGCTCTTGCATCTGACTTTATGGAGCCATTCAGAGGAGTGGCAGCAAGCGCAGGCATAATCTTCATGTCTTGTTGTTTGCCTGTTGTCGTATTTCCCTTTGGTACCATGCTAGATTAGTTGGTGCAGAACCCGAGTGGAAGTCTTCCTGTGGTTGTAGTCAATTGTTAATGGGTCTCATGTTTGCCTGCACACAACCGCTATACATAGGTATGCAATGAAAACGTGAACAGCACTTTAAGCACTCGAGTTTGTAGAGAAACTCTATAGCAAGGTAATATGTTCACCCTGCCATTAATGTTCATTGTGGTGTGAAGCGGAATGGGAGAATAAAGCCCTGCCATGAAGCATCTTACAGAACAGAGTCCTCTGGATGGACAGGGACTGGCTCATCATCAGTGTTATGAAGTCAGGGCAACCTGTAGTGGACCTCAGACTTCTGCAACTAACCTCCCACTTGCCTTTTGCCCACAGGAGCTGTCAGAGCATGACCAGTCTGTTCAGCAGTACCATGTCTCCTGTTAAGGACGGAACATCATCTCTTCCGAGGAGGCAGACATCCTTCACCAAACCCCCACTCCGCGCGCTCTACGACTTACTGATAGGACCTATGGAAGGAGTAAGCCTTTGGCGCGGACAAATGTGGAGATTGACTTACCAAAATCCCCTGTCAGTGTGGGAAAGCAAGAATAGGCAGCTTGGGGATTGTACCTGAAGCATGGTGGTTTTCACTTGGTCTTCCCAGATGGTGAGACTGGGTGTGTCAGGAGGTGGAAACAAGGGATGTTGCTGTTGATACCACTTCCAGTCAGCTGCTTTTGATGAACCTAAGCAGGAAGTGTAGCCTTAAGTCACTAATACTAATTGGCAAACTCAGCAGCCTCCCACTGCCGCACAGTGCCGCACTGGCAACCAGCTGCAGCTGGACAAGCTGTGCCTTGCTCTTTCTCCATCCCAGGGGTTGGTGCTTTTGCAAGGAGATGGACGTGCTCCTGGCATCAGCTCCTGGTGGGAGCTGCTGCTGGGGCTGGTCAGGGGCTGAGCGGCCCCCTTGGTTCACTGCCGGTGTCCCAGCACTCGGCCCATGCAGGGCCCCACGGTGCGCCTGGGGATGCTGCACCGGGATGGATGTGCCAGCGCCGGGGCTGGAGGGTGCAGGCCCCCGCGGTTCCCATGCTGGTGGGTCACAGGGTGAGTGCAGGAGCAAAGGGAAGCCGCGTGGCACGGTGTCCTGCGGCAGCCCTGGCCAACCCCTGTGGCTCCAGTCTTATAGAGCAATGGTGGGATAAATGAAAAAGTACTGTCTCTGTCGCACAGTATCTCTAGCTAGAAGAGGTAAAGTCACTTCATCAAAAATTAGTCTTTTCTCCAGCTGAACAAACAGATCAAAATGTCGTTATTCTGTCATGTGAGAGGGAAAACCAGGTCTACCTTGGGTTACTTTAAAGGCTGTTTGGACACTTTAATCTCGTCTGCTGAAGTCACCTCCATGGCGGAGGCATAACCTTTGTGATCCTGAGCCTTTGTTAGCCCTGTCAGCCTGCCGTCCCGCAGACACACCGTGAATCTTGGAGAGCAGTGCCTTCTGCTCCAGAGGCAGCACGTGCATCCTCTTTGCAGGAGGAGGAGGTCAGCCCTGCTTATAGGTTTTCTCTGTCATTTTCTACAATGTTCTTGAGAAAGCGTCACCTGGGAGTTTTAACACCTGCCTACAACTAGTGTAAATAGGTAAGACAAGCCCTGAGGAAATCCTCATGGGAAACCCCAGGAGCTTGATTCTCCTTCCCGGTGAGGGCACACTGTGGTTGGGCACTACTTGGCAGGTTTGAGTGTCTGATGCCCAACGCTGGCTCCAGTAAGGTACTGTAGGTTTTGGCAGGACTTTCAGAGAGCACAGAATTAGCACATACAGGGTCCTTTTTAGCCACTTTCTGAGGAGGTGCAGTTCAGGTCTTGTGTGTAGCTTGGCAGTCGCATTATAACAGAAACTTCCAATTGTAGTGACACCAGCTGCAAGTGAGGGACCCATCCAAGCCTGTAGCTGTCAGCAGCCTAACTCTGCACAGCCATGCTCCCCGCGAGTGACGGACCGGCGGCTTTTCCACCTTCACAACAAATTGCCAGTGTCGCCAGTATTGTAGCTGTGAAGTAGAGCACGCTTTCCTGTGCTTCACAGTTCATGCTTTTCTCCTTTTCCTCACTGAAAGAGATTCTTCTTTGTTAGAATTCACACTAAAATTAATTCTTGGAGACATATGAAGCGCAAACGATCCTCATGGTTTTATTTCTGTTTCTGTAATGCACATCCAGCCATCGTGAGGGGAAAACAATATTAAACTCTAGGGGTTTTACATACAAATTAAAAATTCTGCTAGGCACATGTCGCTATGGCTCAGATGCTCTGATTGTGTTGCTAACAGCTAAGGTCCTGGAGCAGTAAAATGGAATATGTATTAAAAAAACAAACCCAAAACATTTCTGGAAAGCAGCAACTGCCCTGGTGGGAAGCTGCTGCTTGTCAGCTCGGGCTCTGCAGAAGGAGGCATGGCTGAGCGGAGGCTGGTACGTTCAGCTGCAGAGCACGGTGCTGCGTCGCCCCAGGCAGTGGGTGCTGGGGAGGCTCCCCGGAGGCTGCCTGGGTTGTAAACAGCGTGTCAGGACGGAGTGGAGGCGGTTCGCAGGAAGGCTCCCGAGGCCGCTGCGTGTCAGCGACCGCCCAGCATCTCCGTCTGCCGTTGGTGGGGCAGGGTGAGCACCAGAGCTGTGAGGAGGACAAGAGAAACAGCAAGAGGTCAGCAACTATTTTTAACTCCTTTTAAATGAAAATTGTCCTTCAGCAGTTTTGTTGCCACTTCAAATGGCAAGAAGCCTTTAAAAGCACCTCGCTGTCTCTCTCTAACTTTCTAGTGTTTGACGTTCTCCCTCACAGCTGACCTGGTTTTTGGTATTTCTGACTCACTCCAGACTCCCTTTGGAGGAGACCACTGAACTGATCTTTCTCTTTCTTCAGTAACGTTCATTCATCTTTGCTGCTGCCTGAGAACTAAAGCTTGAGACGGGCTGCAAATTGCTGTTATTCTTTGATTGCTAGTGAGATGGGCTTGGTGTATCTCAAATTAATGGTCAGCTGTCAGTGCATCACAGCGCAGTCTGGAAGTCTGCTCCAGACAGACCCTGAGCCAGGTGGAGCGGTAGAATTGTATGTTAGGACCAGAGTGCATTTGTCTGAGCTCAAAATATAAAACTTTTTACAAGTAGCGATGTTCATCCTCAAAATGCACAATATCCCTTTCTTTTCTATTGCACTCTCTGATTAGCCAGCATGTCTGCACTTCAGAATTTTCTGAATTTTTCTTCTTACTTCTTGTTTCAAAAGTCTGTTTCCATTAGACATTTCCTAGTAGTAGTTCACAGTTGGCAGTGGAAGAAGGAAGATTCTTCTCTCCCCTCTTAAATGGGGACTCAACTGAAATAAGTGCGCTCTAAAGCCGGGCTGTCAAAGGGAGTAATGTTTGATAATTAACAGAAGAGAGGTAGAACATGGATGTTATTTCTTCCCAGAAGAACGTATCTAGATAGATAGCACCTGAGAGGTTTTGGTGGTTGTTAGTTATTAAAGGTAAGCCTTGTGTTTGAAGTATGTATTTCCTTTGCTGCTGTTCTGTTGAAGCCCCAGAATTTGCATCAGGAAAAGGTAATGTTTGGAGGGATTGGAAGCTAGTTCGGAAATCCGCTTGGAACGGGGTCAAGCAGTTTTGTCTTCATTTGCTGAGCAGCCCGAGTAGCTGTTTTTCTCCTGTCAAAACAAATGTTTGCTCCATCTGGTGACAATTAAAATGGCTCAAAATGAAAATTCTCAAAAGAATTGAGAATCTAGAGACAAGGGTCTAGTCCTGTACACTAGATCCTTGTCTCCGTCCTGCAGTGAACACTGCAAAGTTAGCTTGCCTTTGGGAACGTCGAGCAGTCTAGACAGAAGTAGAACAACAGTAGTTGAACTGGTTATCTCCAAAACTGTCAAGTTGAGGACTTGCTCTCATCCAAGCTTGTGTTAAAAGTTTCATCTTCAAATCTTTATTTGCTTGGCCAAGCTATGGCTGCTACTGTAGCTTAAAGGTGGAGAACTGCTTAGAAATTCACTGCCGTTTTGCATGAGTGTCCTTTAGACATTATTTTTTTTAGGTGCTGCAAGTGTTTAAGTTGGAGCAGCTTTCAGTGCTTTGAAGTTACTTTTTCCTGGGGTGATAACTATTTTTACGATACACTAGATAAATAAGAATGAAATTCCCACAGTTATATGGGACCAGGAGCAGTTGCCACTTTTGGGGCCCAGCTGGGTGTTCCCTGTTTATTAATCTCTCTGCCTCACTTCTCCATCCATCAGATATTTGCTGCTTAGACCTATTTGTGACTCTGGGTTGATTACAACGTCAAGTGCCTCGAAGAGCAGGTCATAGACACAATCTGTCTGTAGGCTGTTTGCCCTTTTATAGGAAATTGCTATTTTGAAATTCAATCTCAGGAAGAATATTCTCTTTCAAAGGATAAGGTGATAATAATGTTGATGAGACATGGGTGGCTGAGTTTAGCAAAGATTGTAACTGCACTGTGGTGATGCTGGGCTACACCGTGCTTGGCTGAGGCTGGCTGTGACGGCCAGGGTCTGTGCGGTGTGTCAGTGCGCTCAAGGCTCGTTCGTCTCAAATGGGTTGTTTGTGCACAGGTGAGCTACAGTCCAGCTGTATAGATCTGTTCAATGACAGCGTGCGTTCGCCTGTCACTGCATCTGTCTTCGCTCAGAGCACAATTCTGATGTGGATATTCCAGACCTGACGTGGGGTCAGACTAGAGCCTGGTGCTTGGAAAGCGCAGGCTGGGGCGCTGATGGAGTGCAAGGGCCGAACTGATTCTCTCTCTTTTCCTTTCAGGGTTTGATGCATTCCAGTGGGCCTGTTGGCCGCCACCGCCAGCTGATACTGGTTCTGGAGGGAGAACTGTACCTCATTCCTTTTGCTCTCCTGAAGGGCAGTTCCTCCAATGAGTACCTCTATGAGCGCTTCAGCCTCATCGCGGTGCCATCCATCCAGTCGCTGAATCCCAGCTCCAAGGTCAGACATCGCCTTATACAACCTGACTCTTATAAAACCTCTCCTGCGAGGTGCAGGTTCCTATACGTACTAAAATGGCAGCAGCTCTGTCCTGTTATGCCAGACACAAAAATAGAAAGCACAAAGGTACCACCTTCCTGAGGCAATCACAGTTCTGATGAGCACGTTGAGCACCACAGCTGTGAAGTAGATTCTGATGATGTTCCTGCGGCACAAAATCACAGCCCCAGGCATGCCAAGAAGGACAAGGGGAACGGATCGTTTGAATATCCTCATTTTAAGGGGACTGTCCTGGGATGTGGAACTACATGGCAGACCGCAGAAATGCAGGTGTTTGTGATCAATGCTTGAGCTTCCTTGGCAAGCTGACTGTCCGGTCACGTTCCTGGTATATTTACCTACATTTTAGTTTTCTGTGTGGAGAAGGCCACTAATGCCTCGTGACACTGAAACTATAAGGTAAAGCAAATATCACAGGCAAATCCTGCAGAAGTATCTTCATGCTGATGTTTGGCATCAGCACGGCTAAGGCCCAGGTCTCCAGGGAGAATGCCCTGAGTCCCAGCTGCCCTTGCTGAGCGGTGCTCTGCTGCCTGCCTTGGCTTGCACTGTGTTAAACGCAGTCACTTGAACAGCAAAAGGCTCTGAACCTTGTCAGCATTTCTGGTGTGGGGACTGGGCTTTTCTGTGCAGTATCAGGCCCCAGTAACCAGTTACATGCAGCACCATGTCGCTGGCAGCGGTGACACTGATCCTTGAAATACAGGCACGAGAAACCAGTTAGCGAGTGATTACAAGTGGTCTTCCCAGAAGGTGGGATCTTTTTCATGCTTTTAGCTCTTCTACAGCCCTCAAAGGGACCTGGGCTAAGTCTGTTGTTTTCTGTTCTTGTCTATCTGTTCATCCAAGACACGGGGCTAGAAGTCCTGACTGGACTCAAGGGGAAATGTTCCTTGGAATAGTTAAATGGAAGAAACTAAAGAAACAAAATGATGTTTTTGTAATTATGACAACCAGACTTGTGTTTAGAGCCAGAGAGAGGATATTTTATTACTAGCACCATAACAAACAGATCTTTGAACCCCATTTTCTCTTTCTCTTTCTGTTTGTAGTCCCATGCGAGGAAGAATACTCCTGCTTACTCCAGTTCTACCTCAATGGCAGCTGTCGTAGGAAATCCCAAGCTCCCTTCAGCAGTTATGGACAGGTGGCTATGGGGACCGATGCCCTCTGCAGAAGAGGAAGCATATATGGTGTCCGAGTTACTTGGCTGCCAGCCCTTAGTTGGCAGTGCAGCAACAAAAGAGAGGGTCATGAGTGCCCTCACTCAGGCAGAATGTGTCCATTTTGCAACCCATGTCTCCTGGAAACTGGCTGCTTTGGTCCTGACGCCCAACACTGACAGCAATCCAGCCAGCAGCAAGAGTTCTTTTGGGAACCCCTACACAATCCCAGAATCCCTTCGGATGCAGGATGATGCCAGCGATGTGGAGAGCATCTCAGACTGCCCTCCTCTTCAGGAGTTTCTGCTTACAGCAGCTGATGTCCTGGATCTGCGGCTTCCTGTCAAATTAGTGGTTCTTGGCTCTTACCAAGAATCCAACAGCAAAGTCACTGCTGATGGAGTCATTGGCTTGACAAGAGCATTCCTGGCCGCTGGGGCTCAGTGTGTCCTGGTGTCACTTTGGCCTGTTCCTGTGGCTGCTTCCAAAATGTTTGTGCACGCCTTCTATTCCTCCCTCTTAAATGGGATGAAAGCCAGTGCAGCCCTTGGAGAAGCGATGAAAACTGTACAGAGCAGCAAGCAGTTCTCCCATCCGTCCAACTGGGCAGGTAGGAAGAACCTGCTTTTCAACAAACAAGGCAGGGTTTCTAGGAAGCGCTGTTATGCCAAGTTGTTTGGGTTAAGCAAGGAGCAGTGCTAGCAGGTAGTTGGGAGTAGCATGTGCCCTGTGCTCTCCCAGAAGTCAGCCCCCGTGTTTCAGAGCCAGATTCAGATGAGAGCAGTTACATGTCAGTGTCATGGAAAACATGGGTATTTCACTGCGTACAGTAAGCGGGTTATGAATTTGGTAGAATTTAAGGCAGTTGTGAGGTGAAGTCTGTGATATCACAATGGTTTCATGACTGGTAAGAAATCGAATTACTCAGTTCCTGTGTTTGAAATCTATAGGGTCAAGTCTCCTGTGGACTTGAGGTGGAGTTAGCTGGAGCAAACGTACAGAACCTTCTCACTGAGAATTTAGTGAAACTCTAATAAGGAGGCAAGAGTAGTACTTCTGGAAGTTGCAGCAGCAACCAGTGGCTATGGTTTCTGTGACATAACCCTTGTGGGGCTGACTCCTTTGGTCCTTTTAGGAGAAAGGTTTCCCTTGCTTCAACTGGCAATTTCTCAGCAGCGTAAGCTCAGGGGTGGAGTGCTGGTGCTTGTTGCCTCTCAATTAGATAAATGAGTTGAGATTCAGAAAGCCAAAGTCTTGGAGTTAACAATGTTGTTACAGGGATATATACAAATAACCTGCATTTTTTTTCCTGGCACAAGTCCTGGTTTTTGAAAGCTGCACGCATTCCCCAGATGGATATTTTTGCACAGGCAGCAGTGCCATGTTTCTTCTATCAGGAAGCTGTTGTGAGTATGGCTCTGATGTAACCTGTAGCTGGAGGAGGAGGAAACTCGCTAGAGCTTGTATTTTAGCGAACTTGGAGTTAGTCTGACAGAGTGATTTCAGGCTTGTTGAGTCCAGCGTTAGGACATGATTCAGACAATACCAGATGGGAGCTGAGTTTAGGTTACAGTTCACAGTTCAGTTTCTGTTTTATTTTCCTTCCAAGATTTTTCTGTCTCAAAGGAAAGAGCATTGAGAGAAAAAAAAAAAGGCGACCGCTTCCTAGGCAAAACAGAATGAGCGTCGACATGGGTGCTTGGCATCAAGGAGAGGCTTCCAGCTGCTGAGGCTGTCTTAGTACTGCCCCTTCTGGGGTAGTTAAGCAAGTTCCTTACACACAATCCCTGGCTTTCACCTTGGGCACTTAATGGTGAGTCTCAGATAGAGCGCCAGAGTGAGGATGGACAGCCGCGTACCTCGCTGCAGTGGGTGAGAAGGGGAAGGCAGAGCTCCTTCTGTTGCCATTTGGAGAACCTAGCATTTAGATATGCATAAGCCAAGAGAGGTTTCTGACCGAGACAGGGAAAGCTCTCGGTTTTCTGAGTTCTGTTTCTGCAAGCACCGCTTAGCATCTATTGATTTCCACTGCGGTAAAGGGGAGACATGGAGTGTGCTAGGACAACTTTAGCTGCAATACAGTGTTTTTCCGCTTGCTTGAACAGGAAAACACTATTGATTTAATAGAGGACGACAGTAAGAAGCATCTAGAAGCTTTCTGGAAGTTCAGTCTATGGGACTCGGCAGGGAGTGGGTAGCTGCTCTGGGAAAAGAATATCACTCTGCAGGGCACAGTAAGCCATCATTCCATTAGTCCTGGAGGGCAGAGGATATCTGCTTCTGTTTTGAACATTTTCTGTAACAAAGGGAGGTTGAGCGTCTCTTATTCTGCATCCTCTAGGTTTCATGCTTATTGGGAGTGATATGAAGCTGAATAGCCCTTCTTCACTGGTAGGCCAGGCCCTGACTGAGATACTGCAGCACCCTGAAAGGGCACGAGATGCCCTGCGTGTCCTGCTACATCTGGTAAGAGAAAGGAAAGACTACCACACCACAGGGGGGGTACTGCAGACCATGTAGTGGTGAGACAATGTTACCTGTGGGTATGCATCTGTAAATGATGAACGGGAAGAGAAACACCCTGATGTGTAACCACTCACACCTGAATATAAACCTTCAACCCTTCTCCCTTACCGTAAGGTAGTCTCTTGCAAAAAGACTGGGACACCTGATAAAGTGTCAGGAGCAAAAAGAGGTAAAGTGAGCAAAGTCTTGCATTGTGTTGTGACAAAATCCTCCCCAGACCCATCTGGTTTCCATTAGCTGTTGAATTGGGTCTCTGCTTTATTGGGGTTAATTGTTTCTACAAGAAAATAGCTATGAACATTGCAGTCACGGAGATGCAGAGCGTGGTGACTGCTGCCTCTCTGCATACTTGGAAGATAAGAGGCTCTTTTGTCCCCATATGTGCCAGCAGCCTGTTGTGGGGAGCAGCAGGGCTGAAGCCAAACTGCCAGATGGCTAGAATAATCTCTCATGACTTTTAATACTTTTCTTTCCAATGTGTCTTCTGTCGTCCCACAGGAATGTGGAATATCCATAGGATGATGAAAATGTGTGAATATTCCTAGTCATCCCAGTTGCTGGGTTTTGTGGACACACATCTCTCTTTACTGTTTACTGTATAGCTGCAGACTCTTGCCTGGTAATGAGCAGTGTACGCAAGAGACTGGAACCTGAACGCGAGTCATCTTTTGGGGAGAAATGTAGCTGCCAGGCTTACAGGAAACAATCACAATCAAACTGGTACTTAGTGTCCTGTGGCATTACTTTCTCCGGATCCCAGAGAATGTTGACACTCATCACAGTGATTTTACAGCTGTGAGCGCTGAGTTACTGGACCCTCTGTTTTCAAGGGCACTAACATCCTTCTGTGTGAGACAAGCCAGGTTCAACATCGGGTTTGCTGTCTCTCAACCTGCCGTTTCTGACTCTTCGCTGTGTAAAAAGAGGCGATTAGTAAAAATCTCTTCTAAAATAAACTAATGCTCTATTTTCCCCAAAGGTGGAGAAATCGTTGCAGCGAATCCAGAACGGGCAGCACAACTCCATGTATACCTCCCAACAAAGCGTGGAGAATAAAGTCGGTGGCATTCCAGGCTGGCAGGCGCTGCTCACTGCGGTAGGCTTTCGACTGGACCCTCCAGCCAGCGGCCTCCCGGCAGCAGTGTTCTTCCCAACTGCGGACCCCGGCGACCGGCTGCAGCAGTGCAGCACCACCATACAGTCCCTCCTGGGTAAGAAGCAGGCCGGCTATCGGCTCTGTCCTCATCCATCTGCCTTGCCCTGCCTTTCTTTGATGCAAGCCTGTGAAATGGTGATGTTTTACACCAATGAAAGAAAAGTATTTAACAGGACAGAGGTTCTACGAGTAAACGTTTACCGAAGATTTTGTCATAGATGGGAATCATTTACTACTGAGTCCAGTAGCCGAGAAGCATGATGTGACTATTCCATTCTCCCAGCTCTCAGACAGAAAATACGTAATCAGATGCAAAGTGGGAAAACCTGTTGTTTTCTGGAAATTGCTGCTGCTTCCAGAACTGTTCAGTGATGTAGGGGAGAGGTTTTAGGAACTAGCCGAGTTTATGTTCTTTTTGGGTTGTTGCATTTCTAGCGGTCAAGAAACAGATACTGAACAATCCCTGTTTCTGCTGATGTTTTTCAGGTTTGCCTAACCCTGCACTTCAGGCACTTTGTAAACTTATCACAGCTTCAGAAACAGGAGAACAGCTTATCAACAGGGTGAGTGGGGAGGTTTCCCTCCAGTACCAGTTTCCAAATGGTTCTTCCCAGGCCATCCCTGGTTTATCAACCCAGAGCTTGCTGGGATACTTCAGGGTTGAAATGCTAAACTTTCGTGTTTGTGTGAATGAAAGTCTGTGTCCAGAAGAGAAAAATGCAGATATGTTACTGGGCTGCATGGCCTTGGGTCTCCCGTTCAGTGACAGAAATGAAAACATGGATACCTACTGCAGTGAGGGGGAAGCAAAATATGGGAAATTAGCGTCAGAACCAGTAATTGCTATTTGGCCATCCTGTCTAGGGCTGGTCTTTGTCCACTGTAGTTACCAAAGTCCCAATGTATAGCTGACTTTGGACAATGCTAGGTCTGTCAGAAAACTTACTGAGCCTGTGCTTCTCTGGTGGGCGTGCTCGTAGCTCTGCTGAAAGGATTCATGGTCTTCTAAGAGAAAGACAGTGCCACCTGTGGCTATGGGACTTCCCCCGTTTTCCCCCAGTCTCCTTCACATTCCCCCCTCTCCCCAGCCTTTCTAGCATGCCTGGCCTAACCTAACCTGTCTCTGTGCCACCAGCCTGGCTGGCTTTCCATTACACGTTTCTTGCTGTCCTGGTTGCTCCTCTGATGAGGTTTACTGTGATCGTTTGCCTGCTTTAGTGAATGAACACACTGCACATAGTGAATGGGCGTATAACTCTCTTTTCACCTTTCCCCGTGCAAAAGTTTTAGGGAATTACTGTGGTGGGTAACTGGGATTATCTCCGTGCAGCTTCAGAAGGTTTCCCTTCATTCTGTCATGTTGAGTCTCTGCACAAAATGCAAAACAACAGCGCCAGCTTTGCCCTTGCCCGCTAAGAAGCCTGCTTTGTCAATCCATTAGACTGAATATCCTTCAAGGAAAGTGTTTCTTGTTATGATCTACAGTAGCACATGAGGTATTTCTACCGGCTTGTCCTTTGTGGCATTTTGCTTTCTTGCCTTGGCTCTTTTGTCACTGCCTGAGACTTCTGTGGTTGAATAGCAGGGTTATTTTTTCCTCATTGCCACCAGAGGGAGGCCCAGAGTAGGAGGGATGTGATGAGCAGAAGACAACATTCCGCTAGATCGGAATGTGTTACAGTGTCCATGGGATTACTTCACGATTGTCTTCTTGCCTCAGATAATTAAATCACCCAAGGAAAAACATGCAGATGGCTGTACACAACTAACAAAAGATGCACTCACCATTTCCTCGGCTGCCCCATGCAATAAATCTTGGCAGGGGTGTTGCATTGTTTTTGCAAATGTTCTTCTGTAGCCCAAACCCCAGGCAGAATTTCCTTTTGCACAAGAGTCTACCCAGTTACACGTTGGGGTTTTTCAACTTAGCTCTCCCTTCCTCTGCGGTTACTTGCTTTTATCCCCCTCCTTCCTCTCAGCAGTTCAGTTGGTGAGCAGCGCAGGCTCTGCGTGTCCCAAAGGAGAGAAGACTTTGTTCAAAATTGGAGTGTAATGACTGACAGTTCAGTCAGCGGGTGTTGCTTACTGTCTTTCCCATATGGGTGATAGGTGTCATAAGGGAGCAAGCGCTCTTGGCATTGGTGAAGCAGCAAGGCAGGGAGCCTGCTCTTTTGCTCTGGATAGAAAACACTTATTTTTAGTGCAAAACAGAAGGCAGGAACCACAAAAAAGAGAACTTCAGTGCTACGGCACGACAAGGAAAAGTTAGGGGTTGCTGAGCGCATTAAGTGCCAATAATGTATCCCAGAGAAAACAAGAGAAGGGCTTGTTTTATGTTCAGCCTTCTGCCAGAATGTGGGTTGGCCTGAGTATCTGCCTGCTAAGCGTCTGAGTTGACTGTAATGAGCTGGGCACTCCCAGATTCCAGCTGCCTGTTCCCACGCTGTTGGACTCCTCGAGCCATTTCCATTGCTCCCGTCTTTCTCTGGACAGAGCATCTTGCAGTCAGGATGCTGCTTTGCATGTGGATGTGTCACCGCAGGGTTCCCTGTCACAGGCATTTTGTAACACAGAATAACCTGTGTCCTTTCTTTCTTTTCTCCTCTCTTTTCCCTTCTTGTAATCTGCTGCCCGAAGGCTGTTAAAAATATGGTGGGAATGGTGAGTATTAACACGCACTGGGGAATGACACTGCTGTGCAGGCTAAAATGCCTTGGTCAGTGCAGACCCATTGCCCTGCGCTGCAGAGTAGTGTCTTCAAGCCGCTTTCAGGCCTGGAATTTGCTCCATAGTGCTACTGTGGAAAAAAGACGGTGTGAGCTTTTGTGGGTTGCGAGAGATGGGTGGTCCTGAGGTTAGCTGGTCCCTGAATAACGACTTTCCATCCTTCCTGCTGTGGCTGTGTTTTGGAATTACATGGGATCCTGGCACCTTAATTTGTGTCAGATCTTCATAAACACTTTTGTCCGCTACTTTGCTACTCCTGTCCCTTGGGCACAGTTGGGAAACTTCTTTCCTGGACCCCATGGAATTATTAGGAAAGTCTTCCATGGTTTCATATGACTTGTTCTGCCCAGTTAAATGCTGAGAATGAGTTTCTTGGGATTTGCGTGAGGAGTATGGCTCAGTCATGGAATGGGCTTTAGTATATTTCTGTGAGCAGCCCCAGAGTAGCTCTTGCCTTTTCTTTCACTTCACAGATTTTCCTGCTGTGCTTCCTTCTTGCTCAGTTTCCACTGGCCACACTCCCCAACCCTCACCCCTGTTCTGCCCCTGCCTTTGCTTCTGTTCAAGTTTGTCCATCGTTGCTGTCCCTGAACTGTCCCTGTGCCCAGACCTTTTCATCTCACTGTTCTGTTCAGGAGCAGCAGCTGGGTATATGGGTGTAGGGGGAAAGGGATGTTTGTAATGCATTTCCTCAGCTGTGACTGTCAGAAAAGCAGTGATGGGATTTGTAAGGAGTGGCTAATTGTTTGTGGTGTTATCTTCAGCTGCATCAGGTCCTGGTTCAACTTCAGGCAGGCGAGAAGGAGCAAGATTTCTCTTCTGCACCAATCCAGGTTTCCATCAGTGTCCAACTCTGGAGGCTGCCTGGCTGTCATGAGTTTCTGGCAGCTCTAGGTAGGAAAACACTTATTTCCACTGTCTTTCTAAAAGTATTGCGAGTGTCTCATATGGTGTCTTGAAGTAGCAGTGAGACTCCCAGCCTTAGCTTTGTTTGTCTGGGTGCTTTAGATCTGTCTGTCTGTCTGTGCGTCTCTGGATGTGATCCCTGACTGCTCAGTACGTCTTTGCCAGTTCACATCACAGAGCTTTTTCGCTCACCAGTTGGCCAGTGGTAAGGTGTATTTTTTCTGTCATGCACCAAAACATAACCTGAGTGAGCAAAACATGGGTTTTGGGGTTGACAGCAGCTTCATGCCGTCAGGTTGGTTTAACCCCAGTTTTTATTTCAGGATCCTGTTCCCCTCTTGTTCATAATATTTTTGTGTTTGCTTCTGGCCTTCTACCTGAAGTGAACCAGTCATTCCTTTGGCAGGGAAAGCTGTGTGCTGGGCAAGGGCAGGACGTACCAGGGTGATAGTATGTACCAGGGTCTACGTTCTGCAGAAAAGAGAGCTGAAAATTAAATATCAAACCAGATTTTATTCCAGCTTGGACTTTGCTTAGAGTTAGTAAAAGGACGTTGAAGGGAAGAGGCAATGCTGCAAAAAGAAACATCCAAGAAGACAGCTTAAGGAGCTCATAAAAGCCAGGTGTCGTTTCTCAAACACAGTCATGCCTCCTGCAGCCCAGCCTTCATTTGCCAAATTCCAAGGTCTGTGCTCTTCTTCAGGCCCATTTCTGTGAGAAAACTTGGGATTAATGATGAATGGTAGGGGTATGTGGGACACTGTCCCCTGAGGTGTGCTTAGTGTATCATTCCCAGACAATTCCAAATAATTCATAACTAAAGAAGTACTGACTAGTGCATTTTGTCTGTCAGTTTGGACAGGAGTGGTTTGTTCATGTGTATGTGCTCACAGTCCAGCACTATAAAGCTCCCAACACCCGGAGGAGGCATGCTAAATAGTAATAAAAACAAACCAACAAACTGTACGTTGTAGGTGAGGAGTCATCGTTCTGGGATACTGCAGGATTTCATATCTCTTTGTTCTATTTGTGTTATAAATGAGATCACACTTGTTTAAGACATTGGATCTTTCTGAGGTGTGACTTTCTGCTCCATATTCCACTACAGGTTTTGACCTTTGCGAAGTTGGCCAAGAGGAGGTGATTCTGAAAACTGGGAAACAAGCTAATAGGAGGACCATGCACTTTGCTCTGCAGTCCTTGCTGGCACTTTTTGGTAAAGCTGCTTACAGTAGTTTTTGCTCCTATATCATCTGATGGTTTGATTAGAATGGCTTCTATTAAAATGTCACACTCTTGCAGAGATCATACGTACCTCATCACACACACGTCATACAGACCATACATCATACAACAGGTGCAGCAAACGTTATTTTTATACGGGAAACAAACACTTAAGACTTGGCTGAGGCCAAAGCTGGGAGTAGAGTCCAGCAGCTGGAGGGTGTGTAACTCACTCTTGGTTTTGAGATATAAAATAATAATGAATTGACAAGTTTCATCTAGGATAACCGGACTGAAGTTCCTGCCTGTGCATTTCCTGGGCTGTGCACATTTTTTTACTCACCTAAGTAGTAGTCAGGTATTTCAAAGTAGCACAGAGTCTGAGTGCATGTTTTGTAGCATTTCCTCTTAATTGTGGTAGAACGTTATCTGGTTTTGATTGATTTTACTGTGTATCCAGGGGCCTGTTTCTACATATTCTTTTTCTTTTTTAGATTCTACAGAGCTGCCTAAGCGTCTTAGCCTGGACAGTTCCTCATCGCTAGAGTCACTGGCTTCTGCTCAGTCTATTTCTAACCCTGTACCCCAGTATCAAAACCCTCCATTCTCTCCTACTTGTCCAGACAGCATTGCATCAGATGCCATTTCGGTGTATAGCCTGAGCTCCATTGCTTCTTCCATGAGTTTTGTTTCCAAGCCAGAGAACATGCCAGATGGCGTGGTACACAGGGGACGCCAGGACTATGAGAGGCCCAAGAACGTCTACCCGCACAGGTCTGCAGTACAGAGCCAGTTGTCACCACAAACCAGCACTGTAGCCAGCAAAGATGAGGAAGAGTATGAAGGTTTTTCTATCATCAGCAACGAGCCTTTGGCCAGTTACCAAGAAAATATAAAACCAAGATTTTCCCCTGATCACAAACAGCCCAAAAGTGGTCAGGCTGGAGGCATTAAAGAGTCTGTCAACTCCAAAGGGAGCATAAGCACCCCAAATTCTCCTGTTAAAATGACTCTTATTCCCAGTCCAAATTCACCTTTCCAAAAAGTTGGGAAACTTGCAAGTTCTGATACTGGGGAATCTGACCAGTCTAGCACTGAGACTGACAGCACTGTCAAATCCCAGGAGGACAGTAATCCAAAGCTTGATCCGCAAGAGCTGGCCCAAAAAATTCTGGAGGAAACTCAGAGTCACCTCATTGCTGTTGAACGTCTTCAGAGAAGCAGCAGCCAAATAAGCAAGAGCAACAATTCAGACGATGGGGCTTCCACCCCGGCAGGTGTGTCTGCATTCAGATCTTCAGAGACCAGTGCGTTCAGTCGGCCCGTTAGCTCTAGCCAGAAGAATCAGTCTTCACCTCTTGCAATTAAACCAAAGCCTCCAACAAGGAGTTCATCCCTTCAGAAAGTGAGTTCCGGCTATAATAGCCCTACGACATCGGAGATGTCAAACAAAGATGGCCCAGGCCACTACAGCGGGCAGCCGTCTCCAAGCTGTGATTCACATGGGTCCTTAACGGAGCAGCCTCACTTTAAGCTCAAGTACCCCAGCTCTCCCTACAGTGCTCATATTTCTAAATCACCCAGAAATATCTCTCCAAGCTCAGGGCATCAGTCTCCTGGTGGCAGCACTCCATCTCCCGCGCTTTCTTATTCCTCCGCTGGTTCTGCTCGCTCAAGTCCAGCTGATGCCCCAGACATAGACAAATTAAAAATGGCTGCCATCGATGAAAAAGTGCAAGCAATTCACAACTTAAAGATGTTCTGGCAAAGCACTCCCCATCACTCCACTGGCCCGATAAAGATTCTCCGAGGAGCTCCTGGAACAATGACTTCTAAGAAAGATGTCCTCAGCTTGCTCAATTTATCTCCACGGCACAGCAAAGAAGAAAGTGCAGATAAGCTGGAACTAAAGGACCTGTCTATTGAGCAACACCTTGCTTCTCCACAAAAGAACCCTCCGAACGGACACAGGCGGCCTGAAACTACAAATGCAGTGACATCTGCTCATTCTCCACCTTCCACTAGCACTCCAGGAGCCACACGCTCCTTGAGGCTGCCATCTGGAAACGGTTATAAATTTTTGTCACCAGGAAGATTTTTTCCTTCCTCCAAATGTTGAAATGTCTTGAGTACCAGCCGATGACTTACGGTCTTGTTAAAGTATTTGCTTCTGCCCACTTGCCTTTATCAATACAGAACCGTTATCTAAGAAGCCGTGGTCATACCCACAGTTGGCAATGCACAGGAGTGTGACAGATCGGCCCTGGCTGTCACTGCGTAGGAACACGGGCCTTACACAGATGGGTTTTAGTTTCCCTTATCAGGACCTTGGCCAGACTCGCTTGATAAAAGGTTCTATGTAGTGTTCGGTATTTGCAGCAACAGGTCCAATGAATCTAGTTGTCTGTTCATAAAACACTAGCTTTTGAGTCATGTACTTGTATTTCTTAACCTAACAGGAGGTTTTACAGCTGGCTTTTTATACAGAAATTATACATATCAGGGATTGGAGAGGGAAGCGAGAGGAGGCAGAACTTTCATGTATACCACAAAGAAAGTATGCACGAGTTTCTGCTTGGAGACGTACAAGCCTTTTATTTGATTTCTTTCAAAGGCTGACAGAGAGGACAAGATAACATACCTCTAGATATTTCTGCCAAGTTAGCCAAACACAAGAAATTGCTGGCAATAAACTCCATAGCAGCATGATACTGCAGTTCTCTTGCATCATTTAGAGGCTGGTGAAACAAAGACAAGAGGACAGAGGTGCCCTAAAACCTGCATCTCAGGTAACTCTTTTCTGGAGGGAAAACTTCCAGGTGATATTTTGCTGGTTCATCTGCTCAAAAAGAATGTTTGGGGCATAACACGGAAGGTGAACCTCAGCGTGAGGTAGAGAGCGTGTGTCAGAGAGACAGGTTCTGGTTTTATTGGGTGCTCTGATCTTTCTGGCACACAGCGTTATGATGGTGAAATTTTCATCTTGTCAAGCATTTGGGCAGCACGGATGTTTTCTGTCTGCCAAGGGCGCACAGAAAAGGGTTACAGACACTGAAGCTCAGAACATTATTGTACAGTTCCACAGTAGGCAGGACTGGGACATCATGTATGCGGTTTGGAAATCACCTGAGCAATCCCGCTAATTGGTTCCACATAGCTCATGATGGGCGGGTCTGCAGACCTTTCCCCTGCTGTGGAAGCGAGTTTCTTTTGGAGCGAGTAGACCAGTGTAAGCGGATGTCAGTGCAGTCAGAGCACGTACGCGAGGCAGCAAGCGGAGCGGCCGTACGCAAAAACGTGTGCCCTCTGATCTGTGGAGAACCAAGAGCACCCCAGGGGTGACGTGTAACGCAAGCTTTCCTAGGCTAGGTGGTGGTTAGGTGTTATGGATCAAGTTGGAGATACTTCCTTTAAGCGGCTGTTGAATGCAGTGATGTAATCAGAATCCAAAATGATAATTGACGTGCACTGAAAACTGTGGGCGTGTGGTAGCATTAACTCAGCCACAGCGCACACTTGGATCCGAGCAAAGTATTGCCCAGGCCGTGTGCTATGAAGTCGGAGCACTGGATCGCCAAGGCTTTTGGTTTCTATTCTGCACTCCCAAAATTCACTGGGTGACTGAAGGCTAATCACTTCACCTCTCCGTGCCTCGTCTTCCCTTTCTGTCTACATGGGGATAGTAATACTTACCTACCTACCTCACAGAGGTGTTGTGAGGCTTAATTAATTAGGCCCTGAGTTTTAGCTGGATCTTAAGTCAACTTCCAGTCTTGCAACTGACTACCTGAATGGTGAGTGCAGTCAGCTCTGTAAACGTATTAGGGGCACGTTGCTGATGCAGATAATTGTTGCACTTAATGGTGTCTAGATGCTCTTCTCGAAATATGGATCTGATCATTTGTGATTTTCTTAGGGATCTTGGAGGAAAAGCATGAGAGCAGGACAGAGGATTCAGTTCTGATACCGGAATATAAAATTACTTGGGCTCAGCGTACTCGTGGTGCATATATCAAATGCTTGTTTTGAGCATATTCTAGAATCCACTGGGTTCTGGAGAATGTTTTCTTTTTTGCCATTGCAAGAAATCAACACAAACACTAAAGGCAAAGAATATAGGGCTGTGTTGTTACAGTCAGCTAACAAGAGATGGACGATCACAAGTTTCAGTGCAGAAAGACAAAAAGAGTAGTTACTCTCTACTCGTATTATGCAATGTAGCAAAACAGTTGAGTAAATCTGTTCAACTCATATGATGCAAGTTACTTGTCTGTACATTACATCTTTCTGTGATGGTTTGGTGCTAGATATCATCTTCTCATCATTTGGCAGGAAAAATTAGAATAGTGGGCCAAAATGAGTCAGTACAGCGTCTGCCCGTCATCTAGACGGTGAGATTGCTGATCGTGCAGCTTGCTGTGGTCACAAGCCTGCTGAGAGACTTCATGTGACCTAATCTGTTTCTAACCAGCATAACTGTTTTAAAACGACATCCCAGGAACAGCCAGGATGGAAGTGGGCAGCTTTTTGTTTATAGCAACAGCAAATACTCCCTGTAGTGCTGCATAACATGCCAGAAATAAGCCTCTTTACTTGTAGTTTACTTCCATAACTAAAGGCTCTTTTTAATCTGTAGACATATTCTCTATTGCCATTTTGGTGCAACCCATTTTCATGCTGCCAGTGGGTTTTGTACTGGCTTGAAGTTTTCAGAAAGAGCTGAATCGGGGCGGGGGGTGGTGGTGATTCTTCAGTTGGTTTTTTTTGAGGGAGGGGGGAGCATTAGAAACGGGGAAGGGTTCAGATGTAGAGGAAGTTCAGTATTTGGGAAATTGGTGTTGTATAAAGGAAGGTGTCACTAGAAGAAGTCCTTTGGGAAATGTGTTTCCCTCGACTTGACACAGGGCACTTCCATTGGCTTAACGAGAGCCATGAAGATGCATGCTTGCTCATGGCTGGGAGACACTTCACACACCTTGTGCCTCACTCCTCCACCCCCTGAATGAGAAACAACCCCTTTGTGAGGAGAAAAAAAAAAAAAAAGAGTTTTATCAGGTTTGCCCAATATGTGGAGAAATTCAGGAAATGAAAATAACATGTTCTCCGTTTGATATTAGAATTCCTTCTGTGGAGTTTAAATGCATTTGTCGTTGTTGTATTTGTGCATGGTACAAGTGACAACACTGCTTGATACAGTGAGCAATAAGAATTAGGTATTATCCACTTTCACATTAAACCTGCCACATGCAACCATTCCCCAAGGCCATAGAATGTATTTTAGTTTGGTTTTGCCCTGTATGTTTTACTGTGTGAGGTTACAGATTTTTTATTGACTGTCTTTAGCTCCAACTAAATGGGAACAGTAAACAATCTCTCTCATCAAAATCCAGTTTAATTTGATTTTGTTGGCTAGCCTGTACTCTGGCCTGGTACTGATTTTCCTTCTTTTTAATCATACCTTACTTAAACAAGGAAAAAGCATTGAAGGGATGCTACACTCACGTATATCACTCTAGGCCATGTTTCCTTTCATTAGGTCAAACTCGTTCTGTGAACATCTCTCTCAAGTTGCAGAACAGATCCAGGCGCACAGAAATAGCCCTGAATCTGTTAAGAAACACTGGTAGTTTCAGGCTGGGTGGCAATAATGGGTTTGAGCAGTTTCGGGTTCATTGCATTGCCGTGCTGTCCAGAAGGGCTGCAAGTGTGTGTTGGAAAACTTGGCCCCTCAGTTGCAGAACTCCTTCAAAAGAGCGTTGAAGATGGTAACTCGGAGAGGACTGTCAGCAAAGACTCTTCCAAGCAGCAGCCCTTTAGCACTTGCTCTCCTTGTATGCAGTGTTAGCCATGTTTGGCCTATATGGACTTTCTTTGTAAATTAAAACTCTGTTTCCAGACAGCATTAAACTTTTTATATTATGAAATTTACCATGTAAAAAGATTTTCATATTTTTATTGAAATTGCTAAGGCATTTGGCCTTCTTTCTTTGTGATTTCAGTGTCTATTAAAGCATGAGTTCTCTCAGTACTTTAGTCTCTTGGTCTAGGGTGGTGTTGGGAAAGGATTTGCTAGCACACGGCGCTGGTCCAGCCACCCGCCTGCTTGCTGGTCTGTTCCTCTCGCCTGCTCCTGCGAAGCAAAGAAGCCAAGCGTAAATCTGCATTCTGTGCCGAAGTACGACTTACGTACGGCAGCCGTCCTCGGCTTCCCCTGTGGAAGTGAGGGCTCATTGAGAACTTCCTCCTCTTTTTGTGGCAAAATGTAGTGTTCCTGTTACAAATGATGATTGGAACTTGCTTTTCCTCTTCCTAGCAGGTGGTGGGAACGTCTATATTTGTTCGCTGTCTGTCTTCTTGTAGCAGCAAAAGGACACGTAGGGTTGGAAGGAGCTTCAAGGATCTCCCAGTCCCATCCCTCCGCTGTGGAAGAACCAAGTGCTGAAGGTATGATACGTTTTCCCCCATACTGATGCCAGTTGCCATTTGCTGATTTAAATCCTCCCTCTGCCCCCATGTGAAAGGTGCCTTTGTGCTTAGGGGAAGTGTTGGTGACCAGATGAAACTAAACAGAATGTGACTTTCTGTGGTCTCAGAAGTTTCCATTGACGCCGGTCTCCCAGTTGTGTAAATGCAGCCTCTGGCCATGTTGACAGAACACAGAAACCAAACTCTCAGTCATGTCACAGCAGGCTCTTACTGGCCTGCGGTCTCTGCCCTCCATCCAAATCTTTGATCTGCTGAGAAAGGTGATCCTGAACCATGTAAATCCCTGCAGTCTTTCTGGCGTTAACGCTGTTGGAAGGGACCTTTCCTGGCATGTGTCTGAAGCAGCTGATTCTCTGTATTTGAAGGCATGGATGGTGCAGCCCCACAGCAAAGGTTCTAGAGGCGGCTGCATCAGCTTAGTCCTGCTCTTATGATTGCCTGCAGCCTGGTGAGACATCAGTGTAAATCAGTAGGCAGCTGGCGTGGACGTCTTCGCTTTTCCTGTCGTATACTAATATACTGCCACTGTGTCGCAGAGACGCGAGAGAGTCCTGTTCCTTTCAGAGACGTGCTGCTAGAACAGCAGGTGTGGGAAGAGGTCAGTTCAGCACTGCAAAAACAAGAGAGGACTTGTCTAAAAGCCTGACCTTGAACATTTTTGTATTGAATACTTAATATGCAAATACATATCAGGTACAGGCTGGAACATTTTGTGTCAATACTCACGTTCGTGCTGTGGATTGACATACACTACCCGTAGCGTATACCTGCCTGTGCCCTTCTGCAGCCCTGCAGATCTGGGCTCCCCGCTGGAGGCAGCCTTTGCTTCCCACTGAGACCGGTCCCGGGCTCCCTTGCAAACACCCCACCTCTAGTGCTCTCCTGTTACTTTCCCCAGATGGCCTTGCTTTCTTGTTATGTTTTTATGTACTCTCCAAAGAGAAGAACTTACTTTTTTATCCCTGTCAGAAAGAGTGCCAGCCACCTTCTTTTACATGATGACATCATTTGCATGTGGTTTTATTGGTAAATGGCTGCAGCTGGTGTTTCAGTGGACTCCAAGAAAGCTGTTCCACAGGGAACTGCAGCAATTGCCGCTCATGCAAACCAGAAGCGTACAGGGGATTGCATTCTCTGTAACAAGTCTCTCCCACGTCCTCCTCTGAGAAGCCCTTGGAGAGGGGCATTTGTTCTCCAGTGGCTGGCAGCAATCTTTGAGAGGTATCTGTCACAAACTTCTTTTCTCTTGGATAGTCCTCATTCTTCCAGTGCTTTGTGGCTGAGAGCGAGCTGGTGGCGGAGCACATGCATTGCCACTCCCGCATGTGGCCAGAACATGCAGGGATACCTAAAAGATATGGTGAGGTGCAAGTGGAAAAAGGCCAACTGGTGGGGTTAGGTGTGTGGGCACCCCCTGCACAGGAGGCGGCAGATCAGATGGGAGAACTCCAGTTACTTGGAAATGTCAGAGCTGGTGTACACTGACCTCACCTACGCTGGTCTTGAATCACAGGGCAATACAACCTGTGAGCTGAAGTGCACAACTTCTTTGATTTTTGGCATAAAGGAGAGAGTGTTTCAAGACTAAAAAAAATGTTCTCATTTTCAGTTTGTTATGTAGAAATGTTTGCCGTCGTTACAAATCCCTCTTCTGTCACAGAAGGAGGAATAGGGGCCTGGGAACTCAAAGGAAGGGGGAAATTTTATTTCAGAGAACCAGAGACGTCTCTGGCATTGGCAGCACAGCGCTGCAGCTTCTGCCTTCTCACTTCGCCGGCAGGGTGCAGGTAATTGTCCTGCTGCGATCGGTGGGAAGGTGTCAGAGCAAGAGCAAAGCCTGTGCCACAGCACAGTGCTGGAGACCAGAAGAGGGTCAAAGGAACTTCTGAAGTGGGCATGTTCCCAAGGTCCCTTAAAAGTCACACACAGACGTAGAGCAGTCTCTTAGTGACTCCACGCAGACATGAAGTTAAGGATAGCACAGATCTGCCCAGGGACCCAGCTCGTGGTGTGACAGACAGTGTGCCTCCAGCAGGTCCCCTTGTAGAGTTCCTGAAACAGTGCTCTGGTGTGTTAATGCCACCATCCCACTTCACGTGTACGCAAATCTGTGTTCAGGCAGCAGGATGTCTCAGAGGGCTCAATCTCTGGCAAAAGCCAGGAGCCGCTTCGCTGACAATGGTAGTTCCCTGCTCGGGGCCAGCCTCGGCTGGAGGACTCCCATGAAGAGCAGCTTGCTGGGGAAGCATCCCCTCCACCAGCAGAGACCGTGGTGAAACTGTATGGGCTGGTCTGAAGTGGTTTGTCTGTATGCAGGGTCTGGAATCAGCAGGATGCAGCTACTCAGATGATACTATCGTGTGTGGTATAATCTAGATATAAACAAAGGGAAGAAGGGTTTTGGGGAGAGCACACATTGCAGCTGGCTGAGTAAACAAAAGACAAATGTTGCCCATATGGGGAAAGAGCAGCAGCAGGGGGCTGCGCTCAGCCAGGATTTTGAAAAACCAAATAAAGGAAAATTCTGAATGCTTGAGAACTTCGGGAAGCAGACACTTAAAGCCCCACCACTGTGCCCTGGCACAGCCCTTTGTAATTTCTTTGCCTCATAGACTAAGCCAGTGGAGGCATAAGTCTGAGCAGCAGTTTCCATAGCATCCGCCTTTCCCCTTGCAAGAGACTTGAATGAAATATGTTTTCATAGGCAGAGCCTATTGAGGATTTTCATTAAAGCCATTTATCTGTGGGAGGGTCGTTTGGCAACATTTAATTTTCCTATCTGTGAATTTCTGCTCTCCTTTGCTCTGGTGGAGTTGATATGTAAATAATCATTAGTTCTAGCTCCTGGCAAACGGAACTTGGTGAGGATGGAAAGGGTAGGCAAGGGTGAGCCTGGAAGTAGGGTCAATAGCTGCTTCTGGGGAAAAGGATGCAATTCAGAAGCACGGGAATGCGGGCATTGTGCCAAGACTGATGCTCAAACAGGAAACGGCAATTCAACAAGGTGCAAAGATCTGCCTTAGCCAGTTTTGGGCACCAACGACTACCCCACAGAAGAATTGAAATGCAGTAACTACCCATGAATTAAAATTGTTCAGTTAAGCTTCCTATGGGTTGAGACCTGACACAAATGTCCATTTAAAATGGCAGCAATAGGGCAGAATTATTCACAATGAAAATCTCTGCAAGTGTAAATGCTGTGAACTCTTCCACAGCCAGACATATTTCCGTTTTTTGAGGAGGAATCATTGCGCTTCCGCAGTGCCAAATTGCATTTTCACCCTCCCCTTTGTCAGATCTTGAAATGTGGGGGTTTTTTTTCTTTACAGTTTACTTAGTCTTACATTTGTGTGAGCATTTTGAACAGCAGTAAAGCAAAAGTGGCTAGTCTGCATAGCTACAAAGGAAAATCTGAAAAAAAATGAAAGCTAATGCTCAGAAATAAGGAAGCAAATAAATATATTTAGAATGCATTGTTTTAGATAAATCCTGTGGTTTTACCTGAATTGTGACTTTTGGGCACCCTGAAATGCTAATACCGTTGCCCAGCTGCTTTCTTCTTAAGGCATCGTTTTGCCACAGGATAAACTTTAATCACTGTGGAAATAATGATGAAGCTGAATACAACATACAGAAGCAACCTGGGGAAACTTGACCCCTGTTCTCCTTCCTGTGCCCTGAGCTTCCAGAGCCAGGAACATCCTGGCTTAGGATGCTCAACCATCCTGGCTTAGCAATGGCTTTGAGAGTAAGCAGGGCCGGGTCCTCATTCCCGGGATAAGGTCTCTCTGTGAGACACAGAGAGTTCCTGGGTTCTCTTAAATTCTGCTGGGCTCCGGCTCTGAATGGCCAACTTATAAGCAGTTTTTAGCATTTGCTCCTCGTTCCAGGTCTCTAAGCTTCACCATTCATGTATATTTATAAAAACTTCAGCTGGTTTATCTTCATTACTCAGTGGCTCCTCTGTTGTCCTCTCGGTCTCCTTCATTTTCCTGTTTTTGCCCTGGAATTCAATCCCGCATGTTTGCATAGTAGCTGAGAGACTCCTATGTAAAGATTTGTTGCTACTAGAAAAATCCTTATTTGAACTCGTGAAAGCTCTGCTCATTTCCCTTTTTGGATTAAATGCCTAGAGTAAAAGTTTAGTTATCTTGTCCCCCCTCTCCCCAGTTTTTCTCTTGCCCCCGCTCTGCTGTTTTATTGTTGTATTAATAGCAATGTGTTGGAGAAAAAGGGAGCTGGGAGATTTGATGCTCTTTCACACCAATAGTGAAAGCGTGTCCCACCCCTCTGCCTCCCAACCAGGGGTGTCTCAGTAAAACCCGCCTCCTGCCACACGCTGTCATACATTGAGCAGTGGCAGCTGCCCGGTGCAGAGGGACTTGGCACCAGAACCCCCTGAGACACGAAGGCGATTTCTCTCCTCAGGGACAAGTGTTCCAGGTTCTTTACGTGCTTGAGGGGCTTCACTGGGTATTTCTGCTCTTGGGGCTGGTAACAGCCTTCTTTCAGTGTCTCTGAGGTCTAAGATTTGTAGGCTCTTTCCGTTTTCTTTTAAATGAGAGCTGATGGTCTAATGTCACCCGCAGGTCTGTGGGACCAGAGGGTGCAGGAGGGTCTGAGCCCAGCAGCGTCTGAGTCTTGGTTCTTCGTTGTGTGAGTCCTTTGATTAATGTCTGGTGTCCCTTATCTGTGAATGGGATAAAGGATTAAAGTAGTTCTCACACAAGAGGGCACCATTGGACACGGTAATCGTGGCTCCTGGTGTTACGCCCTTTAATGAAACAGCGAAAGTCTCTCCCTTTGTGGAGGCACTAGCGCTAGTTATTGATTTATTGCATTTTTATTTCTGTGGCAAAACAGGGGCAGTCCAGAGGTAAAGATACAGCAATCTGCAAGAAAATAATTTTGGCTGAAACACACTGCATAAGGAAATTTTAGCTTCCCCCCGAAGAAGAGAGCTCTGGTGGCATTATTGGCAGGAGGAGAGCGATAGTGTCAGGTCAGTGATGGTGCTAAAATAGAGGGGTGCGCATGGCACCATGTGTGAGCAGCGTGCGGGGACAGGGGGTGTGGGGTACGGCACCGTCACCTGGGCCCCCTCTTCTCCAGGATTTCTGCTGGGGGCAAAAAAACCCCAATAACGAATAAACATTTCAGCCCCATGCTGGGCTGCTTCGCTAGGAGCGATTCCCCTTGGACAGCGGTTCCTGTCAGCAAGTAGAGTCAACTTGGACAAAACAGCAAACGCAATTACACTTTATTGCAAGAAATTAGGAAAACAAGTATTTTTAGCACCAAGTATTTAACGAAATACTTATTTTTATGAGACATCTTTCAGCCTTGGCCGGGGCCGTGCACAGCGGCTTTCCCCGCTGCTGTCAAATGCCAACTTCATTAAGCGTGACCAAAACGCGATCTTAATTACCAGCGTCATTGTTTTCTGGGGCCGCAGGAGGTTTAAGCGCTTTCCCAGCGGCGCGGCGCCTCCTTAGGCCGCTCCAGCCCGTACACCGGCAGTGCGCAGCCGCCACGGCCCCGTTCCCCCGCTTCCCCGCGGCGGGGGCGCCCGGCCGGCCCCACGTCCCGCTGCTCCGAGTGAGGGTTCCCCTCTCCCCGCCGGCGGCGGGCACCGACCCGTCCCGCAGGGGTTGCGGCACCGGGCCCGGCCCGGCCGCTCCGCGGCACCGGGAGGGAGGCGGGCTGGCGGCGCGCCCTGATTGGCTGCCCAGGGGTGAGGTGGGGCGCTCGCGGGAGCAGCGTGACCTCGGATTGGTGGCGGCCCGCACGGGCGCGTCGGCGTGCGCGGGGACGCACGGCGCGACGGGATTGGGCGAGCCGGCCGGCGGGGGCGGGGCCTCCCCCGGAAGCGCGCAGTGCAGCATGGGCAGGCGGCGCCTGCGCAGTGCTGGCCTGCGAGGGGAAGATGGTGCTCATCAAGGAATTGTGAGTCGGGGGCGGCGGCGGCGGCGGCGGCGGCGGCGGCGGCGGCGGCGGCCGGGTGGGGGGCGGCGCGGACGCGGCGCACGCACCGGTGTGGTGGCCGCCTGTCGTGCTGCTGTGTGCCGGGCCCGGACGCCGCCGGTGTGGGGCAGGGCCCGCCCCGGCCCGCGCCCCGCTGGGCCTCCCCTGGCAGCGCGCGGGCCGCCGCCTCGGCCCAGCTGCGGGGCCGCGCCGCTTTGGCCGCTCCTTTCTTGCTGGCGGGGCCTCAAGGGACCGCGGTGTCCGACGGTCGAGTGGGGGTGGTGGTCGTGCCCCGGGACGCCGCATCCATCCGGGACGGCCCGGGACGCTGCTGCCGCCGCCGCTTCCCCGCCGCGGGGCTCACGGAGCGGCTGGGCGCGGGGCCGGGAGCGCTGCCGGCCCGGGGCGCGGGTCTGCTTTGTGCTTCTCTGCCGTTTCCGTGCGCTGGTGGTTCCGTGTCCCCTGACAAAGCCTTTAGTAGCTGCTTGGCACCACGCAACTGTAACATCGACTTCACACACACCACCACCACCACCACCACCACCACCCCCCGAGTGTGTGCGTGCAGTCGGGGTGATCCTGGCTCTAATCCCTGCCCCGGAGCAAGTGAGTTGTGTCCCCACACAACGAGTTTCTCAAACTCATTCCTTCGGGGCTAATGTTTTACCAAGGCGGCGGTGTTGATGTGTCCCTGTAATGCTGGCAGGCTTTGTGGTATCTCGTGTGCTTTTGAATGAGCACCCCGTCCTGCTTAGAAAGGAACTCGAGTGGCAGTGGTGACAGTCCTGGAGCGCATCGCTCTGTAGTTATCAGTTACGGTACTGGGAGCTGCACGTCGCTGGGTAGATCTTTCCCTTAAGGTCTTCTGCCAGCAAACCACCATCTGGTTTGTTCCTCCCTCCCACCCCTATGGTTTTAAATTACCTGAAAGTCTAGTAATAGATAATCTCTACTGTGATGGTAAAGGTGATGTGTAGGTTCAAAATAATAGATCACAGCAAACATGTTTGTTAGTTTCCAAACAGTGTTCTAAGGAGGCTTCAAAGATTTACCTAAACTTCAGAGAGTAGGTGCAAGCTGACAGGACTGAGGTACCAGTGCTGTATCTGGCAGCGTGGCACACAGAACCAAGTTTCGCGCTCTTGCATTTTGGCAAGAGCTTACACCAGTCCTTGTAGGAGAAACTATCTCTCTTTCTTGCCTTTCCTACAAGGCAACGGTGGGCTGTGTCCTTATTTCTAAGTTCTCACCAGATTTCTTTGCTCCTTAGCTCTTTTGAGTTATCGCATTGTTTGTCTGTCATCATTCTTTAAGTTCATAATAACCTGCTCCTTACAATTTTTTCCTTTTAATTTCTCACCTTTCCAGGTACCTGTACATTTGCTGTGTTTTCCTGATTATACTCCTGTTTTACACATTGTCCCATTAAAGACTAAAGCTGAACTTGCCCAAAAGTGTCTTATGCTGCCTTGCAGGCCACAAAGTGTCCTCTCTAGGTATTGAGTCAGCATCTGCTAATGCCAAGACAAGTCTTCTGTCTCTATTGGTCTTGCTAGCCAACTTTAAAAACAGTGTAAGGATTTTTTTATCAGGTAAAATGGGATACCATAGGGCTCCTTATGAGAATTTTATTTTGATTGCCATTTGTCCATTCTGTGTTTGGATGCGAGCTCTGCTTTCAGCCTGATACTTGCCAACATTTGAGGCTGATTATGTTTTTCAAAGTTTCTCTCTGAAGGTTTCACAGTTTAAACTATTTCAGTGAGGCACGTAGTAGACTAAAATAGAAAAATCTTTATCTGGTAAGGGATAACGAAGAAGTTGCATGGAAATTGCAAGACTGAATCTGATCCGCAGGGATGAGCATTTCTGTCTTCTCAAGGTTGCCGCGTTTTCTGCCGTGCAGGGGGGTGTAAGGCACTCAAGCTGCTGGAGTCATTTTCATAGTAGTACCTAAACAAAACCATCAAACTCACTGTTCACAAAGTGTGGACGCAGCAGGGGGTGGCAAGAGTTGAATCAGTGAACTATAACTTACCTCCTTTCTAGAACAGTGAACAGGCTTAATTTATGTTTGTGCTTTCAGGGTGATTGTGCCGCATTGAATATTAACGGCCATAACGTTGTCGGTAAAGAAGGTGACATCACTTAAAAGCCCAAGGAACAATGCAGTTGTTCTGTGATGTTGTTTTGCGACAATAATGATTTGCATTGTCTTTGTCCATTTTATTATGTAAGGTGAAACTGGAAAATACTGTCTGTGCAGTGTACTGTTGCTGTGAAAAATCAGCTTCTGCATCCCCTGTTGTTGCTGTTAACTGTACAGCTTATTGTATTAGAACTGAACTGTTTGCCTAAAACACACTTGCTTCTGCCACCTAAACAGGATATGAGCTGTGGTTGCTTTTTAAATGATTCATAACTGCTGTAATTACCAAAATTCATTTTTAGTCTGTGAGGGCCTGTGCATTTGTACTTTCAAGTTGTACAGACGGGACTGCTTACTGTGTAACACAAGAAAGAAGTTCATGCCTTTAAACAAATTCAGCACACTACAAAGTTATGGCAGAGCTGGACGTAGATCCTAGATTTCCTGGCTCTTCTGTTCAGCTTCTGACGTTCTTAACCCCTATTTTCCCATTTTGTAACGTATCTGTCATTGAATTTTACTTGGGTTTCTTGCATTATATCCGTGCGGTCTTACTGCCACAGAGCATTTCTAAAAAGAAAACTTGAATTAACTCATTTTGACCCTTCTTGAATGTCTTTGTTACAGTTTACGCCTGTTGTCTGCAGGTGAAGCCTAATTATTGTTTTTATTGAATTTGCTCTTTTCCTCTTTCAGCCGAGTGGTTTTACCTTGCTCAGTGCAAGAGGTACGTCCTCATCCTACCTGCTTTTGTTTTGGGGTGATGGGTGGGAAGATGTTAGCATCTTAGTTAAATCTGCCTGGCCTGGCTCCAGATGTTGCCTGTGCTGTGTGCCCACCTGGCTGCCACGCAGAAGTTTCCACATGTGTAAGCCAGCAGCCGAGCAGAGTTAACCTCTTGCAGATCCGTGAATTTCAGAGGAGGTAAATGTCTGCAGGCAAAGAACCTGTCATTGTTTCTGAGCCACTCCGCGGCTTACAAGCAAGAAAAGAAAGTTGTGCAATTCTGCACTAGAGCAGAATTTTCCTGCTGACTAAGGCGTTAAGTGGCTCCAGGACTTTTCCTAAAGGGAAAGGTGGGAATCATCTTCCAAGATCTGAAGCCAGCAATTTAAATGGCACTGAGATACATTTAAATGAAAGTCACTGTAAGGTGTCTGAGGACACTTCCGAGGGAAAATGTTACGCTTCTCTCTTCTACAGTTTGCGTTTTATGGGTCCTGTGAGGGCAGTATCTAATTCGTTAAAAGGATGAATTTGGGCGGCTCAGGGCTGGCAATCAGTAATTTCAAAATCTGTAAACTAAAAATTCTATTTCTTTTATACAATTAAGGAAAACTTTACTTTTAGGATGAGAAAAATGAAGAAAAACATATTTGCTGTGCCATATGCAATACCAAAGTGTTGCATTAATGAGCAGCAAGCTGATTATATATGCTTGGCAACTACAGATACATTTTGCCATCAGATTGTCATATTTTACTAAGTACTTTTATATGGAGTGTTCTACTTTCCCGATAATTTTGTTTGTACTAACAATTTTTCACTGGAAATAGCTAAATTTTTTTATGCATTAAAAGTTTTGGCTAACTTTAATATTGAAATTTTTCTTCTTTTCACTTTTCAGTATCAAGTTGGGCAACTTTATTCTGTGGCAGAAGCTAGCAAAAATGAAACAGGAGGTGGTGAAGGAATTCAAGTCTTAAAAAACGAGCCTTATGAAAAGGATGGTGAGAAGGGACAATATACTCACAAAATCTATCATTTAAAGAGGTGAGAAGAACATTGATACAGGTTACAGGCTTGCTTGCTGATGAGCACACAGTTTTGTTAGAGAGTTGGAGGTGAGAGCTCATGGGCAGCGCTCTCCCTCAACAGTTGCCTCTGCTGTTCTTGAAGAGAAAACAAAACACAGCTTTCATCCTGATCATAGTGTCTCCAAAATTATTTCTAGCTCGCTCTTAATTTGTCTTATTATTACCTTCCCCATTTTTTTTTCTTAATTATTTTGTGACCAGTAACACTGTTGGAGTTCCTGCATATTTAACCGTGGATGATTCGTACATCATAAGCTTTAAAGTGCTTAGGCAGAATGTGCCTTTCTTGTTAGAGTGGATGAAATGAATGAGGAATTTCAACTGGGATAAATTTAAAAAATGTTGTCAATGTTTGTTTTTCACAGTAAAGTTCCTGGGTTTGTAAGGATGTTTGCTCCAGAAGGCTCCCTGGTCTTCCACGAGAAGGCTTGGAACGCATATCCCTACTGTAGAACAAGTAGGTCTCCCGTTGCGTGTTTTGCTGTCAGTGCTCAGTTGAGGAATGGTTGTAAATTGTTTAGGAAAAGGGGCTGCCATCAAGTGGAAAAAATACATTTCAAGTTTTAATGTTGCATTTGTGAGATCCCTTCTGAAAAGGAGAGTTTCTGAAGAGCAACCTCAATGGGGCAGTTTAGTGGGTCCTACGGAGTCTTAGCGTCCAGTGTCCCTAGGATGAGACTGAAGAGGTGATTCTCTTAAGGTCTAGAAGAAAGCCTGTTTGAAAAGAATTTAATTCTTCATAGTCTGTTAGAATAAGGTGACTGCTTTATTTTAATGCTTCTAATTGCATACGTTTGTAGAGTAGGCTCTGTTTCTTTTGTGTCTCTGTTGAATAGTTTGAGGTATCTTTTAACGAACTTCTAAGGTTAAGACTGGCAAGTCAAAGTCTGCTGCACTCTGGTTGCACACAAATCCTGTTAGACTAATTTTGAATGTTTCTTATACTGTGAAGCTATCGTTATTTGTGAGACTTTTCAGAAACGATTGTATCTAATAACACTTTGTGTTTCCTTTTCATTGTGTGTGTTTCCAATGACCAGTTGTGACGGTGAGTATTTGAATTACTATCAGTCCTATGTTGGGTTTTTTGAAATACGTTTTGTCAGTTATTACCGCTACAATTGACTCGGACTCTAGCAAGCAAGCTCCAGCCTTTTACATAAGCCTTGCCAGGGTAGCTGGCATAGAGCTCCTTGTTACTTTATTTGTCTGGACTTGGCTATAATTAGAAAGAAGTGTAATTTGTCAGAGAAATGCTTTAATTTTTTACATCTTCTTTTGTGCCTTTACTTACCATTGTAGCTGCATAATGTCTGTTCTGGTAAGACATGAGGCTAAAAAAGAAAAAAAAAAAAAAAAGCCAAATCAGAGGTTTCTCCACTCTTGAATGCGGGAAAAGCAATGAAATAAAATCAGTCCCTGACTGTCTGAAATCCCATTTCCGTAAAGTGAAATCCTGCCTCAGTTAAAATGGGTTAACTGAGAATCTAAATGGATCATCAGAGGTGGGGGTTTGGGTTTTTTGTTTTTTATTTAAGATGTGTGAGAAAGAAATCATTAAGAAGGGTTTAGATGCTAGTTATTTCATTGTACCTATTTCTGTGTGTAGTTAGGGGGCTCTTTTATAACTTATATGTAATATGTTGTTAGTCAAGGCTTAGTAGTGACTTGATATAAACATAATTTATCCAAACTTTAAGCAGAGGTGTAATCAGACTCATGCTTTTTGATTTTTGTACTTACAGAATGAATACATGAAAGATGACTTCTTCATAAAAATTGAGACCTGGCATAAACCAGACTTGGGGACATCAGAGAACGTGAGTTGGGATTTGGATACCAAGCACTAGTAATATTTTCAACACATAGTCATCCAGATAAAGTATTCTGTGCCTGGGAATGGTGGATAATTAGTGCATAAAGTCAAAGCTCTACTAGTAAGTAATATAAAACAAAAAAAGCATTATTCAGATCCTTCTAAGGTGGTCAAGCTGTCTAACCAAACGAGATGCAAGAACAAGAACAGGTTTTTCTTTTTTATGTTGATGTCAATGCGGATGCTTGACTCTCACTCAACTATTTAAGCAAATTTTCAGTAAGTTCTTTTTGATTTCATGTTCTTTTACCTTAGTGCTGCTTAGACTGACAAGTTTGTTTGAAAACAGGTTTCATGAGGCTATTGGAGCTTATCTTTGTGCGCTTCTGTAGAGTTCTGTATTGAAGCTGCTTCTGTAAATTTTCCAGGCTGGCGATACTCTCGTTTTCCTCCCAAGACAGTTGATTTGGTTCACAGGTCTCTTCAGGAGGTTTTTTTTATCTATACTGACAAACATATGTATAAACCATCCACAAAGGAATAGTTGTCAGTGTATTTTCAGCGCGTGCATGGGCTGTAGCACTGGATGTGCTGCAGAGGAGAGTTGTTTCTTGGGCAGCTCTGCTTGCCATAAGTGTAAGTTCAGGTATGGCCAACAGAGTGCGGGTGTGAAGCTGATCGCATCGTCAGACCTTTATATACCTTCATGCCACACACACTCCATCTGGTCCGTATTAAAGGCAGCCCTATGATTTAGGGAACCTACTAGATGTAGTCAAGTTATTGAAACCTGCCATATCCGCACTTCAGGATTTGTGCGGTTTCTTTCTTTATCAAAGAGCTCTTGCAGGTTACTGCATGGGTAATGTTTCTAATTAGAGGTTGATTTCATTAGCAGTGGTGAATGTGACAGAAGAATACAGCTTAATTTTAAACCCAGGTTTCCTGAATGCACAAGAACTGAAGATTTTGTGCTGGTTTAAAATTGGTTAGTGAGTGAATTAAAATGTAACTGGAGATTATTCCCTTTTAGAAAGGCAGAGGAAGAAAGGATGGGCTTTGAGAACACTGTCTTTATGAAGTCCAGAAAAAAATCCACGGCACGCATACATACTGCATACAGTGCCCCACTGTGTAAGATGACAGCATGGAAATCATTCCTTTTTCTCTTTCTGCAGGTGCACAATTTAGATCCAAACACATGGAAGAGTGTTGAAGTCGTTCATATTGACATTGCGGATAGAACTCAAGTAGAACCAGGAGTAAGTAAATGCTCTGCTGTTGGGATATGGATGTAGCATGCGGCTAATTCCATTGATGTTTGGTGTTAATTGTGAATAAATTAAAATGGTATGGATGTTACCCAATAGATAAATGAAAATCATCTTGAATAGAATCATTAATTCTAAAGTTGCACACTTAGTAAATGCATTTACAACATCAGTCTATTGAATTTGTCTCTAGTTGCACAACTAAGACATGAAGGGCAACAGACTTTTGGCACAGGTGTAGTTTTTACTTTTAATTGTAGATAATTGTTTTGGTCAAGCAAGCATTTAGGTGCTCCTCTTGAAGCGTGAGACCAAGTGCAGGAATCTATCCCTGCTGTCCTGCACGACAGAGCACAGTGTCTCCACCAAGCTACTCCTGTGCTCCTGCTGCTATTCTTGGTTACAAATTGTTGTTATTAGTAAGAGCACGTGGTTACTCAGTGAATTTGTATGAATGGGTATAAATTTGGAAGGAGAGTGTGGGTTTGGAAGGGTTACGTGGAGTGCGTTAGCTTGCTTACGCATACGATGGAAGAAGACAGCTAAAAGAAGTAGCGAGTGTGGCAAAGTTAAGTGCTGGGCGCACACGCTTTCAGCTTGCCTTTTCAATAGCACTTTGCGCAGAAAAGACAGTGAATATGATTGTGTCAATTCCACTGAAATAAATACATGAAGGGATGTCTAGTGAAGATTTATCTGCCACGTTGAGATTTTGCTGACAGGACAACACTTAATACTTGTAATGGTTCCCATTCTTTTCCCACCTATTGTCAATTTTTTGTTAACCAGCTCATAGTCATGTGTTTGGGTTGGAAGGGACCTTAAAGATCATCCTGTCCCACCCCCCTGCCCTGGGCAGGGACACCTCCCACCAGCCCAGGTTGCTCCAAGCCCCGTCCAACCTGGCCTTGAACCCCTCCAGGGATGGGGCAGCCACAGCTTCTCTGGGCAACCTGGGCCAGGGGCCCCCCACCCTCAGAGTGAAAAATTTCTTCCTGAGATCCAATCTAAATCTGCCCTCTCTCAGTTTAAAGGTGTTGCCTCTTGTCCTGTCACTATAGACCTTGATAAAAAGTCTTTCTCCATTTTTCTTATAAGCCCTCTTTATATATAGAAAGGCTGCAGTGAGGTCCCCCCGGAGCCTTCTCTTCTCCAGGCTGAACCCCCCCCAGCTCTCTCAGCCTGTCCCACAGCAGAGGGGCTCCAGCCCTCCCAGCATCTCCGGGGCCTCTTCTGGCCCCGCTCCAACAGCTCCGTGTCCTTCTGCTGTTGGTGCCCCAGAGCTGGAGGCAGCACCACAGGGGGGTCTCACAGAGCGGAGCAGAGGGGCAGGATCCCCCCCTCGCCCTGCTGCCCATGCTGCTGGGGATGCAGCCCAGGGGGCGGGGGGTTTCTGGGCTGCCAGCACATGTTGCTGGCTCATGTCCAATTTTTTATAGTGTGTATGATTGATCTGAATAAGAAGGCAGGATATGTTGATTTTAGATGCTGATTTATGCAATTTTAGAGGACAGCTTCACCGTACTTACTTATGGGCCTGTCTTACTTGTTACTACTGCTGTTGCTTTCTACACGTCTATCTACTGGGGCTGTTGTCTGGTTCGTTCAGTTGTAACAGCTGGACTGTTCGATGTGTAAGCATTTAGTTTTGGATAGTAGGAAAATAGCATACACTAATATTGATACTTACCACTTTGTGTTTACACAATGCATTTGATTGTCTTTGTTTTGTGCAAGGAGGTGTTCTTTATACTATTTGTTATTTTCTGAAAATAAATACTTGGATATCCTGCACTGTGGGGAGAGGACTCCTTTGCAGGAAAGTATAGAAAGAAGGGGAAAGGTTTCTGCTTATAATTTTCCATTTGTGTTATCAGTGTAGGTGTATAACCTGCACTGGTGCTTAACTGGTGTTTAACAGATGATCTGTGGGTTTACATGTGTGAAAATACTTTGTTTGGAGAACCTCCGTGGAAACCAAATAAAACATGTCTTGCCTATTTTAATGCAGCGAGGAATCGTTTTGCTGCCCCTTGTTCTTTCAGACATTCCATATGACCTTAGAGCAGAGCTGGCAGGAAGATGTATGTTGTGCATTCCCTATTCCATGCCTGGAATTGTGGCAGGCCACTACAATGCTGTCATCTGTCAGAGTGCTTGCTTGATCACAGTATGTGTAAACAAAGGGTTGTGCTTATTACTGTGTGTTGAACTTCGGTATTTATTCTGTTTGAAGTACTCTTAGTGAACAGCACGGCTTTGCTGTGTGCCCTCTTGCACTCCTGGATCCCATGGGCTGCCTTTGGTGTCGCCCGTCTCCTTTGTACCGAAGGCTGGCAGATGATGGTGTGCTACAAGTTACCGTTTTGGCTCAGGACAAAGATCCATCTGACCCAGTGTCCTGGTAGTGGCCAGTAGCAGATACTTGTAGAATGATAAGAAACTTGGGGAAGTGTAGAATACTGGAAGCTGAGGGGTGCCTCTCTCTGAAAGATCAGTCTGGATTTAAAGGACTTCCAGAGCCAGTGGTTCTCTCTGGCCTGCTGTGTTTATTAGCCACTGGCATGCCCATGAGCACATCTAATCCATTTTTGAACCCATTTATACTTTTGACCTTTATGGCATCATGAATTCTGTAGAGTGTTTATCTTTAAGTCCATCCTCATGTGGAAGGCATTTTATATGTGGAAGCCCTTGGAACTGTTTTCAGTACATTATCCTCTTTTTTTTTTTTTCTTTTGTGTATCTGACCTACAGAGTATCAAAACTGTGAGTGCAGAGTGGTTTAATTCACAGTTGTAAGTCTTTTCTGCTGTTTCTACATTCTCTTTCTTTTTGTAGTAACTTCTAACACCATTTGCTTTTTTAGCAAATATTTTGAGCAAATATTTTCAAATTCAAACTCACAGTATAGCCCAGCATTGTGTAGGAATACCTGGAACTAATTTTCACCATGGGATTCAAATCTTCATTTCATTTCCCAGAAATTCAGTTTTGCAAAGTCCTGACTTTATATTAAACAAACTGACCTTGTACTCAAACTTCCATGCAAACGTTGATAACTGGGAGTTATCTGTAGGCTGGGGCCCTTTCCGCTCCACTCATTTGCTCCCTTAGCAGAAATTAGCAGAAATTCTCTGCGATCCACACTTGCAGTCTCTTCTGTTAGGAAAATTTGCAGTTTCTGGCCTCTGTTTTCTCTGTCTTTACTGCTTATGACTCCATGAGAAAGATTTTTCCATTTATGCTAATATCTTTATGAAGTTTAGGTAATGGAACTTTAGGAATTTATTTTTTTGGAGGTTCAGCTACATCACAGTAACAGAATTGCCCTGATCTATGTGATTGCTTTTTGCCTTCAGGGAAGGAGCTGCTTTTGGAAAGTAAATGTCCCCTCTGAAAGCAGTAGCTGTTTTCCATGTGTTCTGTTTGTCCAGAGGTTCGTTTCCTGCAGTTCTGTTGTCTTTGATGGGCGATGTTAGAGCAGGCACTAGTTCACTCTGTCAGGTAGTTTCTGAAATCATGTGCGTTGTTGCCTTTTAAAGTAAAGTTTTGTTTGTACATTTATTTTCTCATCTTAGTTTTGCCTGGAAAAGCAACCCAAATGTACCATCTTGGATAAAAGTATGACTGAAAGAATGGAACTACATTTATAAGATCCAGCAATTTTGATAGAAGTTTTCAAATATTCAAAAATGCAGTGAATGAACCATGTCCAACCCGTTGTAGTGTGGCAGTTACTCTAGTTTCAGCACCGCAATCAGCATAAATATAAAAATAGTAAATTTCTTCAAGATACTAATGGCATGCATATGCTAACTCATGCTCATTTAAGTATGTATAAAAATAATTTGGCTCACATCTGTGGCTTGCTTTAGATATAAATTTAACCCTGCCCTCTCTTAATCATCTCCAGCATACAATCCATGTAGCCTTATATGATTTGTATATAAAAATCACTTCCCAGGAGAGTAAAACTTTTTAAAGAGTAAGCAGAAGTGAACACTCAATTAACATCAGAAGAGGCTACATTTTTGGAAACAATTTGTAAGAAAGTAGAGTGGAGTGCAAACAAAGAAATTGAAATCAGGTTTGTAGCTATTTTTGTGCAATAAAGAAATTAAAAGTCATCTTCTAGGTCGTACTGGAGCTTCGTTATATTACTTGAAACAAAGTTCTAGAAATACAGTCAAATTAATTAATGCACGCATTAAGTACTAGAGATACAGGCTTTCTGTGCTGTGCAGTAACTACAATCCTGTGTTCTACAGTTAGAATACAAATAATGGAATATAGGAAATGCTCTTCTTTGGTAGTCTGTAAAAGAGCGTTAAAAGATTCTTGAGTAAAAGAGCTGTTTTTCCGATGGTTGGATCCCTCACATTTTGGACTTAATTTATCATATGACAGGCATCTAAAAAGTCTGTATTAATAGTCCAGAAGCTCAGTATCATCGTGCGTTTTATTGGTAACACCCCCTGAAAGTGCCGCTATGGACGTGTCCCTGGTCACCAGGGCTCTTTGAGGTGCCCATGTCCAGAGACATGCGGAAAACAGACTGACTGCTACAGACCTGACTTTTTTTGGTTTGTCTGAACGCCTGAGTTTGACTAGATGAACGTTCAACCTCCAGCAGCACTTCTTTAGAATAAAGATGCGAAGGATTAAGTGTTTGCCCAGGTGACTCTTAGGTGGCCCTGTTACTTTCTCCCATCTTCAGCCTGCTTATAGAAATGGCCTTTCTTCCTATTGGGATGACGTTTACTCGTGTAGAAAATACTTGTACATACTTGGAGTTGTGCTTAATTCCTTCAGAAGTGCCTGCGGCTTGCTGGTTTATGTACGTATCTTAAACTGCCCATCCCATGGAACAACCGATGTTGTATAAATAGAACTTATTTCTAGCTTACTAGTGTTTTCCTCCCCTCTTTCTGTTTTCCAACCCCTAACTAAGGCTTTTTTCATATTGTCCTGGGTGCTTATAAATCTTCGTATTTTCCAGACGGTCTTACACGACCTTTAACTTCTAGTTCGTAGCACAACACAGTGTATGTCTGTGCTAGTTTAACAAGGCTGATTTCATTTTTTGTTTGAAACTTGGTGTTCTTTCAAAGGTGATTTCAGGGAATAGTTCACCTGAACGCTGTCCTGTAGCTGCAGGACTCTTCAGGAGATGGGAATGACTGTAAGGTGTTTGTTATTAAAAGCCATTTAGCTGGACCTATCCAAAATACGTGGATGCTTTACTTGGCTGTGAGTTAAGTGCACAGGGGTGCTGGTGATTGTTTCAGTTACGAGACTCGGGAATCACGCGGTGAGCTGGGGATATGACATACTTTGATCATCTTGATTTTGATGTTTTACTGTGCTGCGAATTGAGTATCCACAGACACTTTATATCCACAGAGCTACGGACCTGGTTGGAGAAAAGCGCTAGTATGCATTTTCTTCCACACTCAGCTTTGTGCGTGTTTTCTCCTAAATAACACACAGCATGTATGTTCTCCTGTTTAAAAAACTAATGCAATATTGCGTTGAAAAGGCAGAAATTGTGTTCACCTGCCTAGTTAGTCTTATGCCACTCTGTGTTCAGGAAGCTTTTTGCATGAATTTGCAGATAAGACATCAGACTCATATCATTTTTATGTTAGGTTCGGAAAGTTTTCTTAAAACCATTCTGTCCTGTATATACGCTTTCAAGTTTTATACTACTTGGGCGAGTGAACTATGAGCTATCAGCAGAGCTGTTATTACTTTTAGCAGGTCTTATAAATGAGAAGGAGAATTGTAAAAGAGCACCTGGATTCTGTGTTTGTTGCCATTATTACTTTATTGTATGTGGTTCACAGTCTCTCTAAATAATTCTTTATAATAGTTTGTTGCATTCCTGCATATTATATTGAGATTTTGAGCTGAAACTGCCTATGAAACGATATTTGTATATTTCTTTGAAATGTTTTTTAGCTCCTCTATATTGTTATGCTGCTGCATAATCATGTTTTGCCTGTCTAGCTTTCAAGAGGGCTTCAGGGTTTTTTAGCTGTAATATTTGTTCCAGCAGCCGCCTGTTTTTCTTCCTAAGAAGGACTTGTTGCTGTCAGGAGTTAAGCTCTTGCTGCAGAGATATTTTCCTTAAACTCTGCAAAGAACTGTTGTTTATTTGTACTTTGGCTCTGGTCCAGTCTTTTTCCTTGCATGTTGGTAGGGTTTGTGGATTGAGAAGAGTTCCTACAATGCTCTCTTGTCCATCTAGACGTTCATCTAGACAGCGGGTGTTTTTTACTGTCCTTAACAGGGCTTGGTTTAACTGAGTCCTGAACGGTCTTGGGTCAAAGCTCTGTATGTGGGCTCTAGCATAGAAAACTTCTCCATGACTTATCTGTTTTTCCTTGAATTTTTGTTTTCACTCCTGCATTTTACTTGTAGGTAATTTTTTTTTTTTCCCAGTTTTTCCAGCTGTGCTTTTATGTGGGTGCTTAAATGCAAGAGCAGAGTTGCTTTTTACCGATGTCCCTGTGCAGTGAGAGGTAGGATGGCAGGTGACATCCTGTCGCATCGACCTGGGTGTCTCTATGGAATCCAGTCAACTGATTCCACAGCGTAAAACAGACAGAACAAAGTTGCATGTGTAGGGGAGTTCAAATGCCAAATAAAGATTGCATATGTAAGCAAAGTTCTTACCTTCGCAAGTTTCCTCATCATCGTGTATTTGAAAATTTGCTTCCTACAGTGCGTTTCTACAAGCTCGTGTGGTATATGGCAGAACATACAGGTATGACGTACTTGTGGTATGAGATACCACAGGTTTTGTTAGTGAATGTGGTTTTTAATATTAAAGTTCTGGAGGATTTTGGATAAACAGTCTGTTACTTGGAAATAGTGATGCTTGTTGTTATTTTTGCTTTGTTTCTTTTTTATTTTATTTTTTCAGGAACGAGGTTGCAATGCAAATGTAGAAATCACCAAGTATATTTCACTTTAGTCTTGTGGCAAGACCATTTGTACTTCTCCATTACATTGATTGTGGCAGCTGTCTTCTGGTGGAGAAAAAGCCTTGCTTTCTGAAGTTTGTTTAGCTTTCTTCAAGCAAGGGTGCGGACTTCTTAAGTTTTGGATTTTTTTAATTAATATTTTATGTAGATTTCACGTTGTAGTACTTACAACGGAAAATAGATCAGTTAAATTTCTATATTTATAAGCATGCTTGGAGCTATTTTATTGCAGATTTTTGACAGTGCCTTATGGCAACTTGTAATGAGTTGAGGCGTTTCATCTTTAGTGCGTGTTGAACCCCGTCTATCTTGCTAGTGCCGTGAGGCATCTATTAGTCCCGTGTAAGCTTCTCGGAGTATGTTGACTCTTCCTGTCTGTTCCAGTTGCTTGGATACTACAGGACTGTAAAGAGCGATGGCAATTACTTTGACAACAAGTTTAGACTGAAGAGGTTTTGGTCTTTGAAGGTGTTTTTGTCCTAGGTCTTACAAGCCAGCACCAAGGTACAGTCTAGTTACAGGTAATGTCACCTAGTCAAAATATGTGCACTTCATAACCTTATGCAGAGTGATTCATCCAGTCTCCTGTGGAATTTTCTCACTGGCATTGACGTTTTCAGACTGGACCAGAACAGTGTGCTTTTTCCAGTAGCGATCAACGCAGGGTGCGAAGGAAAGTGAAAACCTCCACTCTGATGCTCACTCCCTGCGCTTCCTGAGTGGAACAGCCGTAGGAAGGGCCAATTAGGCAGCAATTACGTTCAGTGTTGTCTAATCGGAACCAGAAGGCATGACAAATAATATAAACATAACAATTATGATACAGAAATAGTAAATAGATGTATATAACTATATAACTATATATCTGCTTTCTATCTCTTTACACATTGTGGTGCCTCTGCATGTTATTGCAGCCCAGATTGTTTCGTGGGTCAGAAAATTGTTCACAATAGTCTAATTCCCCGTACTGCCTTTCCTAAAGTATAGCATTGACTAATAAATTGTGTTTTATTCTCCTGTTTTAACAATACAGGTTGCACTTAATTTGAGAAGGTTGGCATTAAAACAAAGTGGTTGGTTTGCTGCATTCTCTGTATCGGGGCTTCCGTGGCAAACCCAGGGCTGATGAGCTCTGGTGTCTGGTGTAGCCTTTCTCTGTTGACAGTTACGTAGAGAAATCTCTGCAGAGTGTGCCGTTGTCAAGATAAGAGTCCAAATTACATCCTGCTCTTCATGAGGATGTGCTACTGTAGCTTTAGTAAGGAGTCAGAACCGCGGTTTATCTGTCCGTCTAGTGAACAGTTTGGCAAAAAATGTTTTAGGCCCCAGAAACGCGTCCCTGTTGCGGCAGTGGGTAGAATGGTGTTCTTGGGCTGATGTTGTGTAAACCTTACCTGTTCTCAGATACTGAAGTCAGAGTTTTTGACCCTTTCCTAATTTCCAAAGTAGCATCTTTATCAAATAATCATTTTCATACCCCTCGTCAGTAAAATTAGGTAACTCCCTAGTCAGAGGCATTTGTCATTTTCAAGTCTATTTATATTAGCTTTTTACCCCGCTGTGGTGAGCAGTGGTGTCTGGGGTGAAGCAGTGCCTCTCAGACTGCTGCCTGTGCCCTCTGCTTAGCCTGGGGATGGCTCACGGACTGAGATTGTGCCATTTCTAATTCTGCAAGTTAGCGCTCTTACATCTGCTTCCTTTCTGTTCTGCCTTCTCAGGAGTGGACGTACGTTACAGCTTGGAAAATGTTAGCACACAAGTTTCTATGGTATTGCTTTCTCATATTATTGCTTTCTCGTCCCCTCAAAAGTTTACAAGGCCAGTAGGATAGAGCTTACGTTGCGTAGTGTGCAGCACAAGAGAATTCTGACCGGGAAGGGAGCCCTGGCATGCAATCGTAGTATAAACAGCTGATGAGCTGCCCTGGTGACACGCAGTGAATGAGCGGCTGGGATGGAGTATTCAACACAAACTCAAGTCAGACTAACTCCACCCATCCTGCTCCACACCACTCCAGAGAATCAATTCGGTAGTCTTGAACAGAAGCTTAATGCAGTGCGATGTTGAATCTGGGGTTTTTTCTGACTCTCGTGGGTTTTTTTATATTACAGGACTACAAAGCTGATGAAGATCCTGCGTTATTCCAGTCGGTTAAGACGAAGCGAGGACCTCTGGGGCCAAACTGGAAGGTACTAAGAACTGCTGTTACAACCTTATGAAGTCTTTATCAACAAAAGAAAAATTCACAATTCATTAGAGACTAGCAGTGTTAGTCTTAAAACAGAGGGTAGAAATTCAGTAGTACTTGGGTTTTTTGTATTCAGTTAAAATTCCAAATGTGTTAATAAGCAAAGGTACTCTCTGCTACTTTTTTACTATCGCTACTAAAGCCATACAAAGCTTTGCAAATTAAATTGGATGAATATTATCCTTACTCAAGATTGACATCTGAATATGCACTATGGTGAATTCCATGGAAGTCATCAGCCTGCTGGGGTATAACTGTACATGACAAATAAGCGACCACCATGTCTGACAGAGCATTGTCCCCATTTCCCACTACGTACACTGTAGTATTTTTTTTGTAATATTTTACTACACTACATACATTGTAGTACACATTGTCCCCATTTCCCACTACCACACTCCTCCTCAGCTGGCCTGAGGTCATAACTCAAAGCAGCCCGACTTCGAGGACTTGAGGTGTCTCTTGTCTCACAGTGGACAGAGGCTGTCATTCCAGGGGACCATTCACTCCTCTGCTTCCCTATGTGCTGGTACAGGGGTTTTAATGCTGCCCGGCAATTAACCTAGGGGAAAAAATAGGGAACCAGGTTTTTGTGAAAGGATGGGAAACAGTATGGCAATACAGGGAGCCGTAATACGACCGTGGGCTACTATAGCTGATGCTTCACTGCCATTAAGCTGCATTACCAGAAGAAAAGCTTGCAAAGCCACCTCTCGGGTGCTCCACATACTTCATTTTGTCTTAAAGAGAGCTGAGGGTGCAGTCAATGTATACCACTGACGTAACTGGTGCTGCTATAGCTGTTCCTAATGTCGTCTTTGCAACATGATGAAAGTCCATCTTGGGACAGTCATTGTACAGACAGAAAAATAATGTGAAATTTCATCTGAACACCAGAAAACGCTTGTTTACTATGAGGGTGGCCAAACACTGGAACAGGTTGCCCAGAGAGGTTGTGGAGTTCTCTATCCACGGAGATACTCAAAGCCTGACTGGACGCAGTGCTGGCAACCAGCTGTAGGTGACCCTTCTTGAGCAGGGCTCCTGCACCCGCTGATCAGAGAAGGGCCCTTCCAACCTCAGCAATGCGGTCATTCTGCGATCTGTGCATATCCGCAGTCCCGATTCTTCCCTTTGTGTGTCCAAAGACAGAAAATAGTTCTGCTTCAGAAAGTTTCTGAGCTTGTAAGTAGCTGGAGATTAGTAAGAGTTTCTAAGTGAATTATCAATTATTTTTTTCCTTGGGTTTTATATTTTTTTCATAGGTTTCTGCCATTGGCTGCTGTCAAAATACTGAGCCAGGTAGACCTTTGGTCTGACTCTCAGGTTTGTCCTGGGCCCAGGCATTTGCTGGAATCTCATGGAAAAATGAGTATATTGTGTGTTTTGAGATGACGATAAGGGGAGGCATGTATTCAAACTCCCATTATTGTAATATTCTTTCTACCTGGGCTAAGTATTCTTGCTAGCACGGCAAAATTGTCACAGTGATTATTTTTGTAAACTGTGCTGAAAATGTGCATCCTGCCGTCCCCTTCCTCCTCAGGAAGGAAGCAGGAGCCTGATGCAGGAATGGCCTTTTCGGGCCTGTGTGATCCAAAGAAAGTGGGGAGTTACAGTTTGGTTTTTTAAAAAAAACAGCTGTAAAATGAGGAGAAGAACTTTGAATGCCTGGAACTGGCGGCACTGAATTCGTATGTTCCCTTTAGTTCTGTCCTTTTACTAATGCCTGGACATAGACTTTGCTGTTTGAAACGCCAAAGAGCAGCAGCACTTTGTTTTTTGCTTGTGAATAGAATGTCAGTCTTCTGAGGATAATTGGTTTTCATTTAAGTGCTCTCTGGTGATGAGGATATGTGATAAAAATTCTGTGTTAAATAAATATGCATTATTTGCCAAGACTTTTATGTGTTAGATAAATCTCGCAGCAAATTTTTTCACTGTGCGCCTGACCAACAGGAGTTGTCCATTTCATGGTTAAAAGAAATCTAGCTTAAAGATGCTGTACAGTATTTCTACTTAGGAGTTTGTTGCAGCTGATACGAAGAATAAAAATCTGTGGACTTCTTACAGTAATTGCTTGTTATTCAAGACAAGCATACAGAGGTTTGGGGGTTTTTTTAAGCGACTATCAGCTTCCTTTTTGGCTTTTTTTTTCTTCCTTATTTTTTTCTTCCTCTTTTACAAGGCTTGGAGTAACCTAACATGCTTTGTTAAACTAAAAAGGTGATATGGTCTTTTGTATTACGTAAATTTGACTGCAGGAATGGTAGGAAAATCTCTGTATGGTGTTACAGGCACTTCAAAATTGTTTGGATGTAGGAACTGTAGGAACAATTCCAGAAAACTAGGAATTGTAGGAAATGGTGGTGGATGTCTCCTGAATTTCACAGAATCACAGAATCCCAGACTGGCAGGGGTTGGAAGGGACCTCTGGAGATCATCCCGTCCAACCCCCGGCCAGAGCAGGGTCACCCAGAGCAGGTGGCACAGGAACGCGTCCAGGCGGGTCTGGAATGTCTCCAGAGACGGAAACCCCCCCACCTCTCTGGGCAGCCTGTGCCAGGGCTCTGCCACCCTTCAGGGTAAAGAAGTTCCTCCTCGTGTTTAGGTGGAACTTCCTATCGTCAAGTTTGTGCCCGTTACCCCTTGTCCTGTTGCCGGGCACATTTCCCTCAGTTCATTCTTCTGGGGATTCTTCTGCTGCGTGAGGTCCTTGAGCTGGAGCTGCTTCCAAGCAGGCTTTGAAGTAGAGCTCGAGTTGGTTTGATGGCCACACGTTGCCATTGATGATAAAGACGTTCTCTCCCTATTTTTCCCATGGAAGCAGTCAGAAGGTCTGCAATTCATTATGGAAAAATAACTATTTAAATTATGCCCCACAACTAGAAATTTCTTAGAAAGCGTGTTCCTAGGAATACCTCTACACCCGGGTAAAGCCGTACCCTGCTGGCATTGCCGGCAGCAGGGGGAGGTGAGGGAGCGGCGAGGGGAGAGCGTGCTGGGGTCGGCACGGGCAGAGCGGAACTGCAGCGAGCTTCACGCCTTCCGGAGCGGCAAAGCGAGGGGTGGTTTGTTACCTGCTTTGGTAACGTGCTGCTTGTTATCTGAACCTCTTCTGGGCGCGTGTTTTCCAGCGTTGTACTGGCAACTCGGTACCACTCAGTTGTAACTGCCTTTGCGCAATAGACCCCACAGGAAAAACTACCGTGGTGCTGGTTATTGTCATCAGGCGTCATTGTCCTTTCAAAGCGTCGGAAAGTGTATTACAGCGGAAATCATGAAAATGAAATCCATGTTAAGACTAAGATTTATAGTGTATGTCTGCAGTGTGGATGGAATTGTCTCGCAGATTTAAAGTGATTGTTTGTTAATCCCTATTACCCTGTGTTCAGAGTACAGTGCTAAGTATTTACTAATACTTGAGTTCTAGGTGTTGTTATAATTCTTAATAATATTTATAATTATACTAATTTTAATGTGATGACTTTACAATAAATTAATAATATAATTTATAATTATAATACTTAGAATTATACTTTCTGATAAGTATAAGAAATTAATTTGACTTAATTAAATTAAAAAAAAAAAATTCCTGTCTCTTATCCATAAACAGAAAGAGCTAGCAACTGATGAAGAGTGTCCAAAAATGTGTGCTTACAAGTTGGTGACTATCAAATTTAAATGGTGGGGACTGCAGAACAAAGTCGAAAACTTTATACAAAAGGCAAGTGCTGCTTCCTTGCTGGGAGGTTGCCGGGGAGGGGGGCAGGTAGGGAGGCAGGTGGTTCTCTGGTGACGTGGGGTTTTTTGAGGAGAAACAGTGATGAAGCTTCCTGTTGCTTGCAGTCCGGCAATTTCTGTTCATTTCTTCAGCAAGTACAACCATTTGTGTCTTGATCTACCAGCAATGGTGTTTCACTGGTGGTGGCAGAATAACTTTTGAAGTACATTTGTTCTGTCTAGTGCTATCTTGGAGCTAGAACAGATTTTAAGAGGATCCTTCAGCATTTTAAAGTAACGTGAATTGCTGAACTTCCTTGAAACTTTTTTTTGATAGTGAAATTTGTTAATTTTTTTGCATGTTAAAACGTGAGAAATGAGATGACTTTAAATGGGAAAGTGAGAGGGCTGAACTTGTAGCAATGTGAAACAGCGTGCACCTGAAGGTTATCCCTTTTCAAGTTGAACAGCTGCAATCACTTGACCAACGTTTGGTAAAATGTAGGCCTATTATCTAATGTTTGTTTATCTTCTTAAAGCAAGAAAAAAGGATATTTACCAACTTTCATCGCCAGTTGTTCTGTTGGATTGACAAGTGGATTGATCTGACCATGGAAGACATTAGGAGAATGGAGGATGAAACCCAGAAGGAGCTGGAAGCGGTAAGAATGCTTTTTTTTTTTTTTTAAGGTTAGTATTTGTGTGCTATCTACCTGTAGATTTCTCTGTTCAGGAACTGACGAAAGTTATGTCGTGTCCATCCCCTTGTGTGTGTTTGGGCGGCTGCTGATGAACATTGCAGCCCCTTTAGCGCTTCTCCTGTGCAAACCCATGCTCTTCGAGCTGCTGCATACTGTGTTGGGTCAGGCTGGAAGTGGCTGTAAGGTAAATCCACTAAATCCCGGATGTCTGCCCTCACCACCTCTCTATTTATGGTGTCATACCTGTTGCACAAAGTCCCGTTCAGGGCCTTTTTACCACTTGTCAGTTACAAATTAGAGCCGTCATCTTGCTTTTCCATCATGTGTCTTGCTTTGTTTCGTTTCCAATCACCATTAGATCCGATTACTTTTTCTCTTCAAATGTATCTTCAAGCAAAATTCTGTGTGTCACATGACAGCTGTTCCACTCATCCCAGCTAGCACCCCAAAATGGAGAAATCTACTTGCAAAAAGGAAGTCAGTAAAATTCACGGGCTTCAGACAGGATCAATTTTCACGCTTTAGTGGCTGTGAGGACCAAATACATACAGCCTCATCTGTCTTTGGACGGATGTCTGGAAGGAAACTCACTCGTAGGGCACTTTCTCTACTCGTTCCTTGAAGAGGCAGAGGAACGTCACAGGCTAGGCAGGAAGCTGCCTTCTCTCGTGTCTTTCCAGAGCATGACTGACTTTTGGCATGAACTTTTCTCATTTTAAATCCTGCTGGTTTATTAAGTTCTTTGCAGTCTTTGGATTTGCAGTTGTTTCCTTCCCATTTTTCCCTTTATGCCCCAAACCCATTCAGCTCGTCACGTCCCTTCCCTTATCTTGGTTCTTTCAAGACACGGTGTGTCTTCGGCTATAACTTGCTCTTTTTTTGCATGGTTTAACTCGTTTCAGCTGCCAGACATCTTTAAACAGATTGCCTGGTGCTTTAAACCTACTGTTGACAGTGGCTCTGAAGTGCATCTTTTCTTTTAGTATCAAAACTATCTGTAGCTCCTCCATCTCACTTGTTACGCTCTCCGTGTTTGGACTTTATGAACCGCGAGGAGCCATCTTGCATTGCGTAGAGATGTTTTTCGGGTTTGGAAGAAGCGTTTCTTCACTGTTCTGTGTGTTAATAGGTAGATGTTCTGAGCTGGTAAAAACAAACTTTCCTTTCAAATAAGCGGAAAGGTTTGTCTGCCTTGGCAGCAGTTCCCAGAATGTGCTTTGGGAGAGAGTGATGTTCACTCACTCCTGCAAACACTGTGCTCTCTCATTGGTATCTGGATATTTTTTTATTATGGCAGGTGTTCTCTCGAATCACGTGCATTTCTTCTTTAGTTCTACTTTATGCCAGAGCCTATTCCTAGAGCCACCTATTCCTAGGTGTCCATGAAGGAGGCAGAGTAACCGCTTTCCTCTGACTTCTCTCAGAAGGGTTCTCTTTTCACACCCATAGTTCTTTACTTGGAATGAAACGGATTTCATCCAATTTCTCTGAGAAAGGGTGGTGGCAGTGTGAGGAGTGCGTACAAGGTGTGTATTGGAGACAGTAAGCAGCACTTGATGCATCTGTGTGCATGAGAGAATTTCCTTTTTGTGTCACTGTGGATGTCTGTCTTCTGGTAGAGAAAGTTCTGTTTCACATTTCTCACTGGTAAGTAACTTTTTAAAAATATTTTTTGCAAAATACTTGCTGCTTTTTAGTTCTTACTTTAACCAAAATCTGGATCACATGTTTCTGGGCATAACGTTTATCCTCATTCTGAAATATCAAATATATTTATTTATTACTTTCCGGTTTTGCAAAGCAGTGCAAATAGTTCATTTCACATAGCTTGTTGTGTAAGATGTAAGCATCAGGAACTTAAGTGTATTGTTGAAAAAGTCAGTTTTTCACCAGAGAAATGTATTGGTTACTTACACTAACACAGCTTTTCTATGTGTATTGTGAAATGTGAGAGGAGTGGGGACCTACTGTTAAAGTATTTTGTTTTTTCTTAACTGTTATAATAGGGGTATCTACAAACACCTATAAATGATGCAATTTCAAGGTTTTTGTGGTGAAGTGCATTATCGAAGAATAGCCTAAAGGCAAAAATATCACTGCCAAATAAAATAGGAATGCTAATTTTATCCCAAATAATTTGTTTCATATTCAACCACTTCATCCATTGTGCTAAACAGTAACTGTCACTGAATCCCAAGTACACCACAAATCGTTTGTTTTATGGCCAGGACCGCTGGGAAGTGAGCGCTTAGTGAGAAGGTGCTTAATATGACAAGAATGTCTTCATGCTTCCATCCCTGCAGAGAAGCAGTTGGCTTTTTTGACGGTGTTGCACTACGCAGTTCTATGATGCTTAAACCCCAACAAGTGCAGAAATCAAGCCCAGTGAGATTGGCAGCATCACATTTTCTTACACACACAGCTTTCTGTTGCTGTCCCTTTCTCATTAACACTCTTTCTTCTTTCTGCTTTGAACTAATCTTTCTCCTTGGATTCTGTGCACATTTCCGTTCTTTTGTTGGTCCTGTTCGTCATCTTAAGTCGATTTTTATAGTTTGAATCTCTGCTTTTGTTACTTTTTTTGTTACACTCTGAATCCTCATCAATGTTCTTCCAGAGTTTCTCTATCCCAGCCCATCCTCTTCTCACCGTTTATCTTTCACTTAGTGCCTTATGCGTCTGACTTCTGGAGGTGAGAAGCACCTTTGCTTCATTAAATACGTATCAGCTAATAGAGTGCATAGCAGAAAAGCCTCTGACCCTGCCAAAGCACTGTGACTGACCTGCCTCACGTCTTTGTGAGGGTAGAAATGCCACATGGGGTATTTTGAGCAGTGTGACTCCATGCTGAAGCATCATGGGCTGTTAAAAACTTAAGAAGCATCATTTACAGCTGCTGTACAGTTCCCAGGCTTCCTCACCAAAAAGAAATACCGTATACCCCGTCTCCAAAAAACCTCAGCTGTAGCTGAGGCTGGGTCTGGTCCTGGCCAGGGAAAAGCAGTCCTGGTCATGTAGATCGTTACTTCTCTCTTACTAACCAACAGCGCGATAGGTTCTTTATGTGGTAGCTCACAGTTTTATTTTACGTTTAGATGCGTAAGAAGGGTTCCGTTCGAGGCACTTTGGCTGCTGACGCCTAGAGGAGTTCTCTGTAGGTTCTGAGGCAAATCAAGCTGTGTAAGTCAACTGCTGGATGGAAAAGGAGAAAAGGGATTAATGTTCTGATGGATGGGAATTGCTGGCAGAAATCATCTACAATTACGGAGTAGTTTGGGTTGGAAGGGACCTTTACAGGCCATCTAGTCCAACCCCCTGCAGTAAGCCGGGACATCTTCAACAAGGTCAGGTTGCTCAGAGCCCCGTCCAACCTGACCTTGAACACCTCCAGGGATGGGGCATCTACCACCCCTCTGGGAAACCTGGGCCAGGGTTTCACCACCCTCATTGTAAAAAATTTCTTCCTGATATCTGGTCTAAATTTACCCTCTTTTAGTTTAAAAACCTTACCCCTTGTCCTGTTGCAACAGGTCCTCCTAAAAAGTTTGTTCCCATCTTTCTTATAAGCCCCCTGAAAGGCCACAGTAAGGTCTCCCTGGAGCCTTCTCTTCTCTGGGCTGAACAACCACAACTCTCCCAGCCTGGATGGACCTAAATCCGGATAACACTTCTGGGTCTTACCTCCCTCCTGTTTGATAACCTTGTGGTGATCAGTAGTTGGAGATGACCTTTGGTGTCCAGGGCACATAAGAGACCTCCGCAGACGGACACGGGCAGGCGCTCAGTCCGGTGGCAGAGTGCCTGAGGCGTTGGCCACCTAATCTGGTCCTTTGTGCTTACCTAGTACAGAAACCCAAAGTGGGTGACTCTGAACCTGCAAGTAGTCTTTTGGGCACAAATCAGAAAAGTTAGTGAGCGTCATTTTGCTACACGCTCAGTAGCAAAGTGACACGTGGACTCAGTCCACGTAATTTATAGGGGAACTGTGGACTCTCACCTTCAAGGCACGTTAAGTTCTTCAAATCCAGTTCCACACAGATATTTAAAAATACTAAATTGTGTTAAAACTGTTACTGCGGGAAACAGGTTGTCCAAGAGTTGCAAGCTTTGGAGTGTTTATGTCCAGTACGTTAATGGTGGTGTTTCCCGCCGTGACTGGTTTAACGCTGCAGGTGGGATCCCCAGCCAAAGCAGTCTTAAAATGCTGATGATGAGAGACGGGAGCTGCTGTCCGCCAGCGAGGACAGAGCCCAAATTAAGATTCCCTGCCAAGTCTTGCATTGCTTTGGTGCGATTTGCTCAGTCCTGGTCATGTTTTGACTGCCCTGCCCTGTTTCTCGTGGAGATTAATAAAACTGCCTGTTTGGAACTTAGCGTTTGAGGAAACTATTAATGCTTAATTGTGTATTTTCTTTCTCCACAGTTACGTTATCAAGGCCAAGTCAGAGGAACAAGTGCTGCCAATGATGAATGATGATGGATTTAACCGTCACATGCAGTGTTGATATACAAATGTGTGTGTGGATGCATGATTATTTGTATATAATTATATATACGCACATGCATACTGAAGGGGGTTGTTACAGTGTCTCCAGGGTACTATACCTGTCCTCAGCAACGATTCAAAGGAACCTGCTTTCATTCTGTATACCTGAAGCAAATAAAAATCAACTGAGTAGTGTCATTTAAAGGATGAATTAACTGCAGAATTATCCTAACTGGTATGTTTCATGAATGTCAATACTGGACCAATTTATTCCCTACTTGTTTTTTTTTTTTCCTCCTGTCTCGAGTCACTCTGCTATAACTTGCCCATATCTCATTTGTAAAGAAACAGATTCAAGTAAGTTAATTTCAGTTGTGTGTCTTCCCTATGTGATTATTTTTGGAATAGGAACAATGAATGTATTTATAGCTATTTATTTCTGGATTGTCATTATCCTATAGTCAAATCAGAAAAAAATTTCTATTAGTGGAAATTGGAAGACTTTTACTGTTGAATAAGTTTAACCCAAACTTTACCCATTCACTGATTTAAAAGAAAAAAACGTGTTTTATTGGACTTTTGTACATTGAAATGCTAATGGTTTTTCTTCATTAAAATTGGCAAGATTAAGGAAAAATGGCTTGTGACTTATAAAATGATTGCAACTTGAAATTTTCCAGAAGCTGGCTTTTTAGCCAAAGATACTGACAATACTTGTAGAATATTTCGAGTGTATCTCAGGCCGTGCAGTGGCAGTGGAGGGGGGTGACAGCCCTTCCCTAAAGTAATACTTCCATCAAGGAAATCGCTGTTTTCCAGAGTTTCACTTTGGAAGCTATGCAAACGGTCTTGATTTCACACACATTACGCAATGGAATATAATTGTGATTTTAGCTCTTTTCATGTTGAAAATACACTTTAAGAGAGATGTATACTTTCAGATATGATGAAAGTTTAAATTGTAGCATCTGACGTCTTTCTCCGATACTTATTAGGAGTAGACACATAGAAGAAAAGACGGTATAATAACGACCTCCTGTAGATAACTCTCAAATAGGGAAAATGTCTTCAGCATTTTTTAAGGAAATATTCAGAGCATATCATAGATATATATTATCAAAATCCTTGCTAGATCAGAAACAAATTATTTTAAAAGCACTACTTAGATAAAGTTCTATTAATGCCTGGTTTCCTCCCAGCATCCCCAGAAACCCTGGTGGCGCAGGCCTTGTTTTTAAGCTTCCATCTTCTTAATCTCACGTACCTCTAAGTATTTTGGAATCATTTTGGACCTACTTTACTGACAAAAGGAGTGATGTGATTCCCATTACGGGCAGTAACAGAATTTTCTGAAGCTTCCAGAGTGGGCCGGGTCTGCCACAGGACTCGTCCTGCTGCCAGCGCCGGGCACCGACGCCTCTGCCGGGGTGTGGGCGTTTGGCCCCCTCTCCTGTGTAATTGCACCCTCCTACCCTCTGTCCTGCAAAATTAATTTTTCTTTTTAATTTTTCTTTTCCTTTCTTGATTCGCAGTTAAACAGTTATTTGTCCTCTGTACCATCAGGAGGTTGGTTTTGTAAATATAGAGAGAGGCGTGTGCGCGCACACACACGTATGATTGTCGAAGTGCTTGCAGCCAGGGGGGCTGCACCCCTGAGCACCCGGGGGCTCCCTTCTCTCCGGTGCTGGAACGCGAGTCCCGCTGTCATTAACATGAGTCAAACGCAAACTGAGGGAAAGGGACCCTACAACTTCCATGTTTTTGGGACTAGTTGTGAAAATTTGAGAGAATCTTGTAGTGAATGTAAATGTTTAGTTCACTTTGGCAGTCTCTGGTGTGACCTACAGTAAAACAGTCAATGAGATTTAATTAAATAAATTTGATCATAAAATGCTCTGTCTCTTTTCTTAGGTATTAGTTTTTGCAGTTTGCCAGTGAGCTGGTGTTTAGCTGTATGGAGCTGTGTGAGGAGGTTGGAACCCTCTGAGGATGCGCTGCAGCGGTTGTGAGCTCAAACCTGTGTCTGATCGTTAGCCGTCCGGGGGAGGGAAGGGCTTGTTTGGATTTTTGTGGCGTTTTAGCATTTCAAGCAGAGCAGGACTTCCTGAGCTGGAGCACTGCCACGATCCGGAGTAGGGAGATGTTTTGCTTTTGTGGTGGATTCTGACTGCCGACCTTAACGTGCCAGGCTGGTGGTTTTGCAGACGCTTGTGTTTGATGCTCGTGGTCTGCAGCAGCTGTGGCGGTTCCCGTGTGTTACAGCTGCTGCTGCTGCTGCCTCTTGCCTGTGCAAGGAAAGGAGGGAGGATGTCCCTGCTGTCGGAGAGCCAGGGTGGTGGAAGGAGGCGGCTGCAGCTCTGCCAGGTCAGCACCAGGGAATGGAGGCATGGACAACTCCTTGTGCCGTGCCAAGGCTGGTTTCCAACACCTCGGCTCCTCCAGACTGAAGGGGTGAGCAGTCGCTCCTGTGGAACGCCTGGGAAGTGGCACGTAAATCTGCGGGTCTCTCGGCAAGGATGTCTGAGAAACCTCTTAAGTTTGTGCCCGGTTTTGGGCCCCTCACTACAGGAAAGACACTGAGGTGCTGGAGCGGGTCCAGGGAAGGGCAATGGAGCTGGTGAGGGGTCTGGAGCACAAGTCTGGTGAGGAGCGGCTGAGGGAGCCGGGGGTGTTCAGCCTGGAGAAAAGGGGGCCGAGGGGAGACCTTCTCGCTCCCTACAACCCCCTGAAAGGAGGGGGCAGCCGGGGGGGGTCGGTCTCTGCTCCCAAGGAACAGGCGATGGGACAAGAGGAAACGGCCTCAAGTTGCACCAGGGGAGGTTTAGATTAGATATTAGGAAAAACTTCTCCACCAAAAGGGTTGTCGAGCATCGGACCAGGCTGCCCAGGGCAGTGGTGGAATCGTCATCCCTGGAGGGATCTAAAAGCCGGGCAGACGCGGTGCTGAGGGACGTGGGGTAGTGGTGGGTTTGTCAGTGTTAGGCTGATGGTTGGACTCGATGGTCTGAAAGGTCCCTTCCAACCGAGGCAGGTCTGTGGTTCTAAGGTCTATGAGCACAGGCTGTGTACGTACGGCATGTGGGAGAGCAGTCGGGCAGTCACAGGCCCAGTCTGGTGTCAGTGATACTGCGAAGCTTCGGAACAGGCGTCTGGAGAAATAACTAGAAATGGAGGAAGTAATATAAAATGAACAGAGGCAGCTGCAAGTAGGTCGCACTGGCTGGTTGTGTTGTGTACCAGAGCACTTGCGGCGGGCCTCGGAAGAATAAAGAGACGTGTTGGAGTGGGAGAGGTGAAGCTGCTCAGCGCAGGGAAGGTGGGCGATGGGGCTGGGCTGGGACGTGCCGGGGGCGCTGATGGGGGTGGTCCCTCCCCAGCCTGGTCCCATCCTCTCCATCATTGCTCTCACCTGCCTGCCCAGCGCTGCAAGGGGCGCTGGCAGCTGCCTTTGCTTCGCAGAGCGGTGGCTTCCAGGCCTGTGCCAGGAGGGCGGCGGAGCGGCCGCCGTCAGACGCGCACCGCTGGAGCGGAGAGGGGCTGGTGAGGAGCCGGTGTTTCTGCCCGGCCGGGGCGGCCCTTCCTGCCTGCCTCGCTGATCCGGGGTGTCTCCCCGTGAGCTGGCTGGCCTCAAGACGAGGAGCAGGAGCTCGCTGGCGCTGATTAAAACCCTTGTCCCATGGGATGAGAAATCTAGAAATGGACCGTGGGCTGCCAGTCTGCTGAAGCTGCTGGATTTCAGAAAGCGGTCGTGATTTTTAAGTTTTTAAAAAAATACATAGGCATTGTTAGGTAGTGCAGGGTCCTTTTGCTCCCCGATCAGGCCCCGGTAAGTGCTGCGAGAGCCGCAGGGTGGAATGAGAAGAGACTTTACGCTCGGAACATACCGGACAAAAGCTGGCCTTGGTGCCCTGTCGGAAGCTGGGTCTGGTCTCCCATCCCTGGCTTCGTATTCTTGTAACGGAGCATCTCAGTAACAATCTAGTGTTTATTTCAAGTACTTAAAAATAACTGCTGAAGGAAGGAAAAGGTGATCAGAATTGTGGCAGGAAAGATATTCTCTTTGGGCATATAACTGATAAATTACAGGAAGGCTTGAGAGTAATGGCTGCTTATTGCAAGGTACTTTTGTGGTTCTTACAGTAGTGTTAACTTTTCCTCTCGGGTCCTGGTTTTCAGCATTTCCTGACAAAAGATGGAATTAAACTGGCATCTGCATCGCTGCTTGGAGTTGTCTGTCAAGGCTTTACTCCCGTATTCCCCCCCCTTCTCAGCACTTGTCACCCGTGAGCTATTGCCGAGGGGGTGGCTGGCGCTGGCTTTGCTGCCTGTCCCCGGCCCGGGTTTGCCCTGGCCGCAGAGGCTGCTGCGCGGCTGGAGAACGGCCCGGGGCTTCGGAGCGCGGCGGAGGCTGCTGTTGCCCCCGAGCACCGGGGTCGTACGCTGGACGTGTGTTCCGGGATGCTGGAAGCGATTTCCAGGGATGTTTAGTCCCAAGAGGTACCGCAGAGAGCGGTGGGTGTGAGGGAGGGGGTCTGGCGCGGCCGCGGCTGCGGGCGGGCTCCGGGGGGGAGCAGGGAGTTCAGACTGACGGGTTGTTGTTCTGCTTTCAGCGGCGAGTCTGTCAGCGGCAAGGATGCTTATTTTACCCGAACAAAAGTCAAAGGGCTGCATAGCAGGTAGGAAGGAAGATGATAGACATGGTTAGAGATACGGTGTGGTGATGGTTTGTGTCAGAGGTTGATGGTTGGATTCCGTGATCGGAAAGGGCCCTTCCAACCTGGGCAATTCCATGATTCTACGCACGCGCCTCCATCCCCGCTCTGGCGTTGGACACCTGCAGCTGGCACTAGATAAAGCTCCTTGAGGGTGGCACCAGGGCAGGAGACGGTGCATGGAGACTGTCTCGGTCTGGGTGACTCAAAGCCGCTACTCGGTGTCTGGGGAGCAGGAGCTTGTCAAGGGGGGTGTCGGAGCCCGAGTCGGCGGTGCCGAGGGCGGCGGGAGGCTTGGGCACCACTGCCTGGTCTGGGCTCGGTGACACCCTGACCGCTGCCTCTGGGGCAGGCGGGTGGTGATGGGCAGCGTCGTTCACATGGGGTTTTTTGTTGGTGAAAGGCTCAGAGCAAGGAATCGCCAGTTCCTCGGGGTGTTTCTGAGTGTATGACGCAAAGCCTGACACACGCTGTGAACTGAGCGGTGCCACCGACCCGTGCTGGGCTCTGGGCAGTGTCTGCTCTCAGGGCAGGCGGGAAGAGTTTCCTGCGAGCGGGTTTGCGGGCTGGTCTCTGGACCGATGCTCCCGTGTGGAATCGGTTCTCTGAAGGGTGTGAAATGGGTTCTCTGAGCCCCTCGTGGCCGCGGGAGCTGCCCTCCCGCCCGGGCACGGCTCCGCCTCTCCGCAGGCACATTTCTGCCTCCAAAGGTTGGTAATCGCCTGCTATAAATTGAAACTTGTGTGGCTCCTTTTGGTAAGTGCAAAATCGAATTTTTTTTAAAATTTTTTTTTTACTACACAGCTTGTTTAGCTTCCAGATGGCAAACCAACGTGAAGTAGTGGAAGTGCAACATAGTTTTGTTATAATGGATATGTAAACGTGATATTTATTCACTGCAATAGACTGCTGTGAACCATATTCCAGCAGTAACCTTTTAAATCCATCACTTGGCTGCACATAAGTGTGGCCTAAAAGGGACTTGTATGGAATTTTTTTTTTTTTTCTGGTGGCTTTTCTGGAAGCAGCGGGGGCACAGCAGCACGCAGCGGTGCATCGCCCCCAGGAGATTTGCTAGCACGTATTCACTTTGTCACTGCATTGCAATATATCCTTTCTTTTTTAAAAATTTGATTCCTGAAACTTTATACCAGTAAGTAGTCTTTAATTTGAAGCTCTTGGTAGCAGAATCAATATTTACAATATTTTTTGTAATTTGTGCTATTCTGTTTATGTAAAAAATATTATTGCTATTGCTCCATTTGAGGTAGGAACAAAGACGATATATTCCATGAGTTTCCAGCAACTGAAAGAAGTAAGATTTAAAGGTAAGCGTTAGACACTTCCCTAATTTGACTGCTGAAGCAGTCTTATATGACAGATACTCTTAAGAGTCTCAGGATTCAGTATGTTTCATACAAATAAACAAGCGTTACCTATTTTGTCCAAATTTCTATTGTCATTAACATTTTTTTTCTGAAAGAGTAAACGTGCTTTTTTTTTTTTTTAAAGAAGAAACCGATAAAATTGGGCGAAATGTATCTGTTGATAGACAATTATGAAAATAAGGGGGGGTGTATCTATATATACGCCACTCGGTGACGTTACTCGCCATTTCTCTGACTTACCTTCGTGTGTTTTCAGCCGTTACGTGTGCGGGTACAACATCTGACATTAGATTTTTGGTGCAACTTTCCCTCTCCGCGAGTGCTCGTATCAGAAGTCAGAGCATGCAGAAGTCAGGCTGTTCCAATTTCGAGACTGCATCGTAAACTTCTAGCACAATGGAAAGAAATATAAATAGTATTCAGTCAATTAGAGCGTCTTCTTATCTCAAAAGCATTTAAACTGTAACCAGGAAATAGTAGCTCACTGCACATAATACATTTCTAATTGCTAGAAAACAGTTAAAACCCCTTTCAGATGTAGGTTTTAAGAACAAGTATCTCATGGGGACAGACTCTGGCATTTCCAAATACTCAGGGCTGACAAAATGAAATACGGGCTGTAATTCTGTGGCTTCTGCTAGATGAGGAAAAATAACTAAGTGTTTGTTGCGCAGTCTTCAAATTCAAATAAAGCCTTATCTATAGTGCCTTTTGCTCTATTATGCAGTGTTTGCGTTGGGCAATTAGCTAAAGCAGCCATTTATTTTCACTTTCTGTTAATTTGTAGATGATGGTGTCTCCCAAAGTTAACATTAGCTTTAGCAAATGATGATGCATTGAGAAAGTTGAAGCTGTCCTGCTCATTTTACAGCATCCCTACGCCAGCCCCGGCGTCCTGGGGTCGCCTTTGCTCGAAGAGTCACGTGAGTAAAGGACTGTCCCCTTTCCAGCCGCACGGCAGCAAACATCCACCAGGCACATCGGGATGTTCACAGAATGATCGGCCTGTCTCGGTTGGAAGGGACCTTTCAGACCATCGAGTCCAACCATCAACCCACCACTGACAAACCCACCACTACCCCACGTCCCTCAGCACCGCGTCTGCCCGGCTTTTAAATCCCTCCAGGGATGGCGACTCCACCACTGCCCTGGGCAGCCTGGTCCAATGCTCGATGACCCTTTTGGTGTAGAAATTTTTCCTAATATCCAATCTAAACCTGGTGCAACTTGAGGCCATTTCATCTTGTCCTATGTCTTCTCATTTTGATGGTTTTGAAGTGCTGGTGGCTACCCAGACGAACAACCCCATCTCAGCCAAGTCCTTGTTTTCTCAGTTGAAAGAGGAGCTGATGTTTTGGTAGCTCATGAAGATCTATGGACACACTGGATGCTTCAGGCAGCGGCCCAGGGGTCCAGCTCTGCTTGGAGCAGGACCAGCTCCAAAGTGAGATCGGGTCATCCAGCACCGTGTCCCACCATGGATAGGGGACATCTCCCCAAGGCCAGGGATCCCACCGGCCACCAGCTGGGAACCTTCCTGGTGAGGACTCTGCCCTTGTGCCCATCGGCATCTCCCGTGCTGCAGCCTGTGCCCGTCGGCACCACTGGGAAGAGCCCGGCTCTGTCTCTGCAGCCTCCCAGCAGGTACCGGGATGCCCACCAAGGTGCCCCACGTCGTTATGGGTGACTCACGTGGCGGGTGGGGGGAAGAACATATGGATTTGGTGACTGGGATCAAGTGATCTATGGAGAGGCTATGGGTAATTTAATGGCATATCTTTGTTTCCGCTGACGTAGAAATCTGTCATTTTCTATATGTTCAGGTTTTGTAGCAATAACATTTTTCCGAAAGGGTCTTTTTTCTTAGGAAGTGTACTAGAATTATTTGAGAGACTTTTTCCATTTTCACATTCTTATTTTAACAAATCTTTTCAATAAACAACAAAAAACCATAGTGGCAGTGATTGCTACCCTTTTGTCGACCGCTGCAAAAATCTCAGTGGCTGCTATCAGCGCTTTTATATTAATCTGACAAATAAATTTAATTTTACTTTTTTAAAAAGATTCTTCAAAAAATTTGGGTTGTCCTGGGATCCTGCACAAAGGAGTTGATCCCGAGCGGCGTGGTGGCCACGGATAATGAACGGCTCGGTGCTGCTGGGCGAGGAAGGCTCTCGGAGGTGCTCCCGTCTCCTCTCCCGCTCTGCCCCTTTCCCACCCCCTGCCCGGGGACCCGCCTGCCGCTCTGCTCCCTGGCCCCCGGCAGGGCTTACGCATCGCTACTGTAAAGCTGAGAGCGCGCAGATACCATACAAATTCACTATTTATGCCTCTATCATTAATTAATCTTTCTATGGGTTTCCTTTTGGGAACGCATGCGCCTGGGACGGTGCCGTGGTTTTTACGGCAAAGTCTGAAACTTGGGGCTGTAACTGAGATTTCTTATTCAGTGCGTGCAATGCAATAGTCTTCTCTATTGAATTATGTCTCAATAGGGACATCACAAAAATATTTTCTTCGTAGTTTTGTAACTCTTTTTGTGAAAGGCTGCCTACTAGCTGGAATTTATATGGAAAATGAATTTTAATCAACAGCAACTAATTGGCAAGAGCATGGCGTGGCCCTGCAAGGTTCGACTCAGCCTTATTCACACTTAGTCTGGAAGTTAACAATTTTAAAGGAACTTGCTAAAGTAAGGATAATTTCCCTTCATGTGAGGAAAAGATGGTGTCTCTGAGGAGGGTGGGAGATGGAATGGAGATTATTACCCAGAGGACGGTGAGCACTGAGCCCCCGGGGCTGTTTTACCCGCTGTCACTCTCGAAAGCCGCCTCTCCTTCTCCACACCTGCTGCGGGCAGGATTCAGTGTGCAAACCACACCAAGAACGGAGTTCTGGCACTGGTGATAATTTAAAAGAATAATGTGTCAAAACCAGCTTTTGGAGGCGTCTTTTCGATGACTTCCGCCTGAGGCGTTGCCTCTGTGAGGACAAGCCGGACCCTTAATTTAACTTGAGCGAAATTCTGGTAGTTCAGGTATAGGCAGGGTCCTGTAACACTTCTGCTGCCTCTGTTGGAATAGTGGGTTGTGGTTATGATGTTCCTCCTCTTCCCTCCACAGAGATGCTCCTCAAGCGGCTATTTTAGTGTGTACGACCCCCCCAGGCAACAGAGACAGGAGCGATTTGCTGGCGTGGGGTATGGATTTTACATTTTGCTTTGCGATGCACTCTGCTGACAGAACCTGGAAGTAGTTCTGCTGTTGCCCTGTGCCTTATTTTCTGCTACTTGTTCTCCTGCTGGTTTTGATACGTGTTCTGCTTTGTTGCTCTTTACTCCCATTTTTCCTAGATACGCTTCAAAATGCAAATCTCAGCACGCACCTGCGCAGTCCGAGACGTACCGGTGTCCGCCTTTGGGTCAAATACCTGCCTCCCGTGCCTAGAGCAGCCGTGGATTTCTCTCTGCTATAAGCACAGCAAACTCAAATTTAATTTTAAAATGTTATTTCCTCAGGCTGGAGGAAATATTTCTTTCTAAAACCCCCACCTACCTTGCTGCTTTAATTTTCCTCTCTAAAATTATATGGCTTTCTGGTTTAGAATTGCGTATCCGAGACTTGAACAAGAAATTCAAGGTATCTGTTGAATTGGGACTTTGCAGTGCTGCTCCAGTCCCAGTTAAAATCTTGATACACTAATTTAACAAATTTCCTAATTTTAAAAGCTTGGTTTTGGCACCCTCTGGAACAGTACCTCATGCTGTTGCTTCTTTTGCAACGGGCTCTCGGCCGTCTCCCTTGTTTCTTACGGCCACAGAAACGCGGTCCAAGGCAAATCAAGGCAGCGTGGCTCTGAAGATTTCTGAAAGATCCGGCAGTCACCAGCTAAACCGTATCATAAAAAGAACCAAGCGACACCAACAAGTGAAGTCCCTGAAAAAGCCTGGAAGCAAAATGGCTATAATTAAAACCTGAAAGCAAGGACTTCATAAAGAAGTAAACGAAGAGGCGGGCTCTTTGTAAACGATGATCTAAAAAGTGTTCTGGGTTGTGAGACCTCGTTTCAAATGTATTCGTTAAATAATATTTGAATCATTTAACAGTTTGAACTCTACTGCACTGCTAATATCTTCAGGGGATTTTTTTTTTTCCCCCAGTAACAAAGAAGCCTTTGTTCCTGCTCTGTGCTTGGGCTGTGCCTTGGATATTAGTTGGAAACCCGATCGCCTGACATCGCTCGAAGTCTGCGAGCACAATGTGAGTCGTCTGCAGCCAGGATTAAATCAGGCCTTTTGTAGGAGATGCTGAGGGGCCATGTGATCCCGGAGAAGCGATGGTTATGGATGGCAGGAGATTTTTTTTTTTTAACCCTTTGTGCCCGTGGCAGGGAGCCAGGGGTGGTTTGCGGGGGAGGCGGTGGCCGGCGCTGCGCAGGGATGGCCAGGGATGGCTGCGGGTACCCGTCGCTGCTGCGCCGGAGCCGTTCCTGGCGAAACAGCAAATAATGCCGGGCGGGAGCGGGTGAAATCCAGCCCCGCGTGAAGGCCCGGGTGGAGCTGGGCTCCCTGGCCGGGGGGCGCACGGGCAGCTCCCCTCTGCTGGGCTCCCAGCCCTGCCCACGGTGGGGGTGGCTGCGGGGGTCCGCGCTGCCGCCGTGTCCCGCTGACGGACCAAGTGCCCGCTGCTGCTCCGACAGCTCTTCAGTTCGCGTGGGCAGAGGCACTTTTCTTTTTTTAAACTGGACAAATCAGGACTAGGAGGTGAGGTTCGCCAGTGGCTCCAGAATGTGAGTTGTTCTGTAAAATCTTGTGAGGTAACGTGATAAATAATAAAGACAGGAGTATCTTTATTTGCTTACTGGCTTTGAATTCTGGGCACCGGGTTCTCAAGCGTTCGCCTTGTCCACAGGGATGTGCAGCTTCCTCTTCAGCCCAGAGCAGGGGGTCGGGACGCGGGAGCACCGGGAACGAGAGCGTTCCCAAAGGCTGTGCTGGTGGTGGGAGCGCGCGGGCAGCACTCAGCAGGCGTAAGACGAGGGTGAAAAGTGCTCAGACACTTGCAGCCCCGTGGGAGGTTCTCCAGGAGAGGCCAATGTGGTCCACGCTGGGTGAGTTCCTGCCAAACAGCAGCACGCAACAGCCCCCGCTGCCCCCCCGGCACATCCCGCTCTCCCCGGGGCAGAAGGACCCTGTCCTGCGAGTGACAGAAGGGAAGAGCTTGCAAACGCAGCGCGGAACGTGTCACGGGATTCCAGGCTGTAAGAAGGAAGCGCTAAGGTGGACACTCTCGTGAAGGTAACGCTTAGGGAAAACTAAGTCATCAGGACTTTACAAAATAGCCTCTGGTTCTCTCCTTTCACTATAGTTCAATTTATAAGATGATGAAAACCGAATTCACTGTAGCGGTTTGCTGGCATCACCCATAGCGAGCTGGACGTCCCAGATGCTCAAAGATCATTCCTGCTCCACCGAGCTTAAGTAAATTCCCACCTGGCTCAAGTTTAAGAAAACAACAGAACAAAGTCAATCATGCAAACTCCGTCATAAAATACCGAGGAGAGTTAAATACTGATTATCCGTATAGAGAGGTACCGTTTTTTATTTATTTATCTCTGCGTTATTTTAGGAAACATAAAACTTCTACGGTTCCTGCAGCCAAACTAATCCTTTTGTCCTGTAAATATGATCTAATTTCTTTTCTCTTTCCCCCTCTCCAATCAGATGTGTAACCCTATGATGTGTGTTTTAGAGATGGGAATTTGAAGCGGGGTGGGGGGACACCCAAGAGGTGTGCTGTAGTACAATTATCATGGACTGGGAAACTGGCTTTAGCGTTTCCTCGCAAGACTAACCGTACAATCTCAATGTTGTATTATTTTAGCACTATCCTGGTTTTTAGTGATCTAAATTAGAAAAATTTAAATGCGGTCAACACGTACACCAAAGCGTCCCATTGGCTATAGAAGTTTTCACCGAACCGACATAAATGGGACCCAATACATACTTCGTTGATGCAAAAAAAAGCTGTCCGCGGCAATGGGAAAACGTACCGATATCGTGAAAATGTCATGATCCACACGGAGGTGCCTGAAAAACCGCAGAGGAAAAACACACAGCTTAAGGTTGCAGAGATGTAGAGCAGCTCAACCAACCAGCCAGCCTCGCAGAAGAAACAAAGAGGAAAATCCTTGTGAAAGGCTGAGTTCTGAAATCGCTGCCGATCTCAGCTGGAAACGACTGGAACGGTTTTAGTCCCTTAACTCTTATTATTCAGTTATGCATTTTTTAAAATGGGAAGCAGTCAAGTGTCTGAAGGAATTTGGTTCAAACTTTCTGGAAAACAACATTGTTGGCAAAACTAAGCATGAAATATTTACATCGGGAAGGCAAACTTTCCCAAAACTGAATGCAAATCAGGTTGTACAGATGAAATTGTCTTTACTCTCAATTACAAAGGAGTCACCTCCAGACATTCCCGTAGGGCAGGACAAGAAGTGCTGGAGGAGGTCGGATCGCCGGACACCTTTACACGCCGCCTTTCAGCGCGATTCCCGGTGCTGCCCGGCTCTGGAGGCCAGCGGTGTGACCGTCCCCGGAGCAAACCCCCCGGCCCCCGTGTGACGCAGCTGGTCTGGCCGCTGTGGGCACGGCCCGTGCTGCCTGGGGCCAGAAAAGAGCACTTCTGGACCCAAAACTCCTTACCGTCCTTGGGAACTAAAGCAGGTGCACACAAACAAACAGCATCTCCCCTGGAGGAATTCCTTCCCTCGGGATCCTGCTCCGCATTCCCCGCACTGTCAACCTCGCCTGAGGATTTTACATATTTCCCTTCTGAGTTGGTCCAGTCACCGTGTTCGCTGTAATTTTGATCGGGAGGAGACGCAATAGTTTCCCTACTTAGGGAAAAGGCAGAAACGTTGAAAACCTTCCCGATAATGTCAGCCACCAGGCTTGGAGACCTGTCCTTCAAAATATTCAAATTCCTTTCACTGAATATCCCTGCTAGGAGCAGAAATCACTGCCAAGAAAAACCTATCAGGTTTTTTTCCCAAAGTAACTGTTGGGAGCCCGTGCTCTAAAGACGGGGCTCATCACTTTGGCTGGTACGCGACGTGTAGCGGCAACCAAATGCTTTTTTGTATTGTTCCAGATGGCCGCGCTTCCCAACGCTGTAGAGGTTATTTAGTAGCTAAAATTTATATACCTGAAGCCCGGCATATTAATGAAATGGCATCTTTATAGAGCTGGGGGTATAAACGCCACAGGAGAGTAAGAAGTGGTTTTGCTGGATGGAAGGGTTTAAAAGGCTGCTTGCTAATGGCTAGCTGGGCTAAAGTTTTTCTAGCATATGGGCTTGTTTTGTACAGTTTATGTGGTGGTTTCTTCGTTAGATTCTCAGTGGTAATGAGCCCACACAGTTGATTGCTGCAGGGAGGAAAAAAAAAAAAATCATTCTGAATAGGTTTGCTGAATAATTATGAACTGAGCTGAACTCTTACATTTGCTTACTAATTGTATGGTTCGTGATGTTTTATGTATGATGCATTCATTTTGTTAAAAAGGAATTTTTTTTTTTTTGCTGAGCAGCAACTTTTCTCAGTGCAAGTTAAACTGGCACAGTGGAAAGAGCTGAATTCAAGTCTGATGAATTGATGTTGTTTGAATTAATTTTTTTTTTTTTTTTTTAAAACATCAACCCCACCATTTGGTTTTCAGAGCTTGCAATATGAAACCCAAAATTGTGCTATTGTCTTGAGAGTCGAAACAAATGAATCCCCTCAACTTTGGATTTGGCAGGAGCAATTACTATTGTTAATTTAGAAAATAATCCCCTGCAGCTACAACTATTTAAATAATGCCTTTCCCTGCTTCCCCCAAGATGACCAAACCCCAAAGACTGAAAGTAAAAATATGTTTTGTAAAAGATACTTTTCACTACTCCATACACTTTGAGAGAAGCTTCCTTCCACTTGGCAGGGCGACGGGGACCCTTTGCGACCGACGTGCTCCCGCGGGTGCGGGTCCCGGCCTGGGCACCCCCTCCCGCCGGCGCACGCCCCAGCACCGCACGGGGGGCCGGGAGGTGCACGGCAGGTTGGCAGCCCCGCGGCGGGCTCAGCCCACAGCACGTTCCCGGTTAGAAACCGAGGGTTGAAGCGTCTTCCGACATTTAACAGCCAACGCTTACACCACGAGCCTGTAGAGCACTGCGGCTGGTACGGCACCTTACCATTTCAATCAACTCGCTGGTTTTACTGTCAAAATATTTAGGCTGATATTATTTCCATATTTGTCATCGGCCAGTTATATACTACTGCCGAGCCGCAGCCGGATCCGGGCAGCGCTGCCGGTGAGTTACTGTGCTGAAACTTTCAGTCTTAAAATTTGCTCCTGGCAGATAGGGGTGCTTAGCCCCGCAGTGGAGGAGCAGGAAAGCCTTCTGGTGAAGCAGCCCGGGGAAGGAGTGAGTGGTCAGCTGCTGCTTGCAGAACCACAGGATCACAGAACGGTTTGGGTTGAAGGGACCTTAAAGCCCATCCGGTCCCACCCCCTGCCCTGGGCAGGGACACCTCCCACCAGCCCAGGTTGCTCCAAGCCCCGTCCAGCCTGGCCCTGAACCCCTCCAGGGAATACAGTGGCAATTCTTGCTGCTGGCCCTGGCAGGGACACCTGCAGCTCCACCAGAAAGTAGGAGAGAGGAGGACTGACGCTTGCCCAGAAACATTTGAGATGGTCATTCCATGGAGCAAGGAAGTCTCCATCCCTCTAATTGTATTCTTCTTCACAGCATCATTCTGCTCTTCCAGAAAGACCGTGCTTGCTCCGCTTGAGGAACAAACCGATTCTGAATATTCCAGGAAATGCAAGGTAAACCTTCTAAATCAGTAAAACTCTCTTTTCTGAAGCATTTGGTCTCTTCCATGGAAGTCAACATTACTGGAGTATCTGTGAAAGGCACAAGTCCCTGCTTTAGGAAAGCGCTGCAGTTTCAGAGGGGCCCGAGGTCCCTTTACATCAGCAAAAGTAATTCTTCACAGCAGAAATTTTGCTGCCTGACAGGAGCAACTTTCTTCCCCACCACTTGTGTTACAACTTTCACGTTATCCACGGTGCGGAGAGAACTGACCATTTCCCCAGGGAAGTACCTGTATATAAACGCGACAACGAAGCTGTGATAAAAAGGGTCAATTACAAATGAAGCCCACCGTAATTGCAACTGCAAGTAACTACCTCCAATAATACTCCTGACAGGTATATTGTCCAACTGGCATGTGGTATCACATACAGGTCGATAAAGAAAGTATGTTTTTAGGCCACCTTAGAGTGGATGCGCCAACAAAACGTGGATTCTAGCCGAGACAGAAGTGGTGTTACTTATCCCAGGTGGGTGCCCACTCGCCGATCTGTCCCAGTGCGGGCTGGCCACGTTCCTTGCCACGTTACAGAGTTACCAGCCGGAGACCCTCAGCCCTATTGTGTGGTCCCGTACTGGCAGGACGGGCATTAAAATGCCAATATTGTTTTAGTTTACAATGCTCTTACTTGTTCTGTTGCGCTTACTGTTTTGATTGGCACTCTTAAAATTAATCCAGCTTTTTTCCTTTTTTTTTTTTTTTCTTTTAAATAATCCAGTTTTAAATCGGATGCCGTTTTGGCCCGAAATTAAAGTCACCCGAAGTTGTTTTGAGTGTGGAAAGAGCAGCTCTGGGGGAGCTGGGAGAGGCGAGCTCTGCAGTGCTCTGGAGTGAGCAGGGCCAGAGCAGGGACCCCTCGAGGACCCAGCTGATGGTGGTGTTAATTATGTTAATTATGTTAATCACCGCCCTGCCCCGATGCGTGCAGCCCCGAGGTGAAGGCGCTCGCTCCCGGGCCTGGAGCGGCGGCACGAGGAGCGGGAGGGGGCCCTGAGGGGCCTGTCCCCAGGGGGCAGGACGGGCCGGGGAGGGTCACGGCGGAGGGGAGCCGCGACGCCGGGGCCTCCGGGGCCTCCCGCGGGGACCCGTGCCCGTCCTCCCGCGGCGGGGGCCGGGCGCGGCCCTCGGCCCGCCCCACCGGGCCCGCCTGCCCGCCGTCGGGGCTCCCGGGCGCGGCGGGGCGGGCGCCAGGGGGCGCTGTGCCCGTTCGGAAGAGCCGGCTCCGACGGCGCGCACGCAGGCGCACAGGGAGCGCCGGGGCCGTCCCTGCCCCGCGGCGCCGGCGGGGGGGCCCCGGAGCCGTCCCCGTCCCGGGGCCTCCGCTGGGTGCGGGCGGGCAGCCGTCGGCCCGGGCCGCTGCCGTTCAACCGGGACACGGGCGCAGGGGCCGGCGGCTCCCTCCCTGCCGCCTCCCTCTCTCCCTCCGTTCCCGTAGCGAACGATCGAGCCTTTCCCTTTATTTCTTTGTGCCGCTGTCGGGACTCGCGTACTTCGTTTTCTGCCCCGGTGCCAGCCCCGCGCCCCCCCACCCCCCCTTGTCACTTTGCTAAGTAATAATTTCCACGTCCAATTCCATTTCTTCTCTAGTTCTGAAATCTCCAAGCCATCAGCAAGGAGGATAGTTCACATGAAAACTAATTACACAAAATCAATATTTAATCACAGCGCGGCATCCTGATCCTGCAGAAAAAAATCCCTTTAAAACTCTCCTGCCATATACAAATACTTCTCGACCGCTTATTTATAGATCTCTTTTTTTTTTTTTTTTGGTGGGAGTAATTTTCATTTTTGTTTTTTTTTAAAACTATTGACACGTGCGAGCCGTGGACACCTGAAGTACCTTATCCTGACGGCGGCTCTTAATCCACCCCCCCCGGACCTGATGGATGCTTGTCCCTCCGCGGAGGCCGGGCTCTGACATCCCCGCTCCGGCTGTAGCGCCTGGGCGCAAGCGGGGCGCTGGCCCGCCCGGTTCCCCTGCGCGGCTCCGGGGGGCCCCGACGGGGCGCGTCGCTCGGGGACCGGCTCGGGGTTCGCCTGCGCTGCCGGGACGGCGGGGCCGCCGAGCCGCTGCTTCTCCCACCCCGCCGCTGCCGGGCCGGGAGTACGGGACCGGCCGCGCCGCGTCGGTTCCGGCCCCGGTGCCCCCGGAGCTCCGCGCGGCTCCGGGAGCAGCGGTGCCGCGGGGAGCGGCCCGCGACGGGCCGGTGCGAGCGGAGCGGGGCAGGCGGGGCCGGGCGGCGCGGCGGAGCCACCTTAACGGCGAGCCCCGCCCCGGGCGGCGCGGCGCTCATTGGCGCAGCCCCGATGGCTGAAATTCATCGCTGAAATGCAAAACTTGTTGCTGCTCCGCCAGCGCCGGGTGAGAGCGAGGGAGCGCGCAGGGGAGCGCGGCGCAGCCCTCCCAGCGCCCGCACGCAGCGCCGGCCCCGCCGCCCGCACCGGCCCCGCCGCCGCTGCCGGAGCCCTGCGAGCCGCGGGCAGCGCACGGCGGGCCGGCGATGCGGCGCGCAGCTCCCGAGCGCCGGAGCCTATGAGCGGCGGCGCGCCGCCCCGTCGGCTCTCGGGCAGCGCAGCGCGGCCGGCGCCGGGCGGCAGCGGGCGGAGAGCCGCCGGGGTGAGCGCGGGCGGGCGGCCGGTGCCGGCGGTGCGGCGGCGCGGCAGGATGTAAGCGGGGCGGCCGGAGCGGCGGGGAGCGGGACGGCGGAGCGGCGCGGCGGAGCGGAGCGGCCATGCCCTTCTGAGGAGCCGCCGCGCAGGATGTTCGGGCTGGAGCAGTTCGAGCCGCAGAGCAGCAGCCGGAGCGGCGGGCAGGCGGAGCGGGGCTTCGGCCAGCCCGGACTGAGCATGAGCGCGCACTTCAAGGCGCCGGCCTTCCCCGGCGGCGGCCCGGCGGCGGCGGCGGTGGACCCGGCCCTGGGCGCGCTGGGCGAGCCGCCCCTCCTGGGCATGAACATGAGCCTGGCCGGGGACGCGTACGGCTTCCCGGGCCGCGGCCCCGCCGAGCTGCACGGCGGCGGCATGCAGCCGCCGGTGCACGGCTTCTTCGGCGGGCAGCAGCCGCACGGCGGCCACGGCGGCGCCCACCACCCCCACCAGCACCCCCCGCACTTCGGCGGCAACTTCGGGCCCGACCCCGGCGCCTCCTGCGTGCACGGCGGCCGGCTCCTGGGCTACAGCGGCGCGCTGGGCGGGCAGACGGCGTTCGCCGACGGCTACGAGCACATGGCCGAGAGCCAGGGCGGCGAGGGCTTCGGGCAGCAGCGCCCCGGGAACCTGCCCGACTTCCAGCACCACAGCGCCGGCGCCTCCAGCCACGCCGTGCCGGCGCCCTGCCTGCCCCTCGACCAGTCCCCCAACCGCGCCGCCTCCTTCCACGGGCTGCCGGCGGCCGGCTCCTCCGAGCCCCACGGCCTGGAGCAGCGGCGGCTCCCCGCGCAGGGCGGCGTGGACTCGCTGGAATACAATTACCCCGGCGACGGCCCCGCCGGCCACTTCGAGCTGCCCGTCTTCTCCCCGTCGGAGCCCGAGGGGCAGCTGCCGCACTACGGCGGCGGGCGGCAGGTGCCGGCGGGCGGCAGCTTCGCGGGGGCGCCCGCCCTGCCCCGGGCACCGGGCATGGCCGTGGCCAAGGCGCACCCGCCGCAGCAGCACGGCGTCTTCTTCGAGCGCTTCGGGGGGGCGCGGAAGATGTCGGCCAGCCTGGAGCCGGGGGCCAGCGCCAGGCACCCGCTGATGCAGCAGCAGCAGCCGCCGCCACCGCAGCCGCCGCAGCAGCCGCCGGGCTTGCTGGCCAGACAGAACTCCTGCCCGCCAGCCATCCCTAGGCAACAGCAAACAGAAGCCAACGCTCCCAACCCCAACCTGCAGGACAATGGGCCCATAATGCAGAACCAGCATGCACAGTTTGAATACCCTATTCACAGACTGGAGAACAGGAATATGCATCCCTACACCGACCCCGTGTTTAATATGCAGCACCCTCCTCCGCAACAGCCACCAAATCAAAGACTGCAGCACTTCGATGCCCCCTACGTGAGCGTCGCCAAAAGGCCGCGGTTCGACTTCCCCGGCAACCCCGGCGTCGAGCGCTGCGCCTCCTGGGGCAGCGGCATGCACGGCCCCGCCATGGAGAGCCACCTCTCCCCGACGGCCTACCCCGGCCTGCCGGGCGAGTTCACCCCGCCGGCACCCGAAGCCTTTGGGGGGCCGCTGCCGCATGGCGGCCCCGAGCACCCGGCGCTGGCCCAGCGCCAGAACGCGGCCCTGGTGATGAAGCAGATGGCCTCACGCAGCCAGCAGCGCCTGCGGCCGCCCAGCCTGCAGCAGCTGGGGCACCACGGTGAGGTGGGCCCGCCCGGCGGCCTGCCCCCGCCCGCCTTCGAGCGGGAGGCCGGCAGCGGCGGCCGCAGCTTCGACCCGCCAGCGCCGCACATGGCCCCCGACAGCGCCTGGTTTGCGGGGCCGCCGCCGCCTGGGGAGCTGCTGCCGCGGCGCATGGCGGCTCCAGGGCTGCCGGCCGAGGCTGCCCCCCATGAGCTGGGCCTGCAGCCGGGCGGCGCCGCTGTGCTCTTCCGGCCGGGTGCCGGCGGCCTGGGGCTGCAGGAGCCACTGCGAATGGCGGGCGATGGGCCGGCGCAGGCCTTGTCCTCACCCGGTGTCCACCCGCCCTTCGCGCCCGCCATGGGCGGCCTCTCGCAGCTGCAGTCGCCGGGCGGCGGCGTGGCGATGCCCAGTGCCCCTGCCGAGCGCCGCGGCCCTGCCGACTTTGCCGCCCAGCCCGGCTTCCCCTTCGCGGCAGCGGCACGACAGCCGGCAGCCCATGGGGCCGCGCCTGCCCTCAGCGCCTCGCCGGGTGCCTACCCGCCACCCCCACCCGAGTTCCCCCCACCGCCGCCACCACGGCCCACCGCCAGCAAGCTGGGCGCCCTCTCGTTGGGCTCCTTCAGCAAGCCGGCCAGCAAGGACAACGTCTTTGGGCAGAGCTGCCTGGCCGCCCTCTCCACCGCCTGCCAGAACATGATCGCCAGCCTGGGCGCCCCCAACCTCAACGTCACCTTCAACAAGAAGAGCCCGGCTGAGGCCAAGCGCAAGCTCAGCCAGGCCGAGCCTGACCCGCCGCCGCCTGCCGCCCCAGACTATTTCCCGGCGGGGCCGCCGGCGGGCGGGGGTGGCGCGGGCAAGGCAGCGGGCACTGCCCCGCTGCTGCCCGCCGAGAGCAGCCTCTCGCCCGGCTACGCGCTGGAGCCGGCGGCCGGCGGTGAGGGGAAGGCGGGCGGCGGGCGGGGGCGGGGCCGCCGGAAACGGGACAGCGGGCACGTCAGCCCCGGCACCTTCTTCGAGAAGTTCTCGGCCGCGGAGGGCAGCGGGGCTGGTGTCAGCCCAGGGCAGCCGGCGGTGCCGGCGGCGGCAGGGGGCCCACCGGGGAGTGCGGGCACGGAGCGGGGCGGGGGTACCCCCCACGACAAGCCCCTGACCTCGCCCTCCTGGGGCAAGGGTGGCGAGCTGCTGCTGGGGGAGCAGCCTGACCTGATGTCCTCCCTGGACAGCGGCATCCAGAGCGTGACCAAGTCGGACGGCAGCTCCCCGCACGTGGACTTTCCCGACGAGGTCAGCACCAGCTATGGCAATGAGGACGAGGTGTCCTCCAGCTCCGACAACGCCGCCTCCAAGCCCACCCGCAGCCCGCTGCTGGGCGGCTCACCCAAGCTGCCCCGCGGGGAGCACGCACTTCTCAATGGACAGAAGCCCCTGGCCCTCGGCCTCCTCAGTACGTCTACCTCGACCCCCGACAGCTACGGGCTCAGCACCACGGCGGGCGCCCACCCCGGCACGCCGGGCATGGAGCAGGTGCGGACCCCCACGAGCACCTCGGCCCAGGACGAGATCCACCCCCTGGAGATCCTGCAGGCGCAGATCCAGCTCCAGCGGCAGCAGTTCAGCATCTCGGAAGACCAGCCCTTGGGGCTGAAGAGCAAGAAGGGGGAGTGCACGGGGCAGAACGGGGACAGTGACCTGGGCAGCTGCTGCTCAGAGGGCGTCAAGGGTGCCATGAGCACCATCGACCTGGACTCCCTGATGGCGGAGCACAACTCCACCTGGTACCTGCCCGGTGAGAAGGCCCTGATGGAGGGGCAGGAGGAGGACAAGCCCATGGTGCCCTGGGAGAAGCCCAAGCCCACGAACCCCAGCAAAGAAGGTATCAGTTGTCCCGTGCGGGTGTTGACCCATGGGGGGATGATGGGCTGCCCGGGGAAGGGGAGGTGGCGGGGCTTTGGCCCCGGGATGCTGGGTACATGCTGGCCCCAGATCCACTCCACTCCTGGCAGGGACTGCTGTGGGTGCCGGGGTGGGATGCCTGGTGGCCCTGCCAGGGTGGCCGGTGGCAAGGATGAAGTGCCTGCTGCGTGGCTGGCCCCAGGTGACGGCTGTCCCCGTGGTGGTCTCTGCCACCAGCCCTGTCCCCATCGTGCCTCCTGGGGAGCAGCTGCCGAGGGCTGTGGCAGTGTGGGCTGGCGCAGGGCTCCCTGGGGTGCTGAGCAGAGGGGCTCCCGGCGGAGCCCCGGCCGTGCTCCCGGGCCTGGGGTACCACAGAGGGGGGCTGCAGGCGTGGGGTGCCGAGGAGGGGGCTCCCGCAGAGCCCCGCTGGGGATGGGGTGCCGAGGAGGGGGCTCCCGCAGAGCCACATGCCAGCGGAGCCTTCCAGCCCTTTCCCCCAAACTGTTAGAGAGATCTTCCTAAACTGTAAATACACAAATTTGTTAGTGGTGCTGTCCCTCCGATTCCAGGTATTTCCCTGCTTGCATTAAGAGCCTACTTAGCAGTGTGACACTGCACGGAAAGGCTCTTAACATTTATTTTTTTTCTTGAATAGAAAGGCAATTTAAAATAAGGCTCTGGATCTGTTGGTGTAAAACTTGCTTAGTTGACAGATGTTTAATTTCGCCATTAGTTGTCATTTTTGATCCTTCCCTGTGTCCAGAGGGCATCATAATTCCCCAAGCTCAGGGGAAAAAAAATTTAATGGAAAGCTCTCTATTATAAAAGCTGTTTAAGATAAAGATGATTATAGATTCAATTGGTTTCTATTTTATCTTATCAAAGCCATATTTTCCAAGCCGCCTGACCGTGTGTGTGAATATTACAATAGATGCACGTGCGTGTATCTGCTGTACGAATGCACGCAGGCGATTTTTTGATGTGCTATAAGTACACGTGCGTAATTTATGCAATATAAACTCATTATTCGTGCCTAGGAAAGTTGATGTTTTGGTACTGCTAGTGTAGTTCGAAATTGTTTTTGTTACATCTGGTTGTACAGACTGACTTTTTGCAGTCCCTCGCGTTTGGTAATTTCGCTAAGAAAGGTGTTGGGAAAACCAAAAGGGAGCTGGTTGGAAAACCGGGCAGTTTCCTACCCCCGGTTCTGGTTGGCTTTCCAGCTTTGGCTTTCTGAAGCGTGAATCCTAGCCCCCACGGTTTGTCTCTTTGTTCATGTTTAATGCCCAGCGCAGGAGACTCTCATTTCAGGCGGGAGTGTTTAGCATGCACAGCAGACTCTAGGAAGCCCATCAGCATTCTCCATGCTTCACCCAGGCAAGGACATAAATTGGTTTGTTTGGGGCCCTTCTTTTCCATTTTTAAATGGAGTTGCACACAGCATCCTTCCTGGTCCCTTCTCTTTTATTGTTTCTTGTACACAACATCTAGATCTGACTGGATCAATAGCTAGTTAGCACAAATCACAGTTCCTGTCACTTCTACCTTGGCAGACTCGAACACATATATACGTTCTCTCACAGCACACACACACACACGCGCACCCCCCCGAATGTGTGCACTCTCACACGCGCATACAGATACGCAGATCTACACGCCGGGCTGTATTTAGAAACAGATTTTGAGAGAGTAACTTGTTCCATGGATCTTAATTTTGCAGATTAAAAAAAAAAATAAATCCTGAGCAGTGATTTAATCCTGAACAGCACATTTGTTAAAAGTGTAATTTGGCTTAAAATTATGTATATTTTGTGTATATGTGTCATATGGAGCGATGCTTTCTTGAACATCTTTAACAGCACTCCTACGTTCATTTTGATCACCGCTATTCTTAGTAACATCTAGTGAAATAAGTAATTGCTTTCTGGTCGCGATAACCACAATGTTGCTGTTAAAACAGTTCATCACTTGGAAGGAAAACCATTTAATCAGTGTTCCTATATAAGGATATGTTTTAGCGTTTCAGAGGCTTAACATAAAATAGCAAACCAGTTTTACAACAATGCATAGAGGCACTCATTTTGTTTCACACTTTAGTCACTTGAAGGATTTGAATGGGCTGGTTCTTCGGATGAGGAAATCCATATAGACCAGCGGAGAATTTACTTTAACTGTTGTTGGAAGTGATAAAGATACAATAGGTGAGACAAAACAGGCTGTTCTCCTCGGTTAGTAGGAATAATTTAACTTTATTTACACTGCCGTACCCCCGAGCGTTTGAAACTGTGTTTAAGGAAAGGCTTTATTTATCCAGTGATGGAGATTTTAAACCTTTTTAGCCGACTGGGATTTTGCATCCGTGGTATTTGTCGCGGCAGTTCCCTGGTGTACGCGTGCAGGGTGAGCGCGCAGGCTTCAGCCAGCACTCCTCCAAATTTCGAGCAGTTCCTAAACGTGCTGAGCGCTGCGCGGGGGGGAGCGCGCACCATTTCCTAGTAACGCGGAATATTATTATGAGGAGCGAGCTCAGTCGTTAGACCCAAGTTCCCTCACCCGCACATGGGCATTGTTGGTGGGCTGCTTAATTACACCTGCCGTGACGGGAGGGAAGGCGCTGGGTGATTTATTCCCATTGTGGCACGGCCGCAGCCCGCGCCGGGCAGGGTGGCGGGAGGGACGGCGGCGGCAGGTCCCCCCTCGGCGGAGTGCGGGGTTCTCGCTGCTCTGCTCCCGCAGTCCCGAGCCAGTGCCGGGGACCGGAGGCTCCGGCTTCGCTGCCGGCCATGGAGGGGCAGCTTTGGGATGGACGAGCGCCCCGAAATCCAGCAAAACCGGGAACTGTTCAAATACTCCCTTAATGCCCAGATTACTGGGGGAAACAACTTGTTTGAGTTGTTTTAATGGCTGGGCAGATTCCTTATAGCTCATCTCTTTCTTTTCTCGTAATGGCGTTAAAATGATTTGCTAATATCTAGCAATCGGAGCTGTGAGTTTTAAAGGCAGATGGGAGCAGATAACGTTATTTCAGACACCTGTGCTGGAGGTGCCCGTGTAACACGTACACACCTACATCGTTTAGTGAGAGCCTTTAGCGAGTTCTCTGCATGTGCTCACATTTTGTTTCTGAATTTAACATTATTAATGCTGGCTGGACGCTGCTTTTCACTGAAATGCAATTTTCCGTAAGGAGTTTTCTCCGATACATTGTTTCTTGTACTAACCTGCTTTATGTGAAGTGGGTGATAGTTTGGTTTTTTTCCCTCAAAAAATGCATTCGAGAATGTCGTGTTTTCCTCTGCCGTGCAGCTTGAGCTGGGAGTGAGATAAAATAAGAGAGTCTAGAGGGGTTGTGTTGACTTCCAATGCCGCAGCTCCAGCTAACAAAGAATAACCATCTCAAATTCACTTAAAAACCCAGGGCTGGTTTAATGGGTTTTTGCTTTGCCTGGTCTGACTGAACCAGAACAATTTCCCCTTCAGTGAAATGTTGATTAGTATTCTCTAGAAACCCAGTAATTAAGTTCTGGTGGGCTTTTGTTTTTGCTTTTTAATTGAAATTTTGAAGGTTCCATGCTGCAGATGTCAGGTGAAGATATCAATAGGTAACTTAGAACCGTGCAGGTGTTGCTTGGAAAAAATGGGAATATATTCCTTTTCTTGGTGGCCGCTGGGCTCGTCTGTCCGAGCCGATGGGCACGTGCAGCGCAGCACAGTTAGTTTTCATCTCTGAGTTTTTGCTAATATTTCATCCTAACACCGAACCTATCATTTGAATGAGCCAGCAGGCCAGAACTCTTGACGAAGCAATATGTAACGTCTGTAAATTACTACCAAATATATCAACAAAGGTCAGATTTGGTCCAGATGCAGCTAGGAGCCTTTGTTTTCTTTCTCTTCCTAGTGCGTTCCGCTGCGTGCTTTTATTTTAAACGCTGCTAAATTCTTTTAGAGGCTTTACCAAGGGACTAGGTTTGTTTAGTGAGAGCGAGTTTGTCAGAGCTCTTGTGGGATATTTCGAGCACTTAAATATCAATGAAAGCAATGTGTGATTTGGAACGGGTTTGTACCGTAGTAGGGGTTGTTGGAAATGAGTTCATGGCCGAAGCTCCGCGCACTTCGCAGCGATGGATCTGTGATTCCCGATGCTGCTTTGTTTGCTTGAAAGGGCTGTTTAAACTTATGCAAAGAATTTTAACAGTTACAGAAAAAAAAAACAACCCCAATGCTGTTACCTTCGCCAAGAAGTTACGTGATGTACTCCAAAGATATGAAATACACGTCTTTAACAAATGATCTGGATCAGGGTGCAGATTTATGAGGAATGGATACTCCCGTTGCATATCGTAGGAGAGAGTTCAGTGTGTGTTAGGTTTGGGTTTAATATGATCTTTTAAACTCTTCTGACCTGTTAAAAAAAAAAATAATCGAGAGGTTGCCCCTGCTTGGCTTGGCTTCACGTGAATGACAGTAATACTCTATTGTTTACTTTGACCGACTGTGATTTTTCATATTTTCTATCAGAAAACGGTCCTGTTTAGAAATGTTTTCCTTTGTTTTATAAACAGTCTGCAGCAGTCTGTTTGTAGACCTTTATGGCAAATATTAGCAAGGGGCAGAGTTTTCGATATTATTTGCTATTGCTGCTGGAATGCAATGAGATATTTAATGCAGAAAGTGCGTGAATTTATTGGCATTTCAGTAACTACCGTGACCACTCTGCTTGCCTTTACATCCATCTATTTATCTGTCTGCTTATTCATTTTTGCTCTTCAGATTTATCTGTTCCGCCCATTTTAGTGGACAGTTTAGGTGTATTTGAATTAGTGCAAATCACAAATTTGGTTTGCGTCAGGATGCTTTCTTTTACCGAAGTCGGTTATTTTATAACGGCACGTTTAGCTGTGAGGTCAGCTTTAACTGGGATGTTTTGTACAGGCTTGGGGTGGGAGAGTGCACGAGACAGACTTTGGGGGATGTATTTCTTGAAAGTGGTGTGTGAATGTGCTTCAGATCTTTACGTACAATGTAAAAGGGAATGAATTAGACTTAATATTTATATATGAGCCGAGATGAGAGCATGGATTTATTCTGTTCTGTGATGTATTACACCATGTCTGCTCTTAATTTTTAATGTGCAATACCTGTTTTTTTACCAATGACCTAGTGGAATGCTCTGCCATAGAACTGCAAATAATTTTTTGCTCAAAAAAGTTATTAATCAGCAGTGCCTACAGATAGTTTGTTGTTACTTGTACAGAGCAAAGGATAAGGCATTAAACAAAAGTCTAACCTAAAAGTATATAGGCTGCTTTTATTTGTAACAGCTGGCTCCCAGCTTCTGCGGTGTTCTGTACCAGGGAGAGGTTTGGGTACAGCAAAATGTCTTTATGTGGCCATATAAAATTTTAGTACTAGACAAATTACTGTACACTTTTAGTCTGTGGTTTCTTGTGTATTTCTATTAAATACAAGTGCGAGTAGAGTATCCACAGAAAGTGTAAAGCCAGCTCTGAAATGAATCTTCAGGTGGCCTAACACACGTGCTTTTTTAATGGCAAATTTACTGAAATATCAAAACCAGTTTAATTACGTAATGCCTAGAGCACGCTGAGCACTGAGACTATCAAAAGAGACCACTCAAATTGTGGTCACTGGGGTCTTTCCCTGTTTTGTCACCAGCAGAAAATAGGTGGTCCTTAACGTGTTTCGGGCTGGAGGGTTTCGTATGCAGAAGGGACGGAGGACGCGCGCCGGGCACCTGCCTGTCCATCGCAGCCGCTGCTCCAGCCAGCCGCCGGCTCTCTGCTCACTATTCCGGTTTTTCCGTTGAAAAATCTAAGCCCTTGAAAAGAACAAAGTTTGCACCTGTAAATACATCTTTATAGTTTGCAGGATATATATATTTTATATAGTTTGCAAGATATATATATATATATTATTTTTTTTAATACCGAATTAATCTTGTTTCAATTATTTGAGGGGCATTTTTAAAAGAGAGAGCTTCCGTTAATGGGAGACATTTAGAACGTGGCTTGCTTGTGCGCTTCCTCAGCATCAGTTCTTGGGTAAGGGACACGGGGCAGGGAACCCTGCGGAAATTAAAGAGGTGAAGCTGTGGAATCTGCCAGGAAATTCAAGGTCCGCTCTGACTTTCCTGAGCTCGGTTAGATTTTTCAACTTTTAAAATGTAAATCTGAATTTTTTTTGGTCTGTAGATAGACCCAGTGTGCGCATCGTGATAATGTGACTAGCTGATGGAAAAATACTGATATTTGTAGTTGGCTGCTTTTCCTTTGCAAAACACTTTTATGTTGGTGCAGTTAAAACATTACGAATTATTAGTGACCTTTTTTAATCAAAAAAAAAAATTTATTTTTTTACAAATTTAAATGTATTTTATGGATTATGTGCCAATGTTCCAAAGTCAAATACCTTTTAAATTTAACGCTGAGAATTGAACAGCTGGAGGTCTAATCCATTAATTTTTACAAGCTGACTTGCTTAATACTTCAAAGAGAACACCTTAGATGCTGCTGCTGTGCTACTCCCCTCCTCAGCACCCCTTCTTCGCCTCTCCCCCCCAGCGCCCTCTCTGCTCCATCTTCACCTTCTGCTCATCTCCTGGCAAACGACAAAAGCATATATATGCGGTTGATGGAATAAGTTGTAAGATGTTGCACTTTTTATCTATATACTGGTGCAAAAAATATTGTGGTTACTGCTTTTCTAGTAGTCTTCTTCCCTGTACTTGAGTTGTTTTTTGTAACAGCACAAAGGTTATCCCAAGAGCGTGTGTGTGTTCAGGAGCCATGTGTTCCAGGCTTCCAACCTAGAGTGTGTCTCTTCCCCACAGGACCGCCTCTGATCCGAGCTGGCCATTTTTAAAGAAAGTTTTTCCAAGTTTTGTCTTGCCCCTGTTAGACAGTAAGCGTTTTATCACCTCTTACGGTTTCGCTCCCCAAGATGCACATCTGTATCAGGCAGGGGAAGCTCCTGAGAGTGAACCGTTTCTCATCTGCATGTTTAACTTCTGCTGGGAGGCATTAGTTGTGCAATTTACGTCTGTTTGTTTTCAATTTTAGGAAATCTATTTGTGTCTGTTTAGTATTTTAACGTAAAAAATGCAGCGCATGACACTGCGCCATCTAAATTTTTATTAGCCTTTAAGATTTGTCTAAAGAAGCCTTTTTTGGGCTTGGTAAGCAGAAATCTGGTTGTGTTTAAGTGCTGCTTTGATAGATTTTTATTTTTTTTTTCATTAAAATAAATACAGTTTATTTGAATCTAAACACAAACACCAGGAGTGTGAGCTGCAAGAGCTACGCTGGCTCTCTCCCGCAGAGCGCTGTGCTGGGGACGGCGCTGCAGCCGCGCTCTGATGCCCAGTTTGCTTGAACTTTTGGATGTTTATCTTTTTTTCTTCTTCTTTTTTTTTTTTTTCTTTTCTCCCTCTGCTCAGAGCATTTAAAAAGTGAGATAAGGAAACTAAGTCACTGCCTTTTTTTCTTTTTAACTCTCTTACGTTCACTTCTGACCGCTGCTGGGCCTTTAGGACTCGATACTCACAGAAAAGCCTGTAATCAGTCCGCAGTTGGGAGACAGTGGGGTGGGGTTTTTTTTTTGTGGTAAAATATATGTTTTCAGAGTTAAGTCTGCATTTAATTAATTTTGTGAATTAGTATTCACAAAATATTAGAAAGCATTTGTATTGCTAATAGAAAGATCATCCTGAGGCTGAGGAAGCACAGTTAATTGAAAAAGCAGCCGTTTGTAAAGTGAAGAAAATTTTAAAACATTTCATACCCTAATTAAGAATATACTCATGATTTAAAATTGAGAATATTAATTCGCTGTGTGAAGCAAATACACTAAAAAACCCTGGAAACAGTCATATCCTTCCTTCCTCCTCTTAATCTTCTCTTAAAATGCAGTTTAAGAAAAGGCATGACTTTTTCTTTTTCTTTTTTTTTTTTTTTTTTTTTTTTAGATGTAGCCTGAAACTGTTTTGCTAGAAAGGTGTAAATTGATGTATTAACATAGGAAATGAAGGCTGGACTGGGGTTATTATTGGGTTGGAATTTTAGGATCTCTTTTCTAGAAACATCTGATTTTTTTTGGTGGCGGGGGGAGGGTGGGTATAGCTTTCCTCTGGAATGACTAATTTTAAAGCCTTTTTGTCGTGGGCAAGAGCAGTCGCGGGAAGCAGAGGATGCGGGAGATGAAGGATGTCTAAGAGACACAGATGCGAATGCATTGCAAGCAGGGCCGGCTCCCCGGGGGACCAGGACCGAGCGTTTCCCTCCCATCCACTGCTGGAGGTGATGCTCCGATTGTTCTGCCGGGTGAAAACAGGCGGAGAGGGGAGCGTCTGCGCGAGTGTTCCCGTCTCCTGGCTAGATGGCACAGTCGCTCAAGTCATTACCATTGCGCTTATGGATACTTCGGTTTACGTTTGATTTACATCGCGGTGGAGTCCAGAGTCGGGTCCCACTCTCTTTATTATTTTAAGATCATATATTATTGCACATTGTAAATTGACACGGTGCTTTAGAAACCTGGGAGATGTTCCTGCTATACATTTACACTCCAATGAGACAAAACAGATGTCGTTCGGCCACGGGGACACTGGTTCGGCCGGGGACGTCGTTCGGCCACGGAAACCAGCGTCCCCATGGCTGAACTACCATGGTTCCGCCAGGGATTTGACAGAGGATGCTGGTGGGGCACACGGTGGGGTCCAGTGCTGGCAGGGACCCTGGGGACAAAGTCTGGACACTTGGGTACCCAGGACCCTGGGGACAAGTCTGGACACTTGGGTGTACCAAACAAAGGCTGGTGCGCTGGGACCAAACGGTGCCGGGGATGGAGCCGGGGTCCAGCTACGGTGGTTCGGAAACGTGTAGGCAGTGGGAATGAAGAGCTGAGAGTGTCTTGTCCCACTTGGTAATCTCATTTTTGCATCGGTTACTTCTTCCTCTGGTGGGGACAGTGTGGTCGTACCGCTCTCCCTGCTGCAGCATTTCTCCTGTCCTGGAAAAATAATGAAAGACAAACAAACAAACAAAAAACCCCACCCCAGTTATGGCACTTCTGATCCAGCGCGTGAGTGAATTTCTAAATGAATTTCTCGGGCCTGAGTGACAGGAAAAGAAAGCGAAATGGTGTGGAAGTAGTTTGATGCGAGGTGGGTTTTCACCTCCTCCAGACGCCTGGGGATGGAAGCGCTGCCATGGGTGGGCTTCCCCTCCCCTCTCCTCTTCTCCGGGCGAGGGGAGAAGGAGGATCATCCCCCCCCGCCCAGGACCTGACCCCGAGATTTGAGCTATTCGCTCCATCCCAGCACTCTGCTGTGACTTAAACTGGGAGTTGTCCTGGTGTAATATTGCTAGAAACAGGGTGTCCCTTAGACATGCAGCACAGTCAGATGACTTTTTGCATCTAATATTACAGGTATTTTTGATCTGTCTCGTTTGTTTTGTTAATTCTTATTAGTGCCAAACTGTTACGCTGAGAAACTTTTTTTGCCTGGTCTGAAGAGTAGCCTAAATTTCATCCCAAATCCAGTTTTATAAGCAGGAAAATAATAAATGTGCCTATTGTATTCTAAAAAAAAAAAAAAAAAGAATTCCCCAGTAATTGTAATAAAAATTACCACAATCTATGAGACAATAATTCTGAAACACTTTAAAAATAGTATTATCATTCAAAGTGCAAAGCAGCTGGTATTTTATGATGGAACAGATTTTATTGTTGCTGGATTTAGGGTCAAACACTTGCAACACATTCTTGATTTAAACAAACCAAAAACACAAGTGCTTTTTTGAAGATAAAATCAGTATGATTTTTTTTTTTTTTTTCTGGATGCTGTAGTTCCCTTCTCTACCTCTAAATATAGGCACATGCTGTTCTTTTTATGCTGGGAGAAACAGCTAGCATCCCAACTCCCTGCTCTCTTTACCACGCTGTCGTTCTAGAGGCAGAGGAAAAAATAGGACTCGATTTCAAGTATAATTAAAATCTCATACTAGCTATTTTCAGATAGGCAGATCACCAAAAAAAGAGAGAATAGCAAAAGGTTTTTTCATTCTGTTTTTTTTGTTGTTTGTTTGTTTTTTAAAATTATTATTTGCAGTCAATGGGAAGTTTCATACCATTGTCTGTTAATTTGTTGTAGCTGTCTGCAAAATGGGTAGGGACTGAGGTGGCTCTAAAACTCTGCTGGGGGACGGGGGCAGTTGTCGCAGGGAAAGCTACAGGGAGCTCGGGGATAGCCTCGGTTATTTGGTTTATCTTAAAAGTATTTAAACTTTGTGCATGCAAAGTAGTAGTGTATGTTACATGAGAAAGTGATTTGTCTCGTAGGTGAGTCAAGTTAATATACTGTGTCCTGATTTTACTTACTTTAGCTGAGGTGCTTATGGGGACTGGAGAAAAGGATTTGCTGCTGGTTCCCACAGGGCTCCTGGGGCCCCCCACAGGGCTCCTGGGGGCCCTGGGCTCCCGTGGGGCTCCGAGGTGCCCTGGGCTCCTGTTGCTGTGGTCCGGGCTCTCCCCAGCCTGCAGCTGAAGGCCCGGTGCTGGTGTGGTGGAGGGGTCCGGCTGCCAGGGGCTGACACACGCCGCTTTGGAAATGTGGGGTTTTTAATGAAGCAATGAAGTTCTTCTCCAAATAATTACCTAAATCCTCCTGTATTTTGCGTAGTTTTTTTCTAGAGTGGCTTGTGCCAATGGTGCTGAAATAGTTCGGTTACAGAAAAGAATGGATTAAAAATCTCTCCCTTGCATCAGCTTCAGGAGCTTGTGTGAGCTTCAGGAGCTGGAGAAACATGCAGTTGGAGAGATTGTGATACAATTACATTTTTATGTCTACCTATTAAGCATAATGAAGGGTTGGTTGCTGGCCTTAAATTTGGAAAGAGCTTACTGTAAAGCTTAAAACAGAAGTAGATTCCTGTAATTACTGCTTTGCAGTGAGGAGTAGGGTTAGGTAAAGGGAATAAAAACTATTCTTTGTCCAATTGTATTTCCATGACTGCTGCACTGTTATACATCTGTTTTGAAAGATAAATTTTTTTGTCATACTAATTTTCAGAAGTAAGCTAATAAAAGCCAACATGGGGGGGGAAAAAAAAAAAAAGAATGAGGTGAAGAATGTAAAATGAACAATGCTTGGAAAATATACAGCTTTAACTTCTTTTGTGAGCCGTGCTACGTGATTTGGAGAATCAGTTGATACGTTTGTTAAACAGAAGACCGGTATACTCTTTTGGTTTGTGTTTACTTGAGCTTGAGATATTCGATGATAAAATTTTGAATTTCTTTGCCTTTATTGTACTAGATTAAGCAAACCTGGTAAGATGTGGTTCAGTCAGTTCCGACTCTGCTTTGGCTCTTACTTGACTTTATTCTTGTTGCCTGATGGCAATATATCAGGCAAGCTTGGATCGTAGTGTCAATTGTTTGAAATTATTGTTTAGATTATATTCAGTTTCACATGGTACAAAACTATTTGTAGTGAGAAATGAGCTTTTGTTTATGATGATAAAAATAGTTTTTCATAGCCTACATTTTTTTTCATTGTACGTAACAGTAACTGTTATAGCTGAGACTATCCCTGTGCAGTTTCTCAAAGTACTAATGCTGCACCATTTTGGTCCTGGCTTGCGTTTGGGAATGTGTACTACACTGAAGAGGAGCTGTTTCTCCTTCACCCAAGGAAGAAGAGGAGGAAGACCAAGCCTTTTCTTGTCCCTTAGGAAAAAAACAAAAACCCTAAAACACATCCTCTTTCCTCTCCCCCTCAAAAATTTGGCTTACGTTGTTGAGATGGACCTTTTTTTCCCTTTCCTTTTCCTACCATCTTTTAAGATGTGCTGTACTTGCCTTTCTCCTCCTTTTTGTGGAGCTTCTCTTGGAATCTGTTTTAAGGGGTTATATTGGAAATGCTCCTGAAGGCCGCTCCTGCCTTCCACAGTGCTCTGGCCCAAATAGAAATGTGAAAAGTTCCCATTACGGAGCTGTAAAAGAACACTGTAAATGGGTTATGCAGAAAAAACCATTTAGATAAAAATGCAATTTTCCCTTCCACATACACTGCTAAGAATTAATAGCACGTTCTTCCTAAATGGGTACTTCTCTATTATATTTTCACCTTAATGAAATTCTTTCCAAAACAGGAGAGTTTCATTTAAAATTTTAAAGCAAAATTGATCTGTCTTCATCCTCGGTGCTTCCCTCCCTTTAGTTAAATCTCACTGGAATGACTACTGTGGGCTATCTGGGTACTTTATGGAAAATAGATGTCGGGTTCGAAGGTCAGTGTCACAGTTTGGCTCTCCGTCCCTTCGCAGGGTGCGCTTCTTGTCCGTGTGCCTTCACGTCTGGACTTCCGATGGTATGTGGTGTGCACGCCAGCTGTGCTCTCACTGGCTCTGCTACTCGGCCAGCGGCCACCACGCAATGGAGACAGGAGTATGTCACTTACCAGGTCATTTTTGCCAGAAATACTCCCAAAAGGGAGAACGGCCGAGCCCGACGTGGCCTTGGCCTGCGTGGCCCCTGGTGTCAGGTGGCACCTGGCGGCACCGCGCAGCCGCGTGCAAAAACACACCGGCATTCTTTTTAATATGTGCCTTCTCTCTAGAAAGTAAATCAATGCCTAATGAAAAAAAGGAGGAGGAATCCTCTGTGGTGGTAGTGGAACCGAAGCGGAGAGGGCCCTTGGAAGCCTTGGTGTGCCAGAGGACACCTCCAACAGGCCCCGGTGGTGGCCATCACTGGCTCCGTGTGGCCACAGGTCATTCCGTGGTGTGTGCAAGAGCCGAGGTGTTTTTCCTTCCTCCTGGCAGCCTCTTCCTGCGGAGCCGGAGCGGCTCCGGCAGCAGCGAGCAGCGGTGCTGGTCCTTCATGAGCCAGGCGAGCGTACGGGGGTTATCGCAGCCCGTCCTCGCCAGCAAGTGTCATAGTCATAAACAGCCAGTCCCAGACAACAGAAAACCAAAATGTATATTCAGGCTTTTTAACGGTTTCCTTTTTAATAAAAGGGTTTTAATATAAAGGTGAGAACAAAACTCTACTGTGGGAATAGGGCTAGTGGAAAGATTCCTGCTTTAAGCAGCTATTCACTGCTGAGTTGCAGTGGGGAAAGAAAATGCTTTTACTAAATAAATTGTTTGGTCTTTTCATAGTATTAGTAAAATGGTTCCCACATGTAAGCAATGCTTGTAACAGTGGAGACATGGACAGGAGTTGATACAACTCAAAGTTTCACTGTTCAAAATAAAAATCTCCTATGGCACCAGCACCGAGCAGCCTTTTGCATCATTTTTGTGATAAACTACTCTTCCAGGGACTCTGTGCTTGGGTTATCCCCCTAAATGGGAAATGCAGGAAAAACGTAAGGCCTTGCTTTGTCAAAGCAGCTGTGATGCCCGTCACAGCGCTCTGGAACTTGTCTCTGTAATTCTGTCTGAAAGTGTATTTTTTGGATACCTTAGTTGAACCCCAAATCTAGCTGGCCTATTGCAGGTGTTCTGCACTGGGGTTTTAATGGCTTTTTTTTTTTTTCACCCAGACATGGCTTCTCAGCCTGTCTTCAAAGGGTCTGCTCCTGCCCCACTGCGTAACCGCAGCCCGGGAAGTATTGTGTTGCTGCTGCCTTAACGTGAGCAGGGTCGGGTACAGGAGGAGACAGCGTTTGTGACAGTCCACATCTGTTAGTTTGTTTGGAAGGTTGGGGAGGAGCTGCTGAGTAAATACTCTTGAAAATCAGCTTAGGCAGTGGTCACCGGGGTGATTTAGTGCCCAGACAAGGCGAAGCTGGTGGGCAGGACAGGGAGGTTCAGGCTGGGGCAGAGGCAGCTCGTGTTCCAACAGACTTTTTCCTTTTGAGAGGACAGCAGAGATCCATTCAAAACCACTTGTCTTTTTTCAGGCTCCATAGGCAGGAGCTCTGTGTGCTCCGGGGCAAGGACAGTCCTCGGCAGGTGGCCCGGCAGCCTCGTGCCAGGGCACACGCCGGGTCGCGTTCTGCCCGGTCCCTGTTTCCTCAACAGCATTTGCAATGAACCAACTGAACAAAAAACAAGGCTTCAGTAGATTCCCTCTCCCCACCGATTTGCAAATTACTGGGAATGGGATCACAAAGTTCTGCGATTCTTTATTCGAAATGTGTTCTCGGGCTCCCTCAGCAAAGAGCGACCATGTGTGACTTTCCCCTCGGGCCGATACCTTACTTGAGAGACTTGGCGTCCCTTTGGTTTCTTCCCGACTCTTACTCCCAACTAACACCGGGCCTAATCCAAATTCTGGTTTTGAAAGGGGTATTTATAGTCAGGGAGGCTTTGACTACTTACAGTCGTCTTCCGATAGTCTCACAATCAAGGAAGAGAAAAATACTATACTCCTCGTTAGATGGGTTACATAATAACTATTTATTCAGTCACAAAATTTCCCTTTTGTGATTCACTTTTTGTGAATCACGGTAGTTCAGCGAAGATTGCAAATCACGACTTTATAGCCAAATATGCAATTCCCTGGAAGGAAATGTTGAAAATTTAAATATTCCGGTGCCGTTCTTTGCAACTTGCAAGTTTTGTCTTAATGGGACGTTGGTTCTTCAGTTTTTTTGTGAAAGGAAATTAAAAAAAAGCCCACAAAAATGATTGCTGAAAGCGACTCTGGAAGGCAAACATTTCTGAATAGTTAGTCTGCTTTCTGAGTTGTGGTACTGGAGGATGTGCGGTGCCGTGTGTAGCGTCACACCGAGCGCTCGATTTTATTACAGCTCAGCAGTGCTCTGCCACCCCGATGAATGGCGAGGCCCCGCAGGGCAAAGCCGCGGGCGGGCACAGGGGTCTCCACTGTCACCTGCCGGGTGGGAGACGTCACCGAGCAGAACTGGCTCTCCCCCTGCTCTTTGGGTGGAAAGATACTCCTAAACCTGGGGTCTAGGTCTTGTGCAGACATCTTCTTATTGTTAGGAAATTTAAAACTTGGTGTCTGGGAAGGAAAAGGCGATACAACTAGCCAAACTGGGCTGCCCTCAGACTTCTGCCTTGGCTGTTTCGTGCCCTGGGACAAGGGTGCCTGTCACCAGGAGTGTGTGAATGGTTAATCTTTCAAAGAGTGCCGCTTGATTCCACTCTAGGTATGAATTTCTTATGCGTCACTATTTTATTTTTTAATTTATGTTTTTTTTGGCTGTTGGTGCTTAGCGTACCTGGCAGGCACGCTGCATACTAAGTTGTACATTTAAGCATCGGTTGCTACAGTAAAAATCTTGATGGCCATTGTTTCTGTCAAAAAAAAAACCCTTCTCATCTTCAAAGTCACTGCTGTTACAATAATTTTCTCTTTGAACATGTCAGGATTCTGTCTTTGATTATATACTGGATTGTCTCTTGTCATTGCATAATGAATTATTTTTTTTGGTAGACAGAGACATTTTTCGGTTCATCACAGTTCATCCCCCATCCCAGTACTTCTTTTAAAAAAGAGACTGTGTTGAAAACAGGTATTTAAGAATATAGATCTTCAAGAAAATAACTGGGTTTGACTTTTTATTTTCCTGGGAATTTTATAAATCTGATGTCAAATATAGCTTTCTCTTACAATTTGAACTTAGACTTTCAAAATTTGCCTTTTTCCCCTCCTCTTCTTTTTGCTTTTGATTGCACCAGAAATTATTATTTCAGAGATTTCCTTCCACTCTTTCGTTTGCTGTTTTTGCAAATTGCACCACACAAAAAGAATAAATTTCTGTAATTCTACCACCAGTTTACTCAGCTTTAGACAAGTTTTGGGGCAAAAAAAAAGATAATGGGAAAGGGGGTTTAGAAAATTAAATAATGCTTATTCTTTTACCAAAAAAAGAGCGTGAAAAAGCTAGATTTTTCCATTTTGTGTGTTGCTATTCTCTAAAGCTGGGAAAGCTTTAGAAAAGAAATGTTGGAAAAGAAAATGGCAGGAGATAAGTGATTAAATAAGCATTAACACTCATTTTTATGGTTCCTGAGGAAAAGGAAGAGCAGAGACGGTGAAGTCCCATGGTCAGCTTTTAAAAACTATATGTGAAAACTAAAAATCATTTGTAAAAATGAGTAGTCCAGTGCTGTGTTAGTGATGCCGTTGTGTCGACTGGCTCTGCTGCTCAGCATCCCTGCTCCTGCCCGGCTCCTGGGCGAGGAGGTGGCTGTGTGGGAGCTGAGGGGGCCAGCACACCCTTCCAGTGGGGTGGAGGTCGGTCAGTTGGTTGAGTGGGTTGGTCAGTTGGGTGGAGTTGGTCAGTTGGGTGGTTGGAGGTCGGTCAGTTGGTTGAGTGGGTGGTTGGAGGGAGGTTGGTCAGGTGGGTGGGTGGGTGGTTGGAGGTTGTTCAGTTGGGTGGTTGGAGGTTGGTCAGTTGGGCAGGTGGTTGGTTGGTTTGCCTATTTTTAAGGTGGCTGCCTGACCTCGGGGACTGAGCACTCTGCTGACAGACCCTCCCTGCCCTGCTCTCCTTTGAGGACTGGTTCAAAGCCTTGGCAAGCACTTACTGAGGCCACTCCCATTAGAAGCCATTTTCTGGTTTATACAACGTGTACCAGTGGTCTGCCCATTTTCCAGGGACAAGAGTTTCTGTCACTGCTGTGATAGGTGCTCATTGGCATGTTGTGGTTTTCCAAGCGCAGTGGTGGGATGGAGGTGCCCTGGAAACAGAGCTCCTCTCCCACTGCTCTGGAGGGTGGGATTGGTGTGGAGAGATGTGCCAACTTTGTGGCTACTCATGGTTGATGGCTTAAATTGTGGTGCTCTGCACTAGTATGATGTTCACCTTGGATCAAAGGGCAAGGGGACCTTCTGAAATGGAAGGTGCCGTGGAAGGTCCTCTTAAGCCAAGTGAAAGCCCAGGGGCAAAAGTCCTTGCAATTGTCTTGCTCCATGTGTATGTGCAATCTCTTCCATCACTGAATGATGTTGATGCCATCAGAGTAATGGGAAAGTTGGATGAAATTGGGGGTCAGTAGAACCGCATTAGGCACTGAACAGCTTTATTCCTTGGAAAATGGGTTTTCTGTAAGAATGGCAGGAGACCCCAAGCCCAGGTAAAAACTGCAGCCTCCTATCTGGTTACGATTATGTGTGTGCACGCTGCCAGCAGGTTGTTGTAAAACTGCATTACTGGATGGGTATATTGCTTCAGAGGGTTAAGTACGACCAAATCAAAGATACCCTCTCAGTGGGGTTTGCCTGCGTGGCTTCACGGGATGGAAGTCTTTGCCGTAGAGTTTGTAAATGCCGGCTGTGGTTTTAAATGGGCTCTTTCTGCCCTTGTGTAAGGAAAAGAGCTAAAAAGGACTCGCTGTATCTTTAAACTTGCGGATCCTGAAAACCTCCCTGGGAAGTAGAAGGGGGAAGGGACCCTTTCAGGATTAATTAAACAGAGATGTCTCGCTGTAGACTTCAGGGTTTACTGATAAACGCCAGCCCCTCACCCACGTCTGGTGGTGGCTGCTATTATTTAATCAGGGCTATTACAAGAAATCTGAGAAATCTTCCCTTTCTCCTCCTCCGTCTTCCATTTATCTGTCCTCCTAACCTGTTTGTTTGTGTACAGTTAAGTTTTCCATGCCAGGGAGAAGCAGAGTGGAAATGTCAGGGGTCAGGCTGCAGGCAGGGCAGGCAGGGAGCAGACAGCCCAGCTCTGCTGCAGCCTTTGACTTTCTGAGAAACCGGAGACATGTTTGTTCCAGGCGAGATTAACTCTTTCAGCGCAGCTGCCTTCTGCTCAAGAAGACCTGGAGGACTGGAGGCAAGGTGGGTACATTAAGACCGAGTTTAGTCTCTGTTCATGAATATGCCCTTGCGGTCCTGATGGTGATGGGTGCTGCCGTTGTTGTTTCACTCACCCTCTTATCTAAGCCCAGCAGGCCCAATATTTCATCTGCCTTGGCAGCTGTGCAGCTGGAGGATGAGGCTGCATGGATCCAAACCTCTGTGGACGGAGGACAGCATGATTTGTTGCAATCCTGTCGTGGATACCTGTATTTCTCAATGCATTTTCCAGTAAACAAAGCGTTCACCCTCAAAAGGTGCGATGCTGCCGTTCGGAGACGCATTTTTGAGCGTGACTTGGGGTTTGCCGCTCAGAAGACACCTAAAGACCAGTGTGAACGCCCTTGCCTTCAGAATAACAAATTTTGATCTTGGGCCAGTTGACTCAGTGTCTCACAGGCTGAAGATGCGTGTGGTGCAGTGGTTTGCACACACAGCAGCCCTGGCTGATGCCGACGTGGTAGCCGGGGTCCAGTGAGCGTTTTGGTTGTATGACTCAAGCTGTGCTACCTGCATCTGGCCCCGCCTGTGCGAATGAAAGGGATGATTCAGCCTGGGGTGGAGGATTTTGTTTGTTTGGTGCCTTCTTTGCATTTGTGTCAGGGCAGTGAAGCGGGCTCTGAGGAGCCGAGTCTTGCCTGGTTTGACAGAGCTCAGTGTTCGAACAGTGCCCTGCTTGGGACAGTTGCAGGTGGTGATTACAGGGCAGGCCTTGCCCTGTTGCATGGTGGCTTCTTCGCATTTGGCTTTAGTTTGGTAGTGAGGTGTTTGTGTGGAACTGTACGCATTGAGCTAACAGGTCTCTTTTCAGGGCTAGGATGGGTGGGGGGCACAAGGTGACAGTCACCCCTATGAGTGCCAGGGTTGTGTTTGCAAACAAAGTCATTTCACAAAGGGGTCTCAGTCTCGCTCCTTTGTTTCTGGTTTTATGGACATGTCCATAAGCTTAAGGGTCTTGCAGACCACGTGCATGGGAAGGTTGATTAGCTGTTGCCTAATTGCTCACCCCGCAACACTGTTCTGTGCTACGTAACTGCTTTGTAACTCACGTGAGTTAAGGAATGGTGTCGTCTGTGTCAAGAAGGATGAGGCCATTTGCACTAATGTTCCCCTCCGAAGGGCCCTGCCGCATTGACAGTCCATCAGGGCAGGGGGATGAGTGTGCTGTCACCCCTCGTGCTGTGCCCCGTGGGACCAGGGCTGGGGAAGGTGAGGAACTCCCTGCTTTCTCTGGGCATTGCTTAGTGCTACGTGCACACTGCATTCGCTTTAAACTCACCTTCCTCCACCGCTCCCCATTAACTTGGCTCATGGAAAGTGGTGTGGCAGAGAGCGCATCGCTGTCTCTGGAGAGCTGTCTCTGCAGAGCCAGGTGATCAAAGGGACCTGCCCTTCTAGTGGGACACTCTGTGCTTCTGCACTGACCGAATCTAGACCAGGTTAAGAGCAGTTGTCACAAACAGCTGTATACAATCACAAATGGTTTGGGTTGGAAGGGACCTTAAAGGCCACCCGGTGCCACCCCCTGCCCTGGGCAGGGACACCTCCCACCAGCCCAGGTTGCTCCAAGCCCCGTCCAACCTGGCCTTGAACCCCTCCAGGGACGGGGCAGCCACAGCTTCTCTGGGCAACCTGGGCCAGGGGCTCACCGCCCTCAGAGTGAAAAATTTCGCCCTGATACCTAACCTAAATCTCCCCTCTTTCAGTTTAAAACCATTCCCCCCTCGTCCTGTGGCTCCCCTCCCTGATCCAGAGTCCCTCCCCAGCTTTCCTGGAGCCCCTTTAGGGACTGGAAGGGGCTGGAAGGTCTCCCCGGAGCCTTCTCTTCTCCAGGCTGAACCCCCCCAGCTCTCTCAGCCTGTCCCACAGCAGAGGGGCTCCAGCCCTCCCAGCATCTCCGGCGCCTCCTCTGGCCCCGCTCCAGCAGGTCCACACACAGCTGTAGTTGCACATGGGGCAGGAAGGAACTCCAGTCTCTCGTGGGTTACTCTACGCACAGTCCCCTCCGCAGTGAGGTCCCCAGGGACATGCTCTGCTCCCGTCTGCCAGCACTTTGGTTCTCCAGCACTGCTCAGCCCCGTGCCCTCTCCCTGCTGCTCCCCTGCCCTCGCCAGGGCAAGTGGTCCCTTCTGGGCGTCCCCTCCCCGAGTGCCGTAGGGCAGAGCCCACCCAACTGCCAGCGTAGCAGGGCAAGCTAATTGTCTGCCGTTTTTTTTCATTTTCCAGGGATATTGAAATTGTTGTGGGTCATAAATCACGTGAGCACATAGCTAGAAAGGGAACACAGGCCCATATTTTAGCTTTGGGTTTGAAGATGAGACTGTCCGTCCTGCGTTGTGCTGGCCCATTGTGTTGATTTACTGGCCTGTGAAACTTTTAGAGTTAATTTTTCATCGAAGCAGTGAAAGTCTGTCTGCCCGTGACTTTCTTGCTTGAACAGCTGTTTGCTCCTGATTCGTTGCTATTCTGAGAATTTCGTGAAGACTCTCCACAGTGATGTGACAATTGGAAGAAAAAGATGAGCTTATATTTTTCTTATCCTAATAGTGGCACTTACAGACGTACCTAAGAAAGCCAGGTTTCTTTGTGTGTTTTTTTTTTTTAAGGTGAATCTCCCTTGCTGCCATTCCTCCTTCCCATGGTTGTATATGTCTTCTATCTGATGATTATTTTGCTTTTCTTTCAGATAGATTTAATTTTAAAACATGCTGTTCAAACAAACCCTGGTTCTCCATCAGATTTCTGACCCCCAGCTGAATCGCCGCACCTTTCTGCTGCTTTATGGGATGTTTCTCCATGTGCCAAATCTATTATATGGCAACAGCATTTCCATCTCTTTCTGTAGCCAAAATATGGGGTATACCAGAATTTGGGATTTTTCTATAGCAGAGAAGACTTAGCAAGAATTTACCCAGAAGGTGCATTTTGGGTTGATAGCATCAGATATTAGTCTGATTTGCGAACTAGTCAGTGTTTTCCAGCAGAGATTTTGACCCTTTAACAAACTCAGGCTTCCTGACAATTCTGCTTAAGTTACTTTTCATAGACTGTTTAGAGATTGTCCCTGAATTACTAAGGACTTGCAAACCGTGATTTGAAAACCATCGTTTCTGGAACGTCACGGCTCTGCCTTTTGTGTTCCTCGGCACAGAGCGGGCCGAAGGGTGTCCATCTCTGAGCTGCGGCTCTGCAGGTGCCTTGGTGAGACCCAGCTTTGTTCTGGGGTCTCTGCTCTCGCTTTTCTCTTACTCCGTGAGCGGTGAAATTATTTGAGCTCCTTTTGATTTCAGGGAGGCTGTTTCCCAAGGCCCCCTCATACAAGCCGCTACTTCCGAGACACCAAACTGCAGTTGGAGGCATCCTAAAGAGGAATGGGATGTATTTCGAGGTAATGCTATAAATAAATGGGATAAAAGAGATAAAGATCCTGAATGCTGTCTCTTCTCACGTACGGTTAGCCTTTGGTAAACTCCAGTTGTATTTTCACGAATATCCTTGAACTCGTGTGGTTTAACCCAGAGCGCTAATGCACACGATCGCCATTTCTTGGTGTGCAAGAGCCTCAGATGTGTGAGGCCCCTGGGAGAGATTGACTTTGCCTGTGGCAGTTTTGTATTACGGTCTCTCGTAATTGTGAGTTATAGATCGGGCAGAGGCACCTCCAGGAGCTGCAGGCAGAGCTGGGGAGGAGGCGGGAGGGACAGCGGGATGGGCGGCCGGGGGACCCTCCATCCCCAACCCTGACACTCTGATGCAGATCTGGCTTTGGGATATGAGGACATGGCTCCTGTTGATTTCTTTGGGAACAAGGCGACTAAACACATAAAAGTCTTTGGCCAGCTGTATCCAAGTCTTTGCCTCACAAGAGACTGATAATATTTCAGAGACAAATTCCCTTTTTTACACTTAGCTAACAAGTACTCATTTAATTTGCATCCTGAGACTAAGCGACCGCAAACAAAGTTCTTTGAGGAGAATCTTCTTCTTTCGTTCTGTTTTCACTTCATTTAAGGAAAATAGAGATTTCCATGTATAATATGCAGGGCTTAAATATCCTACTTATTGTTGTCATTTCTATTTTTTCCCCAGCAATTATGTAGAAGCTCTTGCACAAATCTGACGAGAGAAAGCTGGAATTTATGTTTCCTCCTCTGTTGCGCTCTGTGCATAATCACCATCTATTCATTGCCTTTACAAACTCCATTAATACACCCACTTCCCTTGCCAGTGTGAGTGGGCATTTTCATGCTATTTTTGGAGGCCTGCTCTGCTCTGTGCATTGAAACTCGCATTAGGCTGAGGGTGATACTGGTACTTTTGACCCGTGTGTCCTCAAGAAGAAAAGAGCGGCAGCAAAACTTACTAAAATGATCTGACGGGTTAGAGAGTGAATTGACGGGTGAAGTAAATATTGCTCTTTTGGGCACCATCCCCTGGCAAAGAGTCAAGTGGTGGCAGAGGCAGAGCCAAGCTCCGGCCAGCTCGAGCCATTTTTCAGTATTTAACATGTGTTAAAAGGTTCCAGTCGATGAACCTGGTAGCCCGGGACACTGTCTGAAAGCGGTCTGACGCCGTTGGAGGCTGACGGCGAGCTTTTGGGAGCATGGGCCAGTGGTGGCCGCTTGTGCGGTACCTGTGGGAAAGGGCAGGTCTGTGAGGCCAGCGGGGATGTGGAGGGCATTAGTCACTCGTTAATGGGCTTAGCTCCTTGTTAAATGTCAAGGTGGCAATTTAATGCAGAACATTTAAGTAGCGTCTTTTTTCAATTTTGGCCTGTCCTGAAATAATACTAGACAGTGTCCAAGAACTGGTTTTAGTTAAATGAGGGCAGATTGAACAATTTCATATGACTTCCGTGCGGGCAGAAAATTCCACTTTGGATTTTATGAAAAACCTTCTATTTGCTCGTGCATTCTGGCTATCGAGAGATGGATTTCGCATGGGCTGGAGTTGTGCGTAAAGCTGCCATGTGATCATTTGCGTGCGTATGAAATAAATTTGAAAGTATTGGGTGCAAAGCCCAGCATTTCCTTACTCATCACGGATGTGTGGGTTGTTACCATCGGTGAAAACAGGCTCAAAGCGTTTAGTTAGTGCAAGTGAATGATGTATGCCAACAGCAGAGAAAACATGGAATCAGTCAGCCAATATTCACTCCTACTGTGGAGTTCTCCTTTTCACGTTACGTGCTGGTTGCAGAGGTAGGGACATGGCTGAGACCTCTGCAGTCCTTTGGAGGGAGGGTTAGGAGAAGCTGTTTGTCCCAACACTGGGTCCGGGTGTAAATCTGATGGAGCCGGCAGGCAGGATTTAGACAGTTAACTCCTTTCTGAGATGAGCAGAAGAAGAACTTGGGTTGTTTTGCAGGGTGAGGACAGGCCCCAGAAAAACCCTCAGAGCTCCCAGAGGATTCACTGGTCCCAGATGGCAGCGTATGAGCATGAGGAATGCTCAGTTGGCAGTGCTGGGATGGGTTGTAGTTGCTGGACTCCTGTTTGTTTTCTCTTGGAAGCATCCAGAAGTGGTTTGACTGTTGATGGCAGTTGGTTTGGTTTGATTTTTAAAGCTGTTTTTCCTCACTTGGGCAGGGTTGTATCTTCTCATGCCGTGCAGAGCTTAGGAGAGCATGGTGGGTGGTGGTGGCACTGGGGGGAGCCTGACCGGCGGTTCAGAGCTGTATGGTTGGGTTGGGTTGGCTTAGACCATGGTTGAAAGTTTGGCCGTCAGTAGCTCAGGTTTCAGGGGCTGTTACACACGAGCCATGGTGTCTCTACGCAGGAGAAGGCAGGACCAGACTAGCAGAAAGCAGCACTGCAGCGCTGTCGTTGTGATGGGACCTGGTTTGCAAGAATGGTCTTGTATTATGTGAGAACCAAAACCCCAACATCAGCCTCTTTGCAAGGGGGGCAGGCAGAACTCCCCTCTGCGGTTTGCGTATTTTGCAGTAAAGCCAGCCTGAGAGTTAATGTGTTAAACTGAAAAGAGGAACTGGAGGGAGCCAAAAGAGAGGAAGGATGTGAGTTAAAAACAGTCCGTTGTCCCCGTGGCTGTAGCAGGGCACAGGAGTGGATGCTGTCCCAAGGTATGGAGCTTCTGGATTCCCCACCAGACACAGGGCTTATGTTTCTTCTCAGAGAGTCATAGAGTTGGAAAGCAGTAATTTAACAGTAGCTTCCAGAGAAATAACTAGGTGTAGGCAGTTTCACGCTTTCCTGTAAAACCACGGATGTGAGTTGCTCTCCTGCTGGGCAGTGGGCAGCAAAGGGGGGAGCTGTGGGTTCCCCCTTTGTCGTCTCCTCCCAGCAGGGTGGAGGGAACATGTTTTTTAAAATAGCAATGTCTTTCTCCTCATCCACACATCGTTCATTCTGCATCTTCAAGGTCATGCTATGTGTGAGATGACAGCCGCCTTTTCCACTGATAGGGTTAGCATTTTTCCTACTTAACGGTGTTTTCACCAGTTTCTTCAGACACGGGCATGTGGCTAACAGTCTGAGTTTGTCCTCAAGTGATATCCGCCCCCGCTTGCTGCTGGAGCTGTAGGGTAGGACACTGCGGTCTGACTGTAGCCCTACAGCCGTAACAACAAACCCTTAACGCTGCCGTGGGTTTGGGCAGCCTCCCTGTCATGGCACACGCGTCCTTCCATTGCTCCTGGTGAAAACAGGAGCATGAAAAGAGGTCAAGGGAGGAAAAAGAAAAATATGTATTCGCAGCAAGCACTCTGTGTCTCTTGTTATCTAAATTCTGTGCGAGCAGCGAGTGCCGATGGAGCTCCATGCCAGCTCTGAGACCACTGAAAGCAAAATAAACATCTTTGCAGCATGGGCTGATACACGCTCCCTTCAGAGTCGCAGGCACCTCCAATTAATCATGCTGTCTGTGCAGGAAGAGGCTTTGAGGATCAGGGGACGTTGCCAGACCTGATGGGCTGAGGGACTGGTGGGCACCACTCAACCTTAAGGGTAAACGTGCCGAGTTCCCAGCCCGAGCGAGCGGGGATGGCCCTGCCTTGCTCTGCCTTCAGGTGAGTGGTGTCTTGTCTGTATACAGCTTTAATCCTGGCTCGCGGGATATATTAGCGGTGTGGGACAGTGCTCAGTGCTGTGCGCACGCTTTCAACTGAAGAACCTTCCCTCCTTTGTGAGAAAGGCTTTCACGGTACAGCTCAGCTGGATGGGTCTCGGCGATAAACCTATGGGCTGACCAAGCCAAATGACTTCTTGAAATGTTAATGAGTGAGATGTGGCTGATACCCCGGAGTTGGGGTATCCCTGCACAGCGCTCCTGGTCAGCAAAGAGGAGAATCGCCCGGTCCCCGTTTCGGCTGTGCTCGTCATTAGGAGTCCTTGGTGCCAGCACTTCATAACCACAGATGCTTCTGACTTTTCCTTTAATTTTGTTCATATTGAGGCGGGTAGCATCTTTAAGCATTTTATAGGCTTTAAAAAATGCATGAGTTGTTACACACAATAATTGACGTAAAATCGGAGTAAGAAGGCGGCCTCAGTCATGGAGCAGATGGGGCTTTTCACTGAGCACCAGCAGAGTGCCTGGTGCTGCCCAGCCCAAAGCCAGCGGCAGCCTTCGCCCCGGGGCACTAAAGTAGAAGAGACAGATCCACCCCGAAGCGGGGTGCGGGTTGCCAGAGGTGAAGAAAACTGAAAGTGGTGCCAGTTTTAGGGAGAAAGCAGGTGGCAGGTACCATGTTTGTGTTTATAAACAAATGCGAAAGGTTTGCTTACTTGTACTGCTGGGTCAAGAAAATGCCTTTGTCTGGGATTTTGTCAGCGGTGCCTCGGTGAGGGAGGAAATGGCTCATTTGTTTATCAACACAAATGAACTAGTTGTGTTTAAAAGTACAATTTTAGGAGTAAATTAATCTGTGGAGACTAGGTCCGGTGTGCAGGGAAACATGAAATGTTTTCAGACCTTATTTTTCTTGAAAACTGAAAAAGATGATTCTGTAGTGTGTACAAATGCAGAGCTATGTGCCTGAACCAATATGTCAAACTGTCATGTGGGAGATTTGGTGAAAAACATCTTGTCCTAAGGGAATAATTTTAAACACTATATGTAGGTTTGCTGCCTCATAAGAGATCATTACTCAAATCTATTCCCTCTTATGGTAGCTTGGCCTCTGCTTAACGGGCGCAGAGTGAACAGAAGCTTATTAACGCATCCTTTAAGAGTGGTTATCAGATGGTAGAGGGGAAACTGATCTCTGACCAGGGAATATAGTGGTTTTGGCCGAATCCTCTGATCTAGCCTTAACAAGATCAGTAGCAATCCAGGGGCTTCACGCTCGGCTGGCCATCGAGGGCGGCGGCGGCGGGGCCACGCTGTGCGGGGCGGCCGGACCCTGGGCAGCGCGGGCGGCTGGAGCTTTGTCAGAGCCGGTGAAGAAGTGTAAGGGACGAGCCCTGGGGCAAGGAGCCGTTCCAGGGATCTTCGCCTCCTGTTTGTCACTTCAATCTCGAAGGAACGCTGAAATGTGGAGTGGAACCCATTCCCAACCAGACCCCTGCCAGACTGTGGCTGCACCCTCGCTCCTGCTTGTCCCTGCCTCCCGTTCCTTTTGTTGGCGGTGGTTTTGGCAAAAATGTGAGGAATGGCATGAGAGGCACCTGAAGAGCAGCATAAACTCCCAGTGCCTCTGTGTAGCATCCACGGTTGCCTTGACTACACACCATCCCTCCCCCAATTCATCTCCTCTCTCACGAGACGATGCATGTAAGGCGTGCTAGCATTGCAGGTGAACTCCTTTTTAATGGGATTAGTTTACCTAAAAATAGGGGTACTTCTGGGTTTGCATAGTGCTTGGTGGGGTCGTCACAGTTAAGAGAACATGTTTATTTTTAAAAAACGCATAAGGAGATGCTACATGAGAGAAGAGGCTTTACAGAGCAGCTTAATGTGGGATAAGGAAAAAGGAGGAGTGAGAAGGAAGCTGGAGGGAATGAAAGTGTGTATATATGATGTGTTTGGGATTGAGGAGGGTGTCAGGATCTAATCTCTCTGGAGAGAAATGTGTTTTTCCTGGGCTGATGTGAAAAAGCGGTCTGTAGCGTGTGCATTGAATTTTTTGGTGGAGCAGAACTGAACTCCCTGTCTCCTCCCAGTGTCCCCGCTGCGGGCTGCCGAGGGCTGGCCAGGCTCCTGCCTTAGTCACCCTGCTGCTGCTCGGGCTGGGTACACAAACGAACAGCAGCCTTTCATTTTCTGAGGGCGTGTGTGCCTTTGCAAAGTAGAGCAGAACGGAAGAGCAGGTCCCTAAATGTGCCCGGTCAGAGCAGCGGGTACGGGGCACGGGAGAGGGGCTGGGGGAGTCTTCCACGGGCCCCGCGTTTCTCTCTTTGCTTGTTTGGGTCTTCACAATTGAAATACGTTTGTGTGGGTAAAGCCTGTTCAAAAGCTTAACGTGGAGCTTTTGGCTAAAAGCGAACTTTAATATTATTTTTTGAAAAAGGAAAGTTTTTGTAGTCTTTTGGGATGTGAAGCTGTCTGTGTGTGCATCTGCCTCTGTACGGGAGAGCAGCCCGGTGTTTTTGTCCCGACTGCTTGATAACAATTCTTACAGTTGCTTTTGTATGTTGTTATAACTGATGAATGTTACCAAACTATTCAGGGAATAGCTCAAAATATTTACCTAAAACACACAGCTTAAACTGCAATAAACAAACTTGCTGGAATATTGGCTGAACACAAGCATGTAAGAGCTGTGAAAATGGCCGGACTTCATTCACTTTCATGTTCCAATGAATGTTTGCAAATATTTCTTCGCTGTAGCCACCCAGCTCTTCCAGATGTTATGGCTGGCTCTTGGAAGTGCCTGTGTGCAAGCTGAGCTAATAATATTAATCAAAGCTCGTGTTAACTTCCAGGGCATTCAGCGATTATTGCAGGAATTTTCACTGCTGTGAGCAATTTTGCGCAGTTGGCTGGGACAGGCAGTGGTGGGCTTTCCTCGCCTTTATCTTCCCCTGAAATACTGGGTATGGGTTGCTGCTCTGGACAGGAAAATGGTCGGATGGACCATTATAATCAAGGTAAAAGGAAGAAATAGTTTCCAGTGCTAAAAATTTAAGCTCAATCCGTACAGTAGCTGGCTTCTGCAGAGCCTTTTGGGGTGAGGATATTGTTACGCTTGAGCCGTTTCCAAACTCCTTTTGGTCTTTGGTCACTTTATTGCTTTGAGTTTCATGCCTTCCACGTGAACACGTTGTGTGCTTACACAGGACATTTTATCACTTATCTTTACTTCGGCATTTGCCGTTTCCAAGGGGCACACACTATCCTGCGAACCGGGTAGTTTTACTTGCAGCTGACCCAGGTTCTGTCGTGTCACGTCCTTTGGTTTGGAGAGGAAGTCTCCACCCAGACCATCTCGAGATCCTGCGTGTGGAGGATGGCTCTTATTACAAGGGTATTGCTTTTATTAATAATACAACTTTCTTGCAGTAGTCGCTAATAGAAGGCAGTTGTGCAATTTCAACATAATTTGTTTGAAAATTCCTTGCCTTCAATTAGGTGTACTTCATGACTGACAGTGATTTATCTGAAACTTGGCAACTGCGAGGCAGTGACGTGATGACACCATCTTGCATTACCTGACTAATTTTAACCTGCTGCGTCCCATCAGTCTCTACTGACACCACCCCTCAGGACTGCCTGCGCTGCAGAAGGCGGGTGCTGGTTTGAAGGATGCAGAGAGACAGCGAGGAAGGCTGGCGAAACACGTCTGCTGGGAGAGCATTAGCGTTTTGGACAAGCATCAGGCAGTATCTCCTGCTTAAGAACGTAATTCTCATCAGGTGGATCAGTGCAACTAATTTTTTAATACAAAGGGTTTTTTGGTTTTTTTTTTCAGAAAAACATCATAGCTTTGTCAAGGTAGAAATACAGGAAAAAAGTAAATTGCACTGAATATTTCCCTCCGGGTTGGCTTTGAGAACACTTGTGCCAATGCAGGCCTTACTGCACGCTCTCATCCTCGTTCTGTTTCGGATTCGAATGCATCATTTTCTGTGCTCTTTAACAGGAGACCAAGAGAGCTTGAGCTCTCACAGTGGTGTTGAGTTAGGTATCGTGTGGACGGTGGCAATCAGTATTAACTTCGCAAACTTAGGATCAGGTCCTGCTCACCTCCTTCGCTTGGGGTTTCCTCAAATCCTGCTCATCACTGCAGGACAGATGTTGCATTGATTCCTTTATCAGTAGTTTGCTTACAAATTTTATCCACAGGAAATGTTTTAGAAATTATTTACTGATTTACAAATAAATAAGCCTAGTTTATTCTTTAGATGCTTCTGGCATACGAAGTTCCTCACTGAGTCGTTGGCCGAGGACCCGATCCCTGCTGGGTGTGAGTGCAGCCATCGCTGCCAGCGCGGCGCGGTGAGCTCCGGCCCTGATCTGGGTCCTGCTCTGGGAACGTGCGGTCCCTGCCGCTTCCGTGGGTGTCCCTGTGTCCTCAGCCCAGAGGCCGGGCTGATGGAGCCCGGCAGTGAATGCTCCTTGCAGAAACGCCACCGAGATCCCCGGGCCCCTCGTGGCAGCAGCTCAGCACCGGGACTCTTTCCTCTTTCTCTGCGGTAGAGGAAGAAAGCTGCTGTCACACAGACTAATCTCAAGGCACTGGCTTTTCCTGTACCGAGACCAGCATGTCCTGTACAGTCAGAGAGACCTAAGAATAAAAATATCGGGTAGTGTGAGCAGTGTAAGGGATGTGAACAAATACACATTAAAAGACCATTTCCCTTTCTCAATTCTCTGCGATCCCATTTGAGTTCTAAACATTTTATAAATAAAAAGCTATTATATTTACATCCAGGATAGTAAGTTTAAATTGAACACTTCATAAAATAGCATTTATTTAGGGAGTCTTTTTTTTTTCCCCCTATGATTTTCCTGAAGTGGCACTATCATGTCAGCGGGGGACTCGCTGGTCCGCGCCCCCACAGCTGCTGGCTGTGCGCAGGGCTGCCGTGCCCGCAGAGCACTGCCCCTCCACCAGCTCCGCAGCACCCACGGGTCCCTCCTGCTCAGGGCCGAGGTGGAAACGCTCCCCCGGGGAGGTGAAAACGCTTGTAGTTCTTCAGAGGCGGCTGCGGAGTGTGGAGGGTCTGGGGGGGTGATGCTGCTCAAGGGTAGCAGGGGGGAAGAGTAAGAATTCCCGGCACTGGAGCAAAGGCAAAGGGTGCTAATGCCACTGAACCTCTGCGTTTGGGTATTACACAGCGAACTCCGCTCGGTGCTTCAGCTCTGCTCCTTGGCACTTTATCAAAACCTGACTAAAAAAACCAAGTGCCAGTTACAGGGGACTGTAATCCACCTTGGAGTTCAGAGAAGGTGAGCGTCTTTGACCTGCGGATGTTGGATTCTTTGTTCGAGCAGGGGGTGAGGGTGTCCTGCAGAAATGCAGTCCTGGAGCGTGGCTGTGCGGGGCTGAGGCGTGGAACGGAGCTTTGTGTTGATTTTGCACATGGTTGCGCTAAAGCAGCGCATGGCTGAGCAGGCAGCAGCACCGCTCTGCGCTCCTTCTCCCGTCGTTTACAGCATCGTGTCCCCAGGTTCGAATTAGTTTCTCTATGTGGTGTTATGATACTCTTTTGAATATGAGCATCTCTGACGTCCTATAATCAAGCATTGAAATAATTTTCCAGTTTAAATCAGGAACTTCCAGATTACTTTAAGATTATTTTTTAATCTCACCGTGATCGTGTAACAAGCTGTTCAGTTCCCGTTTTGTATCTGGTGTAGCGGCTGGTTGAGTGAAACAAATGCAACTTGCTCCATGAAGTGTGATAAACCCGCACTGCTCGGCTTTGTGGAACATAGGAAAGATGAGGTGAAGAAAGGTCTTAAGGAGGTTAAACATTCACAGCCATTTTCTGGCATTATTTGGCACGCTCCAGCATCACCCTCAGCCCTGCGCGATGGGAGCTCTCAAGGGTGCAGCAGAGAAATCACGGTCCCTGTGGCGGGTCCGCTCTTACCGTTTGCGTGCTGGGTGAACAGGAGCGAAACGGTGGGTGAGGGGAAACGCAGGCTGCCTCTCGAGATGCTCTTGGCTGTTTTTCTGTTGTGCTTTGTGCCGTTCCTCTATTTACTCACCATTTTTATCTCACAAAAAAGCCTTCCTTCCAGGGCTGAGGCGGCTGTTTGCATCAGCTCGGCAGAAGGAGCGACGTTCCCGGGGGTGCGTTAGCTCCGAGGGGGTTTTCCGAGTTCCCGGGCTGGTGGGCCGGCTCCCCCTGGGGAGAGGGGAACCAGCCCCAGCCTGCGCCGGCCACCGGGCTGCCCAGCCCCAGCCAGCGGGGGACACAGCCGCTGCCTTGTGTTTCAGAGGGGTGCAAGAAGGACCCCGTGCAGGGACTTTGGGGACGTGAGGAGTTGCAAGGCGAGGGATGAAGTTTGGGGGATTTTGTCTTTGAGCTTTTTTTTTGGTGATTTGACTATGAGCAGCAGAGAAGAACTACAGAATTGATTGATTTCAGCAAGGAAGAAGGTGGTAAAGGAAAGATGTTCTGGATGCACTGGGCAGGGAGAAGGCATGTGCACCAAGGCAAATTTTGAAGATGAGAAAAATATATTTGCGACAGAGGAGGTTGCCTGAAAGTACTAAGAATGGAAGCAAGGGAAAATAAAGGAGTACCAGTGAGAATGAGTCATGAGTACATAGTAGTATACTTTGGAAGGAACAATTCTAGCTGCTCTTCGTATTAACTGTGAAATCCAGAGGAAAAAGGCCTAGGACGTTGTGTAGGATGTTTAAGTTAAACTCTTTAATTTCTGTGGTTAACAGAAACTAGTAGTGGCTAAAGATAATGTAAATTCCTAAAATGGAGGAATTGTAAGAAAAACGTTATCATGGTATTCCATTAAAAGAGGCGATCAGGGAGCCCTGTACCCGTGCGAGGCCGACGATGGAATGACCTGGAAGACACGGAGGGTTTGGGGCTGGTTTCTTGCTTGGGGAGGTGTCAGTATTGATTTCAAATACTGGGGGGTGAAAATTCCCAATTGTGCTGCAATCCAGGATACTCATAATCAGTTGGGTACACATCCCCTGCGTACAGACCTATTGCTGGTTTACTTTATTAAAACAAGTGCATGTGAAAGAGAATATTTTTGATGTCTTTCTGGCACGGTGAAAAATCAGCCGGAGAAGCTTGCTGTGGGGTGGGATGAGGGAGCTGTACCAGTGGCGGCGACGCCACGTCCCCGAGCTGGGGGACAGTGCGGGTGCAGGAGCCGGGGCACGGGCTGGCGGGGCAGAGACGGATGCGGGGCCACGGGGCCATCTCCGCTCCCTGCCTGCCATCGGTCGTTGCGTCAGCGCGATGGGGTTGCATCGCGCGGTTCTCCTAACGCTCTCTCTGTGACCCCTTTCCAGCCCACGACCTTCCCCCGAGCAAGACCTCGGCCACGGCGCAGACCGGCAGCCACCTGCAGTGCCTCTCGGTCCACTGCACGGACGACGTGGGCGAGGCGAAGGGCCGGACTGCGGTGCCGACGTGGAGGTCCCTGCATTCGGACATCTCCAACAGATTTGGGACTTTTGTGGCCGCCCTGACTTGAACAAAAGAAATTATTTTTTTTCTCTTTTTAATTTCAAAGGGCCGCTACTGCTAGGTGGACTATTTTTCTAGGTTGGTACCTGCTTAGTGGCATATGGACTGGAAAGGGTTAATTTAAAGTAAACCTCAACTTTTTTTTAATCTTCTGCCACAGTATGTTACCAGTGTTAACCCTTCTGCAGTTAGCACACTTTTGCTTAAGATTTTCCTGCTAGACCACTTTTTCCCATTATTCTGTAACCTTGGCATACATTTATAGATGAGGCCTTTTCCTTTTTCATCTCAGCGTATGTCCAAGTCACGTATGTCATAATAAGACAAAGATCCTCCTCCTCCTCTTCTTCCTCATTTGCTTTGTTTTTCTTTTTTTTTTTTTTTTTCTTTGTTTTGCTTTGTTCAGTGCTTATTACGATGGTGATCCTGAAGAACAGCAGTTCAGGAATAAACGCCGGTTAAAGTGAAATGGTCATCATTATATTATATATTATATTGACACCCAGCTTTTGCCAGTCACATACAAACCAAACAGTTAATGCTCTATTGAATATTCAGGCAACGAGCCTGCCCTTTCTGGAGAAAATGATGTTCTGTTGCTAATAACGTTCAGCCTCGGTTGCTCTCTGCCTCCCTCTGCGAGGCGAGGACGCTCGTTCCTGTATTTACCCTGCTGAAGCCCAGAGACGGAGCTCTGTCAGGAACAGGCTGGTTCAGACACAGCCGGGGAAGGTATAGAAGAGATGTTTTTCTAAATAAGTCGAACAGGAAGTTTACTTTATTATTAAGAGTCGTTATGTCCTCCACCGAATGCCCGGGCTCCCTCTCGGCTTGCGAGGAGGAGCAGGGGGTGCTCCCCAGCGAGGCCACAGCCTCCTGGTCCTGGTGATGCTCCTGCCGATCCCACTTTATAACTGCTGGAGGAAAAAAATCCCCCGGAGCCACTGTGCGCCTCCAGCCTGGGCTGTCCCGAGGTGTCCCGCTGCAAGAGCTGGCACCCCCAGCGGGGCTGGGTCCATCGCCTGCTGTGGCCGGTGTCCCCAAAGCCCTGCCTGGTGGCACTGCCGCACCCTGCCCGTTTTTCACCCATTTTTAGCTGAAGGAAGATGCTGTTGATCGAAGCAGGACGCAGCGTCCTGTGCATGCAGCCGTCCTGGTGCAGTGGCGGCGGTCAGGGGATGGCCCGAGCAGGGGAGTGCGGGGGGCTGTATGCCCACGGTCAGCGTTTCCTAATCTGCCAGGTAGGGAGACCCCCCGTTAGGCCTCCCCCCCCACCCAAACTCATTTGAGGCCCCGTTTTTGCCATGCGTTGAAGAACAGCGTTACTTAGATGCACACAATAAAAGGAAAACCATACTTTCCTGCTTGTGATAGATAATACTCATTTGAGAAGAAAGTTGGAAGCAAACCAGATAAAAACACGACTGACGTGATGATCCGACACTCCTGTGGTTTTACGTAAATGTCCATTATTTGTGTGTCCTCTGTGTAGAGGGAGTGCGAGCCATCCCCCCCGGCCCCGCGCAGCCCGGCTCGCTTTCCTCTGCTCCCCGAAGCTTAATAACATCACTGGAGATTTAGGTTTTAGCTGTGAAATAAAGGTCGGCCTCTCTAGGGTTATTTATTACTTCTGTCATGAATTCACAAAATGTGTCCCTCCTCAAGGGATGGAGTTTGAAGACTGCTTTGTATTTTATCTTCGATGATTGTGCTGGGCCTTTAATTATTTTGAAGTAATGTTCTCGGTAGACACCAATGGAGAGGGAATTCTGCCTAAAATGCCAATGGCGCGGGATGGTCTGAAATCCTCTCTCTCGGTCATATGTGGCTTCAGAGAGACTCGCAGTGTTTGGAAATGTTAGTTGAATGTGCTCTTATTAACCATGCATGGATTGATTTCCTCTTACCGGTCTGGTCAGTGACTTGACTTTGGATAAATTTGGGAGCTTTGAAACGTGATTTTTCAATATTGTTTTACTTTGTGTTGAAGTTGGAGCTGCCACGAGGATGAGGATTTTTGCCCATCCTGGAGCAATTGGCTGTGGAGCTGCTTCACGCCTTCTTGGTTTGAAACAAAAAAGATGGGATGTTTCGTACCTTTGTAGGTGTGTGCGCTGCTGAAAGCTCCGAGCCCTCCCCTGTCCCTGCAATGAAATATCACTGTCCCCAGTAAAATACCTCCTGGTAGAGTAATAATTTTCAGCCCTCACTCTGGAAGATGCCTCTTTGCCTGTGATTTCTGAAGTCCCGGTTCACCCAAATACGTGTTTAACTTTTAATCCTGTCTAGCAAAGTGCTTGGGGGCTCTGGAGCGGGGCCGGGGCTGCCGTGGTGGGTTCCCTCTGCAGCTCCCACCACTTCCAGCCTGGTGGGGCTTGGAGTAACCCCAGCCAAACACATGTCTAGACACATGATACCGCGTTCCAGCACTTGCAGCTGAAAATTTAGAAAGAGTTCATGGTCTGATGGCATTCCTGCACCGGAGTGCAGGAGTGCAGCCGATGGCTTACTTCTTTGTTTTTAGTTTTTCCTGCTGCATTCAAGAGAACAGGTTTTTCAGGCTTCCTGAGGTCAGGGATGCACACCCTGCACTACCGGGAAGAGACCTCTCGGTGAATGCTGCACCAAACATTTCAGATGGCTTTTAAAGAGAAATCCTCCTTAAAGTAGAAAGGCAGTGACTCAGTTGGTCTCACCGCCCTTTTTCTTCTGGTTTGCTCTCTGCAGCGGGTTCTTCTCTCCTGGAGTCCACTGGGGACTGGCTTTGTCACTTGCTCATAGAAATACAAAGTGGAAGCAATTCCTCAAAAACCAATGGAACCCCAGCAGTTTTAAATCCTATGAAATGAGGGGGAGGGGCTGTACTGGAGCCGGGATCGTGTGTTTTCAGCTGCCGAGCGTGGGAGTGTGGGAGCTGTGGCACCGCTGGGTCTGCTCCCACATCGCTGGGCTCGTGAGGTGGATGCAGTGGGAGGACAGGATTTTTAGGTAGTGAGGAGTTAAAATCAGCAGTTGACCGTCTTCTGGGCCTTATTGTCCATGTAGTCTTGCTGAGTAATATGGTCACATGCGATCCTTTTGCTAACCTCCTATCCATTCGATCTTGCTTAAATTAAGTGACATTATCAACCGAGCAAAAGGAGCCGATGCAAGCTCTCCCCGGGGCAGCAGTTAGCAGCGCCAGGGCCGACCTGCGCTTTTATGGTTTCTTTGCTTTTTGCCAAAGATCAGAACAGAAACGGTACATATGACTGACCAGGACAAGCTTCATGCTCATAACCTGGTGTACTTGGTACTGACAGCAGATGCAGAAGGCTAGAGCTTTGTCATGAAGCTTGTGTTGCCTGCAGTAGTTTCATTTTACTAATTTTCTCCATTAACTTGACATTGAATGCACTGATTTTTTAAATTATTTTTTTTAACGTATCTAAACTACCAGCGTAGCCCCATGTGGTAAGAATTGAAAAGATTTAATTTTGTGAACAATAATACTTCCAACCCAGTCGTGTTGGAGAGCTGTAGGAAAAAGCCAGTTGTGCAAGAGGTAAGTTGCGCTCTTCCGTGGAAGGGGAAGCTGAGGCACAGCCGGCGTCGGCCCGAGCCGGGCCAAAGCCCTGTGGGCGGCAGAGCTGAGCGGTACCCGAGATCCGGCCTCTGCTCCTTGCTGAGCCGCGCGGCTCCAGGCGTGCTTCCTTCAGAGGATGAGCCGGGGCAACAGAGAGTGACATTTATGAGCAAATTTTCCCCAAATGACTGCGTAAACCCAGAATAACTTAATTTCGCGCCTGCTTGTCCTACAGGGCTTCCAGACAGGGGGGAAGAAGTTGTACCAAGAAGTCAAAGATCTGTGGTAAACGTGCCATTGAGATGTGCACAAACTTTGCTATATATTGTGAAGGACAGCTAAAATGCGGCTTTTGGAGCCTTCTCCCTGCCTTGCCCGGCAGTTTGGGGTCTCCCACGCAGCCCCCACTGCCCGGGCACGGGGGAGCCTGGGCATCACTGACCTCCTGACTCCTTTGGTATTTGTTAGAAGAACCTCTGCACTTAGTCTTGAAGGTAAAATGTAGTAGCAAACGGAGCAAAATCTCTCTTGCATTTAAGTTGGGAGGAGGGATAAAATATCTCTTTGCCAAAAAAAAAAAAAAGAATAGGCCGTATTTATTAAAAGACTTGCAAATTTTCTCCACATCATTTTTTCCCTAGGGTTACTAGTTCGCTGCTATTCTAGCTCGGTTATTCAGTGAGAGAGGGGTTAGGCTCATTTTTGTTTAGTTACGGTGACTTTTATCAACGAGGTAAGGATGTCATGGTGTGGTCAGGGTGGAAGGGGATGAGCGTCAGAGTTGTGTCATCTGGGTCATGGAGGGAGCGGCTCCAGATACCGCACGTCTCGGGGTCGTTCCGAGGCTGCCTGCCCTTCCCAGACCAGGAATCGGGCTGAGGCTTCCAGGCACCACCAGTAAGGCAAACTGGTCGCACCTGTGGGAAGGAGGGAGAGGGTGAGGTGAGCCCAGGGCAGCGGAACGCGGCGCTGCTGGGAGGGCGGGGGGGGGCGGGGAGGGGAAAGGCAGACAGAAGAAACAAAACTGGTAAATTTTGATTCTTTTTGTTAAGCTGCAGTGTAAGGTTTTCTCAACTACTAGATTCACAGCTGTTCAATGGATGGTGTATAAGAGCATAACCCATTTTTATAGAATTGTTTCTCCTTTATTGCTTAAGGCTAATGGAGGAAATAGTCTAATTTTGTCTTAGAAATTCTCTATTAAAATTGTTGGTTTGAGTCCATCCGCTCATAGATTCTGACTGATGAAACTGCAGGCTGTGATTTCCAGCAGTTATAACTTTATCACTATTCACTACCCAAGAATATTACAGCTTTAAAACAGCCTTAAGCAAAAGGATGTTATTTCTTTGTACTAAATTTGGTTAATGGAAAAGAAAAAAAAAAAATTCAAAACACTGGTAATCCGTACTGCATAGCAAACTCTTCTGAAAAATGTTATTGCACATGTAAAATATGAAAACTTGACTCTGCTGTGTGTTAGGCAATCCTGTAATCTTTTTTTCTTTTTTTTTTCTTTTTTTTTTTTTTTGATTCTTGTTAAATTCATTTCTTAAATGCTTGGTTGGAAGACTGTGACAATAGCTCATGAAATTGAGTGTTATTTTTCTTTCTTTTTTTTTTTAAATATGTAAAGTGCAGTCTTCTGTATTCATGCATATTGTACATATCTGTATATGTTTTACTGAGCAACTAAATAACAATAAATATGATGTTAATGGTGGCTATTGTATATTTCATCCCATGTTTGTTAATTTTTGTGCTAAGTCCCTTTTCCCCCTAAGGTGTGAAGAAGCGAGGGGTTGCTCTTCACGTACAGGTAAAACCCTGAGCCTTGTGATGATCAGGACAAATTTTGTCAGTTTTCTGGGGAAATCATCCCTAAAAAACGGCTTCCCCGGCTGCTGTACTGAACGGGGCTCGATGAGGAAGGACAGACCCCCCCGGGAGCAGCTGAGTTTCGAGGAGGCTCCTCCCTGGCTGCGGAGGATCCCTGGTACCAGAGGAGGTTCCTCCTGGCCTTGCTGTAAGCCGGAGTGCTGGATCTTCCGCAGCACGTCTTCTGGCGAGATTTTTCAGCTGAAATCTGTGAATAAAAGGTAATCAGGCTAGAGGTCTTACAAAGATTCTTAAAAAATCCTTCATCTCTGTTATTCAAATTTCAAACTCTTAATCCTTTCCCATTCCTGCGAGTTCTCCAAGGAGAACTTTAGGAGAAATGTCGTAGGGTATTTTACAAGGCAAAAAACCCCAAAAAGCGCAATAGCCCAGGCAACGTTCAAACATGTCGTTTTTGAACTGAAGAAACAACCTTTCATATCTTCTGCGCTCGCAGGAAACACGGAAGGGGCGCTCAGCCTGGCGTCGTTTTCTCCGTGAGTTGGGCGGGCGCCGGGGAGCGGGACCCCGGGGAGCGGGACGCGCGGGATGCTGTGGAGCGCTCGCAGCGCAGCCCCGCGCTTCCCGGGGGCAACGGGCCGGGCCGAGCCGCTGCGTCTCCCAGGCAGGTGGTGAGCTGTGCCCGCCTCCCAGCAGCAGCGCTCTATGCCCAGTTAGGGATCCAGTAACTCATCCATAATGCACCAGCACACAAACGAAGTACCAAGACATTGTATTCCACCCAATCCCTCTACGTTTTTTTGTAACATTGAAAGCACAAATGGAAAAATGAAACTGTTCTGAGGGCCATTTCAAGTCTGTTGAGGGAGAAAGCTTTGCTTAATTTTCAAACCATGCTTTTAATATTCTTGCAGGGACAAAAAAATGTATGGAAGAGGAGCGCAATCTGCTTTAACGATGTGAGCCCACCTCTCCTCATGGTGGCTGGGTATAGAAGTAGCAGACAGAAATCTATTAAGGGTGGCTATAAAAAGCTATTTTGGTTTTGAAACATTAAATATGGTAATTATATGTTAGATACTTTGTATCTCTAGATTTAAAAATAAGTAACTTGCTTACTTTTTTTTCTGTGTGCAACCCTTCTGAGAAGTATATCTGTTTTCACAGCTTTTTGCTCCTTGCTGTGTAAGTAGCGTGCATGTTTTTTGCCAACTTTGAGCTCAAAACCATTGAAATTATAGAAATTACTTTTTCAGTATTGGTGTTTTTTAAGTTTGGACTTCTTTTTCACCCTGAGAGAGAAATACAAGCGGCATTCCCGGCAGCTGTGCAGTTCTTTCTTCGCAGTGGAAACCACAGAGGTTGAGACCTTCCCCTCTCCCCGGGCAGCCGCCAGTTCCCCGGGGGGACCTCTGCCCGGTTTGGTGGCAGGGAGCTGCTGGTGTTCCTCACTCTCATGGTGGCTCCCGACCCCTCTCCAGCCCTCCCGGTTGGGAAGAGACGTGATGGTGACCCCCTACGTTGAGACCGTCGGGACCCTCTCAGCTGCGGGTTCAGTCTCAGTCACTTTGCCCAAACTCTGTCTTGGGATTCTCTGGGCGGCCTCGGTGTGCCCTCTCTCTTTTGCAGCATTTCTCTTTCTCCTCTTGTCACCTGTGGCTCTGGAGCTTTGTCTGGAGGAGTTGGATGTTCCTGCAGCATGGCCGTGGCGGTGAGAGCCGCGCCGTGGGGCAGCTCCCGGAGCGCTGCTCCTTTCTTTGCCCCAGTTATTCCAGTAAAACCCGCCAGGAGCTCTGTTAACAGTTGGATTCATGCGGCTCCTCCGGTGCGCTGTGGCTGTTCCTGTGTGCAAAGGCTCCTTTTGCTGCCGGCAGCAGCCGGAGCTGCCCCTCCTGCTCCAGCGATGCCCCTCTCCCAGCTCCTGGCCCCAAAAAGCCAGCAGGGGCTCGCTGTTGGCTGTGCATCACGTTAACAGATGAAAATAAACTGATTGATCTTTGATTTCCTGCTCTTTGTGCCGGCTTTACTTGTCCTCTGGTAACGTTGGTGACCTCTGGTGATGCTGGCACGGTGTTTGCTTACCCCCGACACTTGCCTTCGTGCCCGGAGCTCTGTGCTCAGAGGCTCGTTCCTGGTCTGTGTCAGTGTTAAGCAGGGATTATAGTTTATTAACTAAAGAAAAGCAAGTAGTTGGTCAGAGAGCTTTTATAGTTCTTGCTCTCCTAATCGTTGTTCCCTGTGCCCTGAGACTGTGCCGAGAGTTGAAATCTGGCCGTAGCCGTGTCTCTTTTCCCAAGCCATTTAACTGATTTAATTATGTCCTTTGAGTTACTTTCCGCACGAGGCTTTGGCATTCCTGTCACGGAGGAGACCCTATAAATATGTATTGTATGTGCAGCACTCAGGGATCCATCGGCGGCGCAGCTGGATCCCGTGTACCGAGATCTGCCCGGCCCCTGCCAAAAGCTGGGGACAGGAGTAGTCATGCTGCAGTTTGGGCAACTCAAATTCAGCTTTTCAGTGGGGCAGAGCATGTGGCACGGCTCTCGGATGGGTTTGGCCGTTAGGCGTTAGAAGGCGTTTGTGTTTGTGGGCTTCTGCGTGTGACTGCCAGAGCCAGTGAAACCCCCTCTTTCCAGGTGGTTGTCTGCGCTAGCTGCTTCCAGAGCGCTGCTGATTTTATGAGGGTATGGCAGAAGGCATCGCTTTCCCTGCAAACCAAAGTAAATAAACAGAGGAATGGAAATTTGGGTCAATTACATCCTTCTGGCTCAGAAACTTGTTAGAAAATGGAATTGTGATGGTTCTCTTAATACGAATTGAGTATTTCCAAGTCTCGAAGCTACACGCCTGAAGCAGTTACTTCCCTGTCTGGTGACCAGAGTTCGTCGTCTCCCCTGCAGTTTTAGCTTTTTTAGTTTTATGGCCAATAACATCGCGTATATTTTTCTTGTAAAATGCCTGAAAACTCTTTGCTCAGGTGAACTCGGTAGCGCTGTGCCTGCTGGGCAGAGGTAGACGTAGAGGTGACGTCTGTTCTGAGCCCTCCTTTCTGAGACATTGCCAGAGCTTATTAATGATAGTGCAGAAAGTGGAGGTGACAAGACCTGAAGAAAATCATTTAGGTCATCTTTGGTTAATTAGTGCAGGATTGCTCCCTGTTCTCTAATTCCCAGAGCTCTGACCGGCGCAACTAAAATTGACAGACCAGTGGGGGGGGTCTTAACCTTTTAGTTATAAAAAATAAAAGCAACCAACCAAACAACCTTTTATCCCCATCTGCCGAGGGTGGATAATGTTTGAAATGATGGAAGGGGAAAAGAGCCCACTGGCCGCACAGGCTGCGTTGGAATTACACCACCTTTTTCCTAGCACTTGCAGACAGTGGTGGGTTTGTGGATGTGCCGAGCCCAGGAGGGTGGGCGTCCAGGGAAGCTCCTTGCGGGACCTCGATGGCCTCCGGTCCTGGGATGGTGCGTGGTGCCCGGGTGGGATGCAGGAGGTGGGAACAGAGGCTCCTTCCCGTTCTCACTTGGCTTTGGACACGTAGTCACCGCAAGGCCCGTGAGCCATCGCTTAGCTTCATTATCTCCTGTTATATCTTGCTTATATCACCACCTGGGAGACTGGCACACGGAAAAAACCGTGAGCCCCAGGTAATGTTTGCTGTGCCCTTTTTGGGGCTAATGTTATTAATCCACAGACAAAGAAGCTGTTGAAACGTCACCCTAAATTTGATGTTAAAACATTTAATTTCAGGCTCCTTCTCGAAGGAGGCTGAAAAGTTTGGTGTTATGAAGGCTGATGTCCAGCTGAAACGTCCTGAAGGGTTTGTAATGCATCGGGGTTAACTGGCAGAGAATATTCAGTGCTGAGCTTCAGGAGGTGGGAACTTTTCTCAATTTCCTTTTATCCTCTGCAAAATGCCCCTCTCTCCCTTCCCCCTTTCTTCCCCCCACCCCCTTTTCTCTTTATAAAGCTGGAATTCTTCCAGACTCTGCTCTGGGCTTGCAAGAAAACTTTACTGTGTAAATTTGCTCTTTGTGTTGGGAGTCCTTTGTTTAAACAGCATTGTGAGCTTGCTGGGGAGGGATGGAAAGAGGGGGAGCTGGGAGGAAGAATTTGAAAAGCCCTGACCCCTGATGAATAAAATCCAGCACATTAACACATTCTTCAATAAATTCATGATTGCAGATAAGGTGGGAGTCCCCAGGGCCGGGCTTTTCATTAACCCCCTGCTGGCTAACCCAAACAGACGGCAGTGTTTTGTTAGCGCGCTAGGACAAGCAGACCCCTTTTGTGGCGGAGGGGCCGAGTGCGCATGGGGAGATCTCCTATAGGAAGCCAGGTTACAAAATGGGACTCTATTTCAGAACAAACTCCTTTTGGTTAGTTTGATGAGATTACAGAAGGGAAAAGGCTTTAACAAGGGGCTTATTGAAGCTAAGTAACTGTTCTGAATACAGTGAGGACCAGGGCAGAAAACATATGATTCCCAAGTAAATAGGCGTCTCTACAGTATGGCTAAAACAACAAAGCTGGACATGCCCAGCGCGGTTATTATGCGGCGTGCGGGGACGCTCGGAGGTGTGAACACGTGTGGGACTCCTGCCGTCACCTGCGCGTGGCACCAGGGCATGGCCCGGCACCGCTGCGTCCCTCCCTGCCGCTTCGCATCCGTGCGCCGCTCTGGTTCGCAACGGGCCGTTCGCCCTCCGGCAGACCCGGGTTGTGAGGGTGCCGGTGGCGGAGAAGGGCTGGCGGGGCCCACCACTCCCTCCGTCGCCTTCTGCCCGCACAGGCCTTGGTGTCAGCCGCCAGCGCAACGCGGCGGGCCAGCCTGGTGGCCCTGCTCCTGCTGCACGACACTCAGGTCCCCTCCTCGCTGCTGCCGGCAATCCTGCTCCCCGCCTAGCAGCGCTTGGGAAGGCTTATGTCCATTTGTTCCTGCACTGGGATTACCCTTTTGCTTGAGTGCTCTTCCTAGTGTTCATCTATCCAAAGCATTTTTACAGAAAAAGCTGCGTTCCTTCTCAGACATCGCCATGGGGCATGAGGTGAGGTGTCAGGCCCAGCACACAGTCCAGCCCCACACCCCCTGTGCCCACCGTGCCCCTCTCTGCATCTCCTGTGCCTCAAAGGCACCCTGAGAGCGTATGGCACCCCGGCATCCCAGCATCCCGGCCAGCTGCGCCGCACTCTGCAGGACACTGGGTTGGAGAGACACATCCGCTATGGCCTCGGTGCGAGTTGCACCTCTGGCAATGTCTTAGTCTTTGAAAACTTATTTGTTCTTCGTGTTTCCATGTGGAAAGCCTTCTCAGGAAATATTTTGCTTTTGTAGAGACCTATCCCCAAAAATGCCTCCCTCCCATGCTAGGAAGGTCTTCTGGGTTGTTTCTTAGAATATTTACATTTTTAAGTGGTCTGAATTCTGTGGCTTGTGCTCCCAGGTCGCGGTCTGCCAAGCAATTCGGAGTGTCAGTCAGCCCAAAGAAATGTGTTTTGGGATCAAACCCAGAAAAATCATGAGTTTGTCTCAGGTTCCTGCTGCCTGACAGTAATAACGCTGTGCCTTTCTCAGGCTGCCGTTGCACGAGGCTGCCCAGCTCCCTGCGAGGCAACGCGCCCGGTGGGGGACTCCAAGCAGCTCACGCCCAAGTCAAGTGAATCCTGTCCTTCGGGAATAAAACCAGGTATTCTGCATGGGACCCCGGCACACCTGCATACAGAACCAGCTGTGCTCTGGCGTGCACCGCTCCTGCCGTTCCCATGCCGCTCGCGTGTCCTGCTGGAGACAGCGTTCCTCCAGCTGGAGGCTGCGGGTAGCATCAGCCCTGGCAACCTTCCGACCTTGCAGACCTTGCTGCCTTCTGGTGCTGCTTTTTTGTGTGCAATTTCATTTACCTGTGATATATAACATCAAATTATTTCCCGTTGCTGCTAACCAAAACATTTTCTTAATTCCCATGGAAAGTAGTTCCTCTCTTTCAGAGGAACTGAAGGTGTTCCAGACCTGACTGTGCTCCTGACCCCATCGGCATTGCATCTCCTCTCGTAAATGCAAGGGAACATCATGCATATATGTGGTTGAACCTCCGGAGGGAAGAGCAAGGAATGAGTTACCCTTTCCTGCAGCTCGTGGCAAGCCCACGTGTACGAGTGCCATTCCTGCAGCTCCAGAGAAGGCAGCCTGGTCGTGGGGAGGACCAGCGGGGTGCCAAGGCCATGGCGGGGTGTGAGCATTTTGGGTTGAGGAGATCTTGGCTCCTTCTGTGTCATGGTGGGGCTGAGAGATGCTGGATTTGGATTGCAGCAGCAGTGCCCGTGCCCCTGCGTGTGCCAGGCTTTGTGCTGTGCTCCTCGCCTGCTCTGCCGTGATATTGGGCAAACGGTTGGTGATTTAAGGCTGAAATCCCTTATGAGCAAATACCACGTCTGCCGAGGCCTTCTCTCCCAGCAGCTCTGTGAGCAAATGCAGCAGGGGCTGCTTTTCAGGCTGTTTTAAACTATTCAAATTTCCAAGGTTAATAAAGATAGAGAGACGTGTGTTATATTTGTGATTAAATCAAACGATCTCAATTCGTGGACCCTCAAGGTTCCTTATTCTTGATGTGGGGAGATTAGGAGTTGCCAGTTTCCCTAATTAATGGCTGATACCCTCAGCTCTGAGATCTCCCCGTGTCTAGCACAACGCTCTGCATGGCTTTCGGCCTGAAATAACCCCAGCAGCTTGTGCCGCGTGTGAATAACCTCCGAAACGTGTTTGCCTTGTAAGCGTGATACACCTTATCAAGGCTCTCGCTTACAAGCCCTAGTGAAGGCAGCCCATTGTGTTGAGAGATTACTGCTGCTTCCATGCAATTTAATATTTTACCATTGCTCCGTCTCATTGATGAGAAGCACCTGGAAGAGGAAAAACCTTGGTTGTTTGTGTACACAGAAACGGTGAGCTTGGCCTCCAGCTTTGGGCGACTGTGAATCGCTGCCTTGTGCCAGGCCACGGGGCACTTCCTTCTGAATATCCCAAAAAACCCTCTCCCGGCGCTGCTGTCCTAGCAAAGGGAGCGGGTTTAATGCTTTGCACACATGGCTCCGCGGGGCTGACATGTTTGACTGGAAGGAGCAGTCGCAGCTCCTTCCCATGGAAAATCCATCTGTTCCCCTGCATTCCCTGGTGCGTGGGGTCTCGGTGCCGGGGCGGGGGCGACGGCAGAGCCGGTATTATTTGCCGTGCACCCTGCTCGGCTGAGTGACGCTGTGCCGGGCTGGAGGTGGTTAGGAGGGGTCGCTCAGGCGTGTTCCCCCCCTGCTTCCTTTTCCTTCACTTATCATCTGAGATTTTGCTTTGTAAGAAAAGCCTATTTTTTACATGTTGGGGCTACGTTATTTATTCCCCTCTGCTGCGGAGCCCCTTGGAGAAGCCCCGAGGGCGGTCTGTGCTGCAGGGCCAGGGCCCAGGTGCCGGGGCCGAGCTCAGCAGCGGGGGGGCTGCAGAAAGGATCTTTTCAGGGTGGAGGTCTGGGGATTAATCTGAAGGCAAGGGTTTTGTGTTGTTGTGGTTTTTTTTTTTCCCCTGGAATAATTGAAGTTCAGCTCTTTTCAGGCACTGGTAACCCTCCAGCAGGACTGCAGAGGGATGTCTGGGAGGCAGCGGGAGCGCGCTCGCTGGTCCCCAGCCGGCCCCAGGACTGGCGAGCCCCCCGAGCCGGCTGTGGGTGATGGCCACAGGAGCTGCCTGTGCTGGGGACGGCTGCAAGGGCTGCCACCCCCTGCCCAGGCCACACTTGGCTGATGTCTGCTCATCTCGGCAGGATCTTGGTTTGGGGTTGGCCTCCCTCATGGACCAACGGCCCACGGGGTGGACTGGGGCGTTGTTGCTCTCCATCCTGAGCCAGCTGTTGTTGAACAGTCATTAACTGACGGTAACTGGCCCAGTTGCTGGCCCAGCTGGGCAGGAGGCCAGCCTGGGTGCAGCAGGTCTGCCATCCACATGGCTGGAGCATCCCCGGGCAGGGCATCCCGTGCCCTCCACGGCTGGGGCCTGGGAGCTTGGAAATAACACAGGGGACAGCACAGGTAGCTGCCGGCCTGACAATGAAGGCATTTTATCTTAATTTGAGCTGTTAAGAAGTATCCCTTTTTCTGTGATTTATGGTGCAAAGATCGGGCCAGGAGACCCACCAACCCAGCTCGGCTCGCAGGGAGCGTTCCCGGTCGGAGCCCGGAGGGGCCATTCCAGCCCGTAACGGGGCTGGCTCGGCCTTTCAGCACTTTAAAGGCTGTTTGTGTTTGATGGGCTGATGCGTATCAAATGCAATCCAGCTTCCCACTGTCTGCTCTGTCAGCCCCCTGATGTTGGCCTTTGACAGATAAAGCACCCCCTCCCCGAATTTCTGATTTCACACTGATGCACAAACATTCTTGGCAATTTGAGCCCATTGTATTAAAGTAGTTAAATTCCTTAAGCATGTGCCTCTGAGAACACAGTGGTGATATTCATTACGGGAATATCAGTGTGGTGGCAGCACTGGCTATCTGGCCGTGTCAGGAGAGCCGTAGAAGTGACGGTTCCATCCGACTTCGAGCTGCAGATGTGCCCGTGCCACGAGTGCGCAGAACAGAGGATGCCGCTGCCTGTACTGAAACACAGACGTCCTTCGTCGTCTGTAGCACCGCTGCAGCGCGCACATCCGTGCATTCTAGCGAGGGTCCTCATCCTTCGTGTGGCTGACGAAGCAATTCTTTCATAGCCCAAGGAGTTTGGGGTGTGGACTGGCCGCTGTGGCAGTGGGGGGGTGAATGATGAAGTGATAAAACACGAGTCTTTCTTGCAAAGTGCCTTTGCCTTTGCGCTACACCTCAGAGAAAGCGCTCTGGCCATCCTCATCTCGGCGCGCTGGGGGACTTGGCTATTGCACCTGGTCTGGAAGCCTCTTTTCCCACCCCAGAGTGCCCGCTGGGTCCAGGAGCAGCCTGGGAATCAGGAAAAAAGGTCCCAGGAAGGGAAGCAGCTTTGGCAAATGCAGGAATTGAATTGTGCTTTGCTAAGTGGGAGAGCTGGAGGGGGGCACCATTGCTGGGATCCGTTACAGTTCTGCATCTGATCTGCTAGCCCTTGCCTCAGAAACTACCCCGTGTGATGTAGTCACTTGTGAGTTAAGATTTAGTTTCAAATGTCTTAAGTTATTATTGATGCTTGAAAAGGTTACATCTGCAACTGATTTTCTATGTCACTGACGTTCTTTTCTGACAAATAATTTCAGAAATATGCAGCAAAATGTTTTGGCCCACAAACGCTGCAGCTCACCAAGTGTGCAGACCACATCTTTACACATTTTGTAAGAGAAAGCTTAACTCCTCATGTGCTCTCACGGCTCTGCCTGCCTCAGCAAGGCACGAGGGGGATGTGAAGTGCTCGCTGCTGACGCAGTGCCCAAGTGGGTGACATGGTGTGTGGTGGCACAGAGGGTGCGGGGGCAGGAGCACTGCCCCCTCCACCACTCCCCATTGGGTCTGGCATGGGTGGGGGCAATGCTGGCCACGTCCCTCTCTCCAGTGCTCGATGTGCGATGGAAACCCACGGAAAGAAAAAAGGTAGGTGACCTGTTTCAGTGACAGCCACCTCTTTGGTTCTAGAGAAACATGGTTTGGGAAGGGAATACTCCTGCGTGCCAGTTCTCTGCAGGTTTGTTGACTTTAAAGCTTTGGTTGGCTTTAAAGTGCGGGTGTTACATGGTGTCAAGACCTGGAAGAATTTCGGTCATCACGCAAGCACCAAATCTAAGAGAGAGAATTCGCTCATTCTGGTGGGACAGTCAGCTGCTGTGTTTGCCACTGCGTCCCAACGCGCTGCTCGTGGCCGTGGCCGGGCCGCTCTGCTGCTCGCATCCCAGGCGCGCTCCTGGCAGCTGCGCAACGGCAGAGGGAAGATCTTTCGCTGGGCTTCCCAGCTGCTGTCACAACGCGGTAATGATTTCAGGGAGACATAATCCAGATTGTTTGAATGAGAAAGCAATAAGTGACCTTGGCTTTCTGGTTAATGCCCAGGTGTACGAAGGGGAAATAATGAGAGAGTTGCCTCCTAGGAATCATCATCAAGGCCAAGCAGCATTCACGTAATTTGCTTTGGAAGGTGGAACTTGTCTTTTTATTTACCAAGCAGTGCTGATGTCCAAGATAACATTTATATCAGATGGGAGCTTTTAAAGTGCTGCTCAGACGGGGCTGTTGACCTTCTTCTGGTCTTATTAAATGTTATGCATTTGACACACTCTCTTCTGTTATCTAAATTACCAGCCTGGCTGAGAAAGGTGGCTGCTGCAGCGAGCTGGGTGAGGTTAGATGTCATCTGAGTGTCTCGGCTTGATGTGCCTTTGCAGGCAGAGCTCAGCGGGGACTTTGCTATTGGGATGAAAGCCGTAGCTTAACCTATGGGCGGTTTGAAATAACTTCATTGTAGAGTGGTATCCAGAGTGAAGATGGGACTCCGCAGGAACGCTTCCCTTTCCCCAGCTTGCCTTTGTTGTTGCTACTTTGGTGAATATTAAGAGGGGTTGCTGACCCTTGCGAGCCCGCGACCTCTGTATCTGAAAGGCTGGTAGAGGAAAGCCTTCTTCTCAACCTTGCCGAGCCAGCCTTTCCCTAGCGCTCTCCTTTCTTTGCCAGTGTGACGCTATGGAAATGCAAGCTATGGAAATGTACCTTCGGAGCTGCCACCCTTGGTGCAGATTTGGTGCGCTCCCACCCTGCGTGGCTGACCGTTCTGCTTTGCATCCCTCAGGCAGGGTCATGCCTTCGCCAAGAAGGGAATCAGCAGGAGTCTGGCTCACATCCTGCAAGTAAGACCTGGTGGATCATGTGGCTGATAAGAAGGTCCAAAGAGTGCAGAGGAAACTTATCTGGGAAGAATGTGGGAGGCACACAGCTAAAGGCTGCACGTTCATCTAAGGAAACGGCATACGAAAGTCTGCAGTGACTCACCTAAATGGCTTTTCTGTGCAGCAGCCTTGCTGTGTGCCATTACACTCTGCCTGCAGAGGCTGCCTGTCCATCACTTGCCATCTTAATGCCTGGTTCTTCCATCATAAAGGATAATACTTAGAATACCATTCCTTAAGTTTTGGAGAAGGCAAAGCGGGGAAACAGATTTTAATTTTACAATGTTTTCCTGTTTCAGGAGCTGTGGCGCCCTGCGTGTACGTTTGGAGCTGCAGGTTCTCGTTTCCCTGGGGCAGTTCTTGCTGATGTTGGGCAAGCTGTGAGGGTACACACAGCACCCAGTCGGATTGTCACCCAGTGTGCGATCAGGCACAGCACCTCTCCTCCCGCAGAGGTGGGAATTTGTTCCTTCCCGGAGCGGGACACTTGGGAGGGAGTCTGATGAATTCAGTGGAAAGGTTCTGGTTCACTGCACAAGGGGGAAAGGGCTGTGTAACTAGATCCTGCCAAATCCACTAACGCCATGGAAGTTACCATAAAGGGCCTCGGCTGTATTGTGAGAGCCAGTAGAATAAAGATGTTTTTTTTTTTTCCTTTGCATTGGCTGGTAGCTGCTCCCACCACAACGTTTTCCTGCAGGTTTGGCGAGTCTAATTATTTAGAGTGAGCTGTGTCTAACAGTTAGGGCTAAGCTTATGGCGTGCATAGGTTAACCGGACGGTAGGCAGACAGTTTGGTGTGAAATCCTCTCACTGCTTGCTTTTATTTCTGTTTACACACACAGGCTGAAGTTCTCCACAGAAATTAGTCTTAGGAATGCTGACGGTATCTGAGGGGGATAACAGGGCACCCAGCCCTGCGGTCCAGGCTCACGCCGTGCCCGGGCTGGCTCACGTACATGCTGCGTCCCACTGTGGATGCAGTAATCCTCGCGCCTGGGGACAGCTGCCACCAGGGCTGTCCTCATCAGCCCTCCGGCGCCTCTACGCAAACCGCCCGAGGTGAGCGGTGTTGTGCAGTCCTGCCTAGGTTTCGCTCATGCGCATCAAGGCAACAGCTGGCTCCTAGGTGGCTCTGGTGAGTGGTCCCTGCATTAGTGACTGGCCTATGGTCACGGAGCAGCATTCGGAGAAGCCACCTCACCTGGAAGATGGCCAGGGTTCATGGAAGTTAAGCACTGTTGCACATATTTGCCTTGTTCTTGATGTGTTGGCACAAGTTTTCGTCCTGTAAATTTGGGGGCCCTGTGTTGCGGAAAGTGATAATGGCAGCTCTTAACGTTTATTAATTGTGTGAATGGCTTTTTTTCCCCTCTGAGGTATGAGTATTGAGTAATTGTATTGTTTATTGCACTTAATGGGACATGCCTTGGAGGAGCACTCCCAATGGGCTATGCATTCTGCTGCTTATCTTAATGCCAGGTATGATGTCAATTATCATATAAGCTCTGCAAGCATCCAGTTTCTGTAACACCGTCCTCACAAGCTGTAGCCTCACAGGAAAAATTTGAAATTATACCCTTTTGTTCCTCTCTTCCCATGCACCGCAGCAGGAGCTCCCATTGCTGTTCCTTTATGAAACTAAACTTTTTGGGCTAAAGCCTAACTTAGCCTTTTAGACCAACCTCTTAGAAAGGCCAAAAGGGCAAAACAGACAATTTGTTTGAGGTTGAGCTTGTGCACTGTTAGGAAGGAGCAGAAAGCTGCGGGGTTTTACCTCATGGACAGGATTTTTCTGTCATATACGGTATAGGGGTGGCTTGTTCCAAACTTTCAAGTTGCAAAGAGCTAGTGGCTTTCTAGGTGATCGGCCGTGACCTTTCGATCTAAAGGCATCTCTGTATGCTGCACAGAAGATAACTGGTCTTCCAACAGGCCTGTTTTGAACCAGGAATTTTCCATTTGGAAAGCAGGACAATGCAGGTATGGAGAGAGGGACTGCTTCTGAGCTGCAAAGTGCCTTCAGGAAAAGGAGCTGGATGTTTCCCAGAATGGGACACGAGTGTCTTGTATCAGGGCCAGACTGTCCTGCAAACGTCACAGGAAAGGCAATGAGGAGTGGAGCAAATTTTCTGCCCCTCCACTCCCGCTGTTCTCGCCACTAATGAAGCAGTAAGGGGCGAGTTTGATGCACCTTGTCGCCAATAACCATTGCAATCCAAGACATTTACTGATACGCCTTTCCAGAAGCCTGGCAGCTGGAAGCTCTGGCTCCAGACCCTCCGCTTTAACAGTTAATTATTTCTTTTCATGTTTTATGAGAAGGTGCCCGGTGAAGCAAGACAACAGCTTTAAAAATTGGATCTTTTTTGGTTAACACAGCTGACTTGAGCCCCTGAAGTCCTTTTCATGGCTCTGAGAAAGCGTAACGTAAAGGTAGTTTGTAACATAATGACAGCAGTCTGTCTCTGTCGTCTGTATTTTGAATGCTTTTCCTAATGACAGTAAATATTTGTCCTTCAGCTAACAGAGGTTTCTTTTCTTAAAAATTTCTAGCATACTGGATTACTGTGATTTAGTTCTTGTGTTTGTATTTTACACTTGTATTTTTTCCACCTTACTTTTGTTCTCGCTCCGCAGTGCTGAGAGTTTGACATTGTACCATCTTCTTTTCATGTGAAATCATGTCTGCAGAGTGGAAATGCACCTCCCGTTCCTGCAGCTCAAGCTGTGAGATCCTTTTGCAGAGAGGAAGGCATGTCACGAACAGTCTTTCACGAGGTCCCTGCCCCATCAGGTCTTGAGATTCTTTGAACTTCTCTCCCTTTAGGGATCTGTGCCTTGCTGCCTAAGAACTGTCAGAGGATGTTACTGTTTTCCTCTGTTTGGTGAGGATGTTCCCTAAGATGTTTTTCCCATTAATCCAGCCGCATTAGGAAGCGCAGTGCAAGGCTCACGCTGCTTAAGTGAAGCCGGTCTTGGCGTTGGAGCCCTCGTGATGGACAGTAATGAGATGCTGAATGTATTTGTAATGAAAACCCAACTGGCTGAGTGTGCAGGGGAGCAGCGTAGTGGGTGCCGTAATCTTTCTGCTTTGCCAGTGTGTTAGCAGCCGCAAGGATTTTTTCATGATTCATGATATTTAGGAAAGTTTTGTTTCTAAAATCTGGCAAAACATCTCCTGGGCTTCCTCCTGTAGCCCCCTGTCTGTCAGCCTTTTGGGATCAGTTGATATCAATTTGAGACACTTGGGAATTTGTTTGGATGTTATGGTTCTGAACACAGCCTGTATGTCCGGACAGACAGATTTATGGTGTAAATTCTCCTTTGTGAAATCACAGGTGTTTCTGTCTGCCTAATCTGTCTTCTTAGAGTATGGCGTCTAGTGGATGCCCGTAAGATAAATGTGCTAACGAAGGGGTATGAGCAGGTTCAGAGGGTCCTTAGGCACACAGGTCCAGCGTGTGCTGCCGTGGGTCTGCAGTTTCCACCGACACTGCACGAAGTCTATGTGGAAAGAAGGGGCAAAAATGACATTCTGTTCTGGAACATTCTCATTCCAGTTGCTAGAAGCTTCCTGCTGATCTCCAGCCTGGGTTTATTCCTGGCCTGCTCCTCCCTCTGTGTTCCCATGACAGTTTCCATCCCTTCAGTTTCCATAAGGCTTCTCTTTCCCAGTGGTTTTCTTTTTCTGTACTGTCAGTGAAGCGTCCAAACACACTCATTTTTGAAGCTGGGCAGTGCTAGCATCTCTCCTGGGGTTGGTTCTGCAGTGCTTTGTCAATCCTAGTTGCTTTGCCCCTGTTCTGGTTGGGCTCATCTTTCCCAAGTCTGGGTGAGTGGTCCTGGGTGGTGTGTTGCAGGCTTTGTTACCTGCAGCTGTAAGTGGATGGGGAAATATTAAAAAAATAAAATAAAATTGTGAAAGAAATACAGGAAAAATTCTGTACAGCCTAGTAAAGGGAGGAGCGATCCTCCATAGGTGCTCTTCAGTGCAATGTGCTCTGCCCTGGCACGTTCCTGCAGCCATCCCCAGCGTAAGATGCGTGGGAGAGCCCCTACCTCGCTTTAGTCTTCACCTGCCTGAAGTGGTCCCTGTGGCCAAGGCAGGGAGAGACCATGGTGGGAGCGTGGCCATGTGCCCCATCACCCTGTGGCCAGCAGCTGCTGGTCGGGCACCTGGTGTGAGACGCGTGGCAGCGCTCGCCCTCCTTTGACCTGCTGGCGGTGCTTTGCCTAATGCATCTGGGCCACCATTAGCCACCTTTGCTGCACTGGACCGGTGGTGCAGCTCCGGGGACCCTCACTGCCCTTCGCTGCCGTGTCTGTGGCCGGGTGGCTTCCAGGGTGTGAGCTGGAGGTGCTGGGGGACAGACAGGGCTACCTGGCAGGAGGGTGTGACCTTTCCAATGCACACACAAGCGTTTTGGAGGAGGGGAATTAATTAAAGTGACTTGATAGATTTCTTGCTTGGATGTAATATGAACTGTATCCTCAGAGTAAGAGGATTTGTGGTCTGCTGGTGGGCTGTGCTCGGAATCACCGTTCATTTCCCCTTGTTGTTGAAGGTCTAAATGAGCTTTCTGGCTGTAATGAGATCGATGTGCACAGGGTTTGATAGAGCTAATCACAAAGAACGCCTTTTCCTACCAGAGCAAATGACATGAAAATGAGTGTTAGGTTTTAGGGCTAACCTCAGCTCCTGGCAGGCGTCGGTGAGAGCCGGGTGCTCGCGGATCCTCAGCCCCGTGGAGCCGTGGCTGTCACGAAGCGGAGCAAGGGCAGTGCTGACCTTGGCCATGCGGCCGCTGTGGCTGCGTTCCCAGAGGGTCACAGGGGACTGCAGTGGGGATTTGCCCAGTTGAGGAATGAGGAAACTTCCCCTCGGTTTCAAATTGAACTTTTGCACTTCTCTGAACAACTAATTATAATTTCCCTGGTATTCCCAGGTTACCTGCCTGTGCTGTGTGCTTAAAATGATGTTTTCTGTGGCATTTTTCTCAGTAAGATAATGGAAAGTGCTCCTTCTACCCCAGGTTAGCTTCGTGCTTGTGGGAAGATCATTAATTCCAAGCTATAACCACAACTAAAAAAATATATTGCCCCTCAGACCTCCACTTCGTTGCCCAAATAAAAAACGGCAACATGCAGACTTTCTTCCAGGGGGATTTATGGCAAGAGAGTGCAGTGCTGAGGTGAGATGGACCGGTGGCTCGGCTGGGTTTCGGTGGCGGCTGGTGGCCGTGAGAATGTGGCTGGTGCCTTGATGGAGCGGGTATAGTTGCTGTGTTGTTTTCTCATTGGTCCCTTGATTTGAAATTATTTCCTTGGCTGGCCCTGACTTGGTTTTGTAGCCTCCCTCTTGGCTTCGTGTCGCAGTTCCGCAGGGTGGCCGGCGGGACAGCCTCCATGGGAGCCAGTGCCTCCAGACCAGCCTGTCTTTGTGCTTTCCTTGTGAGGACCCAGCCAGGCCTCCTCTCTACTGGGGGGGAAATCTCCCTCCTGGATGTTTGGTTTTTAATTCTGGTCATTTCTTTGTAATTTGCAGAGTAGGGGCAAGATCAATAGAGTTGCTTTGTAAATTGGTGATAGGAAACATAATTAACAGTGTTAGGGATTTAGTTAATAGCGTTGGTTAGGAATCCTAAATAACCTAATTTGTGACGTGGCTTTTGACTGGGGATTTGGCTGACTCGATCGGGTGAAGGTGGCAAGCGAGGCTCTTGTCACTTGTTCATAGGTGGGAATACGGATTAACCTGAAAAAAGCAAACGTGTGTGCAGCGTGTGTGAGAGACTGCCAGTACAGGAGGCTTTGAGACATGAGTCACCTTCAGAGCCTTCAGGCAATGAGTTTAAAACCCGCGTGGAAGTATGCGGAACACATGGTTATTCATGTTGGGCAAGTTGTGGACAATTTCTTGTGCTGCTGATGATCCTTGGCAGCGAGTGGGAATTTCCAGGAGACCTTCCCTCCGTCTGAGGTCTGGGGGTGCTGATGCCAGGAGGGTGAACGAGGAAGGTCCAAGGTGACATGGGAGAAGCGGAGGGCTGTGATGATGCGCTGGGGAGGTGGTTGCTTTCCCTGTCCTCGGGGTTGCAGGCTGCAGAGGGGAGCAGGGCTGCTGGCCAAGGCGGGCTTGGGGACGGCAGTGCATGCCCAGCTCTCCTGCATCCCCAGCCCAACGACACACTTCAAAATGCCCCCGGTGAGCCCTGAGCTGCTGCTTTGCTGGTGGAAGGGCCTTCAGATGACGGTCTGCTTACGAATTACTGCACAGCCCACTGTTGTTGAGGATCGGCTCCCCAGCATTGTTGGACCTGGAAAAAAACAAATATATCATGAGTCACTTAAACTACATTTTACCATATGTGAAAGCAGAGCAAGGGAGGACCCCGCAGGTGTTTCTGGGCACCTACAGCGTCTCCAGGGTGGGAGTGTTTGAGCTCCCTGTCTGTGATGGTGGAGCCGCTGCTCTGGAAGGTTCTCCTCCGCTCCCACGGCCCTGCGGCACCCGGCTGGGGGCCCCGCGGGCGCTGTGCTCAGGCCAGGGCTGGTGTGGAGGGGAGATGGTCACACCGAGGAGCCCTGTCGGTCCCTTCCTGGCGTGAGCTGTGCCATTGCGGGTGACAGGAGGGAAGGACACACCTGGCGGCTGCTCTTGGTGGGCTTTGTGGGCGTGTGAGCCTGGGGGAGGCATCTCCCTGCACGTGGCCCTTGCTGGTGGCCAGGAGAGCAGGCGGAGGTCTGGAGCTGCCTGAGCCCTGCTCGGCTCCTGCTGGCTCAAGGGCTGGGCCAGGGCTGGCCACGCTGTACCTCCACGGCTCTCCCTCCTGCTCTGGAGGTGGCTCAGCCGCCTGGCCCCATGGCCATCTCCTGTCGTGCCCCACGGTTTTATTGGTGCTGCAGCTCGACTGCGGCTCCTCCATGGAGGGCGGGCAACGCAGCGGTGGGGCTGTGCCCATCTCTCACCCATTCTTTGGAGGCACGGCGGGGGACAGCCCTGGTCGCTTCCATGCCACTGCCTGCTGGGCCTGGATGTGACATTTGGCTGGTGCTGCGAGGCCACCAGGACTGTGGAGCTCTTTCTCTGCAGCTCATTCTCCTGGGGCACAAATTCCATCTCTTAAAAAGCACTTAATAGACTAACAATGGCTTGAAAGGAGGCAGTGAACAGAGGGACATCCCGGGGAGGCAGTGAAGAGCTGGAGGAGGAGAACCTGCGAGGAGCGCAGGCACAGAGCCGCTTGCACGAGTGTGCTGGCCTCACCTTCTCTGGGTGACAGCCCCGGTGCCGCCGTCCCTGTTACCTCTGCTCGTCCCGAATCGGTGGCGCTTAGCAGGGTGCGTGGTGCCAGCAGTTTGTAATGCCCTCGTAGATCGGGAAGCAGAACCTGAGCCTCTGATTTATTTGCCTGCTGCAGAGCAAAGGGAGGGAATGTACTCGAGTGCTTCCTCTGACTGAAGCGGGATGGGGACTTTGGGGAATAAATAATGTGATGACACCAGGACTTATACGCTTGTTCAGCTGCATTGATTTCATTCAAAGGGTCTCGCGGTTGTATTGATCGGAGTCTTTCTGCTACCTGCAGAGCCTGGGGAGCGGGAGGGCCGGTCCCAAGCACATGTGAGCGCGTGTATGATATTTTACCAAAGCCTCTCGGTGCTTTGCGAACAGCTGCTCAGCAGCTCTGGGGTGTTTGCTCAGGTGCCGGTGTAGGGGAAGAGCCTCCCCAAAGGGTTATGTGGTTAATTGTTGCTAGCCGCCCGTTATGGATGGGAGAGCGAGAACCTCTGTATCTGTTCATATACTTTAATTACTCCACTGTAAACGAGTCAATGCACAGGCTAACCTGACAAAATTAACCACAGTAAAAAAGACCCATCCCCACCCCTCCCCAGTCTGCTTTTTCTGCACGCCCGCCCCATGCCCGAGCTCCTTGCCCCTGTAATAAGGGAGGAAGCAGACTTCAGGGTCACTTACCCTCCCTGGCTGTGCCAGGCCGTGTTCGCCCCCGACCCTCCTGCCTAACCTCCTCATTCTTAACCGGGGGCTCCGCTCTTGTCTCTCAAGGGCTAAACTTGTTAAAATGAATCACATTTGGCATATCTCCCTGTGGTGCCTCTCCAGATAAAAGTGGTCCCAGCTCGCATGCTCTATTTTTGTTTTGTTTCTGTATGTGACAATTTTCTCTATACAAAACCCTCTTTTGTCAGTTTGTAGAAGAGATTATGGGGAAACAAGAGCCCGCCTTTTTTATATCCATCTTGCGCTTTCTCATGGCTCCACAAATGGCATTGTTCATGGCCGAGGAACAATGACAGTTTTCTGTTCCCATATCTCATGTGATTAAAGGAGCTGCAGAGCAGAAGTTACGCTGAAGAGTATAATGAACAGAGGAGACCCTGCTACTGGACATGACATGCAAGGGACGATTTTGGCCCTGGACTTGCTTCCTGTAAAATAAAATCCCCTTTTTTCTAATCTGCAAAAACACCTGAAATTATGCCCTTGATAAAGACTAAGTGGACAAAGTGTATCCGTCGTGCGCTCTCCCAGCCCCAGAGTGCCTTCACGTTGGGCTCAGCGTGAGAGCAGCCACCCCTGCTCCCCGGGGTGCTGCATGGCCGCGGCCGGGAAGAGGTGCATTTAGATCAAAAAGCGCAAGGAAAAAGCTTGCTGGCAAGCTGTTAGGTGAGGGGCTACAGCCCTTTTAAAAAGACCAGAGAGGAACTTGCATTTAAAGACTTTTAGCTGAAAGGGACCTGAGACATCTGTAAAAGAGCGGGAGGTGAGAAAGCTGGTTCTTTGTGGCTGGGCTCAGGCCTGGCTCCTGTCCTTGAAGTAACAGCAAGGAGGGTCCTGCTGGGGGGCTGCTGAAGAGGCTTGGAAACTGCTGAGGGTTTTTCAGCCGTGTTTTTTCCTGAGGAAATAACCATACTGAGCGTGCTGTCTGTTCTTCACCTGCTAGTGCGAGAGCCCCGTTTGCAATCCGATCCGTGGAGGAAGAGGGGCTGGAAGGCTGAAAGGGGATCAGGGTGGGGAGTGGTTTCAGCCTTGGCAAGGTGGAGGGGCACGGGGTGTCCCGGTGCCTGCCCGCGGATGGCCAGCACATCTCGGCGGGGCGCAGGGAGGTGTGTGGGTGGCAGGCGAGGGGCTGATCTCCAGCCCCAGCATGGATGGGGCAGGGGGTTTGTGGTGGGCAGGGCGCAGCCGGGAGGGGTGCGTGTGGGGCAGTGCCCCGGCACCGGTGAACTGGGGATGGGGGAAGATGAGGTCGCGTGTGCTCTTCAGTGGGAAGGGTCTCTCTCCGCTGATGGGCAGAAAGTCCTCTGAGACTCTCTTCTCCACGCTCCTCTTACCTAGGAGCCCTCGCCCCTCTTGGAGGGGAAGCCGCCTTTGCCCTCTCCGGGCAGGAAGGCTGCCTGAAGGCTGGTCCAAGTTCTGGAGGCGAGAGATCCATTTCTCAGCAACCTGGGATTTGGCCATAGCCTCCCTTGTGTGCTGGGTGATGCTCAGCCTTCACATCCCTTCTGTCTCTTTTCCTGCCATTTGCATTGTCACGTACTTTGTTATTGATATGTAAAATGTAAAATGGCCCCTTTGTAGACTCACAGGAACTCCTCTGGCACAAAAGGATGATAGTCTGAGGTTGTGGCTGGGTAGGGCCCTGCAAGCAGATGCTTTCAGCACAGGTGGTGGGAGCGGGTGTGCTGTGCAGCAGTGGTTGCAGCCAGGGACCACCCTCTGGGCTACCCCAGGTGCTGAGCACAGGTGTGATGAGTCCACAGGGAACCAGGAGACACCAAGGAACCTGTGTGATTGGGATCTTCCCAGGTACTGGGCCATCTGAAATCCAAATATGGAAAAGCAACAGTTCTTGTTGGTTTTGGCAGCAGATGAGGCAGCCTGGTCTGATAACTCCATGTGGCCAAGTCTTCGCAAGGGCCAGTGAGACCTTGTGAAAGCCGGACTGGCAAAGCTTAAGCTGACACAAGCCTGATGTGGGCTCTTGGCAGCAAATCTCTAGGAGCTGTGAGCATAGCTGGTGGAGGGGTGGGAGCTTGCCAGCACCTGAGGATGCTTTCCATCTAGGTTGATTTCAGAAGCCCTACTCTTCCTTAGAAGGCATCGCTGGTCTATGTTTTGGTGTCTCTCCCTGATGTTCTTCTAGATCTTATTCCCCATGTACAGAGCTTTAGGCTGCTGTTGGTAACTTGGACAAATACACACAGTGAGCAAAATATCTGGCCAGGAACCGATCTCAGCATCTGTCCCCCACTGGCCCTGGATTTTTACTCCAAAAGCTGGGCATTAAGCGGCAACCTGGGGAAGGACCAGTCTGTCTGGGCAAGGAACTCGGATCTGCTGCTGTTGTGAACACGTGGGGCACAGGGGAGGCTGTTCCCAGCCTGGGAGTGTGACAGCGGATGGTGAGTGGGGCTTCATGAGAGCTGATGAGTGCTTGTACTGGAGGTGGGCAAACGCTGAGTTAGTGTGAAGAGCAGTGACAGGACTGTTTGGGGCGGGGGGGAGGTACAGGAGCACCTGGGTGTGCGGGTATCAGATTTGCAAGACAGACAGTCTGTCTCCTACTTTTATTTCAGTTTCAGAGTTGTGGAAGAAGGGCGTCTAAGGTCTTCACTGGCATCCTTGCACAGAATTAGTCATCCTGGAGCTGGCGTCAGAAGGGAAAGGACATGCTTTGTATTGCAGCTGTGTTCTCCAGTGCACTTACTGTTTGCTGTGCACATTTGCCTTTCCTCTTGATGACTTCTCTGTAGACTCTTGCACCAAAAGCGGTATTTACCAATGCGTATTCGATCTACTGTGCGGTGCTGAGATGCACAGCTGGAATACTAAGTTGTCTCTGTCACAAGGCATGGCTGAGTCTGCAGGCCCTGCTGATGGCAGCCAATGAGCTGGTAAATCCTGTTCCCAAATGCTTTCAGGTGTGACCATCCGGCCTGTGACTGGGAGGCCTGGGGCTCACTTGCTGAGTGACTGAGGTTTCCCTCTGTTGTCCATCCTCTTCCCCAGGAGCCGGGGCTGGTGAGTGCGCAGAAGCGGGGCGTCTAGCAGCAATTTGCTCAGTTTGCCACCGTGGTCTGTGCCCATGCCGCTATTTATTTGCACTCTGCCCAGTGTCGCTGGGGGACTTGGGGACTGTTTGTACAGTTTCCAGAGTGGGGATTTGGGTGCTTAGGTTGGTTGGATTTAATTCTTGGTTTTCAGTGTGACTCTCTGGAAGTTGTTCTGGCTCGGTGTTTTTCTTTGGGTTCATGGAGACAACTTTGTTGGCTGCCTATGTCTAAACCAGAGAAGAAGGTTTATAAAAAAATTAAGTTTCTGTTGACAGTTGCTGTTACCGTGCTCAGTGTTGTATGGCCAGAAGGGATTTCTGTCCTGAGGTTCGTACGCTTTTACTAGGCAAAAAGAGAGGTGCCGGGTGGGGTAGGGCTGCTGCGGGCAAGCTGTGGCAGCAGAGGAGACACGGTGGTGATGGGACACCCTCCTGCTGTGCTTGCCTCCGCAATTTCCTCAAATGCATAATTGATTGCATCAGCTGAGGCAGTGGGGAAATGCGTTTGTGCTCTCCCCTGGAAGGAGGAAAAACCTATTTATTTTCTAAACAGAAAAAAAAAAAAATCCTTGGCAAGCTTTTTCCACAATACACGTGGTCGTATATTAGCACGGGAGGGGTTAATCCTGGCTTGAAGGGCAGAGGGCTGGTGTTGGCCAAGCACCACAGTACATAGTGTGTTAAACTGGAAGTTGTACAAGAAAGGAGAAGAGCTTTTCTACCCACAAGGTGAGGCAGGAATACAATGAATCAAAGACATAGGTATTTCATAAAGCATGTGGCAGGAGGCAGCCCTTGGATTACTAGAAATAATGTGATATATTAGCCCTTGATTTGGCGGAGTCTGCCTTATACTAAAGAGGAGGAGAGTGTAAATTGTGATGATTTGTGTAGTTTCTGACATGATCTTGGCAAAAAAAGGACCATCTATACAGATAACTGCACTTGATCGAAATCGTGCATGTGAATTTTTATATGCACTTTTTTCCATGATTAGAGGTCTTGGATGGACATTAGGAGGTCTGTATAAAATGAAGCTTTGTAACAAATATAATTCGCAGTCCCAGGGAGAAGGCTCCTGTATGATTTTACTTTCCCCAAGGAAACTATTTCGCCAATACCAAGACCCTCAGGGTTACAATGAAGCATCCCAGGCTCGGGGCCATGCCTGGGAGTGGAAGAGCAGGTCCTCTGTGTGGGTCAGGGAGCTCCTGCTGCAGTGGTCCTCGGAAGGTGCATGCCTTTTGTCCTAGAAATACAAAGATTTGAGATCCCACACCTTTCCTGGGGGGACCGCGGGGCAGGGGGTGAGCGTGCCACGCTGGGAATTGCCGGGTTGCTGTGCGGGGCAGCTTCTGTGCCTCGACACGGGGTTGGCAAGTGCGTGTGGTGGGGTGGGAGAGGAGCGTCTGAACCTCTGGCATGCCAGGAATGGTAAGGACAGCGCTGGGGACCTGGGCTGCGTAACTGCCTGGGAGAGACTGGACAAAATGCCAAGCCTTCGGTACGCGGGATCTCCGATGCTGCGTTTTCTCTGCGGCAATTGGCTCAGCTTCTTTCCTCTGCAGCGCTACCCATGTAAATTGTAAATTAAGCATGCCTGTGTATAAGAGAGAAAACATATCCTCATTCTCCATCGTTACGAGTTAGAGCTTCAGCAGCCTGTGAGTGGAGATAAGTGAGAACACTTATGCTCCCTTTTTTTTTGTCGATGGACCTTTTTTCTGCAGTAGCTGCTCAATACTTACTTCATATACAAATGCACATCGCTTCTCTTGCCTGTGCATTAGAAATCCTGCCTACCCCTAAGCTGGACGTACTGTTAAAGTCATCACTCCAAAATCAGCTTGCTTCATGTTTAGGCTTTCAAGTCAAAGGGTTTTAGTTTGTGTCTAATACTAAATTCCAGTTTGTGGCACTGCAAGGCTCCGGGTTGTGAGCCTTCTCTACGGAAGTCAAGCTGTACTGTCAGAGCGGGCTGCTCGGGTGTGAAGTTTTGGACCAAGTGTGACTAGGGTGGCAGGAATTCAAGTTCATTGATCTGATTTTGTAGGGTAGACCAGTGGCTGAGCGATTCTTCTAAGGTGTCTGCCCATGGAAGTAAGGTCAGTGCTGAATTTGGATCATCACGTTGTGGTTCGCGTCGCTTGTGCAGAGAGGACCGTGCTGGGGCTTTACAGACCAGCAAATTCTGTGTATATATGGACATAAAAGTCTTATAATAGCATGGGCCCTGGGGAACGCTGTTTTCAAAAAAGGAAGGACTTCATGCCAATGCAGGCCTCCCGTGGGGTTCCTTAACTCTTTGTTAAGGACGGATCCTGCTTCTGATCCTCTGGCAGTGGAGCTGTGTGCGGCCAGGACCCTGGCTGCAGGGTCTGCTGCCAGCTGGGAGGCTGGAGAGGGGGAGGACCAGCTGCAGGTCCCAGCACCGCTCGGGGGGTCCCGGGGGAGCCCCTGCGCTGCTGGCACAGCGTGTGGCTGTGGGCAGACACCCTCGGCCGGGGCCGGGCAGGTGGGCTCTGCACAGGATGCTTTGAACAGCTAATGTAACTTCCCTGACCATAATTCTTTCTCCTCCATTATTTCATTGGCTCTAAGTGTTCCCGCTTCATATAACCCTGCAAAATCAACAGTTGAATTTAATATGACTGAGTAATTCATATGGCACAGGTACTGACAGTGGTAATTCAGCCTCTAAATTATGATCATAAATTTCCACGGCATGGCACTGCTGAGGGGGGTGATGATTTTATTGGGCAGAGCAGAGTCACTCAACTAATTAAACAGGGAAAGAAGCCTCTGGCTGCCTGGGGCGCAGCACAGCCCGCGCAGCGTACGTGCGGCCGGCGGGCAGGGTGGGCACGTGCCAGGGCGTGCTGGGCCAGTGTGGCATGAGCCCACAGAAGTTGCTGCACTGGCTCTGCTCCTCTGCAGAGGTGGTGGTGGCTCTGCGAGCTCTGTGTCCGGCCGAGAGCGAGCAGATGAGTGCTGGGGGTTGGTGAGAGCGGTGCTGGTGGCTGGTCGGCCTCGGGTGAGGGTGAAAGGCGGGCGGAGGGTGGATGTGCCTCGTCTCTGGCTGCAGGGATGCCCGGCTGTGCGCACCATTCGCTCTGGAGCCGGTCTCCAGTGCTCAGATTCACAGGGCTGACTTCATAAGACAAGAGAGCTGAATTTCTGCATCAAGAGATGAGTTGTGTCTCCTAGTGCTCCTCTGAATCATAATAAAGATTCGGAATTCTAAGTCAGAATTATTAAAAGGCTAAAACATACCTATTGATTCCTGTTTCTGTATTAGGAAAGACCGGCTTTGGCCATTGTATTCTCTGCTGAGCTCAATTGTGGCTTTATGTAAATAAAGAAATACTGTGGGCACGCCAAGCCGCAAGCGTTGGGCTGGGAAACGTGGTGCCTCTCGGTGCCTGGTCTCTGAAGTGGAAGGAGAGGGAGCGTGTAGAAGCAGCGCAGGTGCTGCACGGGTGCGGGAGCCAAGCACCCGGCGGTCTCTTGGAGGCGGTGATGGCACTCCAGGCTTCTGGAGACCCTGACCCTCTTCAGCTCAGAGCTGGCGCTGCTGTGGGCGCAGCTGGTTAACCCTGCCGTGGGTACGGCTGGGCGTTGAGCTGAGAGGCGTTTTCTCTGTGACCTGAGAAGTGGGAAATAATGGGGGGGGTGCCTTGGGCACAAGGTTTTATGGGGTGCCTAGGACCCGCCAGGCAAGCGGGGGCTCCAGTGTGCCGTGGAAGCGCACGTGAAGCATGGGAAGCCGTCTCCACTGCGCAGCCCAGGCTGGTGGAGGCTGTGTTCACCAGACCAGCACTGGCTCCTGCCTGGTTTGCAGGAGGAACCCCTCTTGCCGCTCATGGCATTGGTGCCGCTGTGCTGGCTGGCATGCACAGGGGCATCACCCCAGGGCCCCCGCCTTGGCTGGAAAGTACAGGTAGGCCCTAAGTTACTGAACCGTGGGAGGGGTTTATGAGCCAGACATGCAAGAATGGTCTAAAGTTAGAGAAAATGTATTTATTACAACACTTTTCATGGGCAAGTTATCATTTTGTCAAACTTTATTAGAGAAAGTAATTAATGGGCTGTAAAAGGTGCTAGTGCGTAGCCAGTAAAAGAGCTAGTCCTGTGCAAATTGGCAGTTCATAGATTTATGGTTCCTTCTTTCCCCATTTATTAATATGGAGAATGCCCATGAAGTGTGTCATATGCATGGGCTGGCGAGCCCCTGTGTTCGTGCGCGGGTGCCGTGCTCCCAGGGCCCGGCCACAGCGAGGGCGGGGGCGAGCAGAGGAGGCGGTGGGGGCTGCTGAGGTGTGACGGCTCCTTCACCCCATTGTCCCCCCGGGTTCTGGTGTCTCTGCATGGCGAGCAGGATTAAATACATCTCACCTGTCGTGGGTGGGCTGTGGCCTCCACTCTGCACAGAGCCCCTTGGCATGAGGGGTGCTCTGTGCACTCGGGCAGGGTGTCCTTTGGGACCAGAGGGGGAAGAGGTGCACGTCGCAGGCAAAGGGGGATGTGCCGCACTATTAAAGAGCGAGATGGAAGTTGTCTGTCTGCTCCGGAGGGCGATCCCAGCCTGCGGGGCTGGTAGCAGGGTCTCCAGCAGGTTCTGCTGCCCGTCACTCTGTGTCACGGCCCCGTCAGACCTGCTGCTTGCAAACACCGCGTGCGGTGGGGAGCTCGGCTGCAAACCACTTGTTGGTATGTGCCGTGTTCTGGACACTGAGCTGCACGTGCTGATTGTACAGGAGTGTACGTCTGTGCTCCTTGTCTTGCTATTGTAGGGTTACTTGGCAGTTTAATTATGCCAGGGGAAAAGGAACCTATTGTTCAAAGCAAAGTTCTGCCAGAACTGCTTCAAGGACTTCACAGCCAGTTACGAGCACCAGAAGAAATGGAGATACCCAGCGCCCTGGCCCTGCCGTGTCCCTCTGAATTAGCTTTGTGCCTGGATGTCTCAGGCCAGTGGTCTGGGACTTACCTCCAGCCAGTGCTGGTGCTGTCCCAAGCGGGATGGATGGCGTTTCATCTGCCTTGATGCTGTTGGCAAATCCTTCAGGATGTTCTTGCATTCATGAGCTGGGTGTATTCAAAAGCGCGACAACAGCAAAACCAAACCATTCTGCTTCAGATCGTGGTAAAGATGCTCATTATAGATAAGCAGCAAGGAGACTCAGTGCCCAGCTGTCCTCTTGCTGAGCAGTTAGGGCAAAAGATTTGGCAGCTTTCAAGAACTGAAGAAAATGGTGCAAACTAATGTAATCTCCCCAGTTTGAATTATAGGTTTGAATTATAGGTCAGGATCCTGGAATATCAATTTCTAGATCCCTCCTTCTCCGTGTTTACAAGCGTGCTCCTTGCCTTATCTCCAGGCAGCACAGCCTGTCGTTAGCAGCGATGATGCCTATCCTCTCCGCACCGCTCGGCGGCCCTGGGTGGGATGCGCTCTCGGGATAGGGTTCGGTGCTGATGCAAGGCAATGGGAAGCGATCCTGTGTGCTGGTCTTATCTAAGGATTCTTTCAGCTGTTTAAAGGAATCCCCTGTGATGCTTATCTGCCCTTCAGATGAGGTGAAAGATCTGTGCCAGTTACTGAAAAGGATAAAACAAATAACTGCCAAGAATGCTTTTATTTATACTGTGAAAGCAAAAAATACAATTTTTAGCGTTCAGCAGTAAATGTCAGGGATGTGTGTGCAGATCTGAGCAAATGGCGATTCCTCTTCTTGCCTTGTGGCACCCTGAGGGATGTTGGGGAGGCTCTGGATCTGTCCTCCCCAGCTCTGCCACCTTTGTCCCCCTGCCACCTTTGTCCCCCTGCCACCTTTGTCCCCCTGCCACGTTGCCTCTTAGCACTGACCTGTGCCTGGATGGGGTGCAGTGACAGGCGAGGGCAAGCCCCTGGCTGCAATGGGGTGATCGTGGCTCTGCCCCTGTGCTCTGCTGTGGCTGGTTGGAGCCGTGGGTGTCCCTCCCTCTCTTGGGACCCCCCACCATCACTGCGGTGTCTGATCCCTCTGTGCAGGGCCAGTCCCGGGTGGGCAGCGTGGCGCTGGCAGCAGCGCTGGGAGCTGTGCTCAGCCAGCCCCTGCCTGCTCACGGGGGGGTCTGTGCCTTGCTGTCCTTTGCCCACCAGTTGGCATGCGTCACTGCACGAGCCAGCGTCTGCAGGACGCAGGCTGCTGTTTATCAGCATCTCTTCTCGCAGATGAGGACCAGAGATGCCCCTTGTCTGTTCTGCAAGAAAAGAAATAAGATGAGGAGCGTAGGGTGCAGCCTCAGTGTTCAGGGGAGCTCTGTGTCCTTGCAAAGGGGCCAAGCCTTGGTGGCTGACGTACTGGGATGCCTGGGACACGGGGTGGCCCAGACCCTTGGGCAGCAGCCAGCGCTGTGCAGTAGCCGTTCATCTCCGTGCTCGGGGAGGCTCTGGCCTGGGAGATCAAGCCGAGCCGCAGCAGCTGCCACACATGCCAGCCAGGCTGGTGGCCTCGGTGCCAGCCCTTCCCGAGGCCGCGGTGGCTGCGGTGCAGGGACCTGGGAGGTGGTTTCTATTCTGTGCTCTTGGCCCGGCCGCAGCCCCTGCCTGGCCTTTCAGCACAGGGACCTCTCCTTCCCCCGCGGCCGACTGCTCTCCCAGCCAAAGGTCCCTTTCTCCTTGGCCTGATCTGCTCCTGTCCCAGCTCTGTGCCTGGTGTCTTGTTTTCTCCTGGGGATTACGTTAATACCATTGATTGGTTAGTTTTAAATAGCTCTGGCTGCTAGGTCATTATTACTAGATGCTGATGCATAATTTATTGATAGAAATATTGGCTGCCTGGTAGAGGGGCATTGACTTCCACCTGTTAACCCTTCACCTGCCCACACGACCTCTCGTCATTTCTGCGGTCTCGTAACACCCAGCTTTTCCCAGGCTGTAGAGGGTGATCTTTATTTTCCACAAGGTCCCTTCTCCCTTCCTCCTTCGGAAGGGGAGACAGGCAGGTCTCTGTTAGTGGCTGCCTTAACAGCCAGGAGAAAACAATGTGGTTAAGTGGCTGGGCTGAAAGCAGAGTGCGTGTTAATGCCCGTGGCTGGCACTGGTTTATACTGGTCTTGTGTCTCGCCGTTGCAGAGTGCTCCCCATACCTTGGCTGCCTTGGTTTGGGATACTTGAGGGTTCGCTTGCAGAGATAGGCTGGGAAAAGTAGCTTTGCCTGCTGGCAGGCAAAGGAGGAGAGTGGGATGGTGCTGCTTTCCTCCAGGGAGCTGAGCCCAGCTGCTCCTGCCATGGAGGGATGCTCCAGTCCCTACACAGTGGGGCTAGAGCTCCGTCTCCAGCCTGGAGCTGGCAGTTTGCAGGAAACCTATTGGCACAGGTCAGGCTGCTGGCAGAGTGGAGTGCTGTGTTAGGGAGCTGTTGGCTGGGCTCGGCTCGGGGAGTGCCTGATGTTTAAAAGATCAGAAACATGAAACCAGAACTAGCCAGTGAAAACAAGGGATTTTGCTCAGGCTCCACAATTGCTGCCTGCTGCTCTGCTTCTGCTATTATCGCACTTCCTACAGTGCCAGGAGCTAATCCAGGCTTCCCTCTGTGCTGGACTCTCAGCTGCATGGAGCTGCTGAGCCTGCAGCCAGCGTGTCACTTGCTGGCAGGGGCCTTGCCCCTGAGGACCCAGGACAGACTGCTCCGTCACGTCGGTGGAGAGGCATGCCAAGGCAGTGCCCCTCCATCCCCACCCTGCGCCAGCGGGCGAGATCTCTGCCCCGAGCGCGGCACACCTCATGGACGGGCTTTTGCATTCACATAGCCCGTCCCAGCGGCTCTGCAGTCATGGGCCCCTGCAGATGTGGCACGCAAAAGCCAGCGTGTTAAGGGAACCACCCGAGTTCCTCAGCAGAAGACTCAGGCAGGCGTGTGTCTGAAATCCCTTTGGGAGCTGGTGGCTCCCACCAAGATCTCGCAGCCCTCAAACCTCTCTCTGAATTATGCCTTGGCTTTCAAATCAGACAAGCTGACTGTATGGCGTTACTTTATAGGAGTTATTTGTCGAACAACCCAGGATCAAGATCTTTTATTTGCTAGAAGTCTTTTCTTTTTTTTTTTTTTTTTTTTCCCCCCACCCCGCAGAGGCACCGAAGTGCGCGTGCCCTTGCTGTCTGTCTGTCCTAGGGAGCACCTACCTAACCCCCCAAAGAGGGGGAACAAAACTGGAGCTGAAGCCCCCTCGAAGCAGGGGGTGCCCTGGCTGCTGCTGTGTTCCTGGGTGAAAGAGGGGTGTCCTTGTCAGCCTTGGTCGGAATGTCCCTCAGGAACAGGGTCTCTGCTTCGCACAGGCAGTTTTTTTGTGAAACTTCGGTGGAAGAGACCTCCTGAACCCTTCTAAGACCAAGCACAGACTGCGGGGTGTATGGTCCTGCCTTCCCATTCAAATCAGCTGTAAGCCCAAGTGCCTCCCTGCGGCCGACCCTCTGATGTGGTTAAAGCCCCTCTGAGCAGATGCTCGTGTCCTGGCAGGGACCAGGAAGCGTCTTGCAGCGAAATGCCGTGGTTCCTGCTTTAGTCTGTGGAGATGAGGAAACGGGTGGCCACTTTCTCTGCAGGCCATGGTCAAATGTCTTTTATCTCGCATTATCCTGGTTTTCTTTGCGGTGCTGACATTCATGCAGATCCTAATTTCTGTGTCCCTCGCTTCTGCTGCCAGCATGGCAAAAGTCTCGCAGGCACCTCTCCAAGCACGTCCTTCGTCTTGCCTCATCTTCTGTTGATCAATAGGCTGCTCGGGGTGTGCTGCTAGCTGTGGCCTTGCTGCTGTCAGAGGAGACCCACCCATGCCCACCCTCTGCAGTGGAAGGAAGGCAACCAGATGTTCCTCATGGACTCAGGAGACAGGAACATGGAAACAAAGCTTGGCCAGCGTTCATGTCTCATACTGCTGGTGTGCTCTTCTGGGCCAAGGAATGCTGCTGAAGCACAGCGTGATTAAGGGCCTTACAACACTATTGTGCTAGGACTTCACTAAACAGGCCTGGAGTAATCCTCTTGTGGGTTCAGCGGGAAATGTATGTACGTCTTCTACGCTAGACTTTGGCTTTCGACTGGGACACGCGTGTTGATGAGATGCAAGGGTATCGCAGCCCAGGTCTGAATGCTTTCAGAGCTTCCTCTGAAGGCCCTTGGTACCCTGGTGTGCCAAGAAAATCCTCCAAGAAAGGCTGTTTGCATGGTGTCTGGTGCTCCCAGCCAGAAGAACGGAAGGAGGATATGAAAATGAGTAATTAACTTTAAAAGTTATCCAGATGTACTTGCTGGCTTTTCTTTTGCGTACCCCAAACTGTTTTCCGTCTTCCTCGCTGTAGGTTCTCAAAATCTTGGAGAAAATGGATTTTTGGAGGGTGAGGGAGGGAGAAATCAATGAAGTCAGATGCTAATTTCACAACTGGAAACACGTGAAATATGTCTCATTTAAATAGCAGAGCAGCAGCCGGCCCATTTCTCACGGCGTGTTTGTGCCCGTGGTGACAGAGCTTCACAGCGCAGCAGTGGAGAGCATCAGGTGGGGCCTGAGAGGGGCAGGGCATCAGCCCCTTCCCTGGGTTGCTTTCCCTGCCTCCCAGCACGCCAATACCTTGGCTCTGCTCCCTGTTTATGAAAGAAACATTTAAGGCTGTGTTGTTTTTCAAATTGTTCCCGTTCCCCGGGAAAGGTAATTTTAAGCCCTTCCGAGGTTTTTAATCAGTCGGTTTGTTAGTGCAGTGCCCCTGCAGAGAGGGCACTGTGAGTCCTCGGGCTGCGGCGAGGTCGGAGGATGCTCAGGGGGTGGTCGCAGCTCTGGTCCCCAGGGGCTGGAGGGGTTATCGGTCGGACTGGCTGCTGATGGAGGGGGAGGGATCCATCCTTCCTCCGAGCTGAGGCTGGGAAGGTGCTGGTGGGGCAGGGACGGTACCGCACGGCTAGCGCAGGGCACGTGGCCGGCGTTAGTGCACGGCAGGCGTGTGTGGCTGGGCTGAGGGGGCTTCTCAGGGACAGCGGGAGTTCGTGCAAACTGCAGAGGACCATTCTAGGTTGGGGTTTACCGCAAACTGCTGCCCCTGTTCTTTGTGGCCACGTGGCTTCCTTCAGAGATGGCACAGGAGGGAGTGGGCTTTGGCTTTTCATCTGTCCCCTCTTAAACCACCTATCCAGCTCTCCAGCTCCGTGTCGGGCGAGGGACTCCTTTAGCACACAGCGTTCATTCGCAGTGAAGCCTCTGGCAGCTGTTTTCCTTGGATGCGTTCCCTAGATCAAGAGTCAGCACATGCTCACCACGAGACCTATTTAGTAAACGGGTTGAGAACAGAGATAATCTTACACTAGTTTGGTTTGCATACGAGGACTTACACGGGCTCAGTTTGTATCTGAATACTACTTCGGAGCCGAAGTCTGCTGTTAGGTTCAGCCACGCAGCTCCTGGTCGGATAGCTGTCACATGAGCATGGATGTGCCTGTTGTCTGTGTTAGGATGGCCCTTTTACCATGGGTGGGGAGGAGAAATGGAAGAAATTAGTTCATAATAATGGGGACATGAATCCATGTTCAACCTGTACTCTGAGATCATTATACCTATGTCTTATATATCCTAGAGAAACAAACCTCTGTGCCCAGCTTCTCTGAAAACTATTGCCTTTAGTTTAGTTTTAGTTTAGTTTAGTGCCTCTGAAAACTATTGCCTTAGACACTCAAAGCCTGTCATTATGAAGAGCTTTTGATCTTCGAATGAAGCCACAGCGTAAAAGGTACTGGGGAGCCAGCTTGTCCGCTTTCCAGTACAGATGTCCCCTTTGCACAAAGCGTGGACGAATATTGCAGCCGGGTTTCTTTGAATGATTTTACCAGCAACTATGTTTAAATTGCTATCAACACAGAACTCTGCTTTACCTTGCTCAAAAGATCACATTAGGTGATTTAACCTGATACTCCGGGTTTAGCAGGAAGATTAGCAGCTGTTAAAATGCAAAGTCATATGCCATTGATAATCTATCACCTGCAGCGATTCCCGGGTAATTGTCACTTAGTCACCATAGCGTGTCAGGTGTAGAACATGGGATGCCACCGGCGGCTCTGCCGGGAGGGAGCACGCGCCCTGGACACGTTCCTGCTGCATCTGCTTTTCTGAGCTTTCAGACTAGCGCTGCTTGATGCATTTCTAGCTGTGACGGAGACGGTGGTGGCGCAACCCGGGCTGAGCCCTGTCTGGCCCATTTGGGACCTGGCCCTCGGTACAAAGCGGTGTAGCGATGCTGTTTCAAAGCTTCTCTCCCTCACGCTACTCAGCTGTAAATGCATTTTTGCCGGAGCTGTCTGAGCACTGTGACTGCCAGTTAAATCAATTGAGACAAATCCCCTTTATCTTAGGGAAGGGCTGAGCTGGGCTGGATGTAAACTGGAGGAAAAGGGAGGTTCTGCCGTGTGGGTCCTCGCACTCCAAGCCCAAGCCGTGTGCTGGCCGGGGAGGTCAGGACAGAGGTTCTGTGCTCTGCCTGCTCCGCACCGCGGAGGACTCGGGCCTTTGGCCTCCAGAAACGCAGCTGCAAATTGCTGGGCACGCTTGTGAAGCTGCGCGCAGGAGTTGCTCAGAGAAAATCCAGCTCCAGGAGCTGGTTTACAAAAAGGGAGAAGATTTGTGCCTGAACGCCCACGCAGTGTTTTGTGCCTTCACCCACTCGGATGGCGGGGGATTGGGCATCCCATCTGAGCGGCGCTGCAGCTCAGCCCTGTGCTGCCTGGGATTTGCGGGTGCTTAATAGCAGGAATCAAACGCTCCTGTACCAGCAGAGATACCGCATGGAACTGAATGCATGTTGTCCTTACCATGTGCTCTTCGTATGGAAGACTAATCCATAAATCAAGATATTACAAGGTTATTTAGTGATTCTTCAACTGTTATATATGTGTCGACAACAAATAAAAGAAGCATTTGATAGCATTAGTCCATGTGCCAGGAAATCCTCCTGGTTCCTTTCCTTACCTAAAGAAGGGGAGACCTAAGGCTATTTGGATTAGCACGCTGTGCTGCGATGCTCCTGCACAGGCAGTGCCTTCTTCCTAAGCACTGCCAAAAATATGCTTGTCACAGAGATGTGTAATGTGATTGCAGTGGAAAATACATGCAAATGTTTAGCTGCCTCTTTTTTTTTTTTTTCTAGAGGGGAAGAGATCTTGATTAAACAGTAATTAAGAGTGTTTTGGACAACACGAGGCAGTCTCTCTCCCAGGTGCTTAATAAGTGCCAAGACTGTTGAGTGAAGTGTTTATTTAGCATAGTAATAGGAGGCAGTCATCGCCAGGCTCACCAGAACCAGTCTCTATTGTGCATGTAACCCTGGGCAGCGTGTGCCGCGCAGGGGCAGAAAAGCCTCCTGCCTGCCCGCTGCCCGTTCGCGCTGCTGCCGCTTCCCCAAAGTGAGGTGGAGGACGAAGCTCTCCCTCCCCGGGGAGGGTGGCTGCGGGCACTCGGTCTCAAGGTGAGCCCAGCATCGCAGGTGGCAGCCCCGGGACCAGGCTGTGGCCCTGGGGTGATGGCTGAGTCTGTCCCTCGGGGTGTCTGCAGGCAGGCAGCGAGCTGGGGGCTGCCTGCATTGCCCTTCCCCAAATACCATCCTTTGGTGCTGCCCCTCACAGTTAGGAGCGTGGACAAGCCTTGCTGAGGGCCCCGGCATGTCTCCCTCGCCCACCACTCCTGGTGGGACATCTTTCCCCAGGCGCCATCCCCACCGAGGAGGAGACATGGACCACAGGCTGCTGCCAACCTGCACTCCATGGGTCTGCCTCTGGTCCCGGCCATGCTGCCGTGCCGAGATAAACGCTGCAGAACAGGTACTGGGCAGAGGGTTTTCTGCAGCACTGGGGTTAAAGGATGGAGAAAGCAGCTTGGCTTGGCTTGCTGGTATTTTTTTCAAAGATGCTGTTTGCATTGATAGATTTTCGGATGATGCTCTAGCAAAAAAAAAAAAAATCAATGCCCCAGTGATTGTACCAGGAAGGGCAGTCGATTGGTGAAAAAGCTGCAGCAGGCGTATTGGGAAATGGATTTTTTTCTGCCCTCCAGACATTAACTTGAAATTCTTTGAAATGAGGAGAAAACAATCTGTGTCAGAAATGAAAAATTAAGGAGGTTAATGCGGTGCCTTTTCCACTTTTAATTTCTTTGAATTCCAGGATGTCCTTGGAGGCTGGTGGGGAGCGGGGTGGGAGAGCTCCGTTCCCGCGGCTCGCCCTGCCCGTTCCCGCTGTCCCTGCGGCCAGCACCGCCGGGCGCTCACCGCAGCCGTGTCACCGGCCGGCCAGCCCGGCAGCAGTGCCGGGAGGCACACGGTGCCCAGGAGGGCTGTTGCCCTCAGGGTTGTGCAAGATCATTGTTGCCGGGTGCGTGCGGGGAGGACACGTTGCGGGTAGGCTTGCTCTGGGTGGTGAAATAGCTGGGTGTCTTTAGAGATCAGCTGCTTGGCTGGGGTCGTTTGCTCAGCAGTGTTAATGAGCAATAATTTAGGGTCTCTGAGGAGGGAAGTGGTGTAAAGTGTTCGGGCAGGGAAGTGTTTCCCGTGCCTGAGATGCTCCCTGTTCTTCCATAAGGACACATGCTGATGTGCACACATGTGCACGTACACACACACGCACTCCCTGGTACCCACTCCGGTGCCGGTGGCTCCGTCGCCTGTGGCACAGCGCGGTGCCGGCCAGCGCTCCTGGTCTGGGCTCTCGGAGGGGAAAGCCGAGCAGGAAACTTCATGCCGTTGTTTTTCTGCTTCGGGTAATTGTCTGCGCTTCAGCCTTTCTAAACAAAATGCCTCTTTCTTTCCCTGTGGGGACCACTTTTCCCAGTCCCTTGGGTGGTCTTTTTATGCAGGTTTTTATCCACTCTGTGGTAGGCTATAGGCAGCTCTCCAGAGAGCCGGAAAAACCTCCGCTTGCTTTACCCTATTGCAGAGGGGGGAAAAACGAACTCCCAGAGTCTTGGTTTTGGGAAATTAAAAAGCAAGACGAACATTAAAAAGGAACGTAAATAACAGGAGGCTTTTCATCCCCACTGAGCCGTGGAGGGGTTGATTTCTCCATGCCCCCGGAGGCGGTCTGCGTGAGCCCCCTTCCCCCAGAGCCGCAGCAGCCTGCCGAGCCCTGCCAAGGCTGGGTGGATGCAGACATGCTCCGTGCTCTCCTCGCAGAACGAGCGCCCTGCCCTGGGCTCGCCAGCGGCTCCCGCTGCCTCCATGGAGGGTACTTTCAACTTCCCGGAGCCGTTTGCAGATGCTCCACTACCAGACCCTCCAGAGACCCAGGCTGAAAAGCTGAGGTCCCGCCTCGGCAAGGGGCCAGGCAGAGCAGGCAGCCTGCTTGGGGAACGCTGCCTCTTTCGCTGGCCACGCATTATCTGTCAGGAGATGATGGTTGCTTCCAATGCATTTATCATTTGAAATTATTGCACAGGGTGCAGGATGAGTCAGCCCAGCAGCACGCACCAGCACCGATCACTTCCAGCCCTTCTATAAACTTCTGCGTCATTGTGTGGGGCTGGCCATCGAAGCCGTGTGGTGTTTCTTCAGATTCCTCTGTGCTTTTCAAGGCTTCCTCTCCCCCAGAGGCCTGTGGACCCCAGTGCTGGTCACGGGGAAGTCGTGGAGGTCCTGTCCTGCTCCACCAGTGCCTTTCTCAGCCCCAGGCTGGTCTAACTCGTGAGTGACCAGCCAGGACTGGGGAAGGATGCTGGCATCTCTGGATTGGTGGCTGGGGTCAGGATCTGTTGGTTGTCTCCTCCCGAGAGGCGTAAGGGAACCGTAGTGTTTGACGGCCATGCATGGCCAAAAAGGATAGACAACCAGACAGAAGTAACTACACTTTTAAGAAACTGCAGTGATTGTGCATGTGCACTTTAAACCTAGTGAGTGCTGTTCTAGTCAAGCCCCGTCTTGCAAAAAAGCAGAATAAATCTCTGAAGAGGGTGAGAGGAGGATGAAGGTGGCATGAAATAGCTTCTGTGCCAGGAAGGCCAGAAGAGCAGGCCTGTCCAGCTGGGAGAGGAGCGTTGCGTTGGTCCTGGGGGTGCTGCCAGCCGTGTAGAGTCCTGTGTGGAAGGCAAAGGGTGGTTAGAAAACAATTAATTGCTCTCTTATAGTGCAAGAGCTAGGGGTACGTCATGAAGTTAGCCAGCAGTTTTGAAACTGAAGTACCTTTTACGTCATGGTGTTTAACTGTGTTACTGAAGTTAATGGTTATAGATTGTTGTAGAAGCCAAAGCAGAAATGGATTCAAAAGGGAAACAGGCGAGGTTCATGGGCAAAAGTCCTTTCGTGGTTACTGGTTGATACATGGTTTGGCTCAGTCAATCCCTAAATGGGTCATCACAAGGCAGGAGGGTGTTATCCCGTCCTGGGGAAAGGAGCAATCTCCTAGGTCCAGTTTCTTGTATTTTTTTCCCTAAGTGTTGGGATGTGCCGTGGTTGAGGCAAACCCCAGCTGGAAAACCTTCCATCGGCCACGGGGCAGAGGCTCCAGCGCAGGAGCGCAGCCACGCTAAGGGACGTACCCTGCTCCTGCTGTGAACAGCCAGGGTTTGGCAAGGGTATGTTTAAAGAATGGGTCTGTTCTCTCTTCACCTGGGTTGGCTGAGCTATGTGGGTGTAAGCTAGGGCAGGATTTGGCACATTAAGTTTATAATGTGGATCTAATTAAGAGAAGACGTGTGTTTCCTCAACTTCACCGTCGTTATTTATTGTGTTAACTAGAAGGCAGAGACAGTGGCCACTTCATTTGTTCCCATCTGCATGAAAGTTTATCATTCGATTCATTTCTCTTTATTTTAGCTTTGCAGAAGTGAAGAGGAAAATCACTGAAGTTAACAGTGAGGTAGCAGGGAACAGCGAAGGACATATGGGTATGTAAGGGAAGCAGATGGCCTATCTGACTAAACCACATCATATAAGTTTATGAGTCAGGCAGGTGCTCTTTCCTGCTGTTTTATAGTGATGTCTTAAGGATTTCCCTTTTGATATACGAGGGCAAATCGTCAGCCGAGCCCTTCTCTATCAGAGGCTAATCCAAAAGTAAATCACTCTAAAGCAGCAGGAGAGAGGTCTTGTAAGGCACCCACTATAGAGATATTCTTTTGTTATAAATCATTGGAGTCATGTTCTTAAGAGATTATGCTGGAAAAAGCAAACAATATAAAAAGGTCAAATACAAATAGTAAAAATGAAATAGTTTGTTGCCTTCTTCTGTCTACTCACAGAGGAGAGACCACTCAGCTCGGGGGACGAGATGGCTCCTCAGTCTCACCGGAATGTGGCTGGAGCCAGGGACGGGGCTGCCTGGCTTGGGCTGGGTGGAAGGGGGCAGCAAGGGAGCCGTGCCGAGCACGGAGGCGAGATGCACCCGGCTGACGGTTGGCATATGTCCTGCGGAAGGGCTGCCCCCGAGCCTGCCCTCTGTGCCCCACGCTCTGGGTCTGCCCCTCTGGACGCTGGGGCATCTGTCCCTTGGCGTCCGCGGGAGCATCCTCGTGCTGCGCAGCCTGTGCTGGCTGCCCGCACCCCTGGCTCTTGGTGGTGGAGAGGGAGGAGCAGCCATTCACACAGCCAGCCACCTTCCTCGTGGCTTCGCTAACGGGCTTGTGTTTGTTTTTGCTGGGAGCGTGCAAGGTGTGTATGGGGCAGGGCGGGGGTACGCGTGGGTGCCCCTCGTTGCTTGGCCTGGAGCAAGGCAGGAGGTTTTGCTCAGACATCTCCCTCTGGATTGAGCCTAGTAGAACCTGGTTAACGGCTAACGCTGTCTCTCATCGCTGCTTGTACTGCTGTTGGGGAAAACCCTCTTGCCGCGATCCTGCTACATCATCAGCCTAGGCATTAAACTGCATTTTTGCAGTTCCTGGTATAATATCAAAACTTTAGGGAAATGTAAGTGAAAGAACATGCCCGCTGCCGGCCTGCCATATGGACGTGCTGTCTGAGAGCTGGTGGTGATGTGTCAGCTCAGTGGCACATCCCGCTGTGCAATGCGCAGTGCTTCATTTTGCAGCAGAGATTTATTCCTTGCGCTTTAGTGCAGCCTGAGCCCCTGCCTCGCCAGGTAGGAGGCACAAATCCCGGCCCCAAGCTCTCCTGCTGGGAAGGTGCTCGGTGACAGTGCCCTTCAGGACTGCGGAGTGTCTCATCATCAGCTTCGTGTTTGTCCTTCAGCCCCGCCATGCGAGGCTGGGGAGCGGGGCGAGCGCCCTGTTCCCCGCACTTCCCATCATAATAATTGCCTGCAGTTAATACCGCTTCCAGAAAACTGGTTTTCTCATTTGGAGGATAAGAAGGTAAACCATGTTCCTGCTTGTGGACGTTAGGAATCTTGGCGACCATCTGCATGAGTCAGGACAACCTGGGGCACTGCTCTCTTGCCTCTCCCTCCCATTGCAGCTGGCCCCGAGTGGTGTTTCCCACACAATGTCTCGGGGGAGGCTGCATTTGGCTGTGAGAGTGGAGGTGATCCTGGTCTTGTACGTTTTACGCTCATGGGGGCAAGGTGCAATCGCTCAGCAATGCCAGTAAACAGCTGTGTGATCTTCTTCTCCAAATCTCAAAGCGTAATTATTAATGATGCAAGGAAAGACACCGTAGCTGCTGTTGGGGGCTCTGACACACTTTGGCTCTTTAACATGACATCTCCGCATGGGCGGCCTTGAGCTCCGTCTGGCAGAGCGGCGGGTACTGCACACCCTGCTGTTGCTTTAAAATAGGTATAAATACTGCTTGGCTGCCCACGGGCTGAGGCAATCCCTTTTCAGTGGCATCCCTGGTTTCCCTGCCCTCTGAAAGAGAGCGAGCTTAATTATAGCAAGGGCCTGGGCTCTGCTGGGCTGTGACCCGTCCCCTGGCTGCCGGCGGTGGGGGGCTGCAGGCTGGCATGGGGCTGGCGGACGGAGGGGGCAGCTCCGCCGGCTGTGGGGCTCCTCTCCGCGCGGCAGGTCGGGGGATGTGGTGCCCAACGCCGGGGGCTGCCGCCGCCGCCTTCCCCTGCTCCGTCATGTCAGATCAGTAGCAGCATCTCTGCTGCCAGATCATGAGCATGTGCCTCCCTGCAATTATATTTAGGCCGTTGGCCGTCCCTGACACAGACTCGGATTAGGAGTCCCCGTGCTGACACGCTGACAGGTTGGCCTTGTTCGGTGTCCAGTTAAGTGTGCAATTCGTCAGCGCATGAGTGCAGCCGCTCGGGCGTGCGTGCTGCCCGCTGGCGGGCTCGGCCCGTGCCCTGCGCCTTCCTGCAGCTCTGCAAAGTGGGTCAGACGCGCAGCGGGGCTCGTCCAGCCCGGGGCAGAGCTTCTGGGGGGCTGGCGAGAGCTGCTGGCTCTGCGGGGCCGTCGCGCTCTGCCTCCCAGCCAAGTCCTGCAGGCTACGAGCCGCTTCCCTGGGTGGTGCCAGCCTGTTGCATCCCCCCTTCCCACTGCCCTTGGGGTGTCCCTTGCTCTCCAGCCCCATGGGGCTCTCAGAAACCTGGCCTTAGCGCCTGGGTAGCACCACGCACAAGACCCACCAGTGGTGAGTACAGTGAGTAGTGCTCCGGGAAGGTACATAGGCTTCCCTTAACCAAACCGCCATATTTTTTTCCTCCGATACACGCGCCTTCCAGCCCCAGCAGGTAAAGCCGGGTTTTAACAGCAGCAGCGTCCACCACTCTGCATCTGCAGCTGGTTCATGGAGCAGCTCCTGCACCCAGGGCACTGCCTGCACCCGCCTTCTGGGAGGAAAACCAGTGTGACCTAAGTCTGTCGCAATCCAAACAAACAAGAAGGTCAAATTCAGGTTGCAGAGACAGTCCTAATTCTGGCATTTCCTAACTTCTGAACGCTGGATTTGAAATGTAGAAATAATGTCCTTCTAACGTAGTGCTTAGCGTGTAATACAGTTTTATGAGTCTACGGGAGCACAAATGGTCCCCTTGCTGAGTTTAACATTTATAACTTTAAAACTGATGAACTGATTTTCTTTGAATTCAGTTTCACTTTAAAGCAGTGACTGTGGTTTTGTCCATCTTGGCCGGCTCTGTGGGTTTCACTGAGACCTCGGGAGCCCTGAGCCTTTGGAGAGCCCTGAGGACGGCGAGCACGCAGCCAGCTGCAGGGGGGGTGCCTGTAACGACGCTACTTTGACTCGAGCTACATTTTACTGCACGTTGTTTAGCGCAGTAACTATCTAACAGCGATATTTTTGTAAATCAAACTCCTGTTTTCAAAACGATCCAAGGCCAAAGCTCTCTTTTTTTTTTCTTTTTTTTTTTTTTTTTTCCCTCCCCCCCTTATATTACATCCATCTTTACCAATATTTTGTTTGATGCCATGGCTATGTTTGTAGGGGGCAACGCCCTGCCCTGTTTTATGGCTTAACGTGCCCAAAATTAGAAGAAATAATTTTTTCATCTCTGCCAATATCACAGATTCCCCAGTCAGTCGAGCCCAGGGCAGACTGATTGAGAAAGTCATCAACGCGTGCTCGCAAGCGGTCAAGATGGTGAAGGTCAGCCAGGCAGTTTGCCTGTTGGTGGCCGATTCTGGGCTGACTGGTGTCCCTCACCGGCAGCAGGATGGCTCTCTCCCCAGGGCGCTGGGTACCGGCACCGCTCCGTGTTTCCCCAGCCGCTGCGCATCAGGATGCAGCCCTGGTGCTCCATTTGCTTCCAGCAGCTCAGGACGCAAGCGGGGGGTGAGCCCTGCTTGTCCTCTGGGCATCTCAAAGCGGGCTTGGTCTCGAGGGAGTCTAGCGGTAAAAATCTGAGAGCTGGCAAGGAAGGGGAAAGAATTTTTGGAAGACTGAATGGGCAAGTTTGAGCAGTTTTTCATGGGATGACAGAAAAAGGCCATTGCTGATATTAAACCTGCCAGGGATCCTTAGTCCTCTTGGATCTTGAACGTTTTTTCAAAACGCGGGAATATGCTTTTGCCCTGTGAAGTGAAGAGAGTGGGAGAGATGGAGAGTTTACCTCAGAAATATTTCTCAGAAATAACTGAGTAGTTCTGAATTAAATCTTCAAATCAATATATTCACCCCGGCTGATGCATTTGCCATGAAAAACTGGGGTCTGTTCAGTTAACCCTTGGCGAATTTATAAGCAATTGAAAATGAGGCTTTCTAGTTAGACGTTTCAGACAATTTTGCTAACGAATGGCACTGTTGCCTCTGTCAGGGGCAGGTGCCGTGCAGGGACGCTGCATGCAGCTCCGTCGTGGTCCGGGCTGCGGTCTGGCGAGGATGCGAGTGCTGGAGAGGGCTGGGCGCGGGCGCCGGGGGTGCCCGGTGGGCCTTATCCTGAGCCCCTGATGGAAACGAAGGAAACTCTCCTGTGACGTTTCTTTTTCCTTTTAAGAGAAACAAAACCAACAGGCCTCCTAGGAAATAAGATGCAGAAGGTTAAGTTAATGAAGCAAGACTGCCCTGCTAAGTGTTGAAAAGTTAAAATATGCAAAACTTAACCTCAGGTGCACAACTCTGACTCTGCCCCCTTGTGCATATTCATTAAAATACAGTCTCTAATTACATGTCGTAAGTGTTCTGAGCTGCATGTGTCCTTAAGTCCAGAAGTGAAAATTCCGTTGCGCTGTGCGCCGCGATGCTGCGGGTGGGTTGTCGGTTTGAGGCCACGAGGCCGCCAAGTCAAAGGCTGCTGCTGCGCCGTGCGCTCTGCCCCGTCCCACGTGCGAGCGCCTCGCGGATCGGCCACGTGCTGCTCTGCCTCTGTGTGGCCGCGCGTTAGGTCCGACTCCCCCGCTGTCACCGTGCTGGTACGTATCGATGGAGGTGCTGCTTGCATCCATACCCACGGATGTTTGCATTTAAGATTTTTTTTTTTTTTTTTTTCATCCTGATTGTTTTGGTGGTGTTATAAACAACTGGGCTGAAGGCAGTGGGTACTCAGAGCGAGCTGGTGGGGCTGGACTGGAGCCCAGCCGAGCACTTTGCCCCCACCCTGACATGAGATGGGGGTCAGGCGGCAGGCAGACCTCCGTGTGCAGCCTCGGCCAGGCTCCAGTGGAAAGGGGGAAACTCCAGCCCGTGCCCTTCTGTGGTGCGAACACAGAACGACGGACTCATCTGAGCGACAAGGCACAAAGGGCTCTGCAGAGCTGAGCCGTCGTGGCTTGCCATGCGTGCCTCGCAGGCTCAGCCACCCAAGAAGCGCCATTAGGATGTGGCAATGCGTTCTCGGCTGGGCTTTCTGGGGCTCAGGAAACGGATTTAGAGGATTTTTAAAAGATTTTGCTGCTATTGTTCAAAATATCCCTCTCTGATTAGAAATAATGCACCAGACAAAAATGGGAGGGAATAGCTCTGGTGATCTCCTAGAAACATCAGAACTATATTGGCTTTTTCATTTCTGATTTCCTGCTTGTGCTCTCCACTACGGCATCTTTGCACTACCAGTAATCCCTACTCACGTATAGTGCCTGCGCTGAACGTACATGCTGCTTAATCCTCTTTAAAGCCAGCCAGAAGTGTATGGCATCTCAGTGGTGTCTTTGCTCCTCTGTTAAGAGCTCTGCCCAGCACCTCCATGCAGCTGATAGGGGATGAATTCTGTGGATACCAGATTTGTACGGTGTTTCAAAAGAAATCCTGTGGGTGCTACCTGAGGATGGTGAGGGCTTGCACCTCTTCGCCGCTGCCCATGAGTGGAGTTTTTATCCATGCAAGGCAGTTGGCGACCCGGTGGACAGTTGCTATTAGTTGCCCATAGCTGTGGAGCTGCGTTGGCTGGGTTTTATCCTGGTGTGTCTCCCTCAGCAGGCTGATAAATTAAAGCTCCAGCAGCATCTTGTGCAGGTCATACATGCAACCAGATTGAGGACTTACTAGTGCAATGAAACAGCTTTTCCTTAAGTTCAGAAGTTACAATAACCCCTGCTGTGTGGGGAGTCACACTGAAAATAATAACAGGATCATCTGCGATGGGTGACCTGGCACTGGTGGCCTTCCTCACAGGAGTGCCTGGATGAGACATTACTCAGAGTAGACCGTAGGTTGTTGTGTGATGGCTCTCTTGCTTCTCCAGTCCGTCTGAGACCAGCAGTAAGAGGGTTAATGGCGTTGGCATTTTGGTGTTATGGGTGGGGCCTTTTCCTGATTAACTTCAAACCAGGTGCTGGTTAAAGCCAATTGTGTGGACTCCAACCAGAGAGGCAGGTGACTTACCCATTTCTGAGGGCAGCTTTTAGATGTCTAATTCTAGTTAGTTGAGAGGAAACCCGCCAGACATACGGGCACCAGCTCTTCACCGATAAGGACAAGAGCAGCTCTGGGCTCTCTCTTCAGGCCACCAGATTGCCCCACGTCCAGCACCAGCTTACATCCAGCGTGGTTTTGAAATCAGTGCATGGCGCGGGACTGGAGTTAATGCTTAAATAGAGCAGCACAAGGTGGTAGCTGCCCAGGAGTGGTGCCCACTCCTGCTGAAGCGTGGTGACATGTTAGCTCTGGAATCACTGATGGAGATGTATACTTTAAAAAAGTGTAATGATAAAACGTCTGTCTGGAAAAGGATGTAAAATACCCTATTTTCCTCTTCCTCATGTTTTATCATTTTGAAGCTCTTCTCAAGGTCTGTTTTTCCTGCTGTGGGCTATTTGTTGGCACACAGCCCTACATACACTGAACATCTCATCTTGACAGCATCATGGCAAGATACATGTGAAGGTTCAGGCCTGTGTGACTTGCCCAACACCTGACGCTGAGTTGAGCTTGAACTTCAGTGTCTTTGCTTCCTTGGAGCTTGGGTTCTAGGGGCAGGAGGAGGTCAGATAAAACATGTTTTTTCTTCCAAGGTGACAGCGCAAACAAAACCCTCCTAGGAAAGAGTTAATATCGGTCTGTCTGCAGATGTCCTGATGGAGTGAAGGCAAGCAATGATATTTTATATCATTTTGATATCCGGTCTAAATTAGGCCCGAGGGAAAGACTGTGGCCTATTTAACCCAGCATCTGTCAGTTATCATTATTTTCAGCCAACTTCAGTAGTTTCAAGTATAAAAATTTGTATCTGGGGGGAGGAGAGGATAAGAGGCTAGTAGGAGCTCGATTTGGCTACCTCAGCTTTTGTTGAAAGAGTTTGCAGTGGCCTTCTAGGAGTTGTTGCCCGAGATAAGAAACAAATTAGTGGGGACAGCACTGTGGGTGAAACTGGCTGTATGGTCACCACCCGAGAGCCGTACGGAAGGTGGCACAAAGAAGACAAAGAGAGGGCGTTAGTGCGGTTTTCAAGGATTAGTCCTGGGTCTGGATAGCATTTGGTTAATTGTGTTGCAAGAGAAACTGGAATTTGGTAATGAAATTTGACGATAATGTAACCTTGAAAGGCATTCTTGACAGATGTGGATGGCCATCCTGATGAGCAGGCTGTAGGGTGGGACTCAGAAGTAGGTGGCCTTGCTGATGGGTGCTTCTGCCACAGCTGAGAACGTGGACTGAGGAGCCCAGGGAGAGGAGGGGCTGGCTTCACTGGTCGGTGAGAGGGCGAAGGCTTGAGGGCCGCTGGTGGGATGCAGCTGTGAAAGAGGCAAATATCACCTTAGTGGGAGTTTTCAGTAGAGAGGTAGCTGTGCCCGTGCCAGCCCACGAGACGGGGAAGGACCTCCATGGGCATGCTCGCGCCTCTCAGGTGTTGTGTTTTGCTCCATCCACCCCCTGCACAGACAACAGTTGCTGGAGCAGAGCATGGGGTGAGGCACTGGTATGTGCCAGGACCTGCCCTGCCTTGCTGGGGGAGGGAGAGCCCTGTCGTAATTACCTGAACTTGGTTTGGTGGTTACCAGAGAACAGGCATGTTCCTGTAGTGTTCCTGTGTGGCCGCTCAGGTATTGAACCGTGTGCGGAGTGTGTAGCACATTGCAAAGGGGACTCCGTCCTGCCTTGTGCGGATAATGCTGTCTGCAGTCAGGCAGCTAAGCAATTTTTTTACCTGCTGTCATCTGAAACCAAGCAGAAACCCTGAACTCCTGATGACTGACTAATGCAATTGCCCTTTTATTTCCTGATACTTCCTTGAGAAGCAGAGGGACTCCGAAGCCTACCCTGTCGTAAATCCTTGCTCAGGCTGCAGGCATCTCGCTCGGGTGCAGAAAATGGAAACTTTAGCGTCTGGGGAGAAACTCAAACCTCATCCTTCCCAGCAGCCTTCTCCGTGTGCCACGTGGTGCGGTAGATGCTTGGGTTTTTTTCACGTTGGGATGTTGTGGTTTAACCCCAGCCGGCAACTAGAACCATGCAGCCGCTTGCTCACTCCCCCAGACTGGGAAGAGAATTGGAAAAGTAAAAGTGAGAAAACTTGTGGATTGGGATAAAGGCAGTTTCATAAATAAAGCAAAAGCTGCACACGCAAGCAAAGCAAAACAAGGAATTCTTTCATTGCTTCCCATCGGAAGGTGGGTGTTCAGCCACCTCCAGGAAAGCAGGGCTCCATTGCAAGTGATGGTTACTTGGGAAGACTAACGCCATCACCCTGAACATCCTTGCCTCCCTTCTTCTTCCCCCAGCTTTCTATACTTGAGCATGGTGCCATATGGCATGGAATATCCCGTTGGTCAGTCGGGATCAGCTGTCCTCACTGTATCCCCTCCCAACTTCTTGTGCCCTCCCAGCCTACTCGCTGGCGGGGCGATATGTGGAGCAGAAAAGGCCTTGACTGCCCAGCAACAACTAAAACCACCAGTGTGCTATCAAAAGTATTTCTCATCCCAAATCCAAAACATAGCACTATACCAGCTGCTAGTAAAAAAGTTAACTCTATCCCAACTGAAACCACAACAGATGTACTGGGTGGATTTTGTAGAAGAGGAGACCAGACCTTCACACCTGCTGCGTGGCAGCACCTTGCACTGCTTTTCCTTCTCGCAGCAGCTCAGAGTAGAAGTTATGAACTGATGGCGACCACGACGCTGCCTTTGTCACCGAGCCGAAATTTGCAGATTGCATCAAGCCGTTGCGTGTCCCTCCAGACAGTCTCTGACAAAAATTACTTTAAATTCTCTAGAAGTTAAACGTTTTCTTTGTCCAACAAGCAGTAGCTCCTCTGGTCCTGTAATTTGGCGTTAAATCAGCCTCTTCCCGGCACGCGGTGGATGAGCTCCTTCTCTTGCCTGCTGGCATTCCGGCATGCTGGGCTGACCCCCCCGGCCCCAGGAGCCGCCTGAGAGGGTCAGTGGGGAGGCAGCGCGGTGGGTAACGCACCTTCGGGCCACCAGCGGTGGGTTTGCCGTCCCAGCACGCTGCCGGCGCCGGGGTTTCGAGGTGTGTCCGTCCCGTCCTTACGCAATCTGCTGAAGTGCCGTGTTGTATAATGCTGTTGTGTAAGCAGGGCACGGGCGGTGGCAGGGTTTCAGCACCCGAGCCGTGCTCTCCGTCGCGCTGCCTGCCTTTCCCCACCTGCAGCCTGCAGGGGATCCATCCCAGGGACTTCCCATCCGCCTTCCCGGAGACGTTGCAGTGATAGCTACCAGAGCTGTTTGTTGTTGGCGGAAGGTCTTTAAGCTGGGGATGGTCGGCACAAGCAGCTGATTCCTGCTTCCATGTTTAGCAGCACTTTTTAAAGGAACAACGGTAGATGTGGTATGGGCTGGGGCTGTCCTTAAAGGCTGTGAAGCCGCTGTTGTGCCTGGACGCTAATGAGAGCGGCTTTGCAGGAGCCTCCTTGTTCAGGCAGCGCTGCCTTGCTCCCTGCCCTCGTTTCTCGCTGACATTACCAGAGGCACCGTGCTACCTGTTACGAAGCTGTCTCGCGGAGGGAATGCCAGGTCTTCCACGGCACCGGCACCTCAAAGGGGTGCTTGAAACGAGCTCAGAGGGGAAATGTATCCCCCTGCCTGCGATCACACTGCGGTGACAATGGCGCGGTCTGGAACATGGCGAGCAGGCTCTGAATGTCAGCGCATTGTTCATAGCGAGATATGTGTCATGTTGCATTAGCTCAGGCCGACAGCTACCGGTGGGAAAATATTTCTGCGAGTTCCTCGGAGTGCCCCCACCTCCTACAGGCAAGGACTTGTGCCTGTGGAGGCAGCAGCAGAACTGTCCCCAGCCATACTGGGGAAGCAGTGAGACCATCTGGTGCCCGCGTTCGTGGAAAGTCATCCGAGGGTTGTGTCCGACGGGCAAGCCTGCTTGTGCTGGTAGCACGTTCATGGAGAAAGTGTCTGGCTGTTTAGAAGACAAAGCTCAGTTTTATTTCTTGGTAACCTCTGCTTGGGGGAGAGATGGGGTTAGCGTGACTTATTCGGTGAAATCCACCATGCCCAGACCGAATGCAGCAGCTGGCAGCGCTGGGAGCCGAGGAAGCCCCCTTGTTCCTGCCCACAGGCTGCAGAGATCAGAAGCTGGAAATGTGCTGGGTGGTTCGTCAGCGTTTAGAGCAGGACAGAGCAGCCTTCTCTTGCGGGTGCAAGTAGCCCCTCAGCGTTGCACAGCGAGGGTGTGAGGATGGAGCAGGAGCAGGCCTCCTGTGGGGGAAAGACGAGACACGGTGGGAGGACGTGGACTCGCTCCCGTGGAGGGACTGCAGCCCATGTGCAGAGCCCCAGTGCTTTGCAGGACTGAGAAGCTTTTTGGCGATGCCCTGTGTGATCGTTCTCTAAGTGGTGGGACTCCAGTCCTCGTTCCCACATCTGCAGAAGCAGCTCTTGGTGGGACAAGCTCATTTTGTCATGAACCGCTCTTTCTGAACAAGCCGAGCGGGTGCCAGGCTTGCTGCTGAGCCGCCAGAGCTGCTGTTCCTGCAGGGGTACCTCCCGGCAGTCATTTTTCACTCTCTGGTTCCAGCGCTCTTCTGAGTCGGGTCCAGCCTCTAGCACCAGTTACAGGGTGCAAACCAGGACCTGCCAATGGTAGGTAGGGACTGAGTGTCTGCACCGGTCCCTGGAACTCCTGCGCACCCCTTGCAGCTCCCTCGGTGCCCTGGTGCAGACTGGTGCTTGCCGGGTGCCCACTGGCTCCTCCGCGCTCTCGGCTTCCCTCTGCGCGGGCTGGCTCCAGCCCTGCCTGGCCTCCCCGCAGTGCAGGTGGGCTGCTGCCTTTGCGGCACTGCCGCCTCTCATTATTTTGCTACTCCAGCATCAGCTTTTCTGAGTCTCTTTCTCTCTCTCTTTATTTTCTTCCAATGTCAAAAAGGTGAGGAGGTCAAACGCTAATGCAGTATTTCTTTCCTTTCGTAAAATGTACCTAGCAGATGAGGAGTGTCAACACCAATTTGTTTTTCAAGTGTTTCTGCAGGATTATTTTCTTGTTAAAAGTGACAAGGAGGTGCAGAACTGTCGGCCTTTAGCCAGAGATGTCATCTCATCTTTGAGTAGGTGAATGGGCACGAGATGACAGAGCACTTTTTTGTGGGAAAGATGAAATAAGTTGATCCCAATTTAATAATTTCCTTAAAAACCAAAAGGAGAACATGCTCCTCATCTTCTTCTGGCCCTCAGTAATGAGAGGCTGGAGAGAGGAATAGCCTGTTAGTCCATAGTTAGGGCAGGGTGGTTCCCTAATGTGTATTTTTGCTGAGATGCTTTCAGTACCGAAGTGGATGGCTCGAGCATCATCATTCACCTGTGGCCTTTCCAAGTTTCGCTGCATCTTTTGACAGTGAAATCTGATGATGGTTTCAGCAAAGGCAGGGCGCTTCTCCATCGTAGTTGGCAGTATGGACCACGTGGGGAACCATTCTGGGTTTCATTTGTGCTCTCAGGACTTGCCCAGGAGGATGCCCTGTGCCCGGGAGCCTGCGGCCGGCTGCGGTGCTGCCGGCTGGCCGGGCTGCTCCACCTGAGCCATCCCCGTGCAGCTCCACGGAGGTGCTGTCTTCTGCTCCTCATTGCAAGTGCTCGGCAGATGCTCAGCCCAGCACGCGGCTTTCTGCCAGCCCAAGCCGTAGCCCCCGGCCTGTGCTGGGGCTGAGGAGCAGGGAGGGGACGGGGTGGGCTGGGCGTGCAATGCAGCTGCCCTTGGGCATGCTGTGCGTGTCCTGACACTGGAGAGATGAGGAGATGCTAAACGCTGCACTCCAGTGTCTCAGAGCTGATGTTTTCTGGCGGTTAAGGAGACTAATAAATGACTCGCCGCTTGACGTAATCATTAAGGGGTCTGCTATGCTGTTAAAACCCTCTCCCCTCCCGCCTCTGCGCAGCCTCCAGTGACCCTCCAGGAAAGGGAGCGCTGTTGATTAACGATGTCGGGTGCAGGATGGAGCCAAGGAAGCCAGACTCGTGTGGACGGCATTGTCTCCGGCACATGGAGCTGAGCTCAGAGTGTGGCACTCTGTGGGACCAGCCCTGGGGCTGGTGGTGGGGTTGGGATTTATTGTCTGGGTCAGCAGAGGGGCGGATCAGAGAACCCGGGAGGGCTGGAGATGCGCTTGGGTGCGGGAGGACTCATACCCTTGGGACTGGGCTGGTCCACGTCTCCTTCACTGGATTCGTACTGGCTCATACTGGCCACCCTTCTGAGATGAAGCATCTCCAGCAACTTGAGGCATGGTCTGCTCCTGCTCTCCGTGGTGATTGCGCCTGAGCCTGGAGACCTACGGGGAGAAGCCGGGTGGTTCCTGCTGCCGTTCGGGTGGAAGCTGCTTTGGTGCAGTTTTTGGTGCGGTTTTCTGGCTGCAGCGTGGGCAGGTCATGGTCAGCCTGGCTCTGCCAGCCGCGGCTCTGCCTCCGAGCTTCCCTTTGCCCCGTGGAGTTTCCAAGTGTTTTCTGTAACTGTCAGGTGTGGCGATTTAAAACTAGACACCGAATGCACGGAGACTGGAGCTGTGCCATCGGGACAGGTGAACTGTGAACTTGGGTGACATCACTGAAAGTGCTTTTCTCAACAAATTCTCCTTTTCAGATGGTCTGGCAGGTCAGGTTTGCATCAAATTGGTCAAAGTAAGGAAAAGAAACACACAGTTTTAAGCAGATCTCCACAGTGATACTTCTGAACACAGCCTGCATTTTTTCCTTTAGCAAAGCAACGCCAGGGACTAGCAATCACATCTTATTTTTTTTAGTAGGATGATGAAAATAACCCCATGTGGCAGAGCCGAATGCTCCCAGACCTGGCAGCTTTGTGCAGATTCCGGAGCGCCAGGGTAAGAGGTGCTTAGTGAAAACTTTCTCTTTTCTAATTTCTCTTTCCTCTTCAGAACTCGAGTTCTGTAGCGCTGCGGCAGAGACGCCGCTGATACGAGCGGAGCGGCTCTTCTGAAGCCCAATTTCGTCGTGCTTTTGTACCGAATTTGAAAACCGTGACCCGTTGGACTGAAAGTTTCCCTGCTTTTTCTCAGCCCCTGTGTGATGTGTGTGTGCAGACAGGTTGTTAAAATGGATTTTTTTTTTTATTTTTTTTTTTTCCCCATCAGTTGTTAATACCTCATCACGAAGCCTGCCCGGTTTTAGGACAGCCTTGCTGAAGCGTTTTAGCAGCGCGCCTGTTTGTTCAAGCTGGTAATAAACAATTTCCTTACATGTAAAAGATGAAGCAAAGGTAGCTTCTGGAAGAGAGCCAGTTTGCAGCTAAAGCGGAGTGCTTCTCCCTGAGCCTTTTAGATAAAAATGTGCTCGTAATCAAACAATTTAGCTTTTCGTAGGGAAAAAAACCCAACACTGGAAAAACAGGCAAACTGGAGACAACATATGAAATGATCCCTGCAGGGAGATGTCAGACAGCAAGAGCAGACAGAGCAGTGTGAAAGTGGGTGAATCAGTGGATTCTTTTGTCACCGCTCCAAGTCCAGAAATTCAACAACTTTCTCCAAAGTTGCAGTTCGAGGAGTAATAAAAAGGCAACTGACTCACATGGAAACAACATCAGGGAAATAAATCCACGCAAAAACAAAGAGGGTGAGGCTCAGGCTGCTGCAAGAGAGACTCTTCGGTGAGGGAGTTCAGTGTGCTGATATCTGTGGTGGTGGAAATGTGTGTATTAAAGCACCTGAGATGAGTCTAGCCTTGTCCAGAAATAAATTAGCAGAAGTAAATAACATATATCCACCTTCCCATGCGTTCTGGCTTCATTAACAGCGATATCATGCCTTGCTTTTAACAGCTTTTGTGATCTCAGGGCAAAGTATTTTGAAAAAATCAAGATAATTCTTTTGTTTGGGGAAAAAAACCCCAAAAAACAACAAACCAAACTGAAAACCCTAAAAGCCCTGAAGTGACCTTTTATTCTAAGTGAAGGAACAGGCAGGCTGATGGCTTTTTCAGATACCAAGAGTCCCAGCAAAGCAGCCCAAACGCTGGCCAGCCCTCCTATATGGGAGCGCTGCCGGCAGCCTACACTTGGCCCTATTGTCTCGGAGCTTGTATGGACTAGTCAGTGGGAAATGAGGTATTTCCTTTTTGCAGCTTGCTTGTATTAGAGTGCTGGAGGTCGGATCCTGCCCCGGCTTACGCCACGGGAAAGCCCGCGTAACGCTGGGGATTTGTGAGGTTTACACTGGTGTGAGCAGAATCAGATTCCGCGCCAGGTGTCTGGGAGAGTCTGACCTTCTGGGTCTGCTGGGGCATCGTAAGTTAAACATGTTCTGATTAGCCTGCACTGTAAATCCAGCATTTTAATTCTTTCCATATGTAAGATCCAGTCTAATAAGCCAAAGTTTAAGACCATGCAATCTATTTGGAATAACCATATGGATTAGGAGTCAGACTGTGCTTTTCTGCTTCTTGTATTTATACTAATATAGAGACATTTGCTAATGCGCATGTAGCTCACGCTGGTATCCATTTTTAAAAAATCTGACACCAAATGGCTTGCATTAAAATATTTGAAAAGCAGTAAAACTGTGAAAGTTTCTCTCGCGCGCACAGACAGGCACATCTGTGAAACGAAGCGTCTCCAGGCAGCACCGTTCCTGTCCCTCCCCATATCAGTGGGCCTGAAGACCCCTGTGAGGGTGCTGAGCCCCCCGGCTTGCCGCAGTTCTCCATGGCCACTGGGACAGCCCGATGCCTCCTGGGCACAAGGGGGGAGTAGCCTTCAGGGCAAGGAGGACCTGTCTGGATCCAGACCCCTCTTGCAACAACTGGGGCTAAACCAGAGGAGCTTCTGGCTGTGAAGAGCCCAGGGACCACCTGCAGTTGGCTGGGCATGTGGTCTTGTCACCCCCCCCGCTGTCGGGGGTTATTCCAGCCAGGGGCTTATCCTGCTGATATCCTCCCATGTGCTGGAGAGAGGTCTGGAGAGACGAGCGGCAGAGCTGGGGGCCGGGCGCTGGCTGAGATGCTGGGGCTTTTGCATTCATCAAAGTCATTAAGGTTTGCTGCTCTCCTTCTGCAGTTCCTAGGTTCTCTTGGGAAGGTCCACTTCCTCCTGTCTTTCCCTTGTCCCACCAGTTTGACTCTTTCTCCGTCTTTCTGTTTTCCTGTCTTTCTCTTTGTTTAACACTAGGTTATGATTTGAATTATTATTTTAAAAGAAAAATAGCGGAGGTCCGTTTTTGAAGCTTTGCTCTTGTGCTCTGCAGTGAACGTCCCTCAGGAGAAAGTTAAACGAGCCTACTTACGATCCCCTCTTCTGCAAGTACCCCCAGCACTGGGGTTGGTGGTGGGGTTTGAGCAGGTGCAGGGCTCCCAGCTCCTGGTGGGCTTGGCAGGCTCCAGAGTTCCCTTTGCTGCTGGCTCCTGCTTCGCCACCTCCATTCCCACGCCACCTCCTGAAGGTGGCACACCTGGCAGCCGGTGTAACTTCTGTGTCCGTACTTCATCAGTTGGTTGTTTCTTGTTAATGAAGGGGTTGCTTCGTTGTGTGCCTGCAGCTGATGGTATGAAGGCACTGTGATCGGGACTGTGTGGAGGAGAGTCTGATGCGTGTCCCCAAAGTGAGGACAGTCACTTCGCTCACTGATCAGCTCTGGCTCTGTCCAGAAGAGGGGTGGGCTTGGCTCTCCCTGCCGTAGGGAACAGCTGTGTGGATGGGTGCTGCCTTCCCCTGGGGGCTCCGGGTCCCTCTGAAGGTCTTGTCAAGTTCGGGATGAGCAGCACCAGTCCCTGCCACACTGGGGAAGTGCTGGGGCAAGGAGCAGTGTCCTCTGTCCTCATCTCGCAGGCCTGGTGACCAGACGTGGCCAGAAACACCAAGTATTTCCCCTCTCCTCATGGTGTTTCTTGTGGGATGCATTTTGACTGAGGGTGGGAGCCTGTGCCTCTGGCTATTCCCGGGGTACCCAAAGCATCTGGGCCAGGATTATAAAGCAGTCGGCTTGTCATGGGAGCCAGAGTCGGACCTGGGTCTGTGCGAGCGCTGGAAAGCATTTCCGAGTGGGAGTTGCACTCTGCCATCCGTCATTTGCTCAGACGGAGAGGAGGGAGTCAGCGTGAGACATGGCAACTTCTTCCTCCCTGTCTCCAGCATTAATCTAAATGCCAAAACGCAGACCTTGTGGAATGCACCGGCGCTGCGGAGAGCACCAGCCTCTAATTCCATATGGCACGGAAATATCCCCCAGGTAGCGCTTCCCAGACACCCAGTGCTGTCTCGCAGCTTGTAGGTTAATGCCGCCAGCTTGGCTGCTTATCCGTGCCGGTGTCAGGCCATATTGAGGAGCTGCTGGGTTGGGCTGCCCGAGGTGAGGAGAGAGCCCGGGGAGAGAGGGGAGCACGGAGACGCTCCCAACGCCAGGCTGGAAATTGTTTATTGAAAGGGAAGGATCATATTACACTCAATTTTTGCTGAGTTTATCTTGGTTTTTATCAGATTACACACGGGATAACTCATCAATATTGTGATCCTGCTGACATGTAAGTGAGCCGCTGCATAATTCATGGCTGCTGCAGGGCTCCGGCAATGGGAGGCACATATTTAATTAGACACTTCACCGTTTTGCTCTTCTGGAGCAGCCCGGGGACTGTGCCCACGGAGGTGGATGCTGTGGTGGCCCTGCCTGCCACAGCCCCAGGCCGCCTCGCAGAAGCCGTGCTGGTGGTGTCCCTGACGTCCCAGCTCGGTGGCAGAGGTGCTATGTCATGGCTTCACTTTCCGGGGACATCCGACAGCGTAGCCCTCTGGGTGGCACGGTCCGTGTCAGGGTGCACAATGACAGTCGTTCAGTCTGTGCTGTCCTCAGAGGACCGCCGGCATCAGGCGATGGTCTGCGGAGGCTACCATGGAGGAGCAAGTCTCCCAAGCCATGAGGTGACCCTGTGGGGGCAGGTTGCCCCTCTGTGCTCCGCTGCCCTCCCCACACATTGCACCAGGAGTTGATGCCTGGCCCCATTGCATGGCTTACCGCGCCAGCGCTCCGGGCAGGAGAAAACTCGACGTGCCCATCAGCTGAAGCAAAATGTGCTGCCATGGTGGTCGGTCTGCTGCCGTCCCTCTGCCGGGATGCAGGGTGGCACGTCCCGGAGTGCCTGCGCTGGGTTGTCCCATCCACGGTACGCTGGGGACGGAGCCTGGAGTGGTGTGTGCTGCACCGGGCTCTCAAGCGCGGGCAGTTTCAGAGCAAAAGGGTCTGCAGCAGATGGGGGGTTCCCTGGGGCTGCCTGCTCCCTGCCAGGGCTGGTCGGCAGCAGGGTCCTTGCACCAACAGTGCTGAGCTCCGAGCAGAGCCCCGAGTCATTAAATAACACTGTAATAGGCAGAAAATGCAAAGAAAACTTAGTAATGACCTGTTAATTTTTTAATGCCTGTAGTGAGTAAGAGACAAAGTAACTCATTCCCTTTCCTGGGCTGAACAGTTCAACAAATTAGCTGTACAAAGTTCAGAGCTGATCAGGGTACTAGCGCTTTGATTCTGGTGCTTCGCATTAGGGTACAAACAACTTCTGCAGCGTTTCCCTCTCGACAGCAATATTTCTAGCGATGGGCTTAAAGGAATGTTATTGCCCGTTTCCTCTTCAGTGCTGATTGTCATCTGCTCTCCTGAGGCTGCATCCCAGCCCAGCTGGAGGCTGCTGCTCAGAAAGCAGGCTCTTGGTTTGACTTATAGAGTGGGCTTCCTGCTTGTGGGTCGGTCTGTCCGTCTGGTGGCTCTCTGTCTGTCCTGGCAGTGTCCGGCGCTGCCAGCGGTATTGCCAAGAGTGTGATTTAGAACACTCGGTTCTGCTTCCACGGACCCGAGATGCTCCAGTGAATGGAGATTGTGCTGGTGGTGGGACAGGAATAGGTGTGTTGTCTCCTGCACGGCACGCAGCTGATGCGACAGCCGTGTTTTGACCTATGGAGACAAAGACACTCCAAGCAGGTCTTGGATTGGGGATATATACGGTCTGTGCCGTATGCGTAAGTCAGTGGCGACACCTCACAGGCTCAGTTTCCAAATGTGGTGAGTTGACAGGAGGCTGATAGCAGCCAGGCACCCAGGCTGGAATTTAGGTGGGTGAGCGCTGAGCTGCGTCACCAGGTCAAAACAGGCCTATCCAGTCCATGGGCCTGTGTCTGTGGGATGCGAACCCCCACAAAACCTGGGAACCGATGAGTGCCGTGGGTCTGTCCTGCCCCCCACGGAGCTCGGGGTCTGAGCTGGGCCCTTGGCCCTGAGGAGAGGAAGACGTCCCCGTGGAGATGAGGAGTCCTCCCTCTTGGGTGTGCTTTGGGAGAGCACGTTGAACCGTGGTGATGAGATGAGGGATGTAGCGTCTCCTCCCACACTTGTCAGCTGTAATGTTTAATTCTAAGAATCCCCATTACCCATAAAATCACCCAGTCCTTTGTCAGTCTTTTCATGTTCAGATCTCAACACCTTCCTGCAGCAGTGAAGTCCAGAGCTGAATTATGTGTTTATGGAAAAACCTTCCTTAACGGTCTTGAATTTCTCACTTTGGTCTCAGTCATCATCTCTTCCATCCGGGGCTTCAGGACAGAGGCAGCAGCTCTCCTTCCGCCCCCTCTCTAGGCCACCCCCGGATTTATACAATCGTTATCATACCCCTGCTCATAATCTCCTACCCATGATGAGCCATGTCCAGAGAGGTGAGGAATTGCGATCACAGGGGTTCAGCGATGGACCCCTTCCCAGCGCTGGTCTTTTGTCTGGCTGTGTTCAAGGCCGCGTGTGTGTCTCCCTTCCTCTCACAAGCTGTTTGACAATGTATCGGGGATAGTGAGAATTTTTTTTCCATTTTTGTGGTGCTTCCCTCCATTAATTTTCTGGTTGTAGTACATTACTCATGGATAATTAAGAGTGAGCTATTAATACAACATTTAATATTCAAGTGCAGTGAAGAGGAGAGAACAATAAGTCAAGGAATCATATACTACAAGACGTTTTGGTTTAGTGATGATATTTTTTTTTTTTGCTGGCTTTGGCTATCAGAGCATAGTGCTGCTTCCATTTAAGTATGGTCCTGAGAACTTCATTTATTGATAGAATACAAATAGGACATTAAATCAGGGGAAGTGAATTTGAATTGCTGGCCATATATACAATTATGAATGGGATTGGCTACTTCTATCTAGTGTTTCTTAAGTTAGGAGAATTATGTTAGAGACCGCTAAAGAGAGCTTAGAGTGTCTTAAAATTAATGAGATTGAAGTCTGTCTAGGAAAAAAAAATTAATGCTAAAATGCAGCGCTCGCATCAGGGATGAAAAAATTGCTTTAGAGAAGTGGGCATGCTTTGTCCAGCTGGAGAAACGCGGGGCGGGCGGGCTGTGTACCAGCATCAAATAAACATGTCTCAGCCTTAAGTGCTCCTCCTTGCCCCGCCGTCCTCACGTACGGGGGATGAATTAATTGCCAGCAGCAGAGAGGAGAAGGGAGGCTTTCACCCGTGCCTGGCTGGGAGGGGTGGCCATGATACAGCCCATCGCCAGGTTTTCCAGCCTTCTCCCTTCCCAGCTCCTGCTGGCTGCTCCCAGCGCTGCGCAGCCCCTCTGTGTGACCGACCCACGCGTCTGCAGAGCTCTCCCCAGTTATGGTATTTTGGAGGGTCACTGGGGAGCATTCTTCTGTCCCCCACAGGCTGTAGATGTGTGTCCTGCGTCTGCAGCGCGGTGCTTGCTGGGGCGGGTTTGCAGATGGCCACTTCTTTGTAAGGATGCGCTGAGGCATTTCAGACAGGGAATACGTTGCTTTCTCCTTGTGCCACAGGTCTGCCTGTGCTTTGGAGTTGAGGAGGGAGGTTTATGTCCGTGAGTACACCCACCCACCTCAAACACGCGGTGGATGGTGGCAGTGGGCAGCACGCATCTGGCCAGAGATCACCGCTCCCGGGGCCAGCCTGGGCTTCTGGCTGGAGAAGGGGGACGAGGGGTGGGCGCCGAGCCATGGCCCCACTGCAGAGCAGGGAGGTGGGACCCCCCAAGTGCTGCGCGCCCTGGCCGGGGTGGCTGTGGTAGGGCAGCAGGAGCAGCGGCACTGTGGTGGGAGGCAGCTCCGCCGAGCCGCACCGGGAGCTCTCCGGAGATGGAGCACGTAAAGATGTCACAAGTCAAGCACATGTAAAGGTTGCCATTTACAAGCAAGTAATTGCAAGAGTTACCACACAGCTGTCTCTGAGACAGCGCAGGATATTGTTATTTATATCCCTGCCATCCGCATGCTGCTCCAACGCGCGTCCATGCCCCAGCAGAGCGGCGGTGCTGCTGCCTGCCAGCGAGCACCACCCCGGCACGGTGCCTGGCCCAGCCGCCCCACGGGGCGCACGCCGTCTCCCCTGGGTGACAGGGGCTCTGCCACCGAGGAGGGGGCTCGCCTGCCACTCCCGCGCTGGGTTACGCTGCCCAGATCATATCCCAACACGGGGCTTCCTCGGGCGACGCCAGATGCACCTGATCACACACACGTGCGTGCACAAACACCACGCGTATGTAAATACTTGTGCATTATTTTGTTTGATGAGCTGAATAATTGGTTGTTTACAGATAGGAAAGAGTAAGTGTGCCTCTGACCTTTCTTCATGTGGGTTGTTTATAGTTAATAATGATCCTGCTAACGACGTCCGTTTCGTTAAGGCGGCTGTTCTCTCCTATAGGCAGTCTCTGTGCTCTCTGAATCTGAAATACGAAGTCCCTAATCTCTGTAGGGAGAGAAAAAAAAGGCTGACTGATCCCAACCATTCTGAAATAAGGAATGTAATTAAACATAGGCACTGTATCGATTCCCAATTAAGCAGCAACAAAACAAATTATTTGCTAGTGTAATAAAAATGTTGTCAGAGTGTTGACAATATTCGGGCACAAAGCTTTCCTGAGTCCATTGTGTGCACACATTTATAAGTGTCATATAAATAGCTGCATTTTTCAGTGAGGAACCTTCAGTAAGAGCTGTTGTAAAACCATGTCTGTGTCTTTGGCCATCAGAGACTGCTCTGCAATTAGGAAGCAGCCGCTTCCCGCAGTGACTGCTCATGGTGTCCCCCATCCAGAGGAGCGGGTCCAGCACAGGAGCTGTGGCTGAGGGTCAGCTCGGAACAGGAGTTTGTCGTTCACCACTGGTTTTGCGCTGGGCTTGCTTGGCTGCTCACTGGGAGAGGGACAACTTGCCCTCTTTGGTGTGAGAGAGACTGAAAAAATACTGCGAACCCTAATGTCACGATCCGCTCTGTGCACCGTGCCTTGGGAGTGCTGCGCTGCTGCTGCGGCATTGTTGACTTTGGGACACGCGGGTGTTCCTGCGAAGGGCAACGTCCCGCTGTAGGTTCTCCATTGCTGTGGGCCTGGAGCAGAGCCTGGGTGTGAAGGCGGGAGCAGGGATCTGGGGGAGGGGGAGGTCTCGGCAAACATTTCCTTACCAAAACAGCCCTGACCTTTGCAGGGCTGAGCTGTCTGATGCAACAGGCTGAACCTTTCCAGACTCCAGCTCCAACCTGAAATGCTTCAGAGCAAAATTGATGGCCGCTGCATTGGCCCCACTGTTTACATCCAGTGCCTGCCCGCCCGCTGCCGGAGGATGGGGAGAGGGGTCTAAAAGCCTGAAGTGGGAGCAGCGGTCTGTTTTTCTCACACGTAGCCCAGATCGGTGTGGACTGATGCTGGTGGGCAGTGACGAGGGCTGGGTGCTGCGCTGTGGGCAGTTGTGCTCCCTTGCACCCTTCGTTTGGGGAGCAGCGGGTGCCGTCATGGAGCAAGGACTGTGCGGAGCCCAGTTGTGTGCTCTGGAGCAGGCCGTGTTGGTTTGGAGGGATGGGCGGAGGTATTAATTTTGACCGTAGGCGAGAGAATCTGCTTTTCCATGCCGGGGACTCAAACATAGTTCATTGAAACCACGCAGGGGTTTATTTGTCGGCACCTCCGGTGCGCGGGCGGGAGCTGCCGTGCTCCGGGGATCGGTGCCGAGAGGGGTCGTCGCTGCCTGGCTCTCCGGCAAACCAGCTGTTAGTTACAGAGATGCTGTTGTTTCTGTGTCCTGCGGTGAATAAAATTAAACAACTCTTTATTTCTGAATGACAGCCCAGGGACTGTACTTCTGCTCTGGCTCGGTGTGAAGTGGCTTCATCCCCGCGCGGGTCCTCTGGGGCCTGAAGCCCTCGATTCATTAGTTGTCAGGCTTGTAGGTGGATTCTGCATTAGGCCTTTAATTTAGTGTATTGCCATGGGCTACTGACCACATGACACTGCTCAAATGTGAGCAAATCTAACGAGGATCCGGGACTGCTCTTTAATTTGGTGAGAATAACAGAGTGAGCAGGGGCCCACAGAGTGTTAATCATGAAGGCAAACTCGCTGAAACCAGGTCAGTGGTGCCGGTTCTCAGTGCGGCGTAATGGAGAAGGGCTGAGGAGGGAGCGTGGCGAGCCCCGGCACCGCGTGGTACCGGCAATCCTGCTCCGCCTCCGGTGGGAAGCACCGTGGCCCCAGACGGCCAACAGCAGCAGTGCGCCATCTCTACCATACCCTGCTGCTGCCTTTTCCTCTCCCTCCCGCTGTGCTCTGTGCCCCACAGACCCCACGGGGTGGCCGGCATCCTGGCAGGGAGCTGGCCATCCCCTCGCGTCCTCCATGCCCGTGGGAAGGGGAAGGCGACGCTCCCTGTCTATGGAAGATCTGGGAGTGCCAGGCGTCTGCTGTCCCGGTGGGGGGACACTGGCAAAGGCCAGTCCCAGCTGCCACCCACCCGCACCTCGGTCCTGCATCAAGTCGCTCGGCACGAAGGCCCCAGAGCCCCTCACTGCTGGCGTTGAGCGGCATCCAGTCCCCATGGCTAGATGTGTCTCATACAGTAAACAAATTCACACTGCTCTCCCGCTGGCTCTTCCTGGGTGGGGCCTGCTCCCCTCGGCATGCATCGCACCGATTTATTGCGTTATATTGGAGCGGTGCCTGAGCTTGGCTGGTTTCTTTAAATCTTTTTTGGAGAGGGGTGGGCTTCGGGAGAGGGGGGGGCTTTGGGAGAGGGGGCACAGAAATCCTCTGTAGTAATTCCTGTTGACTGCAGTGACCAGCGAGGCAGAACTGATCAACTGCAGGCTTCCCTGCTGCTGAACTCTGCCAACAAAGTGCTTACATCTGCTTTTACGCTAATGGGAACTTTATGGACTGGCGTATCCCCCCCAGGAGCAAATTCCGACAAGGTCAGAATCCAGAAAGTTGCCACTTGACACCGGCCGTGAAGCCCTGAGCCAGCCGGAGGAGGCCAGGTTGCACCGAGGTCCTTCTGGGGCAGGGGATCTAACGCTATCCTGTGCAACTGATAGCCCGGAGGCCTCCCAAACGCCGCTGCTGCCGCCCCGCTCCATCCCGGGGCACGCTACCGCAGGAGCCGCGCAGGTAGATGCCATGTCGAGCAAGGCACTGAGTCGTGCGGCTCAGCAAACGGAGGCGAGATGAGAGTCCAGCCTCTGGCAGCACTCCGTGCTTTGGGAGACTCTGGGCTCCATTTGTTGCCGTGGCAGAGTCCTGCCCCGGGTCCGTGCTGCAGATCGCTCGTCCTCGGGCAGAGGTTTCTGGAGCAAGCCCCGCTCTTGCTGCACGTTCATGTTGGTGGGGACTCTGCTCTGGGAGCAACTGCTCGATATGGAGCAGAGATGGGTGCCGCGCGCGCGTGCCTTGCACCACAGGGCATGCAGGGGGTTTGCCCCAAGTCAGTGGGTAGTTGGTGATATGGCAAAGCAGTGACACAGCTGTGGAGGGCGTTTGGTGGAGACTCATTGGCAACCCTGGCTTTTGGAGGTGCGGGGGCCTTACGGCACTAAAAATCATAGAATCACCCAGGTTGGAAGGGCCTTTCAGATCATCGAGTCCAAACCAACCATCAACCTAACTCTGCCAAAACCCATCACTAACCCATGTCCCTAAGCACTGTGCATACCTGTCTTTTAAATCCCTCCAGGGATGGTGCCTCAGCCACTTCCCTGGGCAGCCTGTTCCAATGCTCGATAACCCTTTCAGTGTCAAAAGTTTTCCTGATATCCAATCTAATCCTTTTCTCTTGCCTCCTTGCTGTACACCACGAGCTGTGCTGTCTGAAGGTGGGGGTGGACACTGACTTTCTAGGCCCCTCTTTGCACATGGTGTCTGGGACAAGAGGTGGCTGCAGCGGGGGCACGGCAGAGCCAGTGAGCAGCTGGCCGGTATCTCCACCGCCGCACACGGGCTGGGCTGTTACTTTTGTAGCCGTGGCTTTTTTGCTTCCTTGACCATACCGGCAGATCATATGGTGCTCTTTGCATACCTAGAAGGTTATGCCATGGCACTGACATGATGGTGGCGAAGGCAGTGCTGCTGGGTCCCTGCCCAGGCTTGGCCATGTCGCTCTTGGCACAGGGGTGTGGGGTGGGCATCGGGCACCCACCGGCTCGGGGACAAGTGTCGAGCTGTGAGTGCGCTGGGTACTGAAATTGTGAAATGATTGCTTTGAGGGCGTGTATTTTCCTGAATTTAATGAATGACCATTCCACGTTAATGTTTATTAAGGTGATTAATACTTTAATTTGGGTGGAAGAGAGTTTGCAGAAACATAACTTGCTTCTACACAAGAGTTACTGTTCATTTTTCAGGAAATATAATCAGTCCAGACAAGGCCTGCTGAATTGTGGCCTGCTTTGGCAGCCCGAGTGTGAAAGATTATGGACGGTCTCCGATTAGCTGTCTCTTTTTTAATCTAACATTACAGGGGCCTAATTGCTTTGACTTTGACTAAAGAGAAGATGGTTTCCGTAAGGGCGTCCCATGGACCTGTGCTCTGCCTGTGTGTCCGCTGGCGCCGGGCACGGCAGTCAGGGTTGGATCTCCAGCCTCCCCCGTGCCAGTGCAGCTACCCGGTGTTGCACATCCCATATTGCTCTCCAGGGACGTTGGTTGGGTTTTGTGCTACGTAGGGTGTTGGTGGCCCCAGCTTCTTGTTGCTTCTCTCCTGAACAAGGACCAGATGGTATTGAAGGGGCTTCTGCATCCTGCCCTGGGGGGCTGATGTTCACCGTGTACAATGCACCCAGTCCAAGGTGTGGAACCTGGGCCATCTTTGCTGTTGAGTGCAAGAGCATGCATGCAGTAGGGTCTCCATATCCCTCTATCTGGGCAAACGGGTAGATCTTTAGCCTTTGGTGTTGTTTTTGTAGTGCTTGGACTCCTGCTGGGTTACAGGAGGTTACAGCACGGTGTTGTGCCCAGACCAGCCCTGTGCCAGGGAGGCAGCAGAGACGGGTCCTCTCCGAAGTGGGAGGGGTTTGAAGTTTGGGAAAGGGACATCCTTGCAGAGCCTTTACCGCAGCCTTGCGCAGGCGTGCTGTCCTCTGCTGGCTCGGTGACTCTATCCTGTGCTGCTCCCGAGACCTTTGCCCCGAAGTTATGCTGGAGCACAGGGCTGTCCGGCTGCTCCGGCCGCTGCAGGGTGATGAGTGAGGCAGGAGCATCCCTCCAAAGCATGGTGCCTCTCCTCCTCCTCCTCCTTCCTTCACCTTGCTCGAAGCTCTGTCTGGTTTTAGCTCTTTGAAACAAAGCCCTCACCATCTTCCATGTCCCTTTGTGGCACAGAGATGGCCAGGATGAATGCGTCTGTGCACGATGATGGGGGAGGACAGGAGGCCGATGAACAGGAATGAGAGCCACTGTGGAAGAGGGTGGCAGCAGGAAGGTGGGATTCTGTCATGCCCAGCACCCCTGGAGTGCTCCCTGGGGAGATGGCCCAGGGCATCGCTTCTGCTCCCACCGCCCGGATGCAGAACGCAGACACTCTGGACCCCTGGCTGCAGAAGGAGATCGGTGTCTCTCTGCTCCTTGTTGCTGGAGACGTGACCGCTGTGTCGCAGCCGGCGGGAAGGGGCTGCGGTCTCTGCCCGGTGCCGGGGGAGCCGGGTGCTTTCAGTGGCAATGACCCGGAGAGGCCAAACACTGGCTGTGCCAGCCTGGCTCCCCATCCCCTCCCCGCCGCGGTCTGCTGCGACCGCTGCCTCTGAACAAACGGAAAGGCCATTTCAGAGCAGGCAGCAGTGAATCAATTCTGTTTTTCTCAAGCATTTAGTGTTGCTTTCAGTTTGCTTTGATGATGTCTTCTCACAACTAGTGTAAACAGACTGCGCAACGGGGAGCACTCACATGTGTACAAGAAGCTGCACATGAAAGACAGAGGCATCTTGAAAGCCATAATAACGCTCTGAGTGCCAGTTAAAGGATTTGTCACTAAGAGCACTTTACAGATAGAAAGAACTTATTAACTAGTGTGACTAACAGCTTGCAAGGTTTAATTGATGTGTGTTTGTTGTCCTTTTATATCTCTCCTCCTCGTCTTCCTCTTGGCACCGATTCCAGCAGTTGCTGGTGCAAGAGCAGCAGCCTCTACGCTGCCTGAATAGGTACCAGGATTAAAAGCAAAGCCAAGCCCTGCCCCGAGTGCCCCCGATCCTGGGCTGCCGTCAGGGCCGCAGCGGCCCCAGGAGCTCGTCCCTGCCGTCCTGTTACCCCCCTTAGGAAGCTGGGGCTGGGCTTATTTTCTTGCTCCGGGTTCTGTTATTCCTCCCTAAGTGATGCTGAGTTTTTGAAGATAAAGCTTTTCAATGCGTGAATAGTATGGATAATTAATGTTTCTGCCAGACAGACTACTCATTGCAAGATTGATTGACTATTAAGGTCATAACGCAGAAGCCACCCACACGAAACAAACAGGCTAATGTTAGACTTCAGCTTAAGCCGAGGGTTGGTCAGCTGTCCACGGTCACAGTGGGGGCTTCCAGTCATCTGTCAACAAGTGATTGATTGATGTGGACACCTTCCAATCTTATTCTGATTATTCTCAGCAGCTTGCCTGGTGGCCATTTTTCAGGAGTTGGCAGCACTCAGACCTCCAAGACTCAATGCGATGACTGCATGGGGGTTAACCCTTTCCTTTGATCCGAAACGTCTTTGTTATGGGCAACAACTGCCGTGCACGAGGGAAGGGTTGTGTTTGCGCGCCCTGATTACAGAATACGCTGGGAAACTTCCAGAGATCACATGCGGGAACGATGCTTTGACTTTCAGACGTTTCTAATTGACTTGGCCTGAGTAAAGCTGCGAGCGGGGATCTGCAGAGAATCCATCTGGAGCAGAGCAGATACAGCTTTGTAACCTGGCTTCTTTGTCACGCTGTCTTTTGTGGGCAGGTTCATGTGCCACAGAGTAAACCGTGTGCATCAAGGCCCCAGCAGCAGAAAGGCAAATGCTAATAACTCGGGTAGGAGAGAGTTTGGTATTCAGAGGGAAAAAAAAAATAAGGATTTGGATGTACTTGTCCTCGTGTGAGCGACAATGAGTTAAAGAGGGCTCTGCTGTTTTTAAGGATAGCTCCTGGTTCAGCGCTTTGAATTCACTGGGAGAAATTTGTTGCCTGGATGGTTTCTGTATGTGCACATGAAGATGACTTAAATATATCTCTCTGTAGCATTTTATGTACATGTTATACTTGGTGTGTGCCCACACACGTGTCAGTGGGAAAGTGAAATTATAATTATGTATGCTATATAGTGTACATTTACAGTATATAAACATGTTTGAGAGTTCTTTTTGTTGCACGTGTGTACTGCAGATTTCCATTTCCCTGTCGGTTTCCCAGCAGTTCTGGTTTCACTGTTCTGGGGGGCCCCGACGCCTGGCTTGTTCGCCTTCCCGTGCACTTTCCATCCATGGTTTTAGCATTCGTAATGTACCCTGAAAAGCCTGCCATGGGGAAACGTCAAGAGCCCTTTCTCTTCCAAGAGTTAGATCTTTATGTAACTCAAGTGTATCGTTGCATTTTTATGGTGCAATCCAAGTGCTGTAGCGTAGCAGAGCTGGCACAGAGCTGTTGTGCACAAGACTGCGACAGGAGAGCTGTACTACACTGCTGTGGGCGCTGGTGCGTTGGCACGCACACCTTGGGATCCCAGCACGGGCCCCTGGCAATGGCGGCAGTCTGATATTTTTCCCACAGAAGATGCTACAGCTGGCCCCCATCCAGGACCATGTAACGTCGACCTTTCCTGACCAAGCAGGGACGGGGTCTGAAGCCAGATGGAGCTGCTGGGAGCTGGGCTTCTCTAACCATGGCCGAGTTTTGCTAATCCCGTCTGCTCTCCATCCCTTGCAGGTGGTGATTCGTCCCTGAGCCACACGGATGCCCGCTCGGACAGTGCCTCCATGCAGCACCATGCCGGCCTTGTTACCGACTGTCTCCTGGACTCCAAGGACCACCTTCCACTGCATGGCTGGGCATCTTCCCACTCGGAGCTGCTGCACTGGGCGGGCTCCCTGGCAGCGGCGCTGACCTGCACCTAAGTGAGCACCGTGCCCCATGCCCGGTAGATGTGGTAGGCTCCCAGCGGGAGGCAGGACAGACACGAGTTTCAAACAGCCTTTGCCCGCAGGCAGGTGCACCATGGTGATGCTGGTGGAGAGAGCGAGGTGGGGTGTATATAGGTTTGTGGGAGTATGCTGGGGTTGGTACCACTTTGGGAGGGCATTTAGCTTGAGCGCCACCAGCCAGCTGGTTTCACAGACTACCTCCCAAAGGTGTTTTCTGGAGTGAGGGTGCGAAGCGTAGGACTCTGCTCCGTCTGGAGATGCTCACCAGTCCTTCCTGCAGGAAGGACCCTCTCCTCAGCCACAGAGGGGGTGCAGCTGGGACAGCAGCAGCAAAGGTTTCCCTGGGCTCCATCCCCCTCCTGCTCAGCTTCCAGGGTAGTAGTGGGCTGGGGTCTGAGAGACAGATACCTGCTTGGGCAAGGTCCAGCAGGAAGGTGCTGCAAATCCATCCCTGTGCAACTCCCCGAGAAGGGCCAGGCAGAGGCTTCTCCCCAGCCCTGCATCAACCCCTTCGCCAGAGCGAGCGGGGCTGTGCTGGGGAGGGAACAGAGTGACCTGTGCTTGTGTAAACTGAAACAGGGGACTGAAATGCCACGTGCCCTCTGCGGAGTTTTTCCAGGGCACAGCAGAGCCATGTGCAGGGTTCAGCCCTCTCGGCCAGGGCTCCGAGGGCTGTTGATCTGAGTGGATGAAAGAGGAAGAATTTGTCTCCAGGGGCTTTCGCACCAGCACCGTGGCCTTCCCCTCTTCTCCTCAGGCATCCCATGTTCATGTGTTTAGTTCCTGCTTGGCTAGGCAGAGGGACCCTTGTGAACCAGAGGAAGGCCTCTTATAGCAAGAAAATGAGTCCACAAAAAGCAAGTGCGTTAGTTTTGTCCACGGAGTTGTATCGTGAATTGCTTATCTTCCCTCAGGAGTCCTTCCCTCCTGGGCCTTGGCCAAGGGGCACCACCACTTGATGCAGCACAAGGTCTCGGGCATTTTCAGTAAAAGCTCTCTGCCACCTTAAACATCTATGGGATGCAAAGTGTTCTGGGATTGCCACAAAGTGCAGTGGAGGTGCAGGAGTTAATGAATCAGTTCCCATGGGAGATTGTAGAGCTGCTCTTTTAACTTTTGTTGAGCAGAAAGTGGCATGTTTGGGCACAGTCATGCCGTGGAGCAGTGGAGAACCCAGCCTAGATCCTCCATCCCTAGCAGCCTGTGTCCTCTGGACGTTGAGCATCAGCCAAGGAGGGAAGCTGCTGAGTGCTTTTCTGTTGACTGAAGGTGGTGAAGAGTTGAAAGGCACCAGCGCTGCTTGCTGACAGCTCCAGCTCAACAGGGTGTGTGGGATTTCCCTGGAGCCGCCCCAAATGATGGACCCAGAGCAGTGCTGCTGGTGGTGCTAGCCCTGGGACACATGGAAGTAAACCTTCACCATGCCCTGGGGAGAGTGTACCAGCATGTCTCCTGCAACTTGTTGTGTAGAAGGGTGAGATACTGTATAGTTATTTCTCCCTCTCTGATCTCTAACATGCCACTGCAGTACATAAGACGGTTTTGTGTATTAGAGAGTCATTCTGATAGGGGTCCACTCAAGACTTGAGCCTCTAGGCTTCCCGTTTGGTCACATAAATCTAACAAAGAGTTTCAATGACTGTGGGAAACAAAGCGGTCACCTGCCGTAACAGAAACCCTGTGACTGGGCTGGTTTCCTTCTTGCCACAGCCGTCCCGTTGTCCCTCTGCTGTGCCCAGCTCATCCCCAGCTCCAGGGTGCTGTCTTGATCCCAGTCCTCTGCTAGCCAGGTCCTGGCAGTGCACACCTCCGAGGCCCTTGGCCGAGCTGACAGAGTTGGTCAGTGTGGGTCCAGCGGCAGCAGGGTGGCTTTGGTGCCCCTCTTGTGATACTCCACTTGCCGTTCCTTGGCCTGGTGTCCCCTCCGGGTTGGCCATCTCAACTGGGCCACCTGCGCTGAGCACAGAGCTGTGTGAGCTCCTGCAGCCCAGCCCTGGTCCTCCTCTCCAGTGCCAGTGTGGCATCCAGATGTCCCAGAACCTCCACCGCGCTGAGCAAAGGATGTGACAGCCTGTGAGATGGCAGCTTGCTGGTGTGGAGAAGGGCTGGTAGGGAGCAACCTGGCAGTGCTTGCCTTCTCCACCAGCGGCTGCAAGCCTTGGTGTCCCCGTGGTGTGAGCCCAGCCAGTGTGGCCTCAGGGCTCCTCCTGAGGCAGCGTTGGTATAATAACACTGATGAAAAGCTGATTAATCCTTGTAAGCGAGCCGCAATAGCTTCCCTCTAGAACTGAAGAGATTACCACTGATTTGTCATCCTGATTGTTTCAAAGAGAGGTGCAATTAGTTGCTCTAATTTAGCTTCGCTTCTCACTGAGTGGCATGACAACTGAGATGTAATCAGTAGATCTGCGTGCGGTGGCAGCCACTGATGGGTGCAGCTGTGCCCGCCACCATTTCACGTGCAGGGGGTGGCCGCCAAGATGGTGGAGCACCGCGTGCTTGTGTTGGATGGGCCAAATCCCCTCGGTGCCATCCAGCCACGGGACGGTGGAGCAGTGAGTGCTACCCTAAGACCCCCACGGGGGGCGATGGGTGGCGTTGGATGTGGGCATGACATTACACTTAGGGTTTTTTTTGGGAAAAAAAAAAAAAAAAGGTGGAAGGAAATCTTGTATTTCTTCCTCTGCCTCCCCCAGCTATTGTCGCTCTTCTTTGCCGGGTACAATAAAATCGATACCAGGTACAGGAGAGGGCTGGGTATTTCGCTTGAGGTTTCCCCCTTTCTGAGGACTGTCTTCACTTTGGGAAAGGTACAACGCCACTATGGAAAATGAAGAGCTTGTGGCACATCCCCCCCAGCCGGCGCAGCCCTCCAGCTCCCTGCTCCGGGTCAGCAGCCAGCCTCCCCCTGGGCAGAGAGGAGGGAACACATGGTATTTCAAAATGTGTCCATTTTCAGTGAAACAAATCACATAAAAATTCAATTCAAAACGAACAAAATAAAAATGCTTTAAAAACAAAACCTGCCTGTGGCTATTTCTTGGTTGAAGCTGTCTCTTTCTTTTTTTTTTTTTTTCTTCTTTTTTTTTCTTTTTTTCCCCAGGAAGGCATTTTGTTTTCGGAGCGAGCTGGCCATGCTTGCTTGGGGAGGGTCTTCGCGGGGCGGCTCACAGCAGCTCTGCGCGCTGGCCGCCGGCTGCCCGTGCCCCTCGGCCCCTGGCCAAGCGCCGCGCAGCTGCTGGGCTCATGTTCCGCGGCCACGGCCCAGCACGGCACAGCACGGCACTCCCTGTGTCACTGCAAGGTCGTGCTTTTCCCCGGCTGTGCGGCCCCTGGACCCTCCAGCTCGGCCATCAGCTGTCGTCCCCCGCCGGGCTGGCAGCCCTGCCACCCCACGGTGCCCAGGGGACACCGCGCTGGCCATGGGGACCCTGCACATCATGTGCTAGTTCAGCCCTGGGGGCCACACTCTGCTGAGGTGGGGGCGGTGCAAAGCCGAACCTGCCCCTCCATAGCTCAGACCCCCGGCTCTGCTCCCCCCCAGCACGCAGCAGCACTCCCGGGCCAGCGCTGTGCCCGGGCTGGTGGCTCGGCCGTGGTGCCGGGGGGAGAGCCAGGCTGGTGTGCAGCGTGGGGTTCACCTAAACACCCCTTGGAAGGGTTCCCACCACCGGCTGTCAGTGCGGAGTTCACTGCGCCCTCAGCCCCTGCCTGGTGCCGCGATGAGCATCCCCTGCCCAGGGCGGATGAGCCGCAGGGTTCGCTCAGAGCGACAGCCCATGCGTGGCGAACGGCACGGTGCCACTTTGGTGCCAGAGCTGGCCAGCTTGGCAGGATGGTGTCTGAAACACTGACATGGAGGTGAGCCCACCGATCCTGCCGACTGTGCCCCCGTCCCATCTTTCCTCACCCACGGCAGCGTGCAGCGAGCGCAGCTCAGCGCTTCCCAGCTCTCTCCCAGCCGCAGGCAGTGGCCGGCTGGCTACCGCACCCACTGCACCGCTGTCAGTTGATCCGAAGGGCAGCCGGGGTCTCGGCGGTGCCAGGTGGGCTGTGCCGGACAAGTGCCATTGGCCGGGACACGTTCCCCTTGCTTTTCCTGGCTCGGGTCAAGGTTGGCCTCCATGAACTGGCTGAGGGACCGTCTGGCACAGGGAGCACCAGCAGGACATTTTCAAGTGCTCCTGCTCCTCTCAGCTAAATATAAGCCCCAGTAGGAAGCCTACCTCTTGCTAGTTTTATGTTTCTTGCCTCTGCCTCTGTGCTTCCTAAACCTGGCAGCAGGCCCAGCTGTCTCCAAGTCTACGATGAAAATACCCTTGCAAATCCTACTCATAAAAATACCTGCTGTATTCCCAAAACATGCCTGAGATAGCTTCCAGAGAGGATGGGGAGCTAAAATAAGATGCATGAGCTCAGAGCCCCATTTTCCACTGGCCCCGCGGCTCCCCTCGCTGCAGCGCACCGTGCTATGGACTGAAATGGAAGTGCTGCAGCACGGGGTGGCTGGGAGCTGGGACCCGGACAAGCTGCAGCTCTCCTCGGAGCTGAAGCTGCTGCAAACCTCATGTGCAGCAGCAAAACACCTCGCTCCCCATGCTCACCGGCTGGTGTGCGCAACCTGGACCATTGCTCCCACCAGCAGCATTGGCCTCAGCAGAGGAAACCTGAGCCTGAGAGCGGGGTACGGGGCTGTGGGGCGGTGTTTGGTCCCCAAGCTTAAGGTAAAGGAAACACCCTGTGAAGCTGCTCAGCCCCAGGAGGCCCATGTGGCCGGGCTGCACTGGTGGTGGCACCCACCACGCTCTGCCGCAGACACCAACCCCTCCCCGTGTCGCTCCCTGGCAAAGCTTCAGTGGCAGGGACTGAAGGGGAGACACAAACCTGGCGTGCCTGCCGAGCCGCACCAGCCTGCGACGCTGCGTACCGGGGTGGCAGGAGCCACCGCTCTACCTCCACCTGCCGGGCAGCCCCCGGGCGAAGGGACGAGCCCTTGGAGAGGTGGCATGAGCCACCCACGCAGCGACAGGTTCCCGGCAGGGACACAGTCAGTGGAACAGGGTGTCAGGCTACCTGGGAACCTAAATCTCAGCCTTGTCTTCTGCTGCAGGCTGTGAATGCGTCCCAGATCTTTTCGCGCTCACACGTCATTTTTTTTTTTCCTTTTTTTTTTTTTTTTTTTCCTTTTTAACAACCCACTGCTTCTATTTTGACGCCAAAACATTTCCTGGATCAGACACAGATGTCCCCACAGTCACGTCCTGCCATTGTCTCTGCTCGGCTACTCCGAACTGCCCGCAGAGGCGGAGGCAGACGCACCCGCTGGTTTTCCCTCTATTGCAGGCAGGAACGTGGTGGCCGGGAGCTCTGGGCAGGGAGAGTGTCCGCCTGCCTGGAGCAGGGTCTGGGGCCGGCAGTGGAGCCACTGGCTGCTCCGGGCACCCAGGCTGGGGCTGGGGCGGTCACAAGGGCACAAAACCCTCAGTGGCCATCAAAGGCCACTCCATGACGCACACCCCCGGACACAGCTCACATCAGAGACCCCTTCTTGTCCCTGCCAGGCTCCACACTAAACCAGTCGGGGGCTGCTTTTGTCCTTAAGGCTGCCCTTTTTGGGACAGGCTGCTCTGCGCTGTGCTGCTCCGAAGGTCTTGGAGGATTTTTGTTCCCCAAGGAGGATGAATTCGCAGCGGCAAGCTCTGTGGGGAGGAAAGCCCTTTGGGGCTCAACAATGATGCTAATGGACCCTGGGTGGCCTTTGTGTCCCCGCCAGGCACCACGGCGGTGACCAGGCAGTGAGGGCCAGCACTCAGGCCGCGCAGCCCGGCACCCCGGTGACAACCCTATGGCTGGGCGCTTTCCTGGGTGCTCTGAGCTGAGCTTTATTTGGCAGGGCAAAAGCTGTCCCCTCTCTTTGGACAATTACTTCCTGAATATCATTTAACACTGGGCTGGATGGCAATATTCAATGTTAACCACTCCACTCGCATTGCCTTATATGTCAGCAAGTGCTACTTAATGATCTGTGAATGGAGGGAATGCTGGGAATGGGATGGACCGCGTGTGAAATATCTATCCGGAGTCTATAAATAATGCAGCCTCTTTATGCTTTGCACAGTTCGGAGCTTCATGGGAGGAGCATCTCCCCGCTATGACTGGAAGAGCCTGTAAGTGATTTGGGAATGAAACAAAGGCGACGAAATGCAAAGAGAGGGACCATTCAGTTTGTGAAATATCCTGCGAATGTGCCTCAGACGCTAAGGGCCAGCTCCTGTGCTGCCACCAGCGCCCCATGGTCTGTGCCCACGCACCCCAGGACGCGGCCCCTGACACCCACCCTGCACTAAATGACTGTAAAAACGTCTGCAGGAGCAGGGCCCCTGCCACCCCTCCCGGGGCTCTGCCTCTCATCAGTAATTAAGACGTCACCGGGGCTGCCCGGTGCCACCAGCACCGGTTGCAATTGCCAAGCGGGCGGCAGCGTCCCCGGCGGTGCCAGCTCCAGCTTGCGACCTCTCCCTCCAGTGTCCCCCGAGCTCCCCGACCTCGGCTGCTTCTGCGGCGGTGGATTTCTGACTCGATCCCTTTTCCTGCTAAGGAAAAGACCTGGCAGTGGGGAAATAAAGGCGGATTTCTGTTAGAGTGGCTTTGCGTCTGGTAGGTTTTCTAGGGCAATGTGTGGGTTTTCCCTGCGTGTTTGGAAGCCGCCGGTTTTTGTTGGAAATGCCAGGCGGAGGCGGGCTGCATCAGCAGTGCCACAGCGTGGGTGTTCAGCAGCCTTCGCTGGACACACCGAGGTTGTCTTCTCCGAGACGCGCTGACAGCCAAGGAAAACCACGGCCGCCTTGCGCAGACACGCAGCCGGACGGTCCCTTTCCCTGGCGCTCACGCTGCCCATCTTCTACCTGCCAGTGAAAGCAACCTGCCCCTGCCGGGCTGGCCCCGCTCCCAGCCACCGGTGCCAGGGCCACCGCCGGGTGGCTTCCCAAGCACGGAGGGTCCTCTCTGCCTGGGTCGCATAAATTTGATTAATTACATGATACGGTTCTGTCATAAACAAATATTCTGTCATTGCGCTGCATCTCTTGTGAAATTTACTGTACGCGGCGCTCGCAGTGACATCTGTATAATTAATAACTGCAAAGCGGGAATGAGCTGGTGTTGCACCAGCGCGGCAATGATGAGGAAAAGCGGAGCCTGTCTGCGGTGCACCCCCGGTGTTATCTGCCGCGGAGCAGGTGGAGTGGCCCCAGCGCCGGGTTTTGCTGCCGGGGCCGTGCCTGGCTTTTATTTTTAACACCCTGCTCCCAGGCGGTGACAAGCCTTCGCTAAGTGAGGTAATAGCCAATTGATTTTGTTCCGTTTTGCAGTGGGCAGTAATAAATCACACGGCTTGTCAGGGGGTGTTTCATGTTTTCAGTGAGAGTGTGCCAGCAATTAACCATCAGAAAGCTCTTGTGGCTCCGCTCTTGAAGACGTGGCTGTGGCTTGAAACTCAGGAATGTGCAGCCCTCCGCCACCAAAACAGAGCGGCTGCGATGGAGATTTACAGGGAGGTTTTATTTCCAGGCTCCGAAGTGGACAGAGCAGGAATTGATGGATGAGCGGGAGGAGCAGCTGCCCCATTCAGGGGTACAGCTGCCTGCGAGGGGACATGGGAAGGGTGGAGCTGCGGGACATCCCCATCCCCATCCCCATCCCCATCCCCATCCCCATCCCCATCCCCATCCCCATCCATCCCCATCCCACTACTGTCCCCATCCCCACCCTCATCCCTGTTGACGTCCCCATTCCCACCCCCATCCCCACCATCCCCAGCCCTGTCCCCATCATGCCCCGTCCCCACCGTGCCCAGGGGACCCCCAGTGATGGGGCCGGCGGGGGACCGCGACCCGAGGAAGCCAGCCCGTCAGTCGCCAGCTCTGCAGCCACGCTGGCAGTGGGTCGTGCGATGTGGACGGGGCGAGATGGAGCTGCTGGGCACTTTCTGGCCCTGCCGTAGCCATGGCTGTACGCTGCCATCCCGGGCTCCCTGTGCCCGGCTCCAGGCATGCAGGTTCGCCTCATTGGGGTGCAAGGAGGCAAGCAGTGGATGCGCTTCCCTCCAGCCCTGCTACATGCGACGCAGGGTGTCTTGCCCGTGCTGCGCAGGCTGCTCGGCTCAGTGTCTCCCGTGCCGTGCCCCCGCGGGTGCCACCAGGGCCAGGTCCCTGCACCCTTGCGAGCCCCTGGGGTTCGGCTGGGCTGAGGCACACGGGGGTGATGGGCTGTGGGGTCAGCCCGCTCCCCGCATCCTGCGCCTTCCCCTCTGGGCTCCCGCTTGATGATTCCCAGATGGTAATCGCTCTGCTTTTATTTCCCGTAACCTTTGTTACTCTGGGAAGGCGGAGCGCAGAGTCGGAGATAGAGGCTGGGGTGAGGGATGGCGGGGAGGGTCGGGACCCTGGGGAATAATACTGGTTTCAAAGCAAGGCCTTTCACAGACCTCATTTGCATTTGGAAATAAGGAGTGACTGCTTTGCATTCAGAGCTGGAGGCCGCCAGTCCCAGGGGGGAACAAACGGGAGCAAGTGGTCAATTGATCCCCGATCAGAATAAGGAAATTATCTTTGGGGTTACCGCTCTTCTGCTGCGTGTCCTGGGGGCTCCGGCAACAAAAGACCCTCCTCCTGCAGGCTGCCGCTGCCCACGGGAGCCGGGGTTAGGCTGTAACTTTCCTTCTCGTTGCAGCACTAGGAATAAAACATCCAGAAGCGCGGAAGAAGGGGGTGGGTGCAGAGGAGCACCCCGAGCCGCCATGTCACTCCCAGTTAGATCAGAGCTGCCTCCTCCCAGGGCCACGCTCTCCAACGCTACCCAGGACGCTGCTGGAGATGACATGCTAAAGCCCCAGTGGCTGTCTTAGGGAAAATAACAAATAAAAAAGTGGAACGACTCTGAAATGGGTGAGATGAGCACGCCCGGGCTCTCCTGCTGCTGCCCAATGAGCGCTCCACACCCAGGGCCATGTCCTGGCCACCCTGAAGGACAGACCCGCTCTTTTTTCCGGAGTTTGCATGGGAAAAACCTCTCTCCGTGAGACTGTGTGCCTATGCTGGCAGCTCGAGGCTTGCACAGCCGTTTGGTGCTGGCCATCGGGCCCATGGATCTGCATCCCATGCATCTGTGTCCCCCATCTGGTGCGAGCCGGGCAGGCAGCGAGGGGAGCAGCGAGGGGGCCTGCGGCTCTCTGGAGATGGGCGATGGCTCTGCTGCTTCCCGAGGCTGGGAACGGCAAGCAGGGTGGCTTTTGTCACTTCAGAGTCTGAATAAAGCAGGAACTTTTCAAAAGCTGTTGGTTAGCTCACCTTAGAATCATAGAATCATAGAATTGTTAGGGTTGGAAGGGACTTCAAAGATCATCTAGTTCCAACCCCCCTGCCATGGGCAGGGACACCCCCCGCTAGATCAGGCTGCTCAGAGCCCCGTCCAGCCTGGCCTTAAAAACTTCCAGGGATGGGGCTTCCACCACCTCTCTGGGCAACCTGTTCCAGTGTCTCACCACCCTCATGGTGAAGAACTTCTTCCTAACGTCCAGTCTGAATCGTCCCATCTCTAGTGTTAATCCATTCCCTCTAGTCCTACCATTACCCGACATCCTAAAAAGTCTCTCACCAGCTTTCTTGTAGGCCCCCTTAAGATACTGGTAGGCCAGTACAAGGTCTCCTCGGAGCCTTCTTTTCTCCAGACTGAACAACCCCAACTCTCTCAGTCTGTCCTCATAGGAGAGGTGCTCCAGCCCTCTGATCATCCTCGTGGCCCTTTGGACATGTTCCAGCACGCCCATATCTTTCCTGTAGTAGGGGCTCCAGAATTGGACGCAGGTGGGGTCTCACCAGAGTGGAGTAGAGGGGGAGAATCACCTCCCTCGACCTGCTGGCCACGCTTCTCCTGATGCAGCCCAGGATACGATTGGCTTTCTGGGCTGCAAGTGCACACTGATGGCTCATGTTGAGCCTCTCGTCCACCAGCACCCCCAAGTCCTTTTCTTCAGGGCTGCTCTCAAGCCAGTCACTGCCCAGCCTATATCGGTGCTTGGGATTGCCCCGACCCAGATGGAGGACCCTGCACTTGGTCTTGTTGAACTTCATGAGGTTGGCACGGGCCCACCTCTCCAGCCTGTCGAGGTCCCTCTGGATGGCGTCCGTTCCCTCCAGCGTGTCAGCTGCCCCACAAAGCTCGGTGTCATCGGCAAACTTGCTGAGGGTGCACTGTATGCCACTGTCCATGTCGCTGACGAAGGTGTTAAATAAGACTGGTCCCAGTACTGATCCTTGAGGGACTCCACTTGTCACTGGCCTCCACTTGGACAGGGACCCATTGACAGCCGCTCTTTGGGTGCGGCCGTCAAGCCAGTTCTTTATCCACTGAATTGTCAGTCCATCAAACCCATATTTTATCACCTTGGAGACCTTGATCTCTCCTGCTATCCCACTGGGTACTGCCACTCTCTGGGTGTTCTCCAGATGCGCATCACGTGCACTTCTAAGGGGCCTGAGATATAATAAATAGGTTAATATTTTCTTTTGTTACTAAAACTTTGCTTTTTGTGAAGAGTGATTTTAGAGGAAGAAAATTAATTATTGGAGGTTCTGTTCCCTAATTTACATGGCCATCTGCGGTGCAGTCTCGCACTCTGTGATTTCATGCCAAAATCCTTCCTTCTCAGTGCAAGAGGATGATCTGCAGGGCGGCATCACCCTGGTGCAGGGTCTCTGCCTGTCTCCTGCAGTGGGTTTGCCACAGGGGCTGTGCGGATGGAGAGCACTTCCCACCTCATGGTTCCCCTCTGTGCTGTTGTGAATGAGAAATAATTCTTCTATGGACAAAGGGACCAACATGCGTGTGTGAATGCACGTGATATGGCCAGAAAAGGCCCTTGGGAAGGCTCCTGAGTAGGGGGAAGGGCTGTGCCACTTGTACCTCCCTCCCTGGGACCTGACTGCCCAGTAAGACCAGTTTCCCCATTGGCACCAGTTGCCACAACTCTGTGACTCCACCAGAGGTGCTGGCACCAAAGCACCGGCATCCCGCAGTGTGAGCCCCTAGAAAAGGGGCTGGGTGTTTTCATGGAAATGCAGCTGAGATTTCATGGGTTTGTTGTGAGTTAAAATTCCAGATTTGAAGTTTTTGTCATGGAGCTTTGGCCAGCGAAAGCCGTGGAGAAACCCCAGCAAGCGTGCGCTGGGTGCCTGCTCCTGCCCGAGCTGCGCTCGTCTCGTGTGCGCGGGGGAGTTCATCTGACTTTCGTGGGGTCCTCCCATTAGAAACAGGTGCCTGACACTTACCGTGGGGTCCCCAACGCAGCCACCCCATGGGGTGAGCGCTGGTGGCCCCACAGAGCCCGGGAAGGACCCGTCCCATGGCTGCCGTGCCGCAAATTGCACATGGGCAGGACAGTTGTTTAAAAACCTCCTCCATGGGAGGCAATGAATGGACTGGAAAGGCAGTTCTTCCTCCCCTCCAGGCCCCCGACATTTTTGTGATTTCATGGGAACTTGTAGGAAAAGAGTATGTGTTTCCTGCAGCTCTGGGAAGAGGAGCACGGTTCACAGGGTTTGCCGGGAGAGCCGGATTTCATGGGCCCCTGGGCGTGCAATGAGCCAGGTTCTGCTCCTGCTCCCGGAGCAGTACCTGCCTGCACGGGGGGCAAGTGTGGCTCATTGCAAAGGTGCTAGAGGAGAGCACATGCTGCACATCTTGGCGTGAGGATGAAGAAGTCCTCTTAGAGCCGTGCCAGAGCAATGACATCTGGGGGAGCCAGACCTGCAGCTGGCTGCCCACGCAGCGGTGCCAGCAGCAACTCTAGGAGCGAGCCGGAGGAAACCTCCGGAGCCCGCTGGTAGCCCGGGTCTCTCTGTTCAGAGCCGGAGCGTGCCAAATGCCCTGATGGCAAACTGTGGGGCTGGCAGAGCCGACTTGAGCTGGGGCTACACTGCCTGGGGCTGCGGGCTCACATCCCAGCCAGCCCCTGCATCTCTGTACAGCTGCAGGATAAAAAAACAAATTAAAAGGAAAAGATGAAGGTGTTTTGATGGCTGGCACTACTGGACGTTGAGGCAGTGTGATAGAGCCCGATTACACGTCCCTGTTACACCTTCCTTGGGATTTTTTCACCTGCACCCCGCTTCCAGTTTATTTTTTCCATCTTTGCTTTTATTTTCTAACATCCCAAGTGACTTCTTTGTTACGTGATTAATATGCGTTGTGAACTTGCAGCCTGGAGTTTCACGTGTTGAAACTGCGTGGGAGCCAGGGGCAGGTGATGCTCTATCTCCGGCTCCTGCAGCCCTTTCTCTCGCAGACTTCGGGGTGGAAAAAAATTCCGTCTCCACTTGGACTCTATTTATTGCCACAGTGTGAGACTGATTAGGGGTGACACAGCTCACACGAGTCCAGGTAATGCCTCATACGGTAGCAAGTGACCCAGAAACATCCTGGAAAAGTGCAGCCAAGGAAATAGCCCCTTGGAGTAAGTCAGGGTGTTTGCAGGCATTAGCTGTCTCTTGAGTCTCCGTGCCCGCTGTGATCGGGGAGAGGAGGATTGCTTCCCCGGCACTTTGGTCTTAGGCAACGTCAGCGAATGCAAAGGCTGGTCGTGGGCAGTCTCGTGGCGCAGATCTGTTGAAAAGTCAAAAACATGGGGTTTTTTTCTATCTGCAAGAAGCTGGCATTTTTTTCTTTAGCTGTTTCACGGACATCTGAACGACGGTGCTGTAAAACAGCCCCGGGTTTTCCTTTTCGTCGTCAGCAGCGCTCCTTCCCGCAGCATTGTCAATAAAAGCTACCGGCTGGTGCCAGAGGAGACGGGGGTGCACGGGGGGCTGGTGTGCGCTGCCGTGCCTTCCCAGCACACCCCGCTCATTAAGGCCCAGCGCTGCGACAACGCTCGCCTTCGTGCACATCCTCGCAGCGCGCAGGGGGCTGCAGACAAGGAGCCAGTTCAGGAGCAGGAGGTACCTGCAAACAGGCGCTGCCGGGGGGAGGCTCTCCCCGTCCGCTTCCTCCAGCAGAGAGAGGAACCGGCAGCGCTTGGCCCCTGCTTCCTAGTTCCATCAGAACCAGGCTTTTCCCCTCCTTTCGGTAAACTTGTCCGTTAGTTGTCTGCGGAAAGCGCTCCGTACATTTTACGTCCCGTCAGCAGGCCTTCACAGCCCGTCATTCCGTTCCTTTTCACCACGGTCGCCACACTCTTGCGCATGATTTTTTTTTTCAAACAGAGCCTGCTCGCCTCATCCAGGGAAACCTGGAGCTTGTTCCTGGGGCGAGGGCTGGGGCAGGGGCATTTTGGGCATTTGCATTTCCCAATGCAGGATGTTCTAATACAATTTAAAGTCACGGATGGACTTTCTAGAGGCAGTGTGTGCTGGCCACAGAGGCATTTGGCTTGGCAATCGGTGCAGACATAGCGAACAACATATTTTTAAGAAACAGAACAAAACTGCAGGGCTCGGCAACACCCATACAGAACAACTGTACCGACATATTTTGGCCATCAGCACGGAGCACTGCAACACCCTTGGTGGCCGTTGGGCTTCTGCTGACCCTCCAGAAACAGGGCTCATTGTCCGCCCTCCCACCCCGGGGAAGCCCCAAGCGAGGAGGGGTCTGTGAAAAATCACTGTTCGGCTCGGGGGAACTGGTACAAAGCAGCACTGGCAATCTTTTGAGCTACGCTTCTGAATCATCGCTGCACATGTCTTGTTTCTATAAAAAGAAACCAAGGACAGATTTGAAATCGTCAATGTCTTCTTTGCCCGGCTAAAATCAAAGATTTCTCCAGTCCTTGCTGTCTATGCTGGAGAGAAGGAATGTGTGGGGTTCCTAAAGACTGGGCCTGGATTTTTTGTCTCCAAACAATACAAGGTAAAATTAGGGCATGGTATGCACTGGACACCTTAAACAGGAGAGACACTCATACGCATGAGATAAAGCATGGCTACAGGAATTGCACCAGTGTTGCACGTCTGAACTCCTTTGGCTTTGGGTAAGCGCTGACCCGATACCAACAGCAGCGTTTGAAGCACCGGGTATATCTTCTTTCCCTGGTATCCCACCTACTTTTCCAGTCTGAACGGGGGCAGCTGCAGTGTGAGCTGCCATGCGGGACCCTCCTAATGAGACCATGTGTGTGGCAAGGACTTACGGCAGGATTTCCGAGTGTGTGACCTAGAAGCACAAGTCTCATTTATATTCATGAGGCTTGAGCACTTCTGAAAATCCCACCTGAACACATTCATCTGTGTATAGGAATAAGACGTTAGTTGACACTAGAAAGGACCTCTCACTTCGGCTGAGGCTTCCAGCAAAGAGAACGCGGGACCTGGGATGTTCTACAAGAGATGGCTGGAAACCCATTTGATTTCACACTCGGTTGGTAACAGCAAGGTGACCTGAGGAGGGCAGGAAGGGAGGAGGATGAGGCGGGCGGGCGGTGATGCTCAGCTCCGTCTCCCTCTGAAGGATCCCTTCTGAGGGCTGGGGTTGCCCCAGACCAGCCCTGCCAGGGGCTGCCCGTGCCCACGGACCCCCAGCACAGCGTGAACCTGCTCGGCTGCCTCCTCCCTTTCCCCTTGTGTCGCGCTCTTTTGGCATCCTCTGGATGCAGAAAGCAGGGCAAGGCATGTGCCTGGTGCTGCCTGTCGGATGGGGGACTGTGAGAAATAAGTTCCGGTCCGAATGAAATAGGCTCAGGCAGAATCCTCTGTGAAGCACATTTTTATTCACGTTCTTGCAAGAGCGGGTGACCTAGCAAGTAGGCACACTTCCAGTTCTTGAAACACACCTTTTTATTTCCTAATCCCGGCCGAATTTTTCCCTCCCCTGTTTCCCAGCGGTTGGGTACTCCAGGGTTCACAGTCTGTCCGAGGTGCCTGAAATCCTTCCCGGATGCCGTGCCACTGTTTTCTTCTCTTTATGCTACACCTAAAGGGATTATCTGACTGGTTTATTTCTTTCCTTTTTGGTAAAAAAATTGCTCAATGTCATTAGCCCTGGTTAAATGTTTGACTCCCCTTCTAGACACTAATCCAGTAGGAATCAGTTTGTCCTTTTGTCTGTGTGATAAGAGATGTTCTACAAGCCTTTGCTGGAGCCTCTTTGTCTTATGTCACCTCTGATGGAAACGGCTTTTCTCCTCTGCAAAAGCAATACCTGCCTTTCTCGCAGGACAATGTCACCCCCCAAGAGAGCGCAGGGTGTCCCCGACACCCGCCCGGGCTGCGCACCCTGGCACTGCCCCGCTCGCCCTGCAGCGCACCTCAGAGAAGGTGTCTGAAATCAAAACCAATACCGGCACTTTGGAAAAAGTACGCGAGGGCCCTTCCCCGGGCGGCGTGATTTTTAAAACGGGAAGAAAACGGAACACTTGTATGTGGAAGCGTTTATTTCCTTTCTCGCTCCGTTTCTCGCCGGCACCTCGGGGCAGGTCGCGGAGCCAGGGCTGCTCCAGCCGCTCCGGGCGGGGGCTTCAGCCTCCCGGTCCTATTACAAATTCTGCGGGACAAATCAACATCTTCCCATTAGGAAGTGATGACAAACCAGTCCATTTGGGGTGATTAATTGACATCTTAAATTAATCACGAGCACTCGTCTTAATGCTGTGACTCAAGATATTAACTGTTCCACCAGCCGCATGAGAAAGAACAGAGACCATTACAAAGCGCATTTGTCAAACAGTCACTTACACAGCCATTGTGGTGGCTGAAAAAAGGTCAAGTGACTTTGTTATTGTTAAGTAGAGAGCAGACCAAAACTCCTAATTCCTTACTATGTGTTTAATGTGCCAGTTAAGTAGTGGTAATTGGCAGCAGCTGTGCCCTGGAACCAATGGGTTCTTACTGGAGTAGGAAGCCCTAATGTGCTAAATGGTGCAGTGTTGCTTTCAGGGGTGTGTTTTTATAAAGCAGGAGGCAGGGAGGGGAAAAAAAGGCAAATCCCAGGGAGCTGGAGGTGCCGGGGGCTGCTCTGCTGCAGCGCTGGGGGCAGCGGTATGGAGGCAGAAGGTAAGATGGGAGTTTGTGCTGATTTGAAAATTTAAAAATCAATAGACAAATCACAATGTAATTTTCATGGAGGTTAATACAGTGGTGATGATAAACTGCTAGGGATTAGTGCAGTCGCGGCGTGTATCGGTGATGCTGCTGGGTGGCTAATGATGAACCGTGGGGTCAGATGTGAGTGCAGCGCTGTGCCCTGGCGGCGGGAGGGTGCTGCTCTCCCTCCCCGGGGCTGCTGAAGGAGGGTCCCCCCTCAAAGAGGGGTGGCACTAGGGTCTCTGCACCCCCCGCTCCCTGTCTCTGTGCTGTGGGAGTGCAGGCGTCCCTTGGGTGCTGTGGGGGATATATCCTGCCCCTCGGCTGGAGTGACTCCCCTGGCATGGGAGACCAGGGAAGCAGAGATGTCGTGTCTCTGGGTGAATTTGGTGTGTCAGACTACAAACCAGCATTTTTCAAACGCTGGATATGAACTGGAAGCAGTGAGGAGCGGGTGGTTGCATCTTCCTCCTTCCATGTGCATACAGCCCAAATGTGGTGGTTGTGCTGTGCTCTGTATTTGCAAGAGCTGAGGCAGTAAGGTGTTGGAGGGCCCAACAGAGGGTTAAACCTGGGACTCCTGCAGTTTATTCTCCTTGGGTAGAGGTCGTGCAGAGGGCAGCTCTGCACGGGGAGGTCTCATGCAGCAGGAGACCTGGGCTAGAGGTGCCATTCAGTGCAGGATTCCCCTTCTTGAGTCTCCTGGCTGTGCAGGTATGTGTGCTGGAGCATGGAAGTGCCACCTCAGCATCATCCAGAAGGCTGTACCTTTCTGGAGGAACAGGGATGCTCAGCACATGGCTCTGCTCCTTGCTCTGGGTTGAGCCGTGGAAGCATTAGGCTGCTGGGAGCGATGGTGTCAGCCGGCGTCGGGCTGTTTCTGGCTCAGATGGGTGGTTGCATAAGGGTTTCAGCCCTGTTTCCAAGGCTTGCAAAGTTTGCACGGCTTTGGATAAACAACTGATCTTTCAGGTGTAAAGGCAGCATGAGCAAAATCTCCGGCTGGCTCCTGGGCCTGTGGCTGCAGGCGGAGGAGCCGGGAGGGAGATGCAGAGCAGAGATAAGGGGTGCTGGAGGCAGGTCAGGAAACGTCGGGCGAACTCGGAACACCAGCAATGCTCCTGCCTGTAAAGGCACAGACGGGAGGTGTTCTGGCCCATCCAAGTTGCTTGAATGACCTGCTGCAGCCCGGGCTGCCTCCCCATGGAGGGGTGTCCCCGTGGCTGGGGGCTGCGGCTGGAACCTCTTGGCCATGGACCTGAGACCACCCCTCTCCCCTGGGAAGGCACCTATCCATATCCAGCCTCATCCCAGGAAGGAGCAGGTGCTTGGACTGCTTGTGCCCTAATAGACTGTGTTGTCTGTGCAGGTGGTGGGTGGCTGGAGGGGCTGGGGGCCATGGGACTGGGGGCCAGACCCATGCTGGGGACCCTCCCCTGCATGGAGCAGCTCCGCACTGGTGTGTACAGCAACTTTGCTGAGGAAAAAAATGAGTCAAAGCTGCTGCAGCAGCACAAAGTTGAGTGGTTGTGAAGCAGAATTAGCAAACGGTCCCCTCCTGCAGCCGGCTGGAAGCCTCTGCCTTGGAGCCTGGAGTCGTCATTTCCCTCTGTGAATCTGCAGTCTTAATATTCGAGCACTTGGAATATTTATTTTTCATGTTGCTTACTGACACCAGGAAGGGGAAATGCGTAAATCTTTATGCACTTTTAATCACCTGTTAGTGGAGGAGCTGCAGGGCACTGCTGTTTTGTGTCTGGAGATAAAAAATTGCCGACAGGTTTGCCAGGGAGAGGTGGCTGGCACCGGTGCTGTGCGGATGCCTGCGGATGAGGTGCGGAGCAGCACCCTGGGTGAGAGGGAGCCATCGGCCAGGAGCCCTTTGATGGGATTATGACAAGGAGAGGGTGATAAAGCAGCTTTCCCCTGGTCTGGAAGGGGAGATGATGCCCCTGGCCTCCCTGGCAGCAGGGACAGGGGCTGCTTTGGTCTGGCCCTGCTGGGCTGCAGACAGGGCTCCCTGCGTGTGGGCATCTGTGCTGCCGCTCTGCTCGGGCACCCCAAGGGCTGGCCCCGCTCTTCGGGATCGTGGCAAGGAGCTCCTGTCAGGACTGGTCCAATGAGGAGCATTCTGGAGTAAGGTCCTCGTCCCCATGGCAGGGTGGAGGGGATGTGCCTCCCCAGCCTGCAGGCTGGGGAGTGTGTGGCCAGTGCTGCAGAGCCCTGGCTGGTCCCACATGGCCTTCCACCCTCCTCGCATCTTGGGAGAATTACCTGCTGTCGGTCACATCCCCGCTGGTTCCCTCCCAGCAGCTGCCCCACCGTAACCCACACCAAGAGCTCCTGCCCTGTCCTTGCCTGCGGTGATGTGTGTGGGAGCTGGGCCAGCATGGCCATCGGGTGTCACTGGTGTTGGGGACACCCAGCAGCGGTCCGGCAGGAGGAGCTGGTGAGGACTGAGGGCTCTGGGGCTGCTGTACTCCCACCCGGCAGCGGCTCTGGCAGTGACCTTGAACAGCACAGACAGCACCCTCGTGCCTTCATTGCCCCCTCTTTAAAATGGGTGAACTTGAGGAAGAGGAAGGGTCTTCCAGGGGAAGTTGCATTTAATCAATGTCCTTGAAGGCCTTAGCTGAGGGTCTTAAAGTGTTATGGTGTTATCATTAATAAGGACAGCATTTAAAGTGAAACAGCTGACAGGCACAATAGAATAGCAGCCACTTTAATATTCTCCATTTCGTTCTGTACTTAAAATCCCTGTCAGTCTCCAGTGAGGAACAAGGAGAATTTATGATGAAAAATCAAAGATGTCCATGAAAATCAAGGATGAGATCAGTGGGCTGATGGATGACTGGCACGCGAGCACCCATTGCAGGCAAGGCGCTCTTGGCAGGGGATGGGAACTGTGGTTTTCTGTGCAGAATTGCAATGCCACCCCCTTCCCTTGCTGCTTTTGTTTAAGTACAGCTCTGTACTGGGGGACTCTGCTCCTTGGGCACCTTTACTCCCCCTGCCGTTGTCCCCTGCATTTTGGGGAAGGTGCAGCCTTCTGCACCATCCCGCCCCTCCTGAGCTGGCCCGTGGCTGGGGCTGGGGTGTGCTGGAGCATCCTTCCTCATCCCTTCACTTGTGCTGGCCTGTGCCTCGCTGCCTCTAGGAACCAGGTACCACTTGCCCCCGGAGGGGAAGCAGAGCTGTGCTGACTCCGCAGCATCTCCCTCCACCGGCTGCTGGCCCCAGGGGTGCTCCAGATGCTCCCGTGGTGGCTGGAGGTGTCTCACCCAGCCCTGGGCGGACGCGGATCTGAGTGACCTGCAAGCAGCCATCATCCCTTGGCTCCATTGCCCAAGCTTGTGGCCCCCACATGGTCTGGGGGCTGTTGTGGTCCCTGAGTGTGGAGTAGCCCCCGTGCCTCTGCGTGCCCCTGGCCCTGGGAGCAACTTGCACCAGCAGTAATTAAGGCATTTGTGGTATCGCTAATGCTGTTCCGCTTAATGGTATAGGAGATAAATGCCCAATGCACAAAGGGAGTTTCTTGCTTCATAGCCCCATTCAAAAGAAGATTTCTTTTAAGTAATCTAATAATGGCAGTGATAAATACTGTTTACCAGGCAGCGCTTGCTGCCTGCTGGAGCCGGGCCTGGAGAGGCTGAGCCGGTGCTGGCTTGTGCAGCAGCCCCTCGGTGGGGCCATCGGGATGGCCCCCGTGGCACCGGGGTGGGGCTGATCACCCCCTGTGCCGTGAGGGTCCCCTGTCCTGGGCAGTGGGGACTGGCACTGTGCTGGGGCACCCGCCGCTGCTCTGCCGGCGCAGCGATGCCGGGAACGTGCTCTCGCAGCTAATTAGCAGCCCCGCAAAGTTCATCAATAATAGATCTTGTGGCGCAGCTGATTGCCGGCTCGCAGCGGGTGGGCACGGGATGGTAAATCAGCCTGATTGATTGTTGACCACTCCAGTTTTTCCAGCAGTAATTTAAAGCAATTAAAACGCCTCCCTCAGAAATTAACAAGGTAAATAATGCCCCCGCGGAGCCGCAAGTGGCAGAGAGCCCCTGGAGAGCTGGGGCTTGGTGGGAGCGGGCCAGGGCTGCTGGGGAGGGATGTCGGCCACCCCCGTGGTCCTGCTGGGCATGGGGCAGGAGCCCAGGGATGCGGCTGCGGGTCCCGGCTGGGCACCGTTGTGCGGTACCCAGAGCAGCTGCTGGGTACACACACTTCATGTGCCGCAAATGTGTGTCGTTTGTTAAAAAACTGCCCCTATGTGGGCAGGGCTGCGTGTGGGGGAAATGAGGCAGAAAGTCTCAGGTTTTCTTGGCGCTAGGAGAGGCCCTGGGGATCCCAGGGTATTTGCTGGAAAACCCTGCGCGCTGCTGGCCGAGGGAGCTGTGCAGCACTGGGATAAAACCCCAGCGGGGAACGCGGGGCCGGTGCTAACCTCCTGCCATGCTCATCTTGGGAAGTGGCATGGCTAAACCTTGGGATTAAATCTTTGACACTTGGGCTTTTAGCCGAGGGGTAAAAATACCTAAATACTGGATTTTCCCCTAAGTAGGAATTGTGCCCAGCCCTTCTGCTGCAGCTCCTGTTTTAATTGCACCGTCTATCAATCCTTCTGCTGCTGTGGTATAAATAGAGGCTACTTCACCCATGAAGGGTGATTATCTTTTATGAGTGTGAAAGATCTATAACTCATGAGGTGCAATGGGAAGAAAGTGAGGAGAGCAGGGGAGTCGCTGCATGGATCAGATAGTCTGTTTAGTACATGGGAAGGATTCGCTTTAATTAGAACCTGGACTTTCCAGAAGTGAAGAGGAGATAAAAAAGTATTTTGCACCAATTGCCAAAGCTTCCCCTGAGATGGGTGCACCCCACAGATGTTTCTGGGCTGTTCCTCTTGGCTGAGGGTGCGCGGAGGGATGAGTCACAATTGCAGGTCAAGACATTTGGGCACGGCGGGTGGTTCTGGACATTCAGATGCAAGATCTGAGCTCCTCTAAGCTCCGTGCACCTGCCTGCCAGCATTACCAGCCTGATTTAAATCCCTCCAGCTCACTACTACACACTGTTACCCAGGTTCAGGCGCTATTTGTGCCTGATAAAGGCACCTCTTGCCGCTCTCCTGGAGATTACCCTTGCTGTTTCGCTGTGCCACATGCCCAGCCCTCGGAGCTCTGCGTGTTCTAGCACCCCGGAGCAGGGCATGTAAAGTCAAGTGGGGCCTTGCAGCCTTGTTTGTGCCAGCGAAGTGTCCCTGGCACCGATCGGCAATTAAATGAGCTGGTGCTGTAACAGGGCAGCAGCCTGCAGGGAGGAGTGCGGGGCAGGGGTGGTGGGACCGGGCAGCGGAGCCCTCCCCTGCTCCCAGGGTTTGCTCTGCAGCCCTAACCCAGGGAGGCTCCGCTAGTGCTCAGGAGCTTTCCCCCTAGTAAAATTTTTATAGCTTCGCAGAGCTGAGCAGGAACGGCCGCCAGCAGATCCTTCTGGAAAATTTACGACTGTCTCTTTTCTCCCAAACACCTTGCTGATTTTTTTTTTCTTCTCCTGAAGTTCTCGCCGGCGGGATGCTCAGCTGGCAGAGCCAGGGCTGGGATTGCTGGTGGGTCCTGCTGCTGCTTGCTGCCCATCAGGCCTTTAGCGCTCGGCCCGGGTGAGAGATGTCTGGTCTATTTTGTGTCAAAAGCTGTGTTTGTTTATCTCCAGCTCTTTAGCAATATTTGTGTGGATGTAAATGATTAGTTTGTGTGCTGGCAAACACCTCCTCAGCCAAAGGCACCCGTGGTTTGAGGGCTGCTGGGAGCTGTGCGTGCCAGCGGGTACCGTTCCTCCTCGGGGCCCCGGGTTTGTAAATGCGCACGTTCCTTGACAGCAGCGCAGTTCTCCTTTCCTCTGGACACGGGGACATCGTTGATCTTCGGTGCTGTGCTGGATGCAAGCTTTGCTAATGCTTTGCAGAGACTTTTTTCTTTTTTTTTTTTTTGGAAGGCTGCCAAAGTTATGTGAGGCTTGATCCCTCCAAGATCTCCAATATCTCCACTTGTGTATTGTAAAGTGTCCTGATCCCATGCAAAGAGTGCTGGATAACAGTAAGGAATGATCCCCCTCCATGGGCAGAAGTACTGGTAACCTGCCCTGAGGCACAGCAGTCGCAGGACTTGGGAGCTCCTCAGCCCCTAGAAGATGTTGTTAAAACTTTAATCTTTGAGCCTACACTGCAGGCAGCCTGTGCCGTACTGGTACCTAACTGGAAAGAGGTGGGACAGTGAAACCAGAAACTGGTAGTGCGAGGTTTCAGGTGTTTAAAATGCGCGTGTATCAGTTTTACCTCTGCAGCCACACTTAAAATCTGGGAAGTAATTACAAATTCTTAGCATTACCTTATAGTGTGGGTTCCTAAGTGAAGAGTTTGCAGCAGTGTGGCAGCAGCTGAGTTGACCCTTCATGCCAAGGGCTGCACGATGCCGCAGCTTCTGCTCTTTGTCCTGGGGCTGCCTCTTTGAGATGCCACAGGGACACTGGGAGGGATGCTTGGGATGGGGCACAGGAGCCAAGCCTGCCTGCACTGTCCTCCCTGCGGGGTCCGGCTGGGTGTGCACCAGTGTCCGGTCCTGGGAACTGCAGCCTGGAGACAGCTGGGGCTGGTGCAGGACTGAGTTTGTGCTGTTGCAGAGAGGGAGGGAGCCCCGAGACGCTGTGGGCAGGAGGATGCTCTGCAGAGGCCACGGGCTCCCTCCTCCGCGCAGTGGTGGGTGGCCCGGCCCGTCCCCTCCCCTCGCCCACTCTGCCCCATGGGTGCTGGAGGGGGAATGCCAGCGTGCTGCTTATGGCACAGCAGAGCTTTCTGCCAGCTGCCGGCCCTGACTTGCTCAGGAAAGACAGGCTTCCAGCCTGATCTGAGCTATAACCTTTATATAACACAGGCGAACGTGCTCAGAATGAGCACCCCGTATTGTAAATCTGCTGAGGGTTCGTACAGTGCAAGCTCAGGTTGATTAGAAACTAAACCATGGTGTTTTGCTGTAGGCAGTCGGGCCCAGCAGATGCTGTTCTGGAGCCTGTGTGACTGTGGGTGCTGGGGACAACCTGCATGTCACTGCCCTAGCACTGCTGAGGCTTGATGGTGTCACCTCTGCTGGGCTGGACTCTGCTGCCCTGGCTGCCCCTGCTCTCCCATGGCCACCAGATGGAGGGATGGATGCTCGCTGCAGCCAGCCTCTGGCAGTGTAAGGGGCACAAGGTGACACGGGATGTCCTGGCTGTTCTGGTACATGCAGTTGTGGTCTAGAAAAATGCTTCCAAATAGAAGAGACTGCCTTTCTTTGGGGCCACAGCATCAGGTGCTTCTTCATCCATCCCTGGGAGCTCCCAGTGCAACTCGTGTGCCATCTGTATGGGATGATCCATAGGGATTCAGTGATGCTCTAACAGCCAAATATGACTTTCGGATGCTCTTAAGGAACTAGCTGTTTCTCACTGAGTCCTAGTGCTGTATTTTGGATGATGTAATTCATCACTCTCATGTGGTGACACTGTGTCTGGAAGTATCCTGAACTCCTTGCAAACAGACGCATTTCAGGTGACAGTGTTTGGTGGAGCCGGGTAATCTTGTAGAGCCTTTCTTTTGGTTTAGCTCACCCACAGTGTGCCCTGTTCCCCTGCCCCGAGAGGCCCGGGCTCTGTGACAGGCGATGGCAGGGACATGTATGTGCTGTCACTGGACCAGCCAGGGCGTCTGGTGCTGCTCTCACCAGGAGTCTACACATCTGAAGTCCGGTCCCACTGCAGCACCCCAATGCCCGTTAGTCAGCGTGTGCTTATCTTACTCTTATTCAGTGTGCTTTTCTGTTCAGAGAGAACCTCGAAAGTGAAGCAAATCCTCTGCCCAGTGGAAGAGGGGGTTCATGGGATGCCAAATTATTTAGAATAATCTATGGAAAGTCAAAGGAAGTTGTATATTAGGAGTAATTTCATGAATTTAAGATATAATGTCCCACCTGCTTTAGTTTGGATACTGAATAGAAAGGAATGAAGCATAATTTGTCAGGCTCCTGTGTAACTGCTGTGTTGCCATTAAAAGAATATGATCTTACAAAAGAGGTAGGATGCTAAATCCAGAGGAGTAATTAAGCTACTCATCTAATTGAAAGGTCTATGATTTATTGAGCCATAAACCCCAATTCTTTCCACTTACTGACCAGGACCTACGATATATGCTATTGCCTGATGGATTCTCATTTCCAGCTGGGCAATATGCTCCTTAAAAACAGTGTTAAAAATGTCACCAAGGAAGGCATCCTTCATGCTAGGCAAGTGATTTAGCCCCATCTGAAGTCTGCAGCACATCGGAGTTATTCCTGCGCAGGACCACAGGGTCCTGTAATGGATGCATGTGCTGGGAGCAGAGCTCCTGGGGGTAGGAGGTGGAGGCCAGAGGTGGTGATAGAGGTGCTCAACAGATGGTTTATAGAGATCGTAGAGGAGGTTAAGGTGCAACCACCTGCTCACACAGCAGTTGTAAGCTATGAATGCTTCCACTGGCATCAAAGCCTAGCATCATGCTGGTGGCGCATGGGCAGATTGCTCTGGAGGGGTGGATGGGATGGCTGTCCAGCCCTGGGGCACTGGTGACAGAGGTGCTCCTGGTCACTCATGGACAGCATTGCCACCCTCTCCCCTAGGATTGGGGCTGAGTTGCACCAGGAGCTCATCCAGCATGATGAAGTGACTTCTTTGAAACGTTGCCCTGCCAGCATGTGGGACTGCTTTGTTCTCTTCCCTGTGGCTGTGCTGCTGTCCCTGGCTCCAGAGCGGTCTGGGAGCATCTGCGGCGCCCTGGTCCCAGCATCGTTGGGAGCATCCGTGGGCTCTCCAGCCCTTCCTCGTGCCTTGGCTGGGAGTGGTCAGGATGTCTTTCCTCAGAACGATGTTCGTCTTTGTCTTTGGTTTTTTGACTCTTTGGCCCTCACCCCTTTGCTCCCTGGCATCGCCTGGTGCCTCTGCAGCTTCTGGCTCCTCCAAAGGGCTCTCGATCTGGGTAGTGTGGGCTGATGCTCCTCCCCAAGGGAGGACCAGTGAGAGCAGTGGCCAGAAGCCCGTGCCAGGCAGAGCAGGACCTGGGTGAGCAGAGGTGTTTGATGTCTGAGGATATTTCCAGCCTCCAAATATTTTTAGCTTGGGGGTTTCCTGAGCTGGGTGTGTCTGGAATTGTAATGATGGATGTTGTTTGTTTGGATGGGTGGGTGGATGTGAAAGGTTGCGTGCTCTGATATGTCCCTTGTGCATGAAAACTCACCTACGAGTGTCAGAGTCCAGATAAAGCTGACACAGAGAATGGGAGAACATGGAAATAGAGGAAAATCAAAGCAGTTGAGAGCCAAGTGGTGACATGCAATATCCTTCTCTTAGCCATTCATCTGGACAGCAAGCCTCTGGAGTTCTCTATTCCTCCTGATCATAAACGCAATGAGCTCATGAATCCCCACAGCACCCTCATTCTCTTTGGTTAATGCAGTGCTTCTGGAAGGCTGTTCTCTGTATTTTTTTTCCTGTCAATTAGGAATTTTAGGCCATCTTTTCTTTAACCTGTACCAATTGCCTTAATTGACTTCCGCCTTAATTGGTAACAAATCATTTCCACAGAGCCCTTGTAATTCTTTTAAATCAATCAGTTCAGCCTTCCCGTGGGACTGTGCGTGAGCTGCCGAGCGGGGCTGCAGGACCTGGGCAAAAGGTGTCGGTGCTGCCCCGGCTGGGTCCGTCCCAGCTCCTGCGACGTCCCCACAGCTGCGCAGGGGCGATGTGACTGCTACACAAGCCTTTGCTGGCGGCTCGTGCAGCGCGTGAGCTTAGAAATACACTCTGTGATGGGCACACAGTCCTGCCTCCGTCTGCTGCTGTCTCCCGCTTTGCACTGTGGTTTACGGGACCTCAGCCTTGCTGGTGTGGCCCACTGGCGCAGGGGGCTCGGGGGGTCTGAGCAGGGCAGACCCTCCACAGAGGAGCGAGCACTGGAGCACAGCGTCGCAGGAGTGTGGGGGGAGCAGGGCAGGTGATGAAGACAAGGGAGCAGGAGTGTGTTTTTTCTGATGAGCTTGTCTCCATGTCTCTGGAATGGACCTAGCAAGGGTTGTGCGGAATGCTGTTCCTGCTTACGCTGACATGGGAAACTCATCCGATGCCCTTGTGTTGTTCCTTCCAGCCCCAGAGTCTCGTAGTGCTGGATGCTGGCCGGTGCTGTTATGTTACTGTTGCTCACGTTCAGTTGATGCTGGTTTCCAAACCCGGGGAGGGAAGGATGGTGCCTGGTGCGGATGGCTTGGGGGCTGAGACTAATGCAGTTTTTGGGGCTGGCTTGCACTGCCTGCCATAAGTGAGATCTTCCTGTTGACACTGACCCTGGCCTGTTACTTCTAGGGAGCCCCTGGAGCCATGCTGGCTGGGAAGATGCAGACATCTTGTAGTCCAAACAGTGCAGTGATGAAGCAGTCAGTCTGGGGGGGAAAACGCTCCTGGGCTGGGGGACCTGCTGTGGAAAAATGTCTTTCAGTGCAGCTCACAAAGCTCAGGCTGCTCAGCTTATCGTGGAGCAGACTAAGAGCCGATTTAAAGGGAGGGTGTAAGTAATCCCCCAGTTTGGGGATTAACTGCTGGAAGGAAAGTCCAAGGCAAATGGCAGGTGCTCCAAACTGACATCTCCAAACCAGATTAATGCTTGTCCGAAAGGTGTCTTGGTCAAAGAAGCAATTTGGCTCAACACAGGGCAAACTGGCTGAAACAGAATAGCCTGCGGTATATTGAAAATGAAACAGTATGATCTACTGATGCCTTCTGGCATAAATTTCCAGGAGCCTACGAAAGCGCGTCTCACACCAGTGTTGAAAACCATTAGCTGGCTGGCCTCCGGTTGGTGCCACACAGGTGGCTGAGTTCACCCTCGTCACTGTTTTTCCCCAGACACTGAAGTCACACCCCGTGCAGAATACCTTTAAATAATGGCAAGAAGAAGATAACACAGTGTATGACGAAGTTGGGCATGAAATCCTGGTGCACACTGTAAATCAGGGAAGAAGGATCTTGGAACACCACCACTCCCTTTAATGTAATTGTGGGGTGTGTAATTAGCTGTAACTGGAATATTATTTGATTTTCAATGTTGAAAATCACAATTTGTTTTCCTACGCGTACATATTAATATACTTACAGCGTTTCTTTGTGCTAGTCATTTTTCTGAGTGTTACAGCTGACGTCCCAGAACAGCCAGACAAAAAACCTGGGGCTGCCCATATGCAAATGGAAAGATCCTTTGTTCCTAGGGAGGTTCTACTTGGGTGTGATGAACAGCGGAGTTGGGTTTTGCAGATAACGGAGATGTCTGACCCTAGCCCCTGCTGGGTCTGTGGCAGACCTGTCCCCTTGGAGCAGCTCAGCCCCTCGGGGTGCTCCCGAGCAGGGCACTGGGCTGTGACACCAGGCCAGGGCAGACCCTCTGGTCATGCACGAGGGTCTCTCCCCTCGGAGATGTGCAAACCTCACCCCATGGGTGAGCACACGGGCGAGAGAGAAAACTCTGCTCGTGGTGTTGCTTCTCCCAATGGGGGATGAAATCCTTTGTCTCCGGCCAAACTGGTGGCCCCTGGGAGAGCTCCCTTGGCGGCTGCAGCAAATGGGATCGTGCGGTTCATCTGGGAAGAGCCCAGCCCCAGACGCGTCCCCCTTGGTGTGTCTGAACAACCAGCTGCAGGGCAAATCATTATGGGTAATAAAGTTAGCCGCTCTGCAAGACTGGGGTTTACTCATGCCTGGCGTTGTTGGCTTCTCTGATGCTTCCTTATTTATCCCATTTCTGAAGCAATTACACCAAATTAGCGTGTTCACACTGGCTGGGTGCTGGCGGCGCCCTCCCCTGTGTTGGGGTGTACGTGGGACCGGCTCGGTTACCAGCGGCTGTGTGGAGTTAGTCACGCTCTTCCAGCGCTGCCAGGCATGTTTTGGCTGGATGCTCTCCTCCGAGCCCTTAACTCTTTGCTTGGCAGTGGAGTGGGGAGCGCAGGGGATGGCTGCTCCCGGTGCCGGCAGGTCAGGAACCGCCTGGTCTCCTCCTGCCCCCGTGGGGCCGGGGTAAAGGCAGCAGGATGCCGTGCACAGCCCGTGCCCCCCGAGCCAGGCGAAGCAGAGGGTGCGGTGCAAACGTGGGCTGTGCTGAGCAGGGAGCTCCCATGGGGGAGAAACGCCATGCGGTGACCTGGATGAGGAGACTACCTGGACCCCATGGAGGGGGTCCTAAGCACGAGCACCCCTGAGATCCAGTGGGGTGGCTGGCCCAGGCTGCGTGACGTGTGCCCCAGGGCTGGGTGCTCAGCAGCCATCTCCAGCCCTGCGTGGCTCCAGCTCTCCTCTCCATCCTTCCCATGCTGAGCAGACCAAGAGCTGTGGCAAAGGCTTGAGCTGGAAACCTGGCATAGCGTGGGACTCTTTCTTTCCTTGTTTCAAAGGACTTAAGCTGGGCATCACCCTGGACTGAACCCCTGCATCCCCTCCTGCACAGCCCCACTCGCTCAGCCCCATGGCTGCCGAGGAGAGCACAGATGAGGACAATCCCTGTGTCCTACCAGGTGCTGCCTCCTGTTTGCCACCCAACGGGCTGCCTGGGCCCAGGGCTTGTGCGAGAGCAGGGTTCTCTGAGCAGCTCTCTAGCTGCTGGGGCTTTGTAGGTGTAACTTCACCTGTGATGGTGATGAAACACTTGGGGCTTGCAGTTGAAAGCGTCCTCGACTCTTCTGGGCTTGTCCGTACCTTGTGGGCAGAACTGAATCATTGGAAGGGAATTTGCTACGAGGACAAGAAATGTCCGACACCTTCCATCTTGCGGAGCTGTCTGCCTCCAAAGCCAGTGAAATGTCTCATGCGAGTCATCCAGATTGCCGCCAGTGCATCCAGTTTCCTTGGAAAATGCTTTGAAAAAGAGTCAGGAAGGACCTCCCTGATTAGCGGAGCAGCCCTCGACCCGCTTTCCATGAGGTCTGCTTTGGCACCCAGCAGCCTCCCAACAAAGCGTGGATATCCTTTGAAGGGGAAGGGAGGCCTCTCCCTCCCCATCGCAGGGATGACTCGCCATATCAAAATAACTGGCAATAGAAAGGTTTGAGAAAACAATCCCTCCAAAGTATTTTCTCCACCGCAGCTGGAGCCGTCCCCAGCAGGAGCCTCCTCTCTCTCTCTCAGGAGTCAAAGGCAGGGGCAGGGGCCAGACTGGAAGCTGCGTTCCTGGCCAGCAATAATAGAGATGGGAATGCCAAGAGCAGCTTTGCAGTCCTGCCGCCATGAGGTGTGACGGAGAGTCCGGAAAGATGAATAATCACCTCTTAAAGGACCACAGAAGCAAACTGGAGGAGATGCAGCCCCTGAGAACTGCCACCAGCCCCGCCGGGGTGTCCTGCCCTCCCTGGAGCGCATTGCTGGGGCTTGGGGGACTGTGGGCAGGTACTTCAGGAGACCCCAGAGGGACTCTCAATTAGCAGAGGTGACAGATGAGCTTTCTGCTGGGTGCCAATCACCTCTCTGTGACCTTTGATGACAGCCATGTATTGCATCCTGCTGTGTCCTGTCCAAAGCCGAGGAGGAAAGCCCAGCACCTTCCTATTTGCAAGACAATTACTGCGTGTGCTCTTAAAAAGCTTTCCTGCTTCAGCTGCACTTTAAAGCCAAGAGACAATCAGAGTTTGACTTGGCTGAGTTACAAGGGCCATTTCCTTTCTGATAAGCCCCGTTGTTGCTCAGTTTCCCTTCCTTTCCATCCATATCTGTGTTCGTGGAAGTCTCTGTCTGAGACCGTTTGGGGTTTTTTGTGCAGCTTGTAGAAATGTGGTAGGTGGAATACAGAACCTGAGCAACAATTAGTGTTTGTTGTCTGTCATCCTGCTAAATACTTGGCAGGTTTCAAAGACCTGCCACGTTTGTCAGTGTGTGTGGTGGAAAGTGCTCTCCAAGAGATGTGCCCAAAGGTCAGGGCGTTCAGATGCAGCTTTGGAGGACCAGGGCGATTGCTGGATGTAAACACAGGTGGGGATTCGGAATTAGCCCTCAGCTGTGGCAGTCAGCTCTGTCTGCCAGTGCCGCTTTGCTGGAGTTACTTTGCATTTGCTAGATTCTAGGACCATTTCCAGTATAAAATCAAACAGGATGCTTCCAAGATTAGCTTTGTCCTTACAACTACACTGCCCTCCCTTAGTTTGGATTACCTACCCCTGCTCTGCCCTTAAAAAACCAGAGAGGACCTGAGAAAAACAGATTCCCTGGCACGCTCTGCGTGCTCAGCGGTCCCTTAGCCTGGGCACAGCCAGCCATCGACTCTGGCCATGGCAGTTTGCACCCTGCGCTGGATGGGGACCGGGCTGCAGCCACCTGCCTTGCCCCCGAGAGGAGGTCCAGGAGCGGGCATGTCCCCGCTGCCCTGCGTGTGTGTGACAGGCGTCTGGGCGAGGTGTCTCATCGCCTCAGGCTCTGGCTGTAGGTGGTGAGGACAGAGGGACTTTTCCAGGGCAGGGTCTGTCGTCTCCTCCATGCCCGCACCAGCGCAGCAGGCAGTGCGACGCTCCCTGCCACGCTGGGCACCCTGCAGAAAGCTGCGTGATGGGCACGATACCCGATGTGAGCCGAGGGCACGGGACAGCCTGGGACTTGAGGACAAGGTGGGAACCAGTGCGGACAGTGGGTCTTGGCTCAGGTTCACGTTTGCTCTTCACCTCATCTTTAAACCCAGATTTTGTGCACAGTTACCAGTGTCCGCTGCAGGACAGTGGGGACGGGGTAGTTCTGTCTCACAGGGGCTTTGCCTTCCCTGCTACCCCCCAACAGCACAGCCCGGCTTGCAGTGCAAAGTGCTTGGCAAGCAGAGGCCTGGGAGGAAAGAAGAGTAATTAATGTGAAAAGCTGGAGGGATGCATGAACTAAACGATCCCTCTGCTTTACTCCTTCCTTTTTTCCTTTTTTGAGCATTGTCTCAGCTGATGGATAAAAGGGCAGGCCTGGAAACCTCTCCCAGCCCCCGGGAGGAGATTTGCTGCTGAAGTGCCGAACTGCAGGTTTTTGGGTTTTTGGGTTTTTGTTTTTTTTTTTTTTTTTTTTAAGAACTGCACAGTCTTCCAAAGCACTGCAGCAATTCCTGTTTTAGGAAGGTAAATGGTGATTCATGAGTTAGGGTGAGGAGAGTCTTAAAGGGCTCAGGAGCAAGTCCTTGATGAAATGTTGAGTTTTTCCCAATCTCATGCCCCAGAGGAGCAGGTTTGGGGCATCAGCAGACTCAGCACATGTGGGACGAAGGCTCCTTTTCCCCCCGAATGCAGGGAGTACGAGCCAGCTGTGCTATGTCGCAGTCCCTGCACTGCCCCTGCTCCTCATGGTGTGAGGACTGGCTTTGCCTTTGCCTGCCTGGCTCATGCAGCCGGTCCAGGAGCCGCCAGCCCATGGGTCTCCACTCGGGCTCCTGGCAGCACCAGGCACCACAAGAGCCCAGTGTGCCACAGGAACCGGCTCTGCCTCCAGAGGATGAGCTTGATCGGAGCTGCTCTCTGTGCCAGGCCCTTGTCTGGCAGCAGGATGCTGCGGCTCAGGCTGGCGATGGTGTGCGGATCGCTTCCCCCAACCCCTGCCGCTGACAGCCGGCCACACAGATTGATGGCGTTGGCTCAAGTGGTGAGGAGGGGAAGAGCTTGTGTGCTGGTCCTGTCATGGAAACTGCCCAAAGATCATGGAATTGTCTCACTTGGAAGGGACCTTTCAGATCATTGAGTCCAACCATTAACCTAACACTGACAAAAACCACCACTACCCCACATCCCTCAGCACCGCGTCTGCCTGGCTTTTAAATCCCTCCAGGGATGACGATTCCACCACTGCCCTGGGCAGCCTGGTCCGATGCTTGACGACCCTTTTGGTGGAGAAGTTTTTCCTAATATCTAATCTAAACCTCCCCTGGTGCAACTTGAGGCCGTTTCCTCTTGTCCCATCGCCTGTTCCTTGGGAGCAGAGACCGACCCCCCCCCCCCCCCCTCCCCCGGCTGCTCCCTCCTTTCAGGGCATTGTAGGGAGCGAGAAGGTCTCCCCTCAACCCCCTTTTCTCCAGGCTGAACACCCCCAGCTCCCTCAGCCGCTCCTCACCAGACTCGTGCTCCAGACCCCTCACCAGCCCCGTTGCCCTTCTCTGGACCCGCTCCAGCACCTCAGTGTCTTTCCTGTAGTGAGGGGCCCAAAACTGGACACAGCCCTTGAGGTGGGTCCTCACCAGTGCTGAGTATGGGGGGATGGTGACTTCCCCCCAGACTTCGATGTAGGATACACACCGGGCGAGGAAGGGTGCTGTGACATGCTGTGGCTTGGCCATTAGGGATAAGCCTTATCATGGGAGCCTTGCTGCAGCTGCCCCAGCGTGGGGCTGTGGCTCAGCCCGGGGATGCTGCACGAGTGGAACGGTGGAAGCTGCCGATGGTATCGGGGCCGGGAAGAAACAATTTGTGATAAGGCAAGTCCTGACCTGAACTTGTGCCCAACACTTTCAATGTGAAGGGAGCAAACCCGCTCGGTGGTGTGAGAAACCTCGGCTAACTTCCTTGTTTAGTTTTCCCACAGCCCTGTGCTTCCTGCTCGCCCCGGCGCTGGAAGTACCAAGATAGCATCGAGGGGGGGGGCCGTGCTGGTGGGATTTCGGGCCAGGCAGGAGCAGGACGTGCCAGCCATCCCCCGGGGCACCCGGGGGGCCCCCGCGAGCATGGGAAGGGCTTGGGGAGGCTGCTCTGGAGCCGGGGAGGCGACCCACTCCTCGGGGTTATGTTCAGGATCAGATCTTGTCCAGATGATAAAACCGAGGGAGGGGGCACAGGATACCTGGGAGGGGAGGACTGCCGCTCTGGATATAGGAGTTAATTTTCAGGACGATGCTCCCTGCCCGGCGGGAGGGCGTGCGGTGCCTCCGTGGACTGAGATTACTGGAGGGGAAAAGGGTGGGACGCAAGACTGGCTCTTCCTCCCCCTCCCCAGGTCATGGGCTGTAAATTGGCGCAGCCTTTCTGGGCATAAGGAAAAATACCAGTAGCCTGCCAAGCAAAACAATAGGTCTTTCCACTGTTGAGCCACGTCCAGACAGTCTGGGCCTGTGTCCAGCTCCGAGCTGGCGCTCGGCTCAGCCTCCCCTTGCTGGAGCTTTAATAGGAGGGAAAGGAGAAGCAGCAGAGAGTAATGAAACGGAGGAATGTCTGTGACATTTTTCTAAAAAGGAAAAATGTGGAGTTTCCAGTCAAACCGAAAGACTTATTGGGTTCGCTGGGAGGCTAAGTCCAGCTCCTTAGGACAAACTGCTAGATAAGGAAAACAATTTAGTCCCAAGTAATATTCACTTCAGGATGGCGCAGGCTCCACCAGAATCTGTTTTGACTGCACCGTGTTCATTGATTTTTTTCTTCCCAGCTCTTCAGCAAATGTGGTTCTGCCGGCCCTCTCGGGAGAGCCGGGATGGGAAGGGTGGCTGCATCCTGCGCCGTGGCCACGGGATCCCTGGGAGCTGCCACAGATGGGGGCAACCGCAGCCTGGCACTGCCCCGAGCGCAGGCAACCCCCAAAACCCAGCCTGATGTTGGTGTAGCCTCAGCTGGGTGAGGGAGGGGAGGCAGGAGGTGGCCCAGACCCTCTGCCAAAAGCACCAGCCGGGCACGGTTGGGTCTCTGCACCACGGACATGCAGAAGCCGTTGGGGAGAGCGACTGAACGACACTGGGCGTCCGGGTGCTGCCTGAGGCAGGGCAGGGAAAAGGAGGTGGTGTCATGCTGGAGGCCAGAAAGCTGACAGCTTAGACCCTGGCAAATGACAGAAAATGTATGTGAGAAATTCTGGAAGAAAAGCCAATTCCTCCTGTTAAAATGCGAGTCGCCTGTACGATGCAAAATTTCACCTTTCCCCTCTGAAGTTGTGAACCCTCATTCCCGGGACCTGCAGCCGTCCCCAGCTGACAGAGTCGGTGTTTGGTGTAACAGTAATTAATTTGAGTGTGGTGTTTGCTGGCTCCCTGTACGCCAGCACGGAGCAGTGGTTTGATGGTCCTGGACAACCAGCAGCACCCCAGCGCTCACCCACGCTTTGCGAGAGCGAGGGAAGGCTGTACTACAGGGATCAGTGCAAATAAAACCAGGAGTTTTGGCAGAGGGAATAACTGCATCTTCAGGACAGAGAAAAGCCTCACGAATCTGGGGTAAAGTGCTTATTCCCCTTTTTGCCAGGTTGTCCCCTGTTCCCCTCTGCAGGGCTCCTGGCCTCCCACGGGACCGCTGGCAGCGATGCTGCTGGTGGGGAGCTCGGGGTGACAGGAACGGGGTTTGGTCCAGCCCAAAAGTTCCTATAGAGTTTATATTCTTGAACTATTTCTCCATCCATACTCTCTAACTTCATTTGCGCCGGCTGAAGTAGTACAGCGGGGCTCTGGGAAGGCGTAAAAGGCTCGGGCAGCGTTAGACCTGTGAGTAAGTAACGAGGCCAGATTTAGGGGGTTTCCGAGTGCCAAGTGCTGTCTGATGCTCAGAGCCTGCTGCCTTCGCACCGTGGTGTCCCCCAAGTGTCCTGTGTTTCTGAGTTGCCTGCTGCAGTGGCGCAGCATCTCCCTGGCAGACTGGGGAGCGTTTGCCCGTGCTCCCAGGCTCGGCACTGCCCGAGGTGTCCTGCGATCTCTGACCCAGCAGCCGTGGGAAGCCACTGCCTCAGCTGGCCAAAAGCCCCGGGTGTCTGGGAAGACTATCGATCTCCTACGATCCACTCATAAGTAGGATTTTATAGCACACTCACCAGGTTAGTGCAAGGCTCACCGTGGTTCTATATATTTTATTTAGCATCTGGCTGCTGGTGAGTTTTCCCTGCCATTAACAGCTCTGGGGCTATTTTACACAACTGCTTTCACAGCCGTGGCTGGCAGGCCGTGCTGTGCGGGGGGAAGATGCGTGGAGTGAGCAAGTCCCACACCCCGGGGAGATGCCGTCCCCTCGGGAAAGCAGAGGGCAGCCCGGGAGCAGAAACTCAGAGTTCCTTGCAGGAATAAACAGTTAATTACAACAACAGCCAAGCATCACGCATACATTCTCTTGCTGATCTGACAGTGCTGTGCAAAGCAGGGACAGGTAGCTCTTGATGGGGAAAAACATATGAATAGTCCGGTATGATCAAATTGTGGGCCTGGTGAGGAAGCGTAAGGCAGTTGGTGCTGTGTATTTCAATTTTTTGAAGGTGTTTGACATTTTGCCCAGAGAACCTGTAGGTAATAGCACGTATTATGTGGATTAAAAATTGGCTTAATGACAGATTTCAAAGTATGGCCATTAATGGCAGTGTCGCGTCCCGCAGTGTTCCCGAGGAGTGTTCTGACATGAATTAATGTGCGATTTAACAACAGGGATGGCAAAAACCTTTGCTGGTAGTGTCTGCTGATGACACGGAGATTGGTATTTTTGTAAGCAGCGAGGGCAGAGCTGTGAATCTCCTGGTTCAATGGTCACAAGCCAACGCGATGCATGACCAAGGAGCTAAATGCAAGTTAACCCCCCACCCAAGAAAGCGAGGTGGGGGTCCCCAGCCCCTGGGAACGGGATGCTCCTGCAAAGCCCTGAGTGACCCAAAGGTGTGGGGGTGACGCCGTGGGCACTCGCTGCAGGGCTATCTCCCAGCGCAGGCGGAAGGGTGACAGTGGAGAGGCAGCGGGCAGGGGCTCAGGGGTGCTGGGACACTGCCCCGACTCTGTGCTGGGTCCAGTTGCCACTGGTGGGGCCTCGGGACGGACTCTGGTATTGCAGCCGTGGGGGCCAGGCGCCGCTCCCCTCTGATTTCTCTCTTGGGGGACACTGATGCTCATTTCGGTGTGCTGGGTGTCCCCAAGGGAACTGGAGCTGGGGGCCAGTATGTGGCCTCGTGGGCATCCCTCTCAAACCGGGGGGCCTCAGAAGGAGCAGCCCTCCTCCAGCCCGGCTGCGGAGGCTGGGGGGGCATAGGGTCCCACAGGGCTCCTGGACCCATTGCTGGCTCTGCTCTGGCCTGTGCCCGCAGCCCGAGCTGTTGGGAGCAAGGTAGGACTCAGGTTCAGGCCGAGGATGTGTCTGAGGAGGGGCCGTGTCTTCATTTGTTATCGCTTTCGTTCATGATTCCTTCTTGCCAGCACTTGTATTTGCAAATCATTTTCTCGCTGACAAATGGATGCATGTCACCGACACCCTGCAAACGCGACACGGAGGTAGATAAGAGCCGGTCCCCCGTGCAGAGACACTGATCCCCTGATACCAGCCTCTCCGTGCATCAGACCCCATCCTTTTCACAAGGCAATCACTCAAGCCCATGATCACTCCGTCCACATCGCTCCTTCCCACATCAGCACTTGTTTCGGGAGAAAATCCAGCATAAGAAATGGTACTTGTACCAGAGGAGGAACTGGAGCTGGGGTAGTACTGGCATCGGAGGCATTGGTCTCCATAAAGACTGGTGGTGTGGAGGCTGTGCCCTGGCAAAATTCGACTCTGGGTGGTTTGTTATCTACTTTCCCACCTCTCGCCGTCATCCCTGCCTGCCTTGGGCTATTCTATGGATTTGCACGGTATTTAGACAAAGCTTCCCAACATGTGGTTGAATTTTGGAATTTATTCCTCTCTAGACCTGGCCACTCGTGTGACTTGTTTGCCAGTCAGGGAAGGCAAAATTCTCAGTATTTCCAAAGCCTGGACTGCGTACGTGGGAAAAACAACTGCCTTGTGCAGTGCGAGCTCCCTAGTGCAGGGGGAAGTGCTCTTCATGCCTTCCACCCATGATCCTTGGATGGAGAAGAGGGTCTGAAGCCAGATCCCTGCCTCCATCCGAGGAGTCCCTTGTTGCCTGCAGCAGAATAGAGCAGGGCTAGCTTCACAGCCTCCATCAGCTGGGGGGCCAGGGAGGAAGATCTAAGCATGACAATAATCCCTCTGAGGGCAATTACTCTCAACAGGCAACAGCTACAGCACAAATTCTGGCACCTCAGACCCCGCTCTTCCTCCCTGAGTTGCTTGGAGAGTTTGTCTGAAGCAGAAACTGAACTCCCTTGCTGGAAGCCCATGTAGCCTTAGTGATAGCTACAGGGATCTCATCAAGCAGGAATTTCTTGGCAGGGGATAGGACCTGTCTGCCATATGGTTTCTATGTTCAGAGCAGAAGGTGATCTGTGGAAGTGGAAGGAAAAGAAAAATCTGAACTTCTGTGGTTGATTTTCACTTGAGACTAATTGTTCAGCGCAGCTCCGGGGAGGGACCGGGGACAGGTCTGACCCTCAGCCGGCTGCGGCTCCCAGGGCGTTTCACACAGGAACGCCTCAGGACCTCCTCTGCAAAGTATTTCTATCGTCAGGAGATTTTATATTTTGACAGCTCCGATATCTGTTTGAAGGGCGAGACAATAAAAAGTGAAACTCTCCAGAGTGTAGAATGTACAAATAATTGTCTCATCCTGCCCGTCTCCAGCCTCCCGCTGCCCTCCCTGCCCGCACCGGCTCTGGGAGAAGCTCATCCATTGACAGCACGTCATTCAAAGGGAGAGCATTGGCTGGTTGGTGGTGGAACGCTGTCTTCAGGGCTGCGTCCATCTTTGAAAAGCCTGTTTTTCCCCCCAGTATAGGAAAGCTGCGTAAAGCCTGTTGTGATGAGATGCCTTGTAAGATGGCCTGATCTGCCACCTGTGTCTTGTTCTCCAGCCTGAGGAGGTGGAACACGTGCGGTGACCATATTAGAGGATTTTTTGCACTCTCCCACCTTTCTCCTGAACCTGGTGATAAGCCACTGGAGCACGTTCCTGGGAGCATACTACTACTTTCAAATACTATGACTATCTAACTAGATAGATGTACAAATCTTATCTGCCTCCCTTGACTCTTTGTCAGAGTGAAGTGCCCATTTAGTTAAAAATTTGAGGCAGGAGTGAAGCTTATATCATGCGCTCAAAACGCTGGAAGTCTGGAAATTGCTCCGCTGAAATGCCAGGAGTGCTCTGCAGCAGTCGTCAGTGCAGAGGAATGGCTTTGTTCCTGGGAGGGGGAGGAGGGCAACCGCGGCTCCCCGGGGAGGGCACGGTGCGCCGGGGGGGCTCTGGAGAGCACGGGCTGGGGGCCGAGTTCCGAGTGTGAACCTGCCTTGCCATCAAGGTAGGCTGGGGGGAGTCAGCGGTGAGCGTACGTTGTAAAACTGCATCTGAGGGCTTGGGCTCGGCAGCACACTCCTCTGCCTGAATTAACATTCATTCTGCTCTGGGAGGGCCTGGTTTGCAAACTGCAGCTTCCAACTGGCAGCAACAAAGAAGTATAAATGGCTAAGCAGACGCAGAAGAAAAGTCTCTCTGTGCCTGACAGACAAAGACACTCACTACTCTTGAACAAATATTTAGGCCATTTCTCTTGCCAAAATCATCACAAGTGTCCAGGACACATGTTTGCAACAGAGCCATGACCCACGGCGTCCTCAGATCTAAAGCCCTTGGAGGGTGGCTCAAAGCCTCGCCGGGGCCAGGAGACCAGCTGAGCCGTGTGCCCCGTGGGGAGGGAACGCTGTGCGGGAGCGGTGGCACTGGAACTGGTGTGTCGTGGATAAGATTTTATGGATGGTTGCTGGGGGCTGCCATTGGTCTCCCAGTGGTTCTTTGCCTGTCCCCGTGGGGAAGGTCAGGGTGCTGCTGCCACTGGGGCATCACTGTCGCCCTGCGCAGGGTGTCACTGCACGGCCAGCCTGGCCAGCAGGAGGGAGTGCAGCCAGCTGCCCGTGGTTACCCAAAGCCAGCAGCAGAAGCCAGTGAGACCGAGCATGGGGCAAGTGCCGGCTACCGCTCCGTGCCTTAAAAAGTGCATTTGTACCTTTGAACCTCCTTTGATAAGGAGGCAGCGGGCGTGCTGCGTCTCTTCTTCCCTGTGCCCCGCAAGCCAGTGACAACTGATCTGTCTCATGCCCCTTCTATGGAAAATGAGTCATCGTTCCGTTGGAAAGTTCATGCTTGTCCTCATGAACAAAACGTTATGCCCCAGCGTGTTTCTGCCGTGCTCCGGGGTACCTGCCTCTGACCTGGGGCGAGTGAAGCCGCAGCTGGAAGCTGCTGTATCTTCTACCAGAGGAGAACTCCTCTCCTGTCCTTCGTCTCGGCCGTGTCACAAGCAAAGTGGCATCGCGCGTCCGTCTTTAAATGTCTCATCCCCATTCTGATGAAAATGCTGCTAATCAGAAATAACTGAGGAGAGCCAAATAAAGAGCAGTCGGTGTATTCGAATTCTTTCGACGTCTTTGCAGTGTTTCTGTAAAGGCACGGAGTGTTTTAAAACATGAAATGTAACATCAAAACAGTAAAAGTAGATCAGAATGTTCTGTCTTGAGTTTCAAACAATACCCTGGAAATTTCCAAGTCTTTCCTGTTTGTCCCACTGCTCGCTGGACTCCTCTGTTTGCCATCCTTCTGCTGTTTACGATGGCAAAGCTATTTGATTTTTCCTACTCACAGGCATCGATCTGGAGGCACTTAGCATATTTTGCTAAAATAGCCTCTCTCCAAAAGTTTCCTAGTGCGCTCAGGCAAAGTGGAAACATTCTGGTGGCTTCAGTCGGCTGCCCGTGTCCCGGAGCAGGCAGGAACCCTCCTGCCGTCCCCTCCCGGGCGCTGGGGAGGCAGAGCCCAGCTGGGCTCTGCTCATGAGGAACCCTGGGCTCCCGCCAGAGCTCAGCTCCAGTAGTTCAAGCCGGGGACCCAGAACCTCTCATGACTCGAGGTCAGACGAAAGCAGAGCTCCCTCCTCCCGCTCTAGTTCTGGCAGGCAAATTCCATCACCGCGCAAATATTTTGGCAATCGGCGATAATGGGAAAGGAAATGCAGAAACGTCCAGTCCGTCAGGAATTCTCTAAACGAGGACACTCCGAGCAGAGCAAGTGAGCGGCAGGGCTGGGCTCAGCCCTCGCCATCCCCGTGGCAGTGGCTTTTCCCGTGCCATCCCGCAGAAAGCCTTGCTTCGGCCTGGCCGCTGGCTCCCGGGTGTTTATTGCCTGGGAAGTGCAGCAGTGTGTGCTTTGTAACAACGGGCTGCTCTTTATGGAAGTGTTTTATGCTCTAAGTGGTTACAGCAGTGTGGGATGGTGTGTGTATTTTGGTATCTATAAACAAAGCAGCTCAAGAATGCCTTGATACTGAAGGTTGTTTTTGGCTTTTGATCAAATACTTAATGTCTAGTTTTTTGCCTTTTTTTTTTTGAAAAAAAGAAAAGTTCAGCTGCTGAAAGGGAGTAAAAGAAAAGAAAAGAAAACCGTGAAGCTTCTCACTCTTGTGATTCTTTGGAGTTAAGAGGAATAATTTCCAGGCCTTTGGAAGCAGCAAGGCTGGCAGCTGGCAGAGGAGGGGGAAACCGGCACCGCAGAGGGGGGCTGCGAGGAAAGGCAGCCCCCCGGACGTGGGGAGAGCGCGCTCTCCCTGCGAGTACCCAACCCACCCGCAGGGAGAAGTGGGGTTTCTCACGGCGGTTCTGAAGCCGGGACAGTTTCAGAGCGAAGCCCCCGGGACCCCCGCTCTGAGGACTGTCGCGCTCGTTGCTGCAGCCTGTCCACCAGCTGAGCTGGTCTGGGGAGCACCGTGGTGCTGGTCCCGCTGGCATGTGAGGCTCTGGGCAAAGCAGGTTTTTTCCCACTGCTGCCAGCACGGTGTGAGCTGGGGGATCTGACGGGGGACAAGGAAGGGGGTGACACCCTGGGCACTGCAGGTTTCCTCCCCGGGGAGCAGGGGACAGCCTGAACCCGTCCCGCTGAGCAGGGCGGCATCCCCGGTGGTGCTCGGTTTGTCTCTTGGAATGGATGTTGTGACACCACACAATAATATCCATTTCCCTGGTTTGAGGAGCTGGATTCTTGTGTTTCATGCTATTTTGGTATTCATTTCAGTTTTTATCATTTTAAGGTTCATGCGTTTCTAATTGTTATGAATACCATGCTAAAATTAATAGTTCTATGGTTGGTTTATTACATTTAGTAAAATTATGTGCATGTAATGTTTGCCAAGAAAAGACGCAGCAGAGACTTTAATCATGTAAAGATGATAATTTAGTTGTTACACTTGTTGAAATGATGGGATTAATTTTTTAAAAGTTTGCAAACTAGAGGATAAATGTAAAACATTAATTTAGTTAGACAAGCAAGCCAGCCAGTGACTGATCCTCCCAGGCCAGTGGAGGAACGCTGCCGTCACAGCGGGAGGGAAAAGTGACACTGGACAGTTGTATAATTGTGGGAGTTTTTATTAATCAGGCCAGTTACTCCATGACTTTCCCTGATGAACTCAGAACATGTTAAAACCGTGGTGCACTTTGTGTCTCACTCCTGTCTCTGCGGTTTCTACTGGGTTTACCTTTTGCATGGAGAAGAAAAAAAGATTCACAAATCAGAAATTCGGCATCCATAGTACATGCTTTTGGTATGAAAAGAAACCAATTGACACTCTAATCCCAGCCCTTCGTCTCCAGGCTGGGTGCCGTGGCTGTGCCGTGCGCGGAGGAGCAGCCCGTCGGGCAGAGGTGTGCTGGGGGTCGTGGGTGGCCGGCAGGACGTGGTGACACTGACGATGCCACCGTTACAGGATGCCGTTTCACAACACTGAGACACCTACCCTGAAATCCTGCGCTGGAACACGTGCCATAGCCTTACCTTTCTGTTTGGCTTTTTTCTCCTGAAGCCTTTTCTGCAATTCTGAGGTGGGGGATCAAAGCGCCCAGCGGATCAGCCGGCACCCGGGGCTGCTCCCGTAGGTCGGCGGGTGTTCAGGCTGGCAATCGGGACTCCCATGGGTGGGTGCCTGAGGTTCCCTGGCCGGAGGCACCGGCTGATCCGCTCCCCGGGTGGCTGTGCTGGCTCAGCAAGGAGAGACTCGCTTGCCGGGGCGAAGCAGGGCGCTGCCGAGAATAATTGCTAATTATTGCAGGGAGTGGGAGAGCCAGCCCCCAGCAGGACTCACCGCCCCAACAGAGAATCCCAGGAAATCGAGAGTTTGGCCATGTAGAATCCTGACTTTTCTCTTTTCATTCCCAGTCGTCCTTCTCCATGTTGCAGATAAACCCCTTTTTGCCTAGAGATCCCTGTGCCAGTAAGGTCCCCGCCTTTCCTCCAAGCCTTCTGGCCTTTGTGCTTGGACCAGCTGGTATTTTTTTGAGGGAAAAGGAGAGGACATGGGGAACTTTGCACAGGTTCTTGCGGAGCTCAGAGCTTCTGGCCATGCACAGGTTTGCCTTTATTATACTGGGTATAGGTACTATTTCACACTTGCTGGAGGAAATCTGGTCATAACTCCGGCATTAATTCTGCAGAGCGTTTTGCAGCAGATTGTCGGGAAAGAAGAGAGAAATGTAAAATAAGTCTTGTTTACTGTAGACGATGATGTGGCAAAATAACTCAACAGCCAGTTCTCAGGAGTTTATGACAATAATCATGAATATGTTTTATAAATGTGTAGCAATGCGAGTGGACTCAATTCTGGCTGAATTTAAATAATATGGCTTTGTGCAGCAAAGCCTAAATCAAATGGCTATAATTTATGCTGAAATGTACTACAGGATGCATTTATTCACAAGTATGTGCTGATTGTAGCATTGTGCCTGATTTATGGTGTTTTACTTTTTCATACGAAAATCCCTACCAAAAATAATATTTAGAGGCTTCTTTTATTTACTAAGCCCCGGCAGTTTTCTGTAGGCATCGGGGCTGAGGATCGCTTCTCTTTCTCCTCCGGTTCCACAGCAGCCAGTGTGGGGCCGATGGCTGGATGTGGCTCGTGGTGCAGCACTTGCAGCACGGCCGTGAGACGAGAGGAGCAGTCTGGAGCCTGCACCACCTCCTGCTTCAATGCAGTACGTGGCCACCACATTCAGAGCCTAATTAAGAATAGTAAGAGCAAAGTGATTTAAAACCATTCCCGTTCCATCGCTGGGCCGTCAGTGAGCGATGGTGGGTATTGAAAATAGGTCAGGGAGAGCGGACTTTATCCCTCGCCTCTGTGATTTGGTTGGCAACTGATGGTAATTTGGATGCGGAAGGCATATGGGTGCATTTAGACCACGGAGCTGTAAACTCAAAGGATTCACGTCTGCAAGCTCTTTTCTGACACGCGCGCGGGTTGAGATCCGATCGCCTCTGACATCTTTGCCGATTTCCCATACAGCAGACCGGCCAGCGATCCCGCAAGACCAACGTGCGGCTCCTGCAGCTTTCAGATCTCATTAAACTGGACCCTTCACGGCTCCTGCCACGGGGTCGGGGCTGGTCCCAGCGACGGTGCCCGTCAGGGCCACGCTCCCACCTTCCCCCCAGGCCACTGTAGTGTGCTGCTCCCTCCTGGTGGGACCCCTCTGAGGGTCTCCATGGTGGGCAGGAGGGTCTCTGGGGGGATAGGGAGAGGTTCAGGTGTGAAGAGCAAAACTCTCTTTTGAGGACAGCCCAGGGGCCGTGTCCCTCCTCTGGTGAGGAGCCAAAGGCTAAACCATAAACCTCAGGACACGCAGGGCCATCCGGGGCACCTCTGGATCCCCAGCCACACAGCCTTGTTATCTCCAGTGTAGTTTGTGCCCTTGTTGGCAGTTTATATCTTGAATTACAGAGACTAACGCAGCTGCTGGTTGTGCTGGGCAAAGCTGCGACAGCAGAATTGGTGCCGGTGCTCTCGTGATGTTCCCCAAATGTCTCGGGTTGGTGCTGGGCACTGAGGACCTGATGGCAATTGACACCTCCATGCCCGGGCTCGTCACCCCACTGCCCAAGCTGCCCTGGGTGGCCGTTTTGGTAGCCGTTTGTTAATAACGCCAGGCCCATGTATGAACCCCTCTCCCGTGTCTCGCATTCGGTGTGCGGGTGGTGCTTGGGAGCCGGGGTAAGGCTCGGACGGGCACCTGCGAGGTGACGTTTCCTCACGCAGGAAAGCATCACCCTGTGGCCCAAGCAGCGTTCCTTCCTCAGGCCTCGTGCCTGTGATGGTTTAATTGGGTGTGACAATGCCCCCTGGCACAATTAAGCTGAGAAGCTTCATTTATCCTCGCTACCGAAGGCGAATGTCAGCCCCTGAGCACCCTTTTCTGTGCTTAATGTTTTGGAAGCCGCAGAAGAGGTTTCTCTCGGCAGGTGAATGGAAAGGTTTGGGTAATCCTGGCCTTGTAGAATTACCTCGAGAAAGCGTCATATCTCTGGCTCTGCTAGAAAAGTACATAATTCAGAGTCTAGAAGAAAGATTTATTTAAAGCATTTGAAATCCCTAAATAAATCATTTCATCTCATAATAGGTCCCAAACCATCCTGGGAGTGTGCACATCCATTAGGAGAGAGTTAAGATCCAGCAGTACTTCTTCCTGGGTTAAAATTAGTTGTGCTGAAAGTTTATCAGTGATTTATTCCGCGGAGTGACTCCATTTGTAATTCTCCTTCCTGAAAGTTTCAGCACCATTGTTTTTAATGATAAGAACTTGTTGTAGCAACCTCTGTCCCTAAACACTTGGAAATTCTTGTTTAAATAAATACGCGACTTGCAAGCAACATGCAGCTTAAATGTGTATCTTATTAAAAGCTGGCAGGAACGGAGCCTCCCAGCTTTCTTGCCAATGTTTGGAATACGGTAGCATTTTTACTCTGTAGTAATAAATTTCTGTAGAATGAAGGGCCACATTTGCCGTTTTTAGGGGAAACTCTGCTTAGTTAGGCGGAGAGATGGAAAATACTCCTAATAAATAGGACACAGAACGAAGCAGGTAAATATTTAGGTTGTTAACATTGCATCTGCCTTACTCGGGGCTAAAGCTCTCAGCCTTGTTCTTGAAGGAGGGAAGGAGACACTTCCCAGTGTTTCCAAAGGGAGTCCTCATGGCGAGCCCTCCAAAGAGCAACTGATTTTAAACTTGCTGGAAATGAGACTGAGAATTTCCTCTCGCCCCTTGCCAGGCTTTCGGAAGGTGCCCCTCGGCTGGTGACAGGGTGACCCTCACCTTCTGTGTGTGTCCTGCAGCTGCCGTCTCCATTTCTGCGCCTTCTGCACCGGGAGGGCTCGCGGCTGCCTTGCTCTGACCAGCCTGTCATTGCAAACGGAACTTCTACTGCTGTCTTTAAGTTAGTGTTTTCTAATTAGTTCACTATTAATTAAGGGGTTCTGATGTTTTGATGTGAAAATTAGCTGGCAAACCAGCCTGCCATTATCCAGAATTTGCGGAATTAAACTCTGAATTCCAAAATAACTTCTTCATTAATAATTTTGATTTTCCAGACATTACACAGAAACACTGGTGATTAGCAGAAGTGTGATGCGTTCTCATTCATAGTATCCCTAATTACCAGTAATTTAGTTATTAACTCTTCGGTGCAGGGCTAGGAGTAGGGAGTATTGACTTCTTTTTGCACGGGAGTGATTTGCTCGCCGCTTTTGGGTCTGGTGGCCCAGGGAAGCTTCACCTGCCGGGACCCTCGCTGTGCTGCGGCGGTTTGCAGGAAAGCCCCTCTCCTTCTGCGGGCAGAGGGTCAGAAGGACAAACCGCCTGCAAGGTGACACTTCCCTGTGCCGGGGGAAATCCCACACGGGCCCCCTAACCCTTCCCAACACGCTGCTGGGAAGTGCGGGGGAGGCGAAATGCCGGACTTGGACGGTGCCACTCATTAGCTGCAGCCCGGCAATTCGGGCTGAGGCATTACCTGCTTCATTCATAACTCAGCCAGAGTTCAAGTGGGCAGGAAGCTGGCCCTCTGCCTAGGAGAATTTGTCACAAGATTAAAGAATTAATGAGAAGATACAATATATTAAAGAATGAGAGATTTTGCTAACCTCTTACCTTGTCTTAGCCTTAATTGCCTTTAAAAATCATAGGATACAATGAATTATAATTGATTTTTCTCAATACCTTTTATTTCTGCAAAAGCCAGATAAATTGCAGCACGAGGTGATGGTTCAAAGGGACCCGGGAGATCTATGAGGTGGGCAGGATCACAGCCGTCACCCCGGGGTCCCGGCTCCCTCTGTGATACCGCAGAGCGGGCGGCAGAGCTTTGTCTCTCTGCTCTGCCTGCCCCAGCACCCGCCTGGACCCGCTCCCGCGGGGTTTGGCACCGAGCAGCCGTGGTGGCACCTCGCTGCCACTGCTGCAGTCTGGTGGGACGGTGGTGCGGGGGGCCGAGGATGCTGCTGGCTGGGCAGATTTACTTCTCCATCTTTGGCTGGTACAAGAAGTCCCGCAGCCCTCCCCAGGGTGGTCATTTTGCACCTTCATTTTGCATCCTAAATCTGATACTTTGGGCAATATGACTTCTCCTGGAGCTGGTGGAGGACAGAGCTGGAAGCTCTGTGTTACCCACCCCAGCCCATGTGTGTCGTTGTCCTGGTTTGAGCAGCACAAGATTAATTTATCTTTCAGTAATTTTATTTTACAATAAGGTCTCTTCTAATGCCTGGGATAACTGCATCTTTAGAAGGCTCTAGTGTCTGAATTTGTGAAAATATTTACCTTATCGCCAGCTCTGGTCTGCGGGTTTCAAGGTCTTAATGTTTTCGAGGTAATCAGGTGTGAGGATGAGGAGCAGCGAGACCCGGGCACTTGACCCAAGCTGCCAACAGGGTTATTTCATACCATGAACGGCACATTCAATATAAATTAGAGAGTTTGCTGAGGAGTTCTCTCTTTTCCTTGATGGTGGCGATCCTGAGAACTCCTCACCCTGGTGCCGGAGCCCTGAGCCCTTCCCTTCCTCCCGAAGCCGCAGCGCTCGCCGTGTCCCACATTTACTGTCCCCTGATGAGTGCCCAGCTCCCTGCTGATGGAATGGGCTGAGTATAGTCCTTGTATATCTTATATTAGCATTGGGATCAATATTGGTTCTTTAGTATTATTAATGTTACTTATTTAGTCTTATTCTATTCAATCTGTTTATATTTCAACCCTCAGGTTTCCTTTTTCTTTCCCCGATTCCCCCTCCCAGGTGGGGAGGGGTCATCGGGTGACAGAATAGTTGTCTAAATGACAATAAATGGTAGTGGGTTCCTCAAACTGTAACCATCGTGCGTCTCCATGGGAGGGGAACCTGCACCCGCAGCCCAGCCCTTGCTTCCACAAGATCCAAAAGCTGCTGGGGCAGCGGGTGCCCCCAGACCTGGCTGCCTTGGGAGCTGGGGAGCAGGGCCAGGAGCTCGGGGCCATCTTGGCCTGGCCAGGTTGCCCTGGTTGCCTCTATTGTCCCCATCGCCATGGCGCCGCTGCCCTCCCCAGGCCCTCATGCCACTGCAGGCCTGGTTTCTGTGGCTGAGCCCCAGAGGATGGCGCGGGGATGGCATGTGTGGGGACGGCACAGGGACGGCGTGGGGATGTCATGGGGACAGCATGTGCTGTCCTGGCCTGGATGTGGCAGGGCAGGGGACATGGCAGACGGCCGTGTCCAGGTCTGCGAGGGGGTCCTGCTGCCGGCCGCCATCAAACACCGTCCCTGTGCAGCGTCCCCACTCCCGGGTTTGGTTTTATCAATCCATAAATGAACACCGCTGCTATGGCAACGCAATTGTCATCCCTGGGTTCTCCAGTCGTGGCTGGTGATAAGTCATCCCGCTGCAGGCGCTCAGCCCAGACCCATCCTCTGCTCTCCAGAGGACCCCCCCATGTGGGGTCTGAGCCACAGACACCCCGAAAACCCACCCTGCAGCACCCGAAAACATGGGGCCTGTGTGGGCAAGACCCCCTTGGGGCTGCTCCCGTCCGAACCGGCACCAAGAGGTGCCTCGGGGTGGGCAGCCTGGCTGGGCATGGTGGGCCTCCGTTTTGGGCATGAGAAGAGGCATGGCTGGTCATCGGGCTGGAGCGAGCCGTGTCACACCGAGACCACGGGGTGAAAAGGAGAGACGGGATTTCTTTGAGCCACTGGTCCATAGTAACAAATCTTTATTCGAAGTTCACCTTAGGAACAAGCGGTGTTGGGAAATTCGGTGGGGCAGGTCCAGATGGATAGAGAGCATGAAAGATTTATAAAGCCTCTTTGGTGGCAATCAATACTGCTTCTTGTTACAGCTGCATCCTCCTAAACTCCTTCTAAACCTTGTTCATTTTTCTAACTCTGCTAATTTGACCAAAATTTAATGGATGAAGTACCAGGGAGGGACCTGGATATTTTAAAGATACTGTGCCCCATTTCAAGGGCTGAGCCTGGTAATTAATCTTTTCATCTGATTCCTTCTGCTGGCGATGGAATTTTATTGATGAAGTGTAGCGACTAGCAGTATCAGTATTTATTTGCATTTTTCATGTGCCTGCAGACCATGGCTGTGGGTCGTACCCCGGCTGCGCTTGTACGTACCACTACAGTGGTCCTCGTTGGGAGAGGTGACGTTGTAGGGACAAGGGATGTGCAGTGGGAATGACAGAGAGAGAGCAGAAAGTGTGAGGAAGCATGGGAATATGGGTCATGGTGTCAGGCGCTGTGCTCAGCCTTGCTGCCACGCTTCTTGTGAATTTCACAAAAAAAAAAATTGCAGAAATCAAAGAAGAATGTTCCCATGGCTTTTTCCAGCAGTAACGAGGAGGTTCTGCCTGCAGGAAAAACAGCATGGGAAAATGCAGGGAGGCATTTGCAAATATACCAAGCAGCGAGGAGAGCTGGCACCGCCGGCTCCTGGGGGGCGAGTGGAGATCTTGCAGAGAGAGATCATTTGGCTGTGAACGGCTTTGGAAGTGTTCAGTAAATGTTTCTCATTTTCGCTGTAGTTTCGAAAAACATTTCATTACCATACGGCACAAAATACAACCTGGCTGAGGAGGATGTTCACTGACAGACCTTGGAAAGGCCACCGAGACTGGACCTTTAACGAGCCAGCTAACATACGCACTCAAGCATATTAAAAGAGCAGGATGAGATCCTGCCCGGACTCTTACCGGTAACTTTGCATACTATTCGGTGCACTGAGGATATTCCAGAGGAGAAAAGTTTGTGCAAGAATTTGCAAAAGATGAGGAGGGACGGTGAGCTGAACTGCTAGAGGTTTGTCAGCTGACAGTCTCGGACAAAATTATTGACAGGCGGAATGAAAGGTGTTGGGGAAAAAAAAAAAAAAGCTCTTGAGAAAGCAGCCTGAACTTCATCTCTCGTTGAGGGTTGCGGTCTGGTCGGTACATAGCGGAGCCACTGCGGTGATGGAGAATGGGGGCAGGGGCACGACTGCTGCGGGATCTACAGGGCAGTACCCAGCAGGGTGGAAAACGCCCGGGCTGAGAACTGGATGTGGGGCTGGCACCCACACACCGAGGGGCTGGGGAAGCTCAGCAGGGTCCACGGGAGAGGCACTGGGTTGGATTCAGGCTGCGGCAGATGTGCGCGATAAGGGGAGATGTCAGCAGCTCTGTCTTGTTAGATTATTCAGAAAAAGGCGTGCAGGGGCAGGTGAGGAGTCTCCAGGTTGCTTCCTGGGGAGCAGAGCCCTTATCACGGAGGAGTCCTGTCGAAACTACAAGCACAGACACGGGATTTATATCAGCAACCAACACAGAAAAGCCCTCAGGTCTGATCTCCTGCTTAACACAGGCCAGATGAGCGTGAGGATCCCTCTGGCCTTAAATGTATGATCTGTTATTAGAAAACACCTGGCAGCTTGACTGGCATCACTGGGAAGGGACGGGGGTAGGAGCGTTTCTGAACTGAAGCTCTGCTCCCAGCGCCGTGCACAGGGGTAGCCTCAGGCAAAGACTAACCTCAGAGTTTACTAACCTCGCAGACACAGGCACGCGGAGCACGCCTTTTTGAGCGGTGAATAGCACCAGGGTAAGCTCACATTTTTGGTTCCAGCCAGCACGAACTTGTGGCTGCCCACCGGATGGCTTACCAGTCTTCTGAACTGGGAAATCTCGCGGCAGCACGCCTGGGCAGCCTGCCGGGGGGGGCCCACGCTCCCCACGCGCCAGCAGCATCTCCAGAATCACCTCGCTCGCTGTGCCGCGTGTGGCCCTCCCCGCACCAGAGCCTTCCTGCTAGGTATTCATGGTGGCTGCTTGGAAAGCCTCAGTCATAATGGGATCATTTTCCTGCAAGCTGTTTCAGAAGACATCATCCAGCCAGTCATATTTCTGTGCAGCATCTGTCAGGCTTCTGCACTTCAGCAAGCTTCAGACAGGACCATTTATAGTTTCAATAATGCTTTATTCGGAGACAGGTTATGATAACTTCCATCTCTCTGTTTTGCAGATATGATGTAATTTGAACATGTCTATAGAAGTTTGAATGAAGGAATTGTCTTGTGTATATGATGAATATTCTAATTGAGAATAATATTCAATAAAGGCCAAGACAGGTGCTTTCTCCTTCTTGGGATTCCTAATTGCTGATGTGTGACCAGAATGTGTATGTCCTCTTAAACATCGTTCCAGTGGTTTCCCAGATTTATTACTGTTCCATACTACTGCACATTTGCATAAAAAGAATTTAAATTAGCCTTTGCATTGGTATTTGATATAAGGCCGATCTTGCTGCCACATGCAAATTCCACATGCAAAAGAGGCACCAGTCAGAGGGCAACTTAAATTTTACTCTGGCTTTGGAAATACCTTGGTTCCCTGCATCTGAGTGGTTCTGAGTTGTCCTGATGTAGTGGTTACTCCTGACACCTTTCTGGCTTGCTCAGGAAGTTAGGTTGTTGCAGAAATCCTTCCATGGTTGCCAGACTTAGTTACCAGAAGCAAGTGAAAGTGTTTTGGAGTGGAAAAAGGAGATTCAGGGGTCTGGCTAATGGTGCTGCCTGCCTCAGATGCTGGAGAAGGGGCAGGCCCCACTTCAACTTGAATCCTCAGAAGCGTTGACACAAAAACCTGTCCTGGAAACTTCTATCACCATATTGAAACAACTGGAAAATGGCGGTTGGTTTTAGCAGTCTGGATTTTGCCTGCCTGCGACTCTGTTTCCCCTTAGCTTTTCATCCTTTCCTGCTAACCTCTGTTCTTTGCAAAATGTCACCGTGAAAGGACAGCAGAGAGGGAGATGAAAGTAACCCTGACCCATCTGGCCCCATCCCATCAGACAACCTTGGCACCCTCCTCCAGGCTGCTACTTGCTTGAGCTATATGAAAGCGTGGAGTGGAGCCTCTTGTTCTCCGGGTTTCTTGGCCTCCTTTCTCTCCATCCTCTTGGTTTCCCACGTTTTTCTGGCTGTTTTCTTCATTTGTGAACCTCAGTTTTGTAGTTTTTTCCCATCACTCTTCCAGTTCGCCCGGCAATTCTGCTGACTCTGCAGGCGAGCTCAGGTCTCCCAGCAGACCACCTGGGAAACAGGAAACACTCTGAAGCTCTGGATTAACTGAAAGACCATACTTAGTTCCCCCTTGACTTCTCCATTTCCATCTCCTGGTCTGATTTTGGGCCTTTAGTCCATAGCAGTCGTAATCATGCTCGCACATGAAAGTGGCTCCAGGCAAGCTGGAGGGCCCTGCACGCCAAAGAGTAAGTGCATCTTCCTCTGGAAAAGCCTGGGATGTACATTCAGCCTCTCATACAAATCTTCCCACTTTGCTGACGTCTGATTTGACAAAAGCTTGGCTTTCTGAGGCCCTGCGGAGCAGGGGTGGTGCTCACGAGGCAGCTCCTCAGTGGCCTTGAACCTGCTCTGGGACTGGCGCTGTCTGGCCCCTCGTTCCTCATTGTCACAAGCTACTTCTCTGTTTGACTTGCAATGTTTTGCTCAGCTGGCTGAGGAGGAAAGCCCTGCACAAGCACAAGCAGCGTGCCTCTAGAGCTGGGAAAGTCTCCCAAGTGAGGAATGGAGATTGCGTCAGCAACCTCTTCACAAAATCATAGAATCATAGAATGGTTTGGGTTGGAAGGGACCTTAAAGACCATCTTGTTCCACCGTCCTGCCCTGGGCAGGGACACCTCCCACTAGACCAGGCTGCTCCAAGCCCTGTCCAACCTGGCCTTGAACCCCTCCAGGGATGGAAATAATTGAAATACAACCCCAGGATTTTGCATACGCTGAGGATCTGACGAAATACTTCTGGTGCCACATCCTTCAGAAGACAGGAGCCTCTGGCACAAGAGATGGACAATGTGGGCACCAAGTGGCAGCCACCAGCTTGAGGGGCCTCCCTGGATCTGCTCGTTCTCTGACCTGAGCTGGGTGCCCGGTCGCTGGGAATCCCCGTCCCCGGAATGTGCGTGCACCTCTGTCACCGCTGCCTGAGCTGTACAACCCCTTCTGCATGGCCGAGAGGCGTTGGGGAATTGCCTTTGTGCTTGCAGCATGGAGCTGGTTGTGCTGCTTTTGAAATCCTACCCTCCCTGAGCAGTGGCTGGAAATGCACAGCTCCAGCCTACCAGCAGCATACAAAATGAAGTGTAATTTAAACTAAAAGCGAGGGACAGGGAGGAATGCATGGGCCATATACAGGCATCTCTGCAGTAAAAGCCTTCTTTTCCTGTGCGGTTCTGGATGTGATCCTGATGAATATCTGCCCCCACTGTTTTCATATTTTCTCCTTTCTCAGCCCCATTTCTGTCCCTGGCCAGCAGCGCTTGGTTGCAAAGCACCCAGGCGTGCCGTGGAAGTGGCCCTGGGACCGTCCCAGCCGCCCAGGAGATCCAGCACAGCAACCGCAGGATTTCGCGGAGAAGTGGCTCACTCAGAAAGAGCATCCAAGAATAGCTCTGGGGATAGAAATACCCCTCTCCCTGTGACCTCCCGATGCCTTGGCTCAGCTGAGTCCTCTCCTTTCAGAGTTTTGGACCTGTGCCTCCTGACGTACACAGCCATTGCTGCCTGCACCCAGCCTTCCTTCCAGCTACCCTGCCATACCAGGCAAGAAAGGCAAAGACTCAAACACACACAGATATGAGTTTCTAGCTGAGATGGGGGAAAATTTCAAGCTGTAGGAGGAGGAGGAGAGGGGTGATCTGCCCGCAGCTCCCGCTGTGGCTCTTGTCCTCTGGGTGCACATCACTGATGTGTTTCTGCTGATGGTTGCGTGGTGGAGCTGGCTGCTGCCGCCAGTCACTGAGGCTTTGGGAGGCTCAATGAAGGGGCTCTGCCTTGATGGGCGCTGTGCAGGAAGGTGAGCAGGGAGACAGGGGGACCAGGAATTAAGGTCATGACAATGGGACTTGGATGTTACAGCCCACAAATGTCCCTGCAGCCAGCAGTGGGGAAAGCCGGGGCTCTGGCTGTCCCTGTGCTGCAGCCCAGCGACTGGGCAGAAGACGATGCGCCCAGGGCAGGGCATCGCCACTCAGCCGGGGTGGGAAATCTGTGGTTTTAAGTCAAGAGCAGGAGAGTCTTTCCAAGAACAGGCTCCAGTCTGGAGTTTCTGGCAGGAAGGAGCTGGGGGCACGTGCCTGGGGTGCCCCCGCTAAGGGAGGCAGGCTGGGCACCCATGGGCACAGCCCAGCCGGCTCCTGCAGCCCCAGAAACAAGTTAATGAGCTGTAATTAGAGCATTCAAAGAAGTCGGATTTCTTGATCATATGTGCATTAAAGGGAAATGAAGCAGAGCACAAATCAAATCAAACATGTTGCCGTCCTACAAGAAGTGTGTGAGGGCTAAAGGGTGCCGAGGCGCCGGCTCCGGTGAGAGGAGATGGCCCTCTTTCCCATTCATGTATTTTGTATTATAAAATGACTGCGGTTGTCATAGCAACATAAAGGGAGCAGATCTCATTACTGAGGCCTGGCCACATTATTTTCTCCAAGGAATTTCTTCTTTTCATTATTTTTCTCCAAAGGTCAGTTATCCTCTGAGGCAGGGCGGGAGATTCTGCGAAAGGTGAAGCATATTCATGGCAGAATTCCCCTGGTGGAATTTACAATCATTTTGCTTTTTTATACTTGTAGAAAGATTTCTTTTAGTATAACATTTTCTTTTAACCCTTTCTGTGTGAAGCCTGGCTGCTCAGCACATCAAACCGGGCTAGTGACTAAGAAGCTTTGCCCAGTGATTTTCTACAGAAAGCAGAGAATTAATGTCAAATCATGCTTTTATTATAATATAAACCAAAGTGTGCCATACACGCACGCGAGCGTTTCTCTGACTTTTTGTTTGCCATTAGCAGCCGCACAAACTGTAAGAACTGCTTCAAACTTTGTTCTGAATCTGTTTCTTTTCTTTTTGTGAAGCTGTCGGCTGTGATCCAGTCTCTGGCCGTCACACCCATTCATCACTCTGAATATTCGGGTGCTCGGCTCGGCTGGAGACGCAGGAAAATAGAAGCACAAGCAGGGTGTTACGCGGGGGTTGCATGTTCGGGGTGTCCCCCCGAGAGCAGGCAGACACCCCACAGCAGGGACCGAGTGGCGGCTGCCCTCCGTCACCCTCCGCTTGCTGTTGTCACCTGCACGCAAGTCAATGGCGTCGCTGCAATTTTGTGTGTAAATGATGGATTTTGCTGCCTTTCATCAATTCCCAAATTTCACACAAACACCCCAGTTCCTTTTCAAAGAAATATTCCCCGTTTCCTTGTTATTAAAGCTTGTAAACAAGCATTCCAAGTCTAACTGCCAACACATATTTTCTGAATATAATCTAAAAGGGGAATGATAATACCTAGCCAAAGAGCGAGGAATGCAAATTGTACCTCTGCGGTATTATATCCATGAGGTAAAAGACCTCCCTGGCTCTCCAATACCTTGCTTATGGGGCTGCCAAGGATAAAGAAGTTTTTCCAGCTTTGCAAAGTTTTTAAGGCTCGCATGTCCTCAGGTAGGAGAGAGGCAGAATCAGACGCACTAAAGGCGAGAGCAGTTTTGTATTTTCTTATGGGATGCAGAGACCTGCAATATCTCAAAAAGTTTTGTAAGAGGACGTATGTGTTTTTGTACATACAGCTGGATAGAAATACTGCTTTGTGTTTGTGTTCACATGCGTTTGTAAATAATTGTGTGATATTACATAGATGTTGTGTGATAGGACAAGGGGTAATGGCTTCAAACTGAAAGAGGGGAGATTTAGATGAAATATCAGGAAGAAATTTTTCACTCTGAGGGTGGCGAGCCCCTGGCCCAGGTTGCCCAGAGAAGCTGTGGCTGCCCCATCCCTGGAGGGGTTCAAGGCCAGGTTGGACGGGGCTTGGAGCAACCTGGGCTGGTGGGAGGTGTCCCTGCCCAGGGCAGGGGGTGGCACTGGGTGGCCTTTAAGGTCCCTTCCAACCCAAACCATTCCGTGACTCTATGACATAAAGGGTCTTGCGCTCCACTCACACCTGCGTCATGTGCGCTTTCTTAATGCCATGCAGTTGAAGGGAAGGGATCTCTGGTCTCCGGCGTGCAGGAGGCTGGCCCATCAAGCTATACAGCATAGTCTTAAAGAAGTAATTAAGTTTGATATCCTGCTGTTATTTTTAATTTCTTTGATTTAATGTGGGTAAGCTTAACAATCCTAATATAATACTGAAACTGCACAGAAATTTATCATGTCTTTTCCCCATTACGAAGAAGAAAGTGGAAGGAACTAGCAATAAGCAGGAGAGGCTGTGGAGACCATATGGTCGTCAAGTCTTTACTCATTAGTGGAAATCTGCCTGAAAATGGGATCACTTTTTGCTATAAACCTCAGTCATGCCAAAAGCCAGGATTTCCCAGAATGACTTCTTTGTGTGCAGCAGAGCACCGGTGCGCGCGTTCAGCAGGCTGCCAAAGAGTTAAGCTGGAGACGAGGTCTGGGAAGGCAGGAAAGCCTCGTGGTGGTGGTGGAGGTGCTGGTGGTGGAGGTGTGGGATGTAAGGAGTACTCTTCCAGGAGCGGGGCTGCTGGTGTCGGCGGGGAGGTTTGCTGGTTTTACGGGCTCTGCTTGGGGCAAGAAGTCTCCTTTGGACTTGGAGGGCTCATCTTTCACCTGTTTGTTGTCTTTACGAAGAGGGGCTCAGTGCTTCCCTGGCCCTCAGGGCATTGATGGCACGGCTGCGTCAATGCCATCATCAGTGCCATCATCCCGGCGGTGGCAGGGATGGCATACGCAGCGAGAGGGACTGCGGGCGATGCCGTGCCTCGGGCTCAGTCGTGCTCAGGGAGTCTCTGCCAAACACATCAACTGTTGGAAGCTCCCAGGGTCTCTTATGAAGTCAGTGTTAGAGATACTGTCCTCATAATCCTCTTAAAAGGCATCCTTGGCATTGCTCTGAGCAGGTTGGATTGTCGGGAATTGGCTGTTCGAGGGAAGGGGGGGGGTTTCCAATGCCTCGCAGTCCCTCCTCTGCGGTACCTGCCGTACAGAGGGGACGCCAGGGCAGAGGAGTTAATAATACTGACCCACTCCAAAGGTGTCTTTTAAAAATTAATGAATGCTAATGAATCCCCTTGGCTGTAAAAACAATAATAACGCCTTTTACAGCACTTTTCATCAACAGTGCTCATAATTTAGTATATATGTCAATATTGTCTGCAGCAGTGGCAAAGCCATTACTGCAGCCAGTGCTAGTACACACGTCGCGACTTCGATTTAGATGTCCGTTTTCTGTAAATCACGTTTTGCATGCAAAACGAGTATTTGCATATGCAAATGAGCAGACATCTAAGTGGCCATGTGTGCCTGCTAATATCTGCTCTGCATGTTCGCTTATGGTAACTGTGCTTGGCGAGCAAGAGCATGTGAATTTGTGTATAGCGACCATGAAGGCAGAAGAAAACCAAGTAAATCAAAATGTGCCTTGATTTTAAAATGATTTAGGAAGCCTTAGGTGTTATTATAAGAAAAAAAGCTCAGCTGAGAGCTATACCACACCGGCAAGCTTCAGTTAGCGCGCGCGAGCACAAGGCCCCGTCAGAAATCCCAGCAAAGCCAGGATTTGTAATGAACACATACATTCCAGCTGAACTCTGGCATTGCAGATGCCGTGACAATTAGGTTGATCTGCCAGGTGATATTGCCGCGTGGCGTTTCACTTCGTATTCATCACAGCCTGAACTGCTGCTTAATTTTAATTGCATGCTGCAGCAGGTAGATGGTGTCATATCACATGCACTTCTGAGTGAGGCAGAATGCTTGGAATATATTATGAACACAGGTTATTATAGGGCTTTTAACTGTGCATTTAGCAGTGGTAGATGTAAAGCTTTTAGCTTGCACTCCTGTTTATTAATTAATAAAGGGCTCTGTTCTGACATTACTTACGTCCTCCTGTGTCTCCCATTTTAGATGCTGGTCTCATTTAAAATGATAAGTAGCCCGATGCACTTCTCATGAAATTCACTTAAAGCTGGCGGCTTTCCTTGCAGAGGCGTGCCAGGATTCACGCTGCCGTCTCCTCTTCGGCAGCCTCTCCTCCAGGGCCCCTTGGCACCGCAACTTTTGCAGTTGGCACAGGGCGGGAGGGCAAAGCCACGGCCGCAGCCCCGCTTGGCACACAGCAAGCCCTTCTCTCGAGGACTGTCCTGGGGCCAGCGCGGCCAAGGCTCCTCTGAGCGGTCACTACTCCCCTCCTTCATGGCAGATCCACCTTCCTGGAGGGGTGGAAGATTTAGACCTGGCACAGAGCATCCCGCAGCCGTATGGCACGTGTGCCAAAGCGGGACACGCGGCAGAGGTGGCTGTGAGAGCAGGGCAGTGCTGGCCGAGCTTCTGGGGTGTAAAAGTGCCGCCTCCAATCCCCCTTTCTGGGAGAGAAGCAGGAGGGTAAAAACAGCAGGGAAGGAAGAGAATCCCTGAATTCTGGGCAAAGTCCTGCCGAGTCCCAGCTCGTTTAATGGTGGTGTTTTCATATGTGATTTCTTATCCCATCTATGCCCACCACCGTTGGTTCCGCCTGTTCGTCGAGGACTCCGCTCTGGGACTGCAGCATCTCTCGACATTGAGGACAGGCCTCTGTGGCGTCTGAGTCCATGGGGCTGGGCCCCAGGGACGTGGCAGGGGACGTGGCTTGGGTGGCTGCTGGTCCCCAACACTGTCCTTTGCACCACACGGCCCCTTGCCAGATTTTCAACGTGCCCCAAGTTTGTGGTGTTGGGGTCTGGAGTTTTGGGTCCTCCCTCACGGCGAGAGTTGCCTCTGCATCTCCTTCAGCAGCAGCTGTCGTCCGCGTTGGCTGCGGTTGGAACTTGCCTCTGACTTGCTTTAGGCACAGGCTGCTCTGCTGGTGCCTGTCTCCTTTGCAACCTTTCCTTTTTTAGTTTTTTTTCCTTTTTTTCCTACTGGCTTGTGGTGGGCCAATAACTCGCAGCAGAAACAGCTTCTTCTGATTAGGATCTGCTCAGGTATTTTTGTATCTTTAGCTCTAATTTGGATGACAAATCCCCAATAGCTGTGATACCGCCAGGGGAAGTGCGTACCGATGGTTAGGGCAGACTGAAGCGGTGTGATGATGTGGTGTTTGTGCTGATTGCAAACATGTGCTGAACGGAGAGAGCCTCTTTGCCTCCAAGCAACCCTGGGCTTCTCTCCCCTCCTCTTGCTGTGAGTATTTCCAAGCGAACGAGGGGCAAACCCGCCTGTAGCCTGAGCTGCAGCCACGGGCGTTATCCCGGCGAAGTGCCCCATCCTCTAATTTCATTGTGTGGAAAAGCCTGGAGGTATATTTTCTTCTTAAAAAATCGCAGGAAAAATGTTCAGAGCTTGACGCTGAGTATCCCGTGCTCCAGCCTACAGGGGAGCTTGAGGGAAGTTGGGACCAGCATCTTCCTGACCCCCCGGTGCCAGTTTGGGACAACACCAGGGCTCCCTCTGCCCCTGCCGCCGCCAGAGCAGAGCCGGGTTCCGGCAGCACCATGCATGGAGCAGGTTGGCTGGGGCAGAAGGACGGTGCCATCGGCTTCAGCCGCTTTCCCTTCCTCTTCTCCGGCTGCCGCCACTCCAGCTTGTGCAGGCTGGGAGGAAAATTCCCGGCACTACATCGCTGGTCCTGGAATCAGTGGCTCAACCTCCTTTGGCTGCTTACACGTCGGTGCGGCCCAGGATTAGCATTCCTCCAAGGTGCAGCAAACGTTAAGCAGATGTATCAATAGTAAGAATATTTTTTTCGTGGATGTTGAAGGTTTGTTTTCATTAAGTATTCTGGAAACGTTGCTCTTTGTGCCTGAGTATTTGGGTTATGGAGCATACTGCAAGCTCTGAAATTTGCTTTTTTTATTTAAGTTTTTTCTGACTTGAAAGGCTGGTTTTTATAACAGGTCAATTTCAGACCATTTGATATTGATATATGAAGATCCTTAGGGATTATTGTAATGCATTTTTCATCCTGCTGTGATAGTATCATATAAGGAAAATGGGACTGACTGTTAAGTACAAATTGAAAAAGACATGGTCATTTAAGATAACTCCTTATCTGTATACAAGGAAATGGTATCAGGGAAATAGACCACCAGTTGACAGAAATAAATTTTGCCTCGGGCTCCTCCTTCTCTTCCCCGGCTGCTCGGGCTTTCCTTTCCTTTCCCTTCCTTTATTCAATTACATTTATCGCCACGTCTCAGCGGGCTGGATGTGAACCTGGCTGGCCAAGGCTCTCGGGTGGACGGCCCTGCCCGGCTGGGGGGCAGCCCCACAGCCTTGGGGACCACGGGGACCCCCTGGTGTGGCCGCAGACCGTGCCACCGCCAGCCTGTCCCTGCCCTGGTGGCACTGCCGGAGCCGAAGGGCTCCACCAGCGTTCTTGGGACCAGCTGCTAAAAGGGACACCCGGAATTTATTTGCCTGTGTCTGGATGTGCTGGAGCAAGTGGAGGAACTTAATGAATGATTTCTTTAGTCAAGTGAGGGCTGTTTGTTTTTATAGCCCTTATAAAAAGATAGGAAACAAACTCAATAAGCCAAGTCACACTCAATCCAGTCATATTTTTTTTTATTCCTGGCATTTTATCTCAACTCACTCTATTTTAATAAGCTGTAAATCAGGGCTTATTATGATGGTGTGAAGAGTGTCAACGGGCCCTCTTAGCGCTCCCGGGAATGACGCTGCGCTGCCAGTCCCTTTCTGCAGACGGTCTGGCGGTTCACTGGCTGGTGGAGTTTGTTGGAGAGTCTTCTTCACAGAAAGCTGCAAAACCCATTTGAATTTATGATCGTTTTGGAGCCTGAACAGGAAAAGTGTGTTTTTCCAGATCCTGTGAGGTAATCACAGTGCGATGACATATGTTGCAATTCTCTATACGCTGCCACACGCTATGCTGAGCATAATCTCCGAAGTGCGCTTTCTCCTCCTCGGTGATTATTATATCCCGTTTGGACTCCAAGCGTTTTGACCATTAGTAGAATGAGGGTGATTACAATTTGGCATAAGGCATTGCAGTCAGAAGCCAATGTTTAGAGACAGTGGTATAAGAGAAGTCCCATAATTGGAGCTGTAGGGATGAGTTTGCCAGAGTATCTATTGCTGGCACCAAATCCTTCTTGGCGCCGCACCTATTGTAGCTGCACTTTGGCCCACACCTTGTTTCATACTGAGCCTGCAATTAAAATGCAATCAGTCGTCCTTGTCCAGCCCCTGGCTAGCACTTGTGCAGCCCAGATTCCCATACGTGCCCAAACGGCGTTCGAGGCGTCCGCAGTTTGACACCGCAGGCTCGCTGCTGGCGCCTTGGCCAGGGCTCACGTACTAATTCCGATGAGAACTTCGCAAACTTTGATTTAGTGTCAAAGCAGTCCCAGAGCAAAATCCCCGCGCTGCAACATGGCATTCCTGTCTAATCTCCCAGGACTTTGGGACTTCGTGTCTGCAGCTCTCGGCTTCCCTTTACGTTATCCCTGGGCACTCAGTGTCTATTGCATTTAGTGATGACCATTTTTTTATTATTTCCTTGTTGAATTTGTATTTCCGTGTTCTATTTCCCAGCAGCGATACCGAGGGACACAGCAGCCTTTCAGTGCTGCTCAGCTCTTCTTGTCCGAGGTATCACAGCTCTGCAACCGGAGCGATTGCTGGGGCTTGTGGAAAGGCTATGAGAGAGGCAAGCATGATGATACAGGGGAAGGAGGGATGGATGGCACAGAGGACTTGAGGAATCGGGGATGTAGGAGATATCCCAGCAGCTGGAAAAGTCCTCAGAAAATTCCAGTCAAATACAGTTTTGCAGCAGCGCAGGAGGAACCGCTTCTGCCTCCAGAGAGGGTCTGTGGATTCTTCAGCTGCCCTTTGCCCAAGGGACTGTCTGCGCTGGAGACGCCGCACATCCTCCCCTGCTGTGTTTCATCGGCTTTCCTGGAAGATGTAAGGAGGCTGTAACTGCCACAAAACGCTTTATTCCTGGGCACAAATGGTGGCACCATGTCTGGAGTGGGCACGGCAGCGCAGCCAGCAGCGGTGGGGAAGCCCCACGCTTGGCTGTGGGGAGGAGACCGTTTGCTTTTTGGAGAAGCATTATCCCGGCATCCCATTTAGAGCCCACACCTGGTGGCACCGGGCCTTTCACTGAGCCGGTTGCTTCATATAACGGGCTCAACAGCATGCTTTATAATTAAAATATTATAGCTGGAAATGTTGACTATCTTCCAATTATGCCAGGAGGCTTCTGTTTGCACGGCTTGAAGCATAAGCTGGCAGTGAAGGCTGGTGCGGAGCAAAGACAAATGCATTTATGTTGGGCTGCATATTGTCTCCTACTCTAACATCTCTCTAATTCGCACTGTGGTACTGTTGCTTGCATAGCCCGTAATTTCCTTCACACCTAATTGAACTTTGTTTTAAAGTCTTTTGCCTGACTAACGTCCACGGAATGCTCTAACATGGGCTCTTTGGCCTTTCCTTCTTGTTCTCCATCAATATTTACAACGCGAGGCTTTGGGGAAGCCACCACCGACCGCGGCGTGGAGAGGGCTGGGAGTGGGGCCATGGCTTGAGGGATCGGCTGCTGGTGCCTGGGAGGGCACGGTGGCACCCTGAAACCCCTTGTTCCACTGGAGCAGCCAGATCAGAGCCCGAATCCTGCAGAAAACATCCCCGACGGCCCCTGCCATGGTGCTCACAGGGCCGTGGCTCAGCCTGCCTCCATGGAGGTCCAATGGCCAGCAGAAGCCACCGGTGGTCCCGGCTGGTGCCTGGTGGTGGCCACACTCCCACCATGTACGTGCCGTGGGGTTGCTTGAGGATGGGGTGCAGGGGTGGGTGCTTCAGGTGGGGTCCCCTGTGCTGTCACCCGGTCCCTCTGCTGTGACCCAAACATCTGCCGAAAACTAAAGCGTGTATGAGGGAACAGCCTCTCTCTTTCTTCAGGGGCTGCTTAAGACTGTACGAGGAGATAAGCAAATTATATGGCCTTAAATATCTGTGGGATCTGTGATTCTCAAGACAGCCATCAAGGCAGGGCTAACAAGGGCACTTTAAACACCGAGTCAGGCATTTCTATTGCAGAGATCCTTGTCTCAGCCTTTCCCCTGGGAGAAGAGCAGACAGCAGGTTTGTTAAAGAACAGTGCCTTTTTTTTTTTTTTTTTTAAGTTTTTCAAAGTGAAATTCTTAGGTTTTTTTTCTGCTATTGCTAAGGAAACTGAACGTTTTGTCCTTGCTGGCCCCTGAGCTCCAGCTCTTATTGCTGGGGTGGAAAAGGCTCCACGCATGTGGCTCAGCGTCCGATGGGAGGTCAGGGATGCTGACAAATGCACTGCGGAGCACAGCTCACGTCAGGAGAGCCCTGCAGAGACCTGGAGTAACGGGAGCTCCCAGGGGGCCCTGGCAGGGCGACAGGAGAGGGTGACGTGCAAACTGGCAGTGCAAAAAAGTAAAAATAATGGGCCAAGCATCTTTCCCTGCACGTGCGGAGGAGAGGTGGGATGCCTGAGCGCGGCGCCGGGTGACGCTTTGCCAGCCTGGCACATTCGGTTTCAGGAGGTGGCTGGGATGAGGAGGATCTGGCCAGGCAAAGCGGTGACGATGGCTGGATCTCTGCCCTCCACCCCATGGCCAGCATCCCCATGAGCACGGCTGCCTGCTGGGGGGGACACCGGTCGTGCCTCTCCCCACCGCCGCTGCCACACACCTCGCAGGGACCCGCAGACCGGGGAGACGGGGAAGGAGTGCTTGTATGATGGGTCTATTGATTTATCAGCTCTTCCTTGGGGCTGGCAGGAAGGATAATCCTCATTAACACACCCATTATTGCTGCGGCTCCTCGGGAAAGAGTTCTGATTTAATTCTAGCTGTTGAAAAGAAAAGTGCTTTTGAATTAGTAATGTTTATCTAACACAGAAAACTCCAGGTCACCTGGGATAGTTCACAAGTGGTGTCTTGTGTTTAGGAGGAAAGGGAAAAAAGGGGTTTTAAGAGGCAAAACCCTCCCCTGAGCTGGGTCTGAGGCTACGAGACTGTGCAGGCTACAGAGCAGTGCGCTGCGCAGAGATCTTCTGAACAGTGTCCCGAATTGCAAAAGCAGGGATTTTTCTGAACACGTGGGGGCTGTTAATGTGGCAGGAGAGGCCCCACGCAGCGAGAGGTGAGAGGAACCCCAGGGGGATGTCTGGGGGCAGCTCCCTGCCCGCTGCCCACCCAAAGGGTCCGTGGCCAAAGCCTGTGCCCACTGCTGAGGCTGTGGATGTGGCTGGTCCTGATGGTGGGCAGCTGTGGCCCCCAGGCCAGGCTGGGGGTGGCCACACGGCCAGCTGGGGCTCTGAGCTGCCCCAGCATCTCCGGCCACCGCTGTCCAGGGGATTTTGGCTGGGGCTGCCCTGAATCACCTCTCACAGAGGCTGTTGTGGAAAAGCAAAAGCAGCAGGTGATGTGCTGGGTACCAATCCCAGGGAAGTGATGCGGGATCCATGCAGGAGCTGGGATCCAGCCGGGAGCCCTCAGAGCTGGTGGTGGGTGCACAGCCCCAACTGGTGCCGGTGATGCGTGGGGCACTGGCCTGCACTGGGGAGCTCGTCCTGCTCCTCTCCAGCATCACAAGCACTTCAACCAGCCCCCCGGCACCCTCTGCTCCCAGCCATCCCTCTCCTCCTCCCTGGAGCAGCAATTTCAGGAGGATCCCGGTCTTGCTCCGGGTGATTTTCAGAGGGCTGAAGGATATTATTCTCTCTGGCAGATTCATCAATACTTTTAATTAGCTTTTTTTTTTTTTTACCCTGCTTCCAGTCCCTTCATAGATATCAGCCTCTTAACAGATTTGAGTATGTTTTGAACTGCCATACTCAATGCCATTTAAATCACTTCTCAAGGGCACTGGGCCAGGGATGTGCAGTGGCAGTTTAAAAGGATTAGAGCCCTTTGTTTTTTCACAAGTGGTTCAATTTACAAAAGATCAGGGTTCAAGACCTGCACACTATAAAGTGACTTAAAGCCATGAAATCTATTTCTCACTAATTCTAGATTACTCTCTACTTAGGAGCCCAGGGTGCCAAAAATGGTGGTTTTTGTTAAAATGATATGAAATCCTAATGCAAGTCCTTTTAACCACTATTGCTTAGTATACAGTGTCATGCAAATTCTGGACTATGCGAGCAATTATGTAGCAATGAACATGATCATTTCGATTAAACCAACACATGTTTTCAAAGATTTTATTTAAAGCAGATAACCGTAAAACTTTGTCACTTAGCTTCTCCTCTCGGGCATACACACAATGCGTTAAACACCCCACGTATCTCTTTTGTAAAGTCCGAGCATTAATTGCCCACTGCTTATTCAAGCTAAAGCACCCATTGAGGTAAATGGGATTTCGTCTGAATAAAGACTGCAAAATTGGACCTCTTGTCTGTAGACGAGAGATAGGAGACCTATTTGTATTTTAGGGTCCCCCGCTGCAAAATTGGAGCGTTAGGGAAGATGGGCTTTCTGGTAAAAAAAGTTTTATCTTACTCAGCATCGCGCTCCTAATTTGAAATGGAGAGAACCGGTGGCCCACGCGATCATGAATAAAGAACAGTGGGAGAAACTGGGTCAGGCTGGCAAGAAGGTAGGAGCTGCCCCGATTGTTTTTCTCCCAGCCATTAGCTTCACAAGAGAATCCTTTTTCTCACTGGACGACTGTACTTTATTTTTCTAAAGCAGTATCCCTCTGACAACCAAAAAGGAATACTGCATCTGCAAATGAATGGTGCCTGCAAAGAGACAACATGAAATTTTTAAAAAGCATGGTAATAAACGCTATTCAAAAAAACACAATCTCTGAAAAACACGGCCTATTGAAATGACAAGCCGAAAATCATTTGCTAAGCACTGAAATGGCCCCTTTTGTCACCCCAATCCTTCTGTTGACAGTTACCTTTCAATCCTACAATTGTGCAGTAAGTACTGATTTTTATTCAATGTTCTATTCACCCTGCGTATTAATGAAAAGAAAAAAAACTTGTAAGAATAGCCTTTAATAGGCTGATAGACAAGGCTCCCCTATTCTCCTGCTAGAGCTCCTCTTATCAGCTTCTCACAGTATTGCTTGCTTGCTCAATTCTTTCCCTTTTCTAAACTTTGCTCACCCATCTGGGCTTTTTCTCAACTGAGATGGAAACATTTTTATTTCAAAAGTCTCTCTGACCTTTTCTTCTCCTCAAGACAGCGTGTTAGGTGGAGCGCTAACCTCAGACGAGCCTTTTTTTAGGCTCAAAGGCTACAACGAGCCGAGCCGATCTGGCCTCAGCTCATCCGAAAGGAGCGCTGATCCGAAGGCGCGGGCTGGAGGGGATGTTCCCTGACACTCCAAAGCTCTCCGGGGCCAGGGGATGGCAGGGCAGCAGCTGGAATAACGCCTGAGACACCACCCCAAGAGAGCAGGACTGGAGCTCGCCCTCGCTCGCCCTTGCTTGCCCTTGCTTGCCCTTGCTCTCGCCACCCTTCCCGGCGCTGCGCCCGTGGGAGCCGTGCTCCCGATTTGGGGGTGGCGATTCCTGGTGCAGGGAAAGGTTTGTCACAGCTGCTCAGGTGCCACAATTCCCATCCCTTGGCCAAAGCAACGTGTTTTATGTAGCTATTGCAATTAGAAAGTGTATAATGAAAACTGGACGGTGTTATCCTTGGCTGAGAGTACCAAAGGATAATTCTCCCAAAGTTCTTGAAACAGTAATGAGTAGCTTTGCCCAAACCTAACTATTATATTTATTACAATTAAAAGTCAACTTCGTAGCTCATGTCCCCAGTCTGTGACTGCGGATGCATTCCCACGCATAACAGAGCCAGTGGTCACAGTGGTGGGGCTCCGTGTGGAGCTGCCTCTCGGTCCGGCTCCGGGGACACAGCAGCCTCGGACTGCCCCCAGCGAGATGCTCTGCAGTGCTGGATTGTGGCCGAAGCAGGGGGTCCCAGCTCTGCCCCGGGCAAGGACCCACCTCTGCATGTCTGCCAGTGTGGCATCAGCCCTGTGGTGAGCTGCCAGCCTCTTCAGCAGGGCACGGGCAGCCCGAAGTCTTGAGCAATCCCACCGCCCCGGCTGCCCGGCACAACCACCACGGGCTGCAGACCCCCTTGGCCAAGCAGGGACGTCAGGGACACCCCGGCCTGGGGCAATGAGGGTGCGTGTCCTCTCCCGAGCCCGCTCCCAGATGCGATGCATCCCCCATGCTCCGGAGGGGAGATGCCTCCTCCTTCTCCGCATTCCCCGCTCATGCAGTTTTTCTTTCCAGTAGGGAAATTCAGCACATAACTATCCAGGATTGCAAAAATGTAAACAGTCTGTGTTACATGTCTTCAAATTACAGCCCCGCTGCTCTACACATGTGCAGCTAATAGAAGCCCTCTGCTAGCGGGGGCCCCGGTCCAGGCCAGTGCCAGCGGCTGCCCGGTGCTCCCTGCCCCGGCTGCCCCCATCCCCGGCGCTGCTCCGGGTCCCCCCCTGTCACTGGGTGCCCTCTGGCACCCGGCCGGCACCTTTGCCGTGGCCGAGGGCAGCCCGGAGCTGGCCGAGCCACCCAGCGAATATTAAATAGGAGAAGTCTACTTAGAGGTTGTTTGAATAGAGGAAATTGTTTTACATTGTGATGCAATATTTCCACACCGGGGTCTCATTTATGCAGCATATTAAAGTCAACACACTGCACATCTATCTCCATAAGGAGCCGGGCCCATTATCCCCAGTTACTTTTAAGCAGTCTTTGGCTTAGTTCTGACGTGCCTGCCAGTGCCATATATCACGGGGAATGCAGTTCTTTAAACTGCAGTTCGTGATTGATAGTTTAACCTTTTTCTCTGAGGTTAATTCGATATATGCTGGTGTAAACTATAAACCAAAGCTCCAGCCTGTCGGGAGGAGGTAATCTACATGGCACTCTTTATGAGATCTCAGGTGCTGCAGTAATTACACCATCTTCTCCTCCTCCTCCTCCTCTGCTACTTCTCCCTCCTGGTGAGAGGAGGAGGAGGAGGAGGAGGAGGCGGCACCTCGCCGCCCGCCAGCACCTGAGGAGTCCAGCTCTGGCCCTGCTGCGGCAGAAGGGGCTGGTGACCAGCTCGAGGGACCACCTGAGGTTCCTGCTCTCACCAGCTCCCATAGTTGTGCTAAGGTTTCCCCGGCCAGAGTGGGATTTTGGCGTGGCTCGGCCCTTGGGCTGCTCCTGAGCGCGTTCCTTCCCGGAATCCTACTGCTGTTCCTGGAAATCGAGGTGGAAGTGGCAAGGTGGCGAGTGCCTGTCTCGGCACACTGTGGTCCTTTCATGGAGGTGGGAGGGACGTGAGGCCACACTGGGCGCACAGATGCTCCTTCTCCCACCGCATCTTTGCGGGGTGTTTCTAAGCCCCTGGCTCCTCGCTGCTCTCACGTAGCACAACCGGACATCGTGGATGGTGCTGGCTCGGTGCCTGTGCCCAAGGCAAGAGCCTCGCTGCTCTTCCCACCCCAGCCTCCCCTGCAGGAGGGGGCCTAAATCCCGTGCTGGAGCTCAAACCTCTCTTTGTTTCTTTATTTTCTCTTCTCTCTTTCATTTGTTGCTTTAGTTCCTCAGATGGAAGGCTTTGGAGGGGTGTGCTCTTTTCCAGCTGCACTTTTGTGGCATCTTGGCGGTAGAGCTCACAGCAAAGAGAAGGGGAGTGATGTGGGACGCGTGCAAGATGTCGGAGGTTGCTGTCACCTCCGCAGGCAGCTGGGACCTGCCCAAGCCACCCCCAAGGCCACGGCATGTCCCGAAGCAGCAGGGGGGTGCAGGGCGAGGGGTGTCCTCCGGTCTCCTGGGCAGATGTGCAGGCTGCGGGTGTCAGGACGTGGGTTATTCGCCTCTTCAAACCCAGGTGGGGGCTTTGTCTTGGGGAGGAACATTTAGGAGATGACAGGCTTCCCTTGGAGCTGTGAGAATCGCACTGGATTCGTAGACCGGGGGAAGGAGATGGGCTGACCAGGAGGGGTCAAGGGACAGCTGCAACTTGTGGGGATGTGGGAGGGCCCTTGTTCCAGGCAAAGCGCCAGAATTTATATTTGCAATTTTTCATACAGCTGGCCTGCCTGCAGCATCCTTATAAATGAAAGTGGAGGATGCCTCCGGTCCCAGAGCACCCCGCACCACGGAGCCTCATGCTGTGGCCTGTTAATAGCCGAGATTTAGAGATGCCAGCTCTTCCCAGGCACACTTTCCCCTGATTTGGGATCTCTTTACGGATGCAGCCCAGAGTTTGGAGGCCACTCAGCTCAGCTGCTCTCGCAGGGACGCTGGAGCAAGCGCCTGCACCGCCTTTTCCCAGTGAGAGCCTGGTCCCCCGCCTTTGCTGATGGGACTCGGGAAACCTGTCGCTGCTCCCAAGCTGGAGTGAGGTTTGGTGGCAACCAGGTCTGCAGAGGGTTTGCCATCAACCTCGAGCCCTCCTTGGCGTGGAGGACCTCGGTGACGCTCATCCAGCAGCAGACTGTGTGTGGCACAGCTGTAACCTGATAACGCTCTTCAGGAATGGCTGCGGTTCACGCATCTTTTTGGCCTCTGTCCCCAAAGGGTCATTATTTCCATAGGAAACAACTATTTCTGCTCAAGATCAATAAGATTTTGTGGAGAAAAAGGAAGAATTTTAAAGGCTTCGTTTAATTTAATCTATTTCTTTGCAGGACGCTCCCTTTGGTAACAATAGGAATTCGATTCCTGCCAGAGCAGACTCCTTAATTAGACCCCACAAAATGAACAGTAACGTGTCTCTGGGCTGAAATTCTCCCTTTCTGGAGCTTGCAGAAGGGAGGGAGTTTCTAACTCATAATTGCATCTGAATGCAAATGGCTGTGCCAATGTGAATATATTAAAAGCAGCAGCGTCAGCAATCACTGTGAAAAAAAAAAATACATACAAATGAGGCACTAGCTTATTGCTCCATTTGGATGCTGTGAAATGGCACCTTATTGTGTTATTATAAGATTTCTTGCTTAGTTAACAGAAAATGCTTACAATTAAGTCTGAACTCATTTAGTGCTCAGACTAATTCACATTAGAAAAAGGATGTGACCTCGGCTCCACATCCCTTTTCTATGGCTCTTGCCGTACGTGGAGGTGGCGCGTCTGGTGGTGGTGGGCTTGGGGAGGCAGCGCGGGTGGCTCTGCTGTGTCCCCTGTCCCGGCAGCGAGCAGGGAAATGCAGGGACACGACTCGCGGGAGGTGCCAGCCGTTCCCTGTGCCGTGCGAGGCTCTTGTTCGTCCCCACCAGCATCTCAGCCAGTGCCCCGGGCTGACCATGCCGGCCAAGCAGGGCGAGTGCCCGGAAAAAAAGCAGGATTAGGGCAGGAGAGCGTCATCTCTTCCAGAGTCTGGGGCTGGGAAGTGCCCAGCAAACTCAGCTCCTGTCCCTTTGGCCCCGGGCTAGTCCCGCTCTCGGGGCTGAGGCTGCCCAAGGAGGAGGCTGCTGCCCACAGAAACCTGCCTTTGCTTCCCAGAAGCAGGGGATAACAGCAACAGAAAGGGGGGGTGATGTTTCGGGGGTGCAGCACGCCTCAGGAGATGTGGCTTCTCCATCTCCAGCCCATCCTGGGAGACGGGCTGGGCTGTACACAGGCGGCCGCTGCTGGGGCCACGGGCTGCGACTGCTGAGAACTCAGAGTGAATGGCCAAAGCCAACCCAAATTCACCCTTTGATCGTGAGTAAAAAGGATGCCGTGAATGCTCAGTGATTGGAAAAAACCAGGTGCTATTTACTGGATATCCAAAATTAGTGGAAGCCACTGAATTTAATCTTCTTGCATCTCTGCCCTTTTTTATGACGTTGTGAAATATCATCCCTGGTACCTTGTAAGAAGGCTCGGAGATAAATGAAGATACGTTTGTGTGTATTATCAAACACTGTGATGATGTGCCTTGCAGAAAAGCCTCCCTGGCACATCAAATAAACACTCTGTCTTCCAAGTGCAGTTTTAAACATGGTAACTCTGGCAGGGGCCGTGTATGGAAGAATGAGAATAAGATAAATATTGAAAAAGAGTTGCACTGTAGGAAGTTCAGCATGCATCACACAGCTAAGGGCTCTGTCTAAATGCGGCTGAGCAGAATGAACAGAATAAAAATTGCAATGGCCACCTAAATTTTAACATTTCCTAACTCTGACTGCTTGGCTTGGAAATGATAACATGATGTCACTTATGTGATTTTAATTACGCTGCATTTTGTGCATTTCAAAGGGACAGCTTGTTCTCAGGGGCTGAGCCGGCTTTTGCCCAGGAAAGGTGAGCACCCAGTGATTTTCGCCGTGGTGCCGCTCGCCCCAGGACGCCGGCCGGGGCTGGAGGCGTTGTAAGGGAGCCCGGTGCAAGCCTGGGCAAAGGGGGTGTCTGTGGCAGGCGAACAGTTGCTCAACAGCTCCGTCCAGTCATCAAAGCTGGCTCCCGGCCCTCTTCCCAAGGGCTTTGATTGATCCCTATGGCTCAGCACCAGGGAGATGTGGATCAAACCCCTGTGGTGGTGGACTCTGCTCCGGAAACGTATCATCCACGGCACGGGGAGAGGAACTGCCACATCTGCCTCTTGCAGTGGCTCTTCTCGCAAAGAAACACAGGTGTGCACAATTCAGCCATGTCTGTGCATGTGGGCATGGTCCCAGAGTCTGCAAAACATCCTCAGGCTCAGACCTCTTGTTGCCGAACGCCCTGGCTCAGCAACCTGCAGCACCCACCCTGCACCCGAGGGCGGGATGGGGTGCGCGGGGAGAAAGGCTGAACCTCCGGCCAGGCACATCGTGAACCGGGGAGCTTGGGGGGTTCTGAAGCAAAGACCTGCAGGACGTGGGCAGTTTTTGGTGCCCGTCCATCCTCTGTGGCTGCCGGTGGCTCTCGGGAGCTGAGCTGCAGGTGCCCGGGCCGGCACTTCTGCACCGTGCTGATTCCTGTGCCACTCAGAGAGCCACGGGTCCCTGAAGGGTGGTGGCTGTGGGTGGTTTGGGACCCTCTCTGTGCCCTCGGCGAGCGGTGCTGGTGACACAGGATGAGCCACGCTGCTGTAACGGGCTGGAGAGCGCGGTGGTGTTCAGGTTACAGGGAGGTAATTTGCCGGTCCAGGTCTCCTGTCAGCTTAACCCTCCCTGGGGCATTATCTCCCATCTCGTCTCTTGTTGACTTTGAATTCTCATTATGGCACTGAGGAACATAAGATGCACACTTGTGCCAGTGATTAAGTAATTAATTATAAAGGGATGTCAGATAGACTCCTAGAGACTGACAAACGTAGTATGCCGCAGTTCAGGTATCCAGCCGAGCCGAGGCGAGAGGACAGGTACCTCGCCAAACCCCAGCAAGGAGAATTTTGCCCCCTGCGTGGTCTCCAGAGCCTGCTCGTGGGCTTTGGCATAGTTTTGCCACTGCCTGGCAGCTCTGCCACAGCCAGAGACACAGCGCCTGGACCCCACCAGCAACACCGTTAGCTGTGCCAGTCCTGCAGGTCGCAGTGCTTTTTTCCCAGCAATATCCATGTGTTGAGATTATTCCAAGGAAAAAACCGTGGCTGGATGCTGATGTGACCGTGCGCCTTCCTTCCCTGCAGCCGTCTGACTCTGCTGTGGGACTCCTCACGCAGCCACCCAAGTATCCACACTTTTCTTGTACAAATAGTAATTGTAGAAAGAAGCCTGTGGATAAATTATTATCGTGACCCTCCTTCCGGTGTGAAAAACTTTCTCGAGCCGCTGAGTGAAAAGTCAAAATTTGCATTTAAATAGAAAACGTTCGGCAGCGTGTAACACACCAGGACCTGTGTGAGGCCGGGGTCCCTGGGCTGTGGTGAAAACACGCCGGGGTGCCGGGACGCAGACCTCCAAGGAGCAAGACGGGCTGCGCTGGAGGACGCTCGTCCGCCTCTGCAGCGCCCGCGGGGCTGCAGCAGCCGCCGCGGGGCTCCCAGCCCTCTCTATCCCTCTTTGCATTGCTTGAGCCAGCAATGTGCCCTTGTGGCCAAGAAGGCCAATGGCATCCTGGGGGGCATCAAGAAGAGTGTGGCCAGCAGGTGGAGGGAGGTCATCCTCCCCCTCTGCTCTGCCCTGGGGAGGGCACATCTGGAGTGCTGGGTCCAGTTCTGGGCTCCCCGGTTCCAGAAGGACAGGGAACTGCTGGAGAGGGGACAGCAAAGGGCCACCAAGATGCTGAGGGGACTGGAACACCTCTCTGATGAGGGAAGGCTGAGGGACTTGGGTCTTTTTAGTCTGGAAAAAAGATGGCTGAGGGGGGATCTTATCAACACTTATAAATACTTGAAGGGTGGGGGTCAGGAGGACGGGGCCAGGCTCTTTTCAGTGGTGCCCGGGGACAGGACAAGAGGTAACGGGCACAAACTTGACCATGGGAAGTTCTATCTCAACATGAGGAGGAACTTCTTTGCTGTGAGGGTGGCAGAGCCCTGGCACAGGCTGCCCAGAGAGGTGGGGGAGTCTCCATCTCTGGAGACATTCCAGACCTGCCTGGACGCGTTCCTGTGCCACCTGCTCTGGGTGACCCTGCTCTGGCCGGGGGCTGGACTGGGTGATCTCCAGAGGTCACTGCCAGTCTGGGATTCTGGGATTCTGGGATTCACCTTGTAACAGCCACTGAAGTTATACACTGACTGTTTTAACAGCCCACCCCTATTCATGCATACAGGGAGTCCTGCCCCCCCCCCCCCCCGATGCTGGGTGCTCACCCGCAGCTGCGCCTGCACCCCCTGGCCAGCACTGGCTATGCTTTGCTGGCCCCCGTGTCTGCTGTGTTTTGTGTTTAATAACGTGTTCCAAGAGCCGCTCTCTGGACACGCACAGCCGGGGGCTGCGCAGGAGACTGGCCAAGACAGCAAGGGCCGGGCACCAGAGGGAGAAGTGCAAAGCATTTTAGGAGGTATATAAATGAATTAAGACCCTTTTAAAGGTTAACAAGGTCCACTCTGTCTGTCATTAAAGTAACTTCATGCATTTAAATTTTAACAGTCAAACCAATTAGCAATAAAAATGTTGTATGAACTGCATTTTATTGGATTCTGGTCAAGTCAGAATTGGTTAAATGTATGATGTCTAATAGATTTTTTTTCCCCCTTTTTCTCTTTTCATTTTAAACACAACGTATGTTTCCCGGTCCAGTGGAAGACAGCGGTGCCCGCCGAGAGAGCTGAGCATGGGGCACATCACCCGTCACTGCGGCTGCCCCTCTGAGCCGTGCAGGTGGGGGGACCCGAAAGCCCTTTGGTGGGAGAGGAGTGGGCAGCAGCCAGCATCCTCTGCTCGCCCAAAGAAATTAATGCACCGGTGAAATAGCAACCTTGCCGCTGGGTCTGGGCTGCTGAGAGGTGGAGCGGTTGCTTTCTTTACAAAAGTTGTAATTATCTGACCTTTTTCTTTCTGAGGTGGGTCTGGGGTTGCATCGTCGTCGCTGTGCACGTCGCTTTGTTGGTAGGGCTGGGCAGGCACAGCACGCCTGCCACGTCCCTTGGCCCCACTGCAACGTCCCTGCTGCTGGTGGCAAGTTACGCCTGGGCCAGCAAGTCACGGGAGAGCTCGTGAGCTCAGGAGGTGGAACAGTGGCAACCAGGGCCACTCTGAGCATCGCCAGGAAATCACTTGGGTCTCTTGGTGACGCCTTTCTGCCGCAGGGACCCCTCGGAGCCCCTTCCCACCTAAAAGGGCAACAAAGGAAAATCATCTGCACCAGGGGCCCAAAAATGCTGATGCAGCAAGTTCCAGGCCTCAGCAAAAATTACAGGATTACGGCACATCTTGTGCCCGTAATAAGGACCATGTGAATGGGGATGTTTGCATAATTGCAGGCTGTCGGATGGCCAGGCAGCCATTGGAGCGTATTGCAAAGGAATCAGTTCAGAGGAGATGTAGATGGTACCTGATTAGTTAAATTGCCAGCACCTGTTCGTCTTTTATTGCAAACATAAACATGAACAGATTCAAACGACTTGAGAAGCGTTCAGTGCATCCAGCATTTTCCAGTTTGGGGTTGATAACCTCCAGTGGTGGGAGAGGGATGCTGCCCAGGGATGCAGACAGACCTCAGACCTGCTCTTGTCTTACTCCTGGAGAAACCCAAGGAGAGGTGTTATGCCCAACTGTGCGGACACCTCAGGGCTCTTTCTTTGGAGGAAGGTGGAAGCGACAAGGGGTGCAAGGAACAAACAAGATGCTCTGATGAGAAAGCTATGTCTGGCTCAGCGTGACAGCAGGGCGATCCGAACAGAAAGGCTCAGTAGAAGGACAACGGTTAAATACCCCGCACGTGGGCATGGCAGCAGTTATTGCCCCCAGAGCCCTGCAGCCAGCAGCTGGGCGGGTGCTCTAAAAACAGAGTTTGAAATGGCAAATAGTGATGGCAGAGGATGCCAGGACAGAGCTGGGACGGAGGGGGTTTGCTGCGGGACAGGGCAGATGTGGTCCCCCTGAAGGGCCGGTGCGCTGTCTCTCTGTGCTGCCAAAATACTTGGGATGAGCCCGTCCGGAGCGGTGGGCTGGGGAATTAAAACCTGTTCGATGCCGATCACCGATCAAAATGAAAAATTATGGGGGGGAAGGAGGGAGGAAAGGGGGAGCGGAGGTTAACTCTCAGCAGAGCTGCTCCAAAGGTCTTGCACGCCGAAGCTGCGGCTCCGAGCACCCCCGAGAGCGGTTGTGGAAACCAGATGTGGAGGAGCAGTCACGAGGGGGAGGGAGAGCGAGGGGCTGGTATCTGTTCATAATTACTCTTGATTTTGTGCGATGACATTGAGATTGTAGGCAAACATGAAAGAACACTTGTGGGGACAGCAACGTTCATGCCGGCCAATGGATTAATAAAGCATGACTGACATGCAGGGAGCGGGAAGGCGCACATGGAAGTGTTTTGTTGGGGGTTTGATGTTCCACAGGCCCACGGAGACCCTTGCTGGTGCTGCTGATTGCCCTCCCCCCAGCAGCACATGATGGGAGCACCACGCTTTGAAAGCTCCCAACTCAGACACCTATGTGTGACCAGTAAATATTCGCTTTGCCGTACCAAGTGGAGTCCTTGGGCCATACAAGGAGCCTGGCTTGGGAGCAAGCACTTGGGTGCAGGACATGTGCCCACTTGCCTCTGCCAAATGCACTGCAGAACCGCAGCAGAACGGATCCAGGGGTGCTCCCAGGGGGACTGGAAGGATGCAGGCATGGGACCAGCACCCACCAGGGCCAGGCATCCCCTCAGGAATGCAACGGCATTAACGGGAACCGCAGCGTTTACTGGCAGCTCCTCCAGCGTGAGGGGGATGCAGAGCTGGAGCTGGGCTCGGTGCCCAGCCTTGCTGGTCGGCTGGGACAGTGGCTCCTGGCGGTACGGGGTCAAACGCGGTAGAGCTGGCATCATCCAGCTCAGCAGCTGGGGGCCACGGCTGGCCGCACAGAGTTAATTCCACCACAGAATTCTGGTCTTGATGCCTTTGTCCCCTTGGGCATGATGGAAACTACAGCTTCCTGCAACAAGCAGTTAGCCAGGTCTGTCAGGGGTGGGGGAGACTCCCACGCACTCCAGTGGCAACGTTAAAAATGGGTTTAATCAAGTTTCTTCACCCTTTGAGGAAGCAATAAAAATAAAGGGTGATCATACAAGCACTACACTCCCCAGTTTTAGTAACAGCATTGTGTGTCAGCAGCTGGAATGCATTCTCAAGAGAAACTTACCCTTCCCCCCCACCCCCAAAAAGTGGCTTGTACAAACAGCCCAGTGTAGAGCTGCCCCCAAGGTCTGCGTCCCCAGCATCGGTCCACGGGGAACATGTGGTAAATGCTCATTCAGAGCCTGAACTTGAAGACGGTGAATTCCACCAGCCCCGGCACCCAGGGCTGCTGTGGGAGAAGGTATTTTTCTGTGGGCTTCGTTCAGGGGCGCAGTGATGGGGCAGCATCCAGGAAAGCTGAGCGAACACCCTGTGAAAACAAGTCACTGACTCAATAACAGCCAACAAATGGTTAAAACGTAAAGGTTGCCCACTTCCAGTTAAATTGAAGCAATTAACAAGTAATCAGATTAACAAAGTACTGTATTCTGGATAAAAGGATTTTTCCTTTAGTAATTGCCCCGTGGCCACACAAAGCCTGCAGTTTTGGAAATGGGATCAGAACCGCATGGTGCTGAGCGGGTGCTCACCAGCCCACCTACGGGGCAGGGTGCAGGCAGTGCCACCGTCACACACGGCCCCAGCATCATCTCTGCAGCCTCTGGAGTTTAAAGCGATTGATCCTTCCTTTCCTTGGAGAGGTCCCGGACTGCTGTCAGGGCCCTGGTGGACCCTGGGAAAAAATATCACCCGTTCTGAAGGAGGAGGATCGGGACCAGCCTTGAATGCTACGCTTAGCAAGTTTTCACCCAGCAGGCAGGTTGGTTCACACTTCCAGAGAAAGACAACCTTCCAAGGGCAATGGATCGGGCTGGGTGAGAGATGGGGGAAGCACAAACCAGGCTCAGTTCAGAGCAAAGGGGAGGCACTTCAGTCGCGAGCCACCTCCCTGCACTTGCTTCAAACCTGGGGAGAAAGTGTTGCAATTTTTAATTTGTAAAAGAATGAGAGGAGGAGTGTGTGAACGGAGAGACCAGAAGAGCGGATGGGCAGCAGGGGCTGCCCAGCTTCACAAGCGAATTCCAGACGCTTCTGGGATTCCTTGCACCAGCAGGGTTTGTTTTCTTAGCGGTTTGGCATCCTTCCTTTCGTAACCTTCGTGTGTTGTAGAAGCAGCCTCGCTGGGTGCATGGCTGGGGAAGCACCGAGCAGCGCTTCGCGTCTCACTGGCCGGTGCCAGCAGCTGCCAGACTCCCTAGCACGCTCACGAGTTATTCCGCTCCTTCCTCTGCATTCAAACCGCTATCACCAGCCCTGTTCTTAATCACTGCAGGTCAAACCAAGCTGAAGCCTGTGGTTTGGCTGCCTGTTTGTTTAACTCCGTGCGGCTGGGAAGGGGTCACGTCTCTTCACAGGCTGGGGCAGAGCTGCCCTGCAGGACCTGGTCCGGCTGCTCTGCCCCGTCCTCTGCTGCCAGAAAGCATCCCGGCTCTGCCTCGCTGCCCACTGAGGCAGGAAAATCTCCAGTGCAGTTCCTGTAGACCTCTGCTCGGTCCCAGCATGCTCAGCTCAGCGCCTTTCCCACCGGGCACAGTGGCTTGTGTTGGCGTATCAGTGCAGAGGTGTCATGGATGCACATGATGTTGCCAAGCCCCAGGGAAAACCCAGGATAAACCATCAGCAAACCCAGGATCTAGAGGAAAACCACTGCCAGTTGAGCGGGTGGATGTCTGTGAGAGACCTCCTGCCCCCAGCACAGACAGGAGCACCAGTATCTAACTCTTGCCAGAGGAACTTTCGCTGCACACCCATTGCATTTAGTAGAAATGATACCGGGAAGGTCAGGCTCTGGAATACGCAGCAAAGAGCAAACAGCCAGGGGGGAACCCTCTGGCACTGCCACCTAGCAAGCACAGCCACCACGGTGGCCCGGCCAGGGACCAGGGGCCAGGACTGGCCTGGCTTCAGCTGCAGCAGAGCCGGGTCTCACGCGCTGGCAGCGGAGTGCTGCTGAAGGCAAGCCGAAACGAGGTGGTACCTGTCACCCCTGCCAGCACGCAGGGACACAGCGAGGTGTTCCTTTGTCTCAGGACAGCTCTCTGCTAGCTGGCAGCTGCTCAGCAGGGACCACCGTGCCGGTCCCCAGAACCATAAAGTTCCTGGCATCCCTATGGGTAGGAGCTCTGCGGCTGAGGACGTCTCTGTCGGGTGCTCTTCAGTCCCTGGTGAAACAAGGCGAGAACAGCTCCAAGCACACAAAGCAGCACGCAGAGGTGTCCGATTCACACCGCTTTCCAGAGCCCTCTTCAGCGAGACCAGTGGCCTTGCTGGCCACCGCCCGTGCGGCGCAAGCGAGGGGAGCGACACAGGAGGCTCAGGTCTCCCAGTAGCAGTGTCCTGGGCTCTCCCGGGGAGCCTGGGCTGGCTGCCCACCAGTGGGGACAGAGAAACCTCCTGAGGCATTGAGAAGCACTGCCTCTCAGATCCCAGACTTACCACTGCTTGCCCTGAGCCTCAGGAACTGGTAGATTTCCAGGAGGAGTAAACAAAATCCTCTTTATCCACTTTATACCCTGGTCTTTGCTCCTAAGAGTGCTGCCTTTGAGTGGGGAAGCCCTGAAGGAGGTGGTTTGCACCTGAAGGGTCCTGCAGCCGAGATCTCAGCTCCTAGGGACACATCTAAAGACCGTGCTCCCCTCACCTCTGCTGTAGCTGACAGTCCCAGTCCCAGTCCCAGTCCCAGTCCCAGTCCCAGTCCCAGTCCCAGTCCCAGTCCCAGTCCCAGTCCCAGTCCCAGTCCCAGTCCCAGTCCCAGTCCCAGTCCCCTATTAGCCCTCACTAAAAGTAACCCCACTCCCAAATACCTCCCCACCAGTGCTTTTATCCCCAGCAGCTGGGTCCAGGTTCAGCTGGTCCCTGATTGCCACCCAGTTTAACTCCCTCCATGCCACCTGGGGTGAAACCGTGCACGGGCTCAGTGCCACGGCAATGCCCAGCTGCAGCCGCTGCCATGGAGAGCCCACGGTGCCTGTGCCATGCAGGTCCCCGGGTCCCCGGCAGCAGGCAGGGGCGGTTTTGGGGTGCGCGTGCCACCGTGCAGCATCCCCTGCTGAGAAGGAGCAATGGGGCAGAACCGCACCTGAGGTTTCCCAGCGAGTCCGGACTCGGCGAGGGGATCCAGACCTCTGTTTTGCTGAATACTTGTGGCGTTCGTGGGCAGTTAGAGAATTAAGCGCTAACCCCAGCCTGTTTGTGTCTAAGTGTGAGCGTGTGCCTGCAGCAGAGGTGGCTGGGCCAGCCGGGGAATGGACTCTCTCCAGAGCAGCAATGCTTAACGCGGAATTGTTTTCTCTAGGCCAGGATTATCGTAATGATCTGGGTAGCTAGCCACAGCTCCAATCCTATTACTCCATTAGCATGGGCGTTATAAGGTGACACTCTGCATCTGCTTGACAAAACGCAGCTTCAGACTTTGCACTGAGCATTTTAACCGAAAGGAATTTACTTTTCACTTGAAGAGGATTCTCTATTATTATTGGCTTATAGCTGCTTAGAAATAAACAGCAATAAATACTCTGCCAATTTACTTTCAGAATGTTCTCATTTGAAACACGTCATGCAGAAAAATATTAACAAAATAAACTCCTAGCTTATAAAAGGCTAAAGAGAGCTTTTTTTTTTTTTTTTTTTTTTGGAGTGTCAATGTTTGTAGAAGTATTTTCTAAAGAAGCTGCAGTTTGAATTAAGCAGCCATTGGTAACACGTTCTCTCAGGGCGAGCCACCGGAGATTGCTGTGTACATTCGCTGTGCGCTAGCGGTCATGAAATCTCTGAGCAGACTTGGCATGACGGAGTTGGGGCAGAGCATCGCTGAGTTTTGAAGTCAGGGAAAAACGGTGAGCCCCCGCCAGGTTTAGGAAAGCCCTACACCATGCTGCTAAGCGCGGAGAAAGACCCTGCCGTTCCCCCCCCAGGTGATCCTCCAGGCCCCGTCTCCTTTTACATCCCCTCATTGTTTACCGAAAATTTGCAAGCCGTGTCTTCCAGCTCTTAGGTATCAGTGTACAAGCTAAGAAGGATACCGGTGCCTTGACACTGGATGTAACAGAGTTGTATTGTTCTTGTAATGAGCCCCAGCTCCTGGATGGGAGACACAATGCTTACACAATTACATTAGAGCAGAATAGGATTGCATTAGTTAATGGAGATGACCTCCAAAGAGGAATGTTCTCCTCTTATTAATTTAAGATAATTACATTAAGTTCCCTTCTCAAACTCAGTCTACGAGGGTGTTTTTCCATGATCTACAGCACGTCAGTTCCCATGTAGTTTTTGTAGATTCTTGGCCAATGGCTATTTTTGATATAAGCATGGGGGTGACACATGTCTCCAGAGGGAGACGTGGGTCTTCCAGCAGGGCTGGTCCTGTCGGCAGGGCTGGAAGCACACAGGGGGTCTGCCTGGTGCGGTGATCATCGGAACACAGAGCCCAGAATATTCAGATTTTCCTAATGTACAAGGCCTCCCCCAGTCACAGAAGTTAAGGTCTGGACATACTTGCAAGAACATGCTGTCCAGGATGGCGCGTCTACTGAAGAACTGTGTTTTAGGGAAAAACGATTAAGGCCAAAATTCTCCATCAGGAGACATTTATTTGGGAAGGGGACACAAAGCCCACTCTGCAAGTTGGGTGACTATGAAAGCGCAGTTTTTCCCAACTGGAAGACTTTCAGTCGCAGGGCCAAGCCCCACTCCATTACTCCCCTTTCTCAACTTGGCATGCGTTAGTCCAGTGCCAGCCTGGGAGGTACTAACATGATAAAGTGTGAAAGCCTGAAATAAAGCTTAACACAGAGTTTGGAATGGAGTTGTTCAGCATTATTGGCTTGTAAATTGTTCCTGTGATGAGATTTAGTAAAAGACTGAAGAGGTCTTTTGGCAGTGGGAGAGTATTTATGATGCTTTTGTACTGGTACACGAACACTTTCTTGTTTTGCCTGTGTTTGTGGCTGCCCTGGAGGCTGTGTCCTTGTTTATTAGTACTTTATATACACAGGTGCCGGGGAGGTTTGGGGCTTTTCCAGCCCTCCTGTCCTCAGGCACTTACCGTAAAGGTGAGAGGAAAACTGCCTGTTAGAAGAAGCGAGGGTCCACCATCCATCCTCCGGGGCAGGAGGTGCCCTGCAGAAGGTTTGGGGAGAGCTGGCGTGTCACTTGGTGGCTGAAGGTAAGCTTTCTCACGCTTGCTTTCCAGCGTTGCAGGAGTGGTGCCGAGTCCCTGCTTTTCAGGGCAGAATCCCATGAAACACCCTGGTCCTGGCTGCCAGAGGAGCCCGTGATGCCCTGTCCCGGCCTCGGGGACGATGGTTGGTGACCAGCAGCATGGGAACCACCTTCCCTCTGGTTGCGCGTGGTCTCACTAAGGCTGCCCTCGCTTACAGCGCCCAGGGGGACAGTTCACTGTTTCCACCGAAGCAAAGCCCACGCTGTGAGGGGGCGAGCTCCAGCGAGGGGCCAGCAGGTCATTGGCCGTGGGCATTTCTAACAACAACCTTCAGCTCCAGCCAGCACTCACGAGGAGGACGGGGAGCGTAGGAAGAGCTCGGTGAATGGAAGCTTAGTTTTGAATTTGCCCAAACGTTGCCCCTTGTGTCAGGACAGAGGTCATGGGGAAAAGGGGGATATTCAGGCCAGTGTTTTTGCAGGAGCTACAGTGACATCTTCCTTTAACACTCACGTCACGTACGCAGCCATCACGCTGTTGCTGGCAGTCGAGTGCCTTTGTGTCCCTGTGCCCGCGCTGCTGAGTGTCAGAGTGATTGCTAACGCCACGGTTCCCACCCTGCACGCTTTGGAGGGGCTTCTCCCCCCCTTGGCGGTGCTGTACTCGAAAAGCACAGTTAAGTACCCTCAAGTGGGAATTTACGGATGTACAAGTCCACAGAACAGGGCTGTGCATGGCTACCTAGACCAGCAGAGGCACGGTGGACCTGCCACCTTCTCTGTTTAAGCTTTCTAAGGCAGGAAGCAAAACCTGTGTCTGAAGCACAGACTGACATACTTTTCAGGAAAGATTGCACCCCTGGGATTTCTGGAATAAGCGCTGTAGCAGGTTGCAGCATTTATGCACTGGTCATGTCAGGCCAAATGGGACATGCTGCCCCTGCTGACTGCTGGGCTGGTTGCCATTGGGAATCTCGCATTCGGGATGCAGACACACTTGGGACTCCCCTATTTGTACAAACAACAAAACGAAAGCTGAGCGATGTGCACAAGCAACGGGGAACGGCCAGAGGCTCGCAGCAGCTCTTCCCCTTGTGCCTGCCGGCAAGTGGTGCAGGCTGGTGCAGACCGTCTCTTTTTCCTCGTATACTGGAGTTTTTTGAGCCTAAAAGCAGCACCCCACAGAACCACGGCCTGTCTGTAGGAGCGGGGAGCTGGGACTGGGATGCTGCAAGGTCTGGCAGGAGCAGGGCATTGCACAGACAGGCGGCATGGCTCCTCACGGGAACGTTGCGATGACACGGGCAGGAGCCCCCGCGCCGGCTGCGGGAGTGACGAGCCTCTGCAGAACCGGCAGGGACATTTCCAGGGCTGGTCCTGGCTGCTGCTGGGCTACTGGGAGGGTGGAGGAAAACAAGTCAGCCAAAGGCATGTCCCTGTAGTTGTGTGGGTGGGTTCTTGGTGCTCCTGGAGGGCAGGGAGAGTGAGCGGGGCTGTCTCAGGAGCTCAGCTCTAATTATTAGGCTCTGGTGTATTGGGGGAAGCCTTGGGCTCAGGCGTAGTCCTGGCCTCGCATCCCGAAAATGCAGTGCCCATGGGAAGGGACCGCAGATGCTGCCCGGCCGCTCCAGCTCTCTGCCAGCTGCTGCTGCCGGCGTCATACAAATCAGAGCATCAACACCAGGAAAGCCATGGAAATCCTGCATTACCTTACCCCACCGAGCCCTTTGGGAAGGGAAGCGCGATCCGCCCTTTGGCTTCAGGATGCGGAGGCTGGGCTGCTGCCGGCTCCCCTGCCGCACCGTGGTCTCCCGGGACCCGCGGGTGCTGAGCCCGGGCGGGTGGGAAGGCATCGAGAGACAACGCGTCTCCAACCTGTGCGACAGAGGCACTGCCCCACGGCTGCTCCGCTCGGCTGAACTCTCCTGGGAGCCTTCGGCCGTGTGGAGATGCCTCGAACTATTCCTGGCTCCGTGGACCGGCTGTTACACGGTATCCTCCCATCTTAGGCATCGTCAGGGTGGGACTTACGTACTGTCACTAGGTTCATATAAAACATGATGGATCTTATTGTAATCCTCGGAGCCCACGTAAAAAGATACTCTCAAGACATCTATAAAACATGCTGGGATTTGCAATTAAAATACCTGGGTGGTGACTGTGTGCCCGCAACCAGCTTTCCCTCCCTCTTCAGTTTAGAGCAGCTCCATGTAAACCCTGTTTTGCAATAGTTGTTTAAATAACAAGCTGCCTTCAAAGGAATATATTTAGAACAGCGGGTCCCCCCCCGCCCTAAGCACGGTCTGAATGTTTGAATGATTTCAGCTGGTTTGGCGAGAGTTCCCGGTGTGATATCATGATCCGACCATTTCTTTGTGGATGTGGTGTGCTCAGGCGCTGCAAGGCTGGCGGCTCCCCCGGCCCCCAGCGCTGGAGTCCGACAAACGGCGTTTCCAGATGCTCGTGGGCCAGGTAGAGTGACATGGACGAGCGTGGGGACGTGCCGCATGCCAGCCCAGCGCAGGCTGGTTTTCTGCAGGCTGTCACAAGCTGCTGCGGGAACAGTTTCCTACGCTGGTCACCCACCAGCGCTTCCCAGTTGGGATTACTGCTCTCAGTGGCCGCTCGCGTGGCCTTAGGTGGGCAATTATCATGGGCCCTGACCTGGTATTTCCCCTGTTAAACGCACATGTGGGACTTTGACGCTTTAATATTACCAGTCTCCGTGAGGCAGGAGGTGGGTAGCTCATTTAAAAAGCCAAAGCCTTCCACAGAGCGTCGCATTCACAGTGCTCGCATAAGCGATTGCTCTGATTTGTAACTGCAGCAGGCGGAGGCTGGGAGAATTTTCTGAATGTCAAACAAATATTGATCTTTTCATTTCATAGAGAACTCCTCCCCTCCGCTGCCAGGCGGGTAACTCGTGGCAAACCAGCCGGCTGCCCGCGCCTGGGCAACAGCCGTCTCCCTGGCTCTCTCTTGATGGTACAAAGCCAGTTCCCCTTATTATCTGCCGGTTCCAGATGTTCATAAACCTGTGAGTCAACAGCTCTAGGGCTGACAGTTTTTAGGCTAGGTCATGGTCAGTTTTCTGTGAATTTTTCAGCAAAAGTGAAGCGGCAGTTTATGGGCAAAAAGACAACTGAAACATCGCAAATGTCCCCAATGTCCCCCTCCTGACCGGGTCCCCAGCGCTACGGGCTGAGCGGTGGAAGCTGGGTGGCAGGAGGCAGAGGAGGCTCCACACAGCCTTGCCTGAGAGCGCAGGGCAGAGGAAGGCTGGGGTTCCTACACATCCGAAGATCCCATGCCGAGCATGCTCCTTACAAGGGCTCCTTTGTTCCCAGGAGCTCGCGAAGGGCTCACCTGAGGAGTCGTAGGGCTCTGGGTGTGTGTAATTAGCAACAGGAGCTCGGCCATGCTCGTCCTCCCTAAGGCAGCTCCGATCATGTCTCTGCAGCTCTCCAAATTTTTTGCCCAGGTGGTGAAGCCGAGGGGGGTGGTACGGAGGGATGAGCTCTGCTCCCACCGTCCCCTCCTCGCCTTCAGGAACATCTGCTGCTCACAGCCCGGCACGTCAGAGCAGCACACGGAGCCACCTTGACTTTACAGTGGGGGAAAAGACACAGAAAGATCTAAAATAAGCCCCGAATTAGTCTTCAGAGCCTCCTTGCACGCCCCCCCAAGTTTGGCTGTAGTGGAGACCTGGGTTGCTGAAGTTGCAGACCCATTTTTCAGCTGCTGTTGCAGGGTCTGGAGAGAAAGGCAACCCCCGCGGGATCGTTCTGGAGGGGGCTGACACATATTACTGCTCCTGTAGCCAGCATCTGAGGAAAACTCAGACCACTGTGGTCTACTTTACTGTTGGGGACTTGTGTTTGGCTCAATATTGGTTAGGTCACTCTACCTCCCCTATTTTCTTAGAATAAACAAGATGCTGCCTTCCGCAGCCAAATAAAAGGTATCTGGGTAAAGAACGTCGTGCACAAAGGGAAAAAATAAGCTTTGCACAAACTACCAAAATGCAAGCAGTTGTACAGTGAACTGAATATATTTTCAGTGCAAGATTCCCCTCAATATTCCCAGAAGGATTTTTAAGACTGTATTTTAATCAAGAAGAGCAAAGGCTGGTCCCGGCTGCGGGAGCGGCGGAGCCCGCTGCGAGTCCTCCGTGCCCAGCATTGCCCCTTGCACTGAACTGCAGCCACAAGGTCTTCCATCCAGCCGAGAGAAATGCACGCCTAAACAGTTTTCTGTGCTTTAAAATGCGCGTGGCTGTCTCGTTGGAGCAGCAGATTTAGAAGTCCTGCGGCCCAGAATTTTTAGTAGGTGTTAATCTCAAGGGTCGGGTCCTGTTTTCCCCTGTGAGATGCCCCGGGATGCCGGCGGTGTCTGAAGTGCCCCAGCGGGGCTGAGCTGGGCTGGGGGCACCCACGCCTGAGGGGCAGCGGGTGGGTGAGGACCCTGGCGATGGCTCTCCTGTGACAATGAAGGACATTTCACGTCATGCTGGGCGCTGACACAACGCGCCCATGCCCGTTCCAGGGCACATCTAGCCGTCCCCTTTGTTCCGAAGCCCCCAAAATGCACTTATTGCATTGTCTAATTGCAATGAGACTTGCTCCACTTATTGCTCTGAACTGGTGGAAGCGGTGCCATCCCGCCATCCGTCTGGGGACGGTGCCGGTCCCACAGCTCCTCTTGCCACATGGCCACAGCTGGCAGTTTGAGAGGGTCTGTCCCGGGGCTGTCCCTCCGCGGGGCTGCTCCCACCCTGGATTTGGGAGGCAGAGGGAGCCGGGAGGAGGCAGCTGCCTGCAGGCTCCGGCGTACGCTGGCCAAGGCTTCTCCTCCAAACGCCGCTCACCAGAGAAACAAAGGGAAGCAAGAGAGCAGAGACGTGCAGCAAACGCCTGAACGCAAACCTTCGGCTCGTTGGGGCCGCGTTTGTCTCTGTCTGTGGTGTTAATTTGAGTCAGCATCCTCTCCCCGATCCCCTCCGCGGCGGCTGTTTTGGGGCAGGGGCAGAACGCAGCACTGGCTGGAAGCCGCTGTGCAGTCCGCACCTCGTACGCTTCTCTCCCTGTGTGAGAGATTTTCACAAGCCTTTTGGGACAAAAGATAAAATCAACAAGGAGGAAAAACGTGTTAGCAACAGAAAATCGGATTCAGAGACGGGTGAGGTTCTGCCAGGTCGTGCTTCTCCCCCCAGCTGAGCTCAGCCCCCACTCCTCGCTGTGAAAATGCTGGGAATTGGGGTTGGGGGGTGTGTGTGTGTTGGATACTGGGGATGTGTGTGTTCCTGGAAATGCCCAGGAGAACTTTCTCATCACGGTTCTCCAGGTAAAACCCTGTAACTTTATCACCCTCAAATAATTTGAAAAGAAGCCCCCTGTCCTCTAGGCACACAAAGAATAGCTTGATACGTCGCTAACAAAGCCTCTTAAAAGATAAAAAGCAAAATACAAGGCAAGGAGAGCATGCCTGGCAGGCAGACAGGAGCTGGCCAGTATAGGCCAAATTCTTTAGGAGTTGAGTTTCCGTTTGGGCTCAGCTTTCCCGCGGATTCTATACACCTAAAGAAAACAAACCGTAATCCTATCTGGGGCCCAGCACTCTATTTATTTCACCTGGTGAAAAGATCTTGCCAATTCCTCCACGCTGAAACCCAGCAGCTGCCCAGCAAGGGACCTGGGCCATAAGTATGTTCTGCATTACAGAAAACTCGATATTAAAATATAAATGTGGTCTAGCGAGGACGTATTATGCGCTCGTACTGTGCGAGACATTCTTCCAGGTTTCTCTCCTGTTTCACTCTGTGATTTGGGTCCCGCTCGCTGCCGTTCCTCAGCCTCCAGCAATCCCGTTGTACAAGCTATAATCCGCAGATTACAAGCCGGGGAGACACAGAGCCTCCACTTGCCCCCTCGCCCCCACACCTTTCGCTTTGTTTTGGGTGAGCAGATGGGGAAAAGGAGCCCACTGGCCCAAGGGTAAAGCCGATTGCTCCTTTAAATTGCCCAGAAATAGGGTCCCCTCCCCTCCCTTTGCCTTCCCCTGGGCTTTATCGCTTCCCTCCTCTCCAACTCCCGCGACTCCGGAGCTGGGTTGGGGTGCAGCTCCCCGGCCAGCCCTTGGAGAGGGAGGTTGCACCCGTCTGCTGATGGGGCTTTCGAGCCTGCATCTACAGGCAGGGCACAGCGTGAAGCGACCCAAGCTCTTTGGCCCATGGGTGCGGGTTTAATGCGGTCACAGCCTTTGTGCGGGGTCCTGGGGGGTCCTCCCACCCGCACCCTCCACACAAGGGGGTGAGGTGCAGCCCGCAGCGACGGGGGCACCGGGAGACACGGTGGGAGAAATGCTCCCACCGGCAAAACAAGAGCAGTTGTGTTCCTCGCGAGTAAGGAGACAAAAAGCCAAACATTTTCCACTCTCATTTCTCTTTCCTGCGTTTTGTTACTGATACCTCCCCATGGGCATTGGAGCTCTGACAGACGAGCTCTGCAATGGATTAAAGGGTTACTGTGCTCAGCTGTCAGAGGTTGCCGTCCCTTGGCAGGACGGTGCAATCAGATACTGCCTGTGCCCCATCCCCGCTCCCCCAGCCTGTGCTCCAGCCCCTCTGCAGGGATGGAGCAGGGGCCGAGGCTACAAGCTCGACCTTCCCCAGCCTCCCCCCGCACGGCCGGGTTCGCCCTCACTTGAACTTGCCCTTTTTGACGTCCAAGGTGGTGGCTCTCAAATCAACCCCCACAAAGCGTGTGCAGGCACAGCTCCGCTGCTCTCACCTTCTGGCCAGGCAGAGGTTAAAGTGGTGGTTTCCCTGCCTGGCTGCTGCGGGAGCAGAAAGGGCTGTTGGAAGGTCCAGCAGCATTCGGACCCTCGCACAGAATCGCTGCTCAGACCCAAGGGCTGGGCCACCGAAGGGTCCCTGCTGCCATGGGAAATCCTCATGCTCTCGGCAGCCCGCTCCTCTCTGCCCCAGCACGACTTAAATACCCTTCTCCTCACAAGCTGAGGTTTCTAGCTGAGAGCCTTCTGTGTCCCCCTGTAACTAGGAATGCTCAGAAAATAAATGCCCTAAGTCTTTGCAGTATTATCACAATCATTTCAGGCTCTCTTTGGAGGTGGATGCCGCTGACAACATCTCCGCAGCTGCTTCCCAGGCTGATAAGTCACACAAGTATGCAAGGAAGAACGGTGCGGAGATACAATCAGCATTTCCACAAGGCATTAATTCTTAAATATGACCAAAGGGAAACGACCATTTTCCGGAACTCCCACTTACTGCAGCTTTGAGCAGAGTCGCGTTAGGAGCTGTTAGGACAGTTTGTGCTTGGATTCACTCTGTGGGCTCACCGATGGCCATGGCAAGTCAAGTCTGCTCCCTGCTAGCCTCGAGGCGCAGCAGAACAGGGTCTGTGGATCTTCGGTGCGTTGGTGACAGCCTTGCCCCAATAGCTCCTCTTCCCCAAGGGGCTCCAAACGCCATGTGGATCTGGGGAGAAGTCACCTCTGTGTCACCCTGAGGATAACCGAGCTTTTAATAACCGTATCCTTTTAAGAACAGGAGTCTCTGATGTCAAGAAAGCAAACCAAATTGTTGGATGTGAGTCTGGGAGCCCAACGCCGGGGGCTCGTGGCACTGGGGGGGCCAGCAGTGGCGTGAGTGCCAAACCCAGGTTGCAATCGGGCAAAATCCCACCAAAGCTCTTGCAAGCAGGCTGATTTGCAAAGGCTGGACTGCAGCAGCTTGAGGGTAAATAGACACCGGAGGAATCAAGGCCATGTTGGATGGGGCTTGGAGCAACCTGGTCTGGTGGGAGGTGTCCCTGCCCAGGGCAGGGGGTGCCACTGGATGGGCTTTAAGGTCTCTTCCAACCCAAACCTGATGTAGGGGTCGGTCTCTTCTCCCAAGGAACAGGCGATGGGACAAGACAAAACGGCCTCAAGTTGCGCCAGGGGAGGTTTAGGATGGATATTAGGAAAAAATTCTTCACCAAAAGGGTTGTCAGGCATTGGGACAGGCTGCCTAGGGAAGTGGTTGAGGCACCATCCCTGGAGGTATTTAAAAGATGGGTAGACGTGGTGCTTAGAGATACGGTTTAGTGATGGTTTTTGTCAGAGTTAGGTTGATGGCTGGACTCGATGATCTGAAAGGTCCCTTCCAACCGAGACAGTTCTATGATTCTGTGATTCTATGATTCTATGTGAAGGCTTGATCTGTTCTTATGTGGCCAAAAGGTGGATTTTTGACTTCTCTGGTGATCTGCTGCCCAAGCTTCTATCGCACAGAGAGAAGCTGCTCGCTTCTGGAGACATCTGAAGACAAGGGTCGCCTCTGGGGATGGCTCCAGCCAGGCGAGCAGAGGGAGGTGCTGCATTCCTGCAGGGAAACCTCCCAAACCGTCCCACAAACCATTATTTCCACGTGTGAAGTATTTCCCGCGGAGGGGCAGGGTCTGCTGTGCAGCTAAGTTGGGGTCAAACCCCGCACTGGAAAGGGGCAGCAGGACAGTGGCGAGGGCTGCCACCCCCAAGGGACCCCAGGAGCTGCAGAGGGAACACCAGCGCACGTTGTCACACACAGTTTCCAGATAGAACAACCAGTGTCGGGGCCAAGCGATGCCTTTTTGAGAAGCAGGCAGAGCTCGCCAGCTGTTTAAATCTTGATGGCTCTCAAATAACAAGATTAGGCAATTGTAGGCTACAGGAAGGATACCAGTAATTACCGCCTGATTGGTAAGAGCTGTAATTAAAGTGCAGCGCATTTCAAACTCTTGGAGCACTAGTCCAGTCCGCTCCAAGTGGCCATCCCTCCATTTGGTTCTCATTTATTTGCCTCTCCAAACACAACCTCCTCTGTACCTTGCCCGGCGTCTTTTGCAGCTGGTCCTGGATGTGGGCATCTGCCGGGGGCAGCTCCTGGGGCAGCTGCCCTGTGCGGGGGCTGGATGAAGCTGTTGCCTCCCCACCCTGGTGGGCACAGAGGATCCAAGCATGGAGGCTGTCATCTCCTGGGCGTCCTAAGGGTCCTCCATGAGCTCTGCCTTTGGGCGCAGACACGTTCTGTCCACCACCGCCCGTGTCTGCCCTCACTCTGGGAGCTCGCTGGCTTGACCTGTCTGCTTGGAGAGCACGATGTGCTTCCAGATCCAGACCATAAACCCAAGGTTTTAGCTGCCTTTGGGCAGGCCTCCTCTCCTCTCATTGCGCTCGCGGCTGCTCTAGTGCCCCGGTGTGAGGGTGAGCTCAAGGGGAAGAGGAAGACAGAAACCGGTGGCTTCTGTCTCCGTATCCCCACTGGTCCTTGCTGCGATGAGGTGATGCCCCTGCCTGTGAGCTGCCTCCAAATGCTGCCTGTTGGCTTCCCGGAGTGCTGAGGAGAGAAATCTGTGAGATCTTAAACGTTCATATGCTTGTAGGTTTGTTCCTCTTCTATCTTTGGTAATTCAGTTTATGTTTTAAAATGTAAAAAGGCCTCCTACGTACATGATGTCTCTATTGTATAAAAATATCAGCCGTGGTATTTTCAAAATATCTTCCCCTTCCAACAGTAACTACATCCAGCCAGCGCTTCAGCCACCATTTCCACTGCCGCTCAGCGAGTCATCTCCGGACCAGCTGGAGCACCACAAATATGTGGAGACAATGAGAAGTGCTGCTGTCCTTCAGCTGTAAATGAATGTTTACTACAATAGGGGCATGTTGTCTACCAGATGATGGTTAATAGCAGTCCCTTAAACTGGTTGAGTTAAACTCGGCCGTGATTGAAGGCAGCTGCTGGGATTGATGCACACTCTGCCTTGCTAAATGCGCTACAGCCAAGTGATTAGTGTTTTCCAAAGGGAACCATCGATCACCTCTTGTGTTTGTTTATCCTCCAGCAGACGAGCTGGGGTGTGGGATCCATGGTCCGACGGGCTGCCTGTGCCAAGCAGCGTTTTGCCATGGGTCTTCACTCCCAAAGGACTCTCCGTCCCTGTGCCTGGGTCGGGGTCTGGCCAGCAGCCGAGTGGCAGGATCTGCTCCCCGGGCTGCACAGCAGGGATGCTCTGGTGAGTCCTGTGACCGTGGGCCGTCCGTGACTGGCACTGGGACGTCTGGGCAGGCAGATGGGTGGTCACACTGCTGCTGCTCCTCCATGGGTGCTCCATCTGGGACCACAACGCATGTGGTTCTTTCTGCGCAGGTACCCCAGCACCTCCAAAGGGAGCCTGCAGTCCAGAGCAGCGGGACAGAGATGGTTCATTATTGTTAATTCTGAGCAGTGGTAAAATTCCCTCTCTTTTTGGCCAAATATCATCATTTGCTGCAGCTGCTCCTGCACAGGGGACGGGATGGTTGTTAGAGGGACTCAAAGCCACATTGCCTGGTAAATGGTTCTCCCTGCCTGGGACTGTCTGGGGTCCAAGGTCTTTCCTCTTGGTCAGTGCACCAGAACATCTCCAGATGAAGCTGGCCTTCCCATTCTGGCCTACGGTCAACTGAGCAGAAGTTGGATGCTCTCTGCTAAAACTGCTGAGTGTTTCTGGAGGTATGTCATGAGGAAGAAGTCAGGGGGAAGAAATGAGCTTTATCATAGCTTAAATTTTCAGGATCATCTGAGCGGCGGTGCCACGCACCTGGAAGGGGACGCGGTGGATCTGCCACGTGGGCATAGAGTTACTGCTTTGCCAAGGAGATATTTAACTTGCTTGCTTTTTCTGGGGATGTTTGCTCCGATGGTAGCTCACATCACCGGGCTGAGAGAACGCGCTTCAGCCTTCCCTGCAATGGTCCCGCGGTGGCTAGTTAACTATGGTGAAATTAGTCTCTTGGTGGCTCGGTTGTTTCTGATTAACTTAAATATATACACTGAGTCCAGGCTGCTAAGCAAAGCTGAATTTGTGGCCTGTGTGCGTTCCTGTGTGGTCCCAGGCACGGTGGCTGCTGAGCTCGGTCCCTGCTTGCCCAGGATCACTGCCTGCCCGGCCACCGCGGGTGACGGCAGCCGACGGGTGACCCTCGGCGGGGGAACCGACACGCGGAGGAGAGTCTCAGCCAACGCACGGTGCTTTCAAGGGGTTGGGTGCACGCTTTTTTTTCCAAGATCATATTTTCTCATGCCAATACTTGCAGCAGTCTTTGGGAAAGCTGATGACAGCCGGCAGCGTGGAGGAGGGTGCTGCATAATGGTTAAATGCCATATAGCGACCCCTATAGTTAAGGTTACATGAGAATTTCTATAGGCTAAAAATTTTCCCAAACATTCACCTGCTGGGCTTAAATTTTCCATGCTTGTTGTTTGCCTGAAGGTGAATTGTTTTCAAGCTTGAGAAAAATTCCTTCCGCTGTGTCTGAGTTATGGGAGAAGAGAAAATACTCCCTTCCCACTGGAAAATCTTTAGCTACTCTTTTTTTCCCCCCTTCTTCTTCAGACAGGACTACAGAAAAAAGTCTGGAGTCTGAAAAGCCTTGAAACTTGGCCTGAACCTAGCTTCTCTCCAAGCCAAGTACCTCAGTGGGAAGATTAAAGTGAAGCAAAAAAAAGGGATAAGAAAATGGGAGACTGGGCAAGAGGGGCTGGGGGAGGGCGGAACTCCGAGCATGCTCTATGTTTCCATCATTTCTCTGTTTTGCTTTTTTTTGGTGTCGCCTAGTAGAGCTTCGTGAGCTTTGCAGTCGCAGTACCAGCGTGGACGGAGGTGTGGGCGGGGAGATCTGGGGGGGTATTTTGGGCAGGGTGGGCAGACGGGGCAGCAGCCCCAGGCTGGCACTGGGGACAAACACCCCGTGCAGCAAAGTCGAGAGGCGTGTGCTTCGTTACACGCTCCGCAAACCGCGGGTCCGTTTCTCAACCCTCTTTCCACGCTGAAAAGCTTTATTAAAAGGCATCAGTAAGAATGATAAAAACAAAGGGTGAGAACTTCCCCCTTCCCTAAAACATATACTTACTTGGAGGAAGAACCGTAAGTCTGATGAGTGCTCTGAAGATTTTCATGCTTAGTGGCGTCTTTTAAAGTTTGTTGTTTGTTTTTTTAAGTAAGCGAGTTACAAACAGGATCTTCGTTGCTGAAGTTGCACTATTAAATGAAGGAAAAATGAAAAAGGTGGATTCTCACATTGACTTTCTCCACCCTGGCGCTCATAAAGTTTAAGGAGAAGATACATTTTTCTGGTTAAATGTGCAGTAAACTGGACCAGACAGAAAACCATGTATATCCTTGTATGTGTTTGCTAGTCTTTGGAAATCTGAAAGATGCATTTGAGAATGAAAGACCTGCTGGAAGCCGGGCTGTGGGTATGTGATTAGAGCAAAGGTGTACACATGGTGCGCAGAAGCGTGTTGTTTAGTGGACGCAAACGCATGTGCCCAAAGGTTTGGATTTACCCTTAACTATCTAGCACAAAGTGTTAAAATACTCATTGCACAATGTTCACGAGCTGTTGCTGGGTACGATGTGTGAGCATGGACTGCTGCGTTTCTTGACTTTTTTTGAAGTTACGCAACCAGAGCATCACATTCCTGTAATTTTTGCATCTCGTGCAGGCTCCTGCCTTTGGCTGGCAGGTTTTTTCCTGAAGGAGAGGTGACTTCTGCCTTCCCCCCAGTCCTCCCCGCTCCGGCAGCCGCAGGCCCTGCTCTGCCTCTCGCTCTCAGTGCCCAGGAGTGCTGGGTGCTGCTCGTCCTGTGCAGGGGGGGTCTGCAGATGCGCCCGGTCCTGCCCTGCGCTGAGCCGCTCGGGCAAAACCTCCGGTGAATGGGCTGTGGGGGGGTGAGGCTGCTGGGACCCTCTGTGCTGCCCATGGGCATCCCCGTCAAGTCATCTCCCACAGAGGGGGGATGCTCCTTCCCACCCCTGGTCCAGCTGGAGCGCTGGTCCTGCCGGTGGCGCTTGGGAAAGGTCAACCTCGGTGTCTCCAGCTTGTCTTTCCCCCCCTCCGAGGAAGGGGATGCTTTTGTGCTGCGCTAAGCCCACTTTCAGCGATGAGTTTATCAGTTTCCAGAAGTTCTTGCTCTGGTATTCCACGCTTTTTAATTTATTTAATGCCGCTTTTCCAGCTGCTCCAAGCATCACAGTGAAAATGAAACAATATCTGAGAAGTGCCCCCTTCTCCACGCAGAAACTCTGGTGAGAGAGACAGTATTTGCATTGTGCACCGGTTTCTCCTCGCTGTCTGCCCTCAGGAGAGGTGATCCGGCTCTTGAAGTGGTTTGGGGTGGAACAGAATGCGCTTGTGCTGAAAACAGCAGAGGGATTTTAGTCACTTCTTGAAATGGGGAAAATTGCCTCATTTTTCAGCATTTGGCCTGCGATCCCACACTTCCCTAGCTCTATGTAGGGATTAGTTCATACTTTTTTGGTGTTTTTGGCCCGAAATGAACGCTCCCAGCCAGAGGATAGATAATTCCACTTGTGCTGATCCCCCGGGGCACATGCAGGGCTGCAGAAACAGGAAATAGGAAACGTATTACATACCTTTTCCCCTCAATTTTATTTTCATAATGCATGGAAAATAGCAGAGCTCTGAATTATTTGAAATTTTAGAGTTATTTAATATTTATTTTTTGAGAAACAATCTCTCTTTTCAGGGAGGCCCCGTGGTGTCAGACCAGCCGTCTGGCCAGCTCCAGCGAGAGCCGGGGTGCGAGGGGACCCACGGGGCGAGCATCCCCGCGGGGGGGTCCCCGCTTCCCCCGGGGTGCTGGGATGGCACCCAGGGACATGTGGCACCCGGGCATCGCCAGCCCCAGCTCCTCGGGGAGGGAGGACTCACCGCGGCTCCGGTGTCACCCCGAGCAGGCAGGAGGTGGTGTCGCCATTAAGCAGTACCACCATGGCCCCGCCATTACACTGGCTGCTTTTCAGCATCAGCATTTAATAATCATGAATTTTCAGCCGTATCCCAGCAGGGGGGCTGGAAGTGGCCGCGGGGCTCCCAGTGCCACTGGGACAGGGAGGAGGCCGGGGCTCTCCTGGCAGCAGCAGCAGCACACATGTTCATGGGCTTGGGTTTCTCCTCCGTTGAGTGTCCCACCAATGCTCTCCGCAATCTGGCTCAGTACCCGTTTCTCCAAATTAGTTTTCTTATCCAAACCAGTGCAAAGCAGCCCGTGAAGGATGGCTGGCTCTGCTCTCGGCTGGGCACTGGGAAGGACTGGGCTGAGAGGTCTCAGCAGGACCCAGCTCTTCCGCCAGACGTGCAGCCACGGACCCAAGCAAGCCCACGCTCTTCCAGTTGGGCGTCCTCAGCACCCACCGGCGCAAAGGCTCCCCGAGGACCGCTGCCAGCAGTTTTTTGCACAAGGTCAAATGATGAATTTTGCTTTTTCAGGGAGGGGGAAGGGAGAAGATTTAATTTCAGAGTTTTATTTTCAGTGCTGGTTTCAAACCCCAGCCTAAGAGTCTCTCTTCCCGGTGTATTACAGTGCTTTGCAATGAGGCATTCTGCATCCCATGGCGTATCTGCACATCTCTCCTGTTCCCGCAATGCCGGCGTCAGGCTGGGTGCTGAGGTGATGCCATGTGCCGGGGGCTGAGAACCAAGAAGCAGCCGTCCTGCTTCTCTGACCCTTTTTTTCCCTGTCTGTAGTTATTGCAAGAGCCCAGTGGATTCCTGGTTCCTGTTTGCTACAACAGAAATAAAATCAAGTGACATTTGTAGACTATATAAAAAGCAAAAAGCTCAAGAAAAGAATTAATGAAGAACTCATTATCTCAATCTGATGTTTTGGTTTCTAATTTTCTTCTCAAAAAACAACCTCCCAGATGTGACAATCCATCTAATTATTGCTTGGCCTATGGAGAGGTTTAACTGGCACGTGCTGGGACTTGGACAGTTTCTTATTAGCAGTGGGGGAAAGTTGGGATTGAAAAAGCCTTGCGTTAGGCTTGTGTATTTCTGGGTGTCAGATGCTCCTAAGTGCCTTATGTTTTGCCAATCCATTCTGCATCTCTCTAATTTTCAGGGCTTTCAACACTTTCTGCCGAGCAAAGCCTGTGGATAACCCGAGTAAATGACTTTTTCCATGAATAGAGATTGGCCAGGGAAAGCTGAGTGATAAACAGAATAATCCTTTTTGTGCTTTTCCCAGCTCCAATCTTCTTTGCACACCAAATAAACACTCTCAAGCCGCTTAGAGCAAAATCTCTAATAGGCTGTGGTACTTGGGCTGTGCAAGGCTTGGCTCCGTGTCAGATGGAGGGACAGGACAGTGGAATAAAGTCCCAAGATTTTTTTGGGAATTAGTTTACATACCCCCAAGCATAGTGTATTTTGGCACTTGGGCTGCATTACAATATAATCCACTGGCACTCAAAATAGCCTCAGCCTCAAAAACGGCTTTTTTTTGCTCATTTCTTTGGCTTTTCCCAGAGCCCTGTGTTAGGAGAGAGAGCTCTGTGTAGTGAGACCTGTGAAACATCGGGGTTGGGTGGCCACGAGTCCCCGTGTCCCTGTCTGGATCTGGTCCTTGGAGACTGGTGGCACCTGACGAGCCAGAGGCAATCTGCTCCTGCCCTGGCTGCCCCGTGGCCAGCGCGGCTGCGGAGGGTGCCGGGGGCTCCCTAGGGATGACTGCTGGTAGCCTTTCCCTGTGGGACGCGGCGCTGAGCCTGGGGTGAGGAGGTTGGGTGGCTCACACGCTTGGATGTGCTAATTGCCTCTGAAGCTCCATCTCCCTTTTTGCCAGCCTTTGTAATTATCGTTATTTGGTGTGCGGGGTTCGTTGGGTTTGTTTCCAAGTGCATGAGCGTAAACACTTTGGGTCAGCCTGCGGAACGTCTGCAGGGCTCACGGAGCTGGGGTTAGCTGCTAACGTTTCCTCAGGAGGTCTTAGGTAATGGTTTGACACAGTTGTTGAAGAAACGGAAACAATTTCGGGTTTGGGCCACCAGCAATTTCCCCAGGGGAGCGCCCCGGTGAGGTGAGGCTTCTGCCTCAGCAGCAGCAGCACAAGGGACCTGTTGTCCGTGTTCCTCAAGTCCAGGATTTTAATCCTGCAATTTCTCCTTCTGTGCAAGTCCAACACATGTTTGCGTTTCAAAAGTGACTAACTTCCCTGGCTTCTGCGGGAGTGCTCTCTTTATTCCTGTATTAAGAATGGCTTTTTAGAAATAACTTGTATAAAAGGAGACCATTTCTCACTTTCCCAGGCGGAGAAATGAATAAACGAGAGAACTGTTTGACCAGAGCACAGGCCGGCCCTAGGAACAGGTGGTAGCTGTTATTGTCAAGTAAAAGAATGATTTTGCAAGTAATTAGTTAAATTGCACAACCAGCATCTCTCCAAAGAAATGCCCCCTTACACGCACAGAGCGAATTTACTGAGGTGCGCCTGCTCAGCTTGCACTAATGTGGATTAAAGGAAGGTAAATCTGTTCCAAAATATCCTCCATGAGGCTTTGCTAGAGCTGAACTGTCTACACTGCTGCTATGTTTGGCTAAAAAGAAGTAATTCCTTTGTTCCCGGCAAATAATCAGAACTGACAAAAATAATAACAATCATAGAAAATAAAAAAACAATCTTGATCAATACTACCTGAATTACCCAAAGCCTGACAGAGGGTGTTTGTTCCCAGCTCCTCAGGTCCTTCCTGCCCATGCTGGGCAGCGGGACCTGGGGGCCATGGTTGTGGTGGGAGAGTCAGCTCCTTTCTCGCGGAGCCAGCCCAGTGTGGCTCCTAATGAAAAAATGGGTTTATTTGCCCCCGTTGTGCATCACCTGGAGTCTGTAGCATGAGCAAGTTACTCGGCTGTGTCACGACAGAAGGCAAAATACTTGCGTGCTTCCCATGTCCTTCTTTTCATCCCCTTTGGGCACCTTCAGAAAGAAAATGCTTTGGAACAGAAGTGGGAATGTGCGCTCGGTTGGAAGGGCTTGGCTCCTTTTCCACTGGAGCTCTTCTAGTTTTCTCATAAGTAAAGGTCAGACACCTCATGGCTCAGTTGGTCAAGGCCATGGAAAACTGGCAGATATTCATCAGCTTGAGGTGCCTCATGGATTAGATGGAATTGGTCTTTGGCCCTAATTATGCTGGAGTTGCCCATCCTTTGCTGGAGGAATCCCGCCCCGGCCTCCCAGGAGCCCCCAGTCCCTGGTTCCTCCTTCACTGCTGGGTCCTGCGCTGTCTGCACCCCCTCCTGCCTTAATGGGAAGATCCTTTCTCCGAGCCTGGGCCAGGGAAAGTGCTGCGACCAGAGGACATAAAGAGCGCCAAGTGAGATGCTAAAGCAGAGGAAGCCTTTGCTCTTTCAGTGGTTTCAGTGGCTCGCTGTGCGTTCAGGCTTGATTTTCCAAGGGTCATCAGATGGGTGACCAGCAGGTTCTTCCTCTGCTTCCACCTGCCCGCTGAGTTTCAAACCCTTCTGGTGTCTCCTGCATCCTCTGAAGGTCTAGAGATGCTCCCCCAGCCCCACCGTGTGCTGGCAGGGGAGTTAAGCACGCTGGCAAGGAGCATACACCGTGGTTCCATATGGCTCCCGGTGGCACAGCGTGGCCACGGAGGCTGCTCTGCGTCACGGAGCCTGGTTGCCATCTCCGGAGCAGCGTGGCTTCGCCGCCGCAACCCCTCGGTGGCACTTGGACTCGATGATGCTACGGCGGTGCCCTGGCTGCAGAGCTGGAGGCGACCGGCAACGAGGGGAGAGGCTGGTTCAGCTCGTGCTGCTGCCTGGACATCCAGAAGTCCTGAGGAACCCAACTTTGTGAGTGTGGGTGTGCAAAGGTACCCTGCCCCTGCAGATCAATGCAGCCTTTCTTCTGGGAATGGCTTCCTGCAGTCTCCTAGCATAACCTGTCACTTGTTGGGTTAAGCCTGCGCTGGGTAGTTCATACCCAAACCCTGCTTGCGGTTACGCGCCGAGAGGGAGATGAATGTGGTCTCTGCTTCTGCAGAATTCAGCAAATGCTGCGCTGAGGGCTGTCCCGAGTTATTCATTTCTGCAAGAAACAGTGTCTTGCTGCATTGTGCCTGGAGCCTGCTAATTAGCTGTAAGTGATATAATGTGACTGGGATTTCAGCTCAAGCGTGAATGACCTATTCCCAGCTAGCCGCGGCACTTGGCGTGAGCGCTGCTCCCGGACAATGCGTGCTGGGAGGCATCTCCTGCCGCCGAGCATCTCCAGCCTGACCAGCTGGCACCAAGCCTGCCCGCACAAGCTATTTGCTGCCGTGTCCCTTGTTCCTGTGCCCCTGATGCTACGAGCACTGAGCATGAGCTCCCTGCTTGCCACCCAACCCCCCGGCTGGCACCGCTTTCCTGCCTTCTGGGACCGGGAGGAGCCTGGAAAATGAGCTTCGTTTAGCTGGGAGCTTCGTTCACTGCTGGGGCCGGAGGTCAGGGGGGAGGTTTTGGTGCACATCTCTGCTTGGCTGACGTGGCTGGTGCCACTGGGGCCGTGCAGGGTCAGAAAGCGAAGGCCGGGCCGTGGCGGAGCCGTGAGCTGCTGGGCTGCGACGTGCCTCCGCTTGCTGTTGTTCCGGGCACCGCGTTCCTCCCGGCCCGTCCTCGGTACCTCTCAGAGAGTACGTGGCCCGAGGCTTTGCGATCAGTGCCTCAGGGTCAGTGTCTATAAAACCCTGGGTTTCTGTGCTATATCTGTGGGGGGTCCCGTAGCAGGAGCGGCGGCGTTGGCGGCAGTGCCAAGGCTGTCCCTGCCTGGCGGCCCCTTCCCTGGAGCAACAGGCAGCTCTGTGTCCCCTCTGCACCAGTCACTGATCGCTGCTTTTGTCACCTCGGGTGATGCTGGGCCATGGTGAAGGAGAACGGGACTCGTGTGGGGTGACAGCAGGACTGACAAAGCTGTTGGACAGTGGGTGGGGGATGGCGGGGCACGGGGTGACTGTGCTGAAGAGCAGCCTGGAGGCTCGGCGGGGTTTGCCCAAGGAGCTGGGTGCACAGTCAACCCCTCTCCCTCATTCTGCCACCTGGAAGGCCATGACCATGGGGGTGGCCTTCCACTTACCCAACCTCTGGGTGCAGCTGGTTCAGCCCAGAGTATTGCAGGAGGCACCAGTTCCTCCACCGGACTGACTGGCCAGGGTGAGGCATTCAGGCTATGCCAAATTTCTTTGCAGCTTCAAAGAGAAAATTGATTGCCGCGGAAAAAAGAAAAAAGAAAGGATTTACTTATAGGGACGGAGGCAGATTGTGTTTTGTGAAGGCTTTGGCAGGTTCACAGCTGATGCTCCGGGTCCCGGACTAGCAGAGCTGTTTGCTGGTGGCTGTGCACCTTGTACCCGAGACATCCCCGGCTGCACCCTGCAGACGAGGCCAGGGAGGAAGGTGACATCAATAGGGGGATCTTTAAGAAAGTCATTGCAGATAAGCTGGTGGTGCCGTGGGCTCTGTGTTTGCTCCAGATCTCAGCGGATCCACCCCAGAAGCCCCATTGACGTGGCCGTTCTGGGAAACCCAGGCTGGGTTTGCTCGAGGTACCACAAGAGACGTCCGTGGCGCTGGCCGAACACCAGCGCGGCAAAGGTTTGGGGGTTTGACACTTCCACACGCTCCGAAAAAAATAGGACAAAAATTCATTTGCAGAAATACACCTGGCAAACGCCGCCGCCTAAAATTAGAAGTGCAGTTTCGTATCTAAGTGCCGGCAACGGATGAACAACAACAGGCCACCCGCAAATATAAATGGCCACATGATTAATATTGGATGAACTTTTAAAAATTTGCATGCCAACAGATGCATGAGAAAATTTTTCCCACAAAGTAAACATACGAGGATGGTTCTTGTGCCAGGTTTCGGTTTCTGGTGCATATTACAAAAGCGAGCTAATTGCGGTTAAAAATACTGAGCAGCAAATCCTCTTACCAGAGAAGCTGCCGTTTCCAAATCTGCCACGCTAGTCACAGTGATCATTCCCAAAGCCACATATTCATAGGAAGATAATCTACTTGGCCGAAATTTCTCACTGAAGGAACGATCTTGAGTAGGTAAAAGATAAGTACAAGAGCACGCGGAGATGAAATAGATGAATATCTGCAGGTTCCACGCTTCCGCAGCTCGTCTGGGGAGACCGTGCGTTCCCGCATGTGCCCTGTAGACTGGCACGGCTGAGGGAATGCCGGCGCCTGGAATACACTGCCTGACTTGCAAAAAAAAGCCAGCCCTTTTTGATGATGCAGAAATCATTTTACTTATTGAAGCAGTGAATGTTAATGATTATTAATTGGAAAAGGCTCTCCAGGGGCCGTGTGTATGCGGGACTAGTGAGTGCTTTGCAATTCCAGCATGAAATGAGTTACTCCGCGGCATTAAAATGAGAACAGCTTTCCCTGGCATCCCCAGAAAGTAATTGAATTGTTACTGCGTGGCACCAGCCCTTCCCGTTTGCTCCGCATTGACACCAGGAGCCAGGGACCCTCAACAGTGAGACGTAAAACCTGAATTCAACCTGAAATTTAGGTGGAGAAATATATTTTTCGGCTTGTTTCTAAAGCGGTTGCAGAGTAACTCCGTGTGCCCTGGAGCTGCAGAGTAGTTTTGCCTCGGAGGCGTTTGTATAGTGGCAGCTGTCACAACAGGACTGGGGGGGGAACGGCAACCCCCCTGGGGGGGATGCTGCAGGGAAGGCTCCTGGAGGGCTCTGGGACCCGCTCGGCTGAAGCGGTCCTGGGGACGAGGACAGAAGTGGTCGCAGCAGGTGATTAACCCAAGATTAACTCAGTTTGTGCAAACGAACACAGTTACCGATGGCCTCTGCTCTGCGGGGTGCTCGGGAATTACCTGCCCGGCCGCGGGCAGGTGGGAGAGCAGGTTTGGTGGGAGAGCAGGTTTGGTCCAGCGCTGCGGACACGGAGCAGCACTCGCGTAGCCGCTGCCCGCTGCAGAGCCGTCGCGCACAGCCTCTGCTCGCATGTGGGAAGCGGCGCGGGATGAGGCAGGACGGGATCAGTTGTAGATGTGGGACTCGGGGAAAACGTGGCTTACAAAAGAAACGGCCTCTTTAAGGCATTCCTTCCTCTCCTGTGAAAGGGAAGGTGAAGCAGGATCGATAAACCGGTGGTGACTTCCAAATTGTGGGGAGAGGTCACAGCCGGAGGGACGATCCGATCTACTCGTCATGCGGAGAGGTTGGTGCTCCTGCTGTTAAACTTGCTGCTACCACTTCCCTGCCCTTTGATGGAGTGACTTGGGAACCTCCCAGCCCACACGCTGGAAACACAGCCTTTATTTTCTGGGGAAAGGAGAAAAGTTGAGAGCTGGAGAATTAAATGCCCTGATGAAGGGCACCTGCCGGATTCGTGGTCCTGCTGCCCGTCATGCCAGTGATGGATTGCAATAACACATCACGGGAGCAACGGCATTTGGTGAAGTATGGCTGCCATCGATCACTGGACCAGCGTTGCTCGCACCATACATCAGCAAAGCTCCGTCTCGCCGCAGCGAGCGCCAGCACCGGGAACCAGGTGGGAACCTGGCTTTGGGTGCAGCGCGGCTCCCCAGGGCCTGGCTTGGCCAGGGACGCTGGGGACAAGGGACAGGGAAGGCACCGAGAGGCTCGGGGTACGTCGTGGTGCTGCGGAGCTGCGTGATGGGAACATCCCCGTCCCAGAGCAGCTCTGCTAAACCCAACGCAGTGTCCCTGCCCGGCGTGTGGGGAATGCCCTGGGGGCACCTGGCCACCTCCATGGGCCAGCGCAACTACTCCTGGCAGAGAGGAGACGCACACCCCTGCACGCGCCTGTGTCCCTGCTCCCATCTGTCTCCCTGAAGCCATAGGAGACATGGCGTGGCAGAGGGGGCACGTCATTCTGGGATGGACGGGGCAGGCGCAGCACCGAGCTGGGTCCCCGTCCCTCGTTGGAGACCCAGCGCTCACCCCGTCAGTCTGACCAGGGGGGGAATGCCAGCGCGGGGACGGTCTCTGGGGAGTCACCCACTGCTGGCCATCGTCCGGGTGGGCTGGCTGCCCCCTGGGGATGGAGGGGTGCTGCTGGTCCGCACACAGCCCTGCTATTGCTCCCCGCTGGCTCTCTGGGGCTGCTGGCGTGCAGGATGGCTGCCGGAGGGGCTGTGCGGGCAGGCAGGACACCCCTCGCTCCCCACCGTGTGGCCCCGGCTTCCAGCGAGGAGCGAGGGGTGCAAGGGTTCGAGCCGCGTTTTGTCCCTGGTCATGCAGATGGCAGCTCCCTCAGCTTCTCAGGCCGAAAGGCTGCGAGAAAAGGGGCCTTTTGAGAGCTGGAGCAATTTTCCCGGTGAATGGGAGTTGCTGTTCCTGTAACACGAGTTGTTCACACACATGCAGTAATGTCCTGTTCGGGGCTTATGTAATGGGATGGAGGGGCTCCAGCGAGGGACCGACCCCGTGGAGCGGCACTCACGCCGTCTCGGGCTGGCAAAATGAGCCGGACTTTTCCAGGCCCCGCTGAGATGTTTATTTATAACTCCCACTGTCTGGCAGAAACCTTGCCAATCAAAACACGCCACGGGTTTTCCAACGGGTTAGGAGCACTCCTCTCAAAGAGGGTTTTTGAGGGGGGCCCGGGATATTTGATAGGAGTTAAGCTGTAAAATTAGTTTCAGAGCAGCGGGTTGTCTGCTTCCCAGCACGCCTGGCTGCCGGCTGCGGGAGCGTTAACCCCTCGCGCCCGCCCGCTCCCACCCTGCGCTGTGGGGACGCTTGGCGTCCACCCCGCTCCCGTGGCCAGGGCCATGGGGACAGTCATGGTGGCGATGTCCTGATTGTGGCCCCGGTGGTTCAGCCCAGGCTCCCCGGTGGAATGCCCTGAGCCATGTCCCCAGCCATTGCTCTGCAGCAGAGACACCTTTACCTGCAATTCTTTACCTGCACTTCAGGTAATGCCAGAAATGGCGAATGTATAAACCACCACGGCCACAGCAGAAGGGCCTCAGCCTTCCTTCACGTGGCTGCACTAAAAGCAAGAAGCCGACCAGCATTGGACTCTCCTTCCCTGCCTGGAGAAGCGGTGAAGCAGGGGCTGACAGTGGAGGGAACACAACAAACTCCATTTCCATCGTTAGGCGTTGACTGTACTGGTCACCGGGAAGCAAACGCCAGCAACGGGCAGCAGCGGGACCCTTTGGTCTCACGCTTTATCCCCTCCCCACACTTACCCCCCTGGTCCCTCCTGGGCCCCATCAGCCCTGGGATGAATTTCCCCTTGCAGCTGGGCAAGGCAGGACCTGCAGAGGGGGAGAGAAAAGACCTGGTTTGGCAAGAGTCACGGCATCTGAAAACCTCAGCGTGGCATGGATGCGCGCAGAATCCGAGAGCCTTCCTTTTTAGGTTTAGTTGTGAAACTAATGTTCTCTTTGTTTTCTGCTGAATGATAATGAATCACTAGAAACTTGGAACCATTTTAAGGATGAATAAATGACACCTTCTAAGCTCCACGTTTATCTACTATTCTGCTACCAGAGCGATTTCATAGCAGAGCTATCAATGAATTTAATTTACATAATGGTTTATCATATACTTCAATATTTCAAACACAGTTCATTAGGCACCACCACCAGCAGTTACATGCTCCCTTATAGTTCGTGCAAACTTTGCAGTGAAATGCAGCCTCTCCGACTATCAGTGATGATCTAAAAAAGAAGGGAAAAAAAAAAGGCTTATGTTATCCAGAGCCGTGTTCAAACACCTTTTTCAGCTCCGCTTGCGCAGAAGGAGCTACCCACCGGTCAGTGGTGTGGGGACAGTGCTGCCCTGGCCGGGCGGTGATGGGGAAGACCATTTACATTTCCCAAATCGAGAGGAAGTAATTTCTCAGTACAGTGTTTCCAACTCTGGAAAAATAATCCTGATTTATTTATTTATTTATTTATCTATCTATCTATTTATTCCTTCCCAGAAAACAGGAGGAAATTAGTAGGTGGGGTGCCCCAGTCCCTGTGCGTGTTCCTGTACCAGGAGTGGGAGACATGGGGACAAAGCACCCCTGAGCCGGGTCGGGTCAGGGCGTAGCTCCAGTGCTCGGACCCCGGTGGGCATCCTCTGCAGATGACTTGAAAGAACTTCAAGCCAGGCCCTTTCAGCATCGCCGGCTTTTCAGGTGGGGAATCGACACATGAGATGCTGCAGGAGACACGGGTTTGTGAAACCGGGAAATGGCAGGAGCCGTGTCGGCTCAGGTGTGCCCCTGAGCATCCCCACCTCGCAGCGCCCCTGAGCATCCCCACCTCGCAGCACTGGGCATGCCTCTGCAACGGGGCGGGGGGGACACGGCGCAGCCCGCACACAACGGGGGCATCGACCAGGACGAGCTCTGGGGCTGGCATTACCCGTACTTTCTTTGATTGCTGCTGGGCGGCAATGGGACGCTTGGGGAGAAGCCCCCTTCCCGACAGGGAACGTGCTGGTGAGCGGGGTGGGGGGGCTCAGGACGGAGCGTGGCCTCCTGCTTTCCGCATGTGTGCGCTGTCAGACTTGAACCACACCAGAGGCTGCTTTCTGTAAGCACGGCCAAAAGGTGCTGCTTAATATAGTTACATGTTTGTCTTTTATCTGGGTTTCTGGGGACGTACTGAAATTATATCCTGTACCTTCAGCTCCTCCGTGCAACGCAGGAACAGACACTGACGCACTGAAGAGGGGTTTTGTTTGGTGTTAGAGACGGTAATCTGGGTATTTTAAAAGGAGCAGAGAAACCTCTGTTTCTAAACAGCCCCTGTGTACAATTTTGAGACCCATAATTCGGGGGGGGACTCTTGAGAGAGGGGGCGCACAGCAAACCTTCAGCGTGACGACGGCCCCCGGGAGGCTGTACTGAAGGAGGGCTTTAATTAGGAATTGCTCCAGTATGAGCGGGACCTTAGCGAGCAGCTCTGTAGATCTCGGCGGCTGCTTCGCAGCTGAGAAACGCCAGCCGGGAGAGGAAACAGAGCGTTTCATACCCTAAACAAAACGCCTCCTTGCACAGCCCGGCGGAGTGAGGGCAGGTGGGGAAAAACGCGGTCCTCGCAGGGTCTGGAGCACCGACCCTGGGACGGGGCTGCAGGGCTGAGCGCCCGCTTTCCCCCATCAAGGTGTGCCAGCACGTCCGTCACATTTTCCGTAGCGTCTCCTTACATCATTTATAGCAAGGAGAACATAAAAGTTATTTTAAAAAAAACCACAACAACCCTCCTTACATTTACTAAATTTGCCGGAGCATCCTGCACGCGCCTTTGCGAACTCCAGTATTACCCACCAGGGTCTGATCTGCACGTCACATTAGGCAGATGGAATATTTTATTTATTCCACCTAGGTTGCAATAGAGAATTTAAACTATTTGCAGCAAGATATTTGTGGTCCAGAAAAGGGCGTAGGATGCTACGGAGCACCCTGACATGCTCGTGTACCTTAAATACACAAGATCATTGGGAATGTGGAGCTCAGACCAGTTACTCCATGGCAAACATTTTTGCAGCAACATAAAGCAATTTTAGTGCTGCCAAATATATATATATGTATATATATATATATTTTGCTACCAGATCCTATGTTTCTTCATTAAAAATAGGTTTTTCCTCAGAATGAATCTTTGGGGTTTGGCTTATTAATTTTTGCAATAACCTACATTTCAGAATTTTGAGTGTTAGAAGCCATCGTAACGGATGGAAATGAAGAAACTTTAACCATTGATCGGTGGTGGTTAAACAGCATGTTCTTGCCTTTTAGTAGCTTGTCAGTAGAGTGTATTAAACATTCAGCTGTGCTCTGATAAGAATCATGAAGGATGTATATGTTTGCATTGTTTTTGGCAAGAAACACCCAAATGATCTGTATTTATTATATAAAATTGATTTTTTTGGCATACATGCTATTTTTCATGGATTTTGGCCTCATACCAACACAAACAGGGTGATCTTGAGCAAAGCCATGCATTTTTAAGTCTCTATTTGGAGAATTTTCAAAAGAATCCAGGGTCATGAATTTGTCTGTGAGTTTACTCTTGCTGCAGATAGCAGAAATGGTGGAAAACCACATTTCCAGCGCGGCTGCAAGGTGTCAGTTGTAAGGATTTCAGCGACGTTTCCAGTTGTTAGTCGCGAGGGAAGTTCTGCAGCATTGGAAACTCAAACTGGTAAGTCATGGGGAGGTGAGGGAGCTGCAGGTGGGCTCAGGAGGGGCAGGAACCGCTCGCCGGTGCCGATATCTCACCTTGGTGCTTCCAAGAGCCTCCTCTTCTCTAGAGCTGCATGAGTTGCTCTGCCAGAAGCTGTGTCCTGCTGGGACCTGCCCACTGCCAGGGGGCGTTTCTGACACTGAGACCATCGTGGTGGCTCAAGGGGGTCTCAGAGGATGCCGTGATGTTTCTCAGGGGAGAAGAATCCTGGCTGGAAAGCCCTTTGAGCTCCTCTCTGAATCAGGAGACACCGACCCTTCCCACTGCCTGTCTGGAGCAGTCCTGGGGAGGATGGAGCCAGTTGATCTAAAATCATATTGGGCTCGGCATTAGATAGACGCTAAGTCAAAACAGTAATGGCTGTCGTATTATCCTTCATGAGAAATAATTAACTGGAAAGACAACACGTCAAAATGTCCCTCTGTAGCCCAGCGAAGACACAGGTATCCTGGAAGACCTGCACAGAAGAGAAGGCATGGTCACTTCAGGACCTGGAAGTTAGGGATTTTTCCCAAAGCCTGGAGCATGGGCCCATCCCTGAGCTTTTCTGGATCTTTTATCCCCTATTTCTCCTTGCACGGACAGAGCCTACATTTACCCTTAACGCCCCAAACACTGATTACCTCCTTTTGTTCCAGGTCATTGTAAAAGTCTGAGGAATCTCTCGAAACTGCACTGAGGAATTTGCCTGCTGCTGTCAGCCCTGGGGAGTAGCAGCTCCAGCAGAGCCGGAGGAGGGGGGTCAGGGCTCTGAGTTCAAGCCCTTGGGGTAAAAACTATGCAGAGAAAACATCTATGGCACGGTTTGGTTTGAGCGTGTGATGGACCACGTCAGCCCCAGCGTTGCCTGGGGGACGAGCACCCCCATGGGCGGTGGGACCGTGGGTTTGCCACCAGAGAGCTTCCCTGGCCGCTCCTCCCAGCCCATCGCAGAGGGTTTGTCCCAGAAACATGGGATCCGGCTCTGAAGCCTGGGCAGAGTTTACGTTCGCCATTCCCAAACAGAGACGTCAGGCTGAAGCCCCGCAGCCCGGCTTCCTCCGCAGATGATTGCTATTTCGGTTCCACAGGTGGTGTTAATATATTCCTCTTTAGACTCCACTTCCTCGTACAGCTGAGTACAATGTAAATAACATCTCAGTTGTCGTTTAAAAGGAGAGGAGGGAGATGACTAGAATTGGCAGAAAAATCACAGGCTGAGATTTCACTCACGGTATTGATCATAGACATGTTATACTCTTCTGTTAACATCAGCTTTATTCCTCCAGCTCTAGAAAGCTGCTGAGGACACGGGGATTGTCAGTGGGGGAAAAAATAGGGCCTTTAATGTCTGGAGAGACACTGCAGGTACAAGAGGCTGCTGTCCCATCCAGGTGTCCCTGCTCCCTGCAAGGGGGTTGGACTAGATGACCTTTAAAGGTCCCTTCCCACCCAACACATTCTGTGGTTCCATTCTATGATTCTGTGACTGCTACAGCCAGCCCGTCCCCAAAACCAGCGTGCTTGGGAGAAGCGGGACGCGAGGCGATGGGGCAGACACGCGAGTCAATAAACAGCCCCGTTCAGGGACCTGCCCGTGGGACCCGCTGCAATTAAGGGGCTTATTCATAACTTTTCCAAACTTTTGTGAAGGGCATTAAATAACGAGCAGCATTTCAGGATGCCCTGCTCTGGACCAGCACCTTCTCAGCAGGGAGTAGGGTCTGGCCGATTTTAATATAAACTAATCAGGCAGGGAAATACCAGCTGCAGAAGGGCAGGTTGGTCAGAGCCGGTCAGGCAGGGTAGCAGGGGGTCGCTGGTCCGTCTCCGATGTCTGGTCCAGGCTCTTTGGGGCTCTTCGCCGTAACCCCACAGCTCTGCTCCCTCCAGCAGTAGCATCTCAGCCTCAGCCATGTCAAAATTTAGCTTTTCGAATTGACTTCTCTCTGTGCTTTTCCTCTTGTTTTGCAAGCGAAGACAGAGAGAGGGAGTATGCGGATCACCCGGGTTGGAGGGATGCGTTTATCCAAGGTAATGACCAGCCAAAGGAACACGTAACTTGGATGCGGGAAGTCGACTCCTGCCAACCACGCACCGGAATTTCGATTAAAATCCCACATCCATTCGTGTGAAGGGTGCTCAGTGTGTGTAAAGGGTTGGTTAAAAAATTGTGACACACAGGACTGCCCCGAGCCTTGCTTTTAACCATCAGTATATTGGGATTCTCTTATCGAAGGAAGGGCATTGTGGGCACTTTGGCTGAAGACAGCAATCTCACTGCAGAGATAATCCGGGGGCTCTTTGGAAACGTGCCGTACAGGAAGGTACCTGGGCTGGGGCGGAGGTCTCGCAGCCTCAATCTGTTTCCAAACATTCCTTGCAGAAAGCCCTTCTCTTGGAATTCAGTATGATAAAAATTTAATTTGTATGCCTTGAAAAACTCGGTTGAACCTGGAAAACAGCCCTCCTGGAGACTCGTGAGCTCGTGCCTTTCAGAACATTGTTTGCGGAGATAAAAATATTTCTGCCACACTTGTCACATGTATTTGAAAAACATATTAATCATTTAAACAAATATTAGCTCCGAAAGCCTATAAATACATTCACTGGGAGGAATATACCCTTTGTTGTAATATTACAATGAAAAATATGCTAATATCGTTGCCTAATTGCTTGTGTTTGAATAACCTCTTTTGTGACAATAAATGTTTGTGGCAGCATCATTCAAACAAGAAATGGAGAATCTGGTGCCAGTGAGGATTACGTGTGCCTCTGCCATCGCTCCTGATGTGAAGAGAAGAGTGTCTCTTCCCCCTGTGTCTGGGAGCTGGTGTGGATGGAGAGCAGACGTCACGGCAAATATCGTCACCCTGGCAGCGTTCCCGGGCCCAGCAGCCAAGCGCCGGGGAGGGAGATGCTGGACCAGCTGCCGCCTGGGCAGGGAGATGCTCCCGGATCCTCCGCGGGCCAGAGCATGAGCTGGAGCTGGAACCGGCCAACAAAGCTCCTTGCAGGATTTACAGGAAGAAATAGATCTTGTTTGGCCCCATTGGCCTTACTGACCTAACTTTTGGTTAGTGACAGAACAAGGGGCGACGGGCACAAACTGGAGCACGGGAAATTCCGTCTCAACACAGGGAAAAAATTCTTCACTGTGAGGGTGGCAGAGCCCTGGCACAGGCTGCCCAGAGAGGTGGGGGAGTCTCTGTCTCTGGAGACATTCCAACCCCGCCTGGACGCGTTCCTGTGCCACCTGCTCTGGGTGACCCTGCTCTGGCAGGGGGTTGGACAGGATGATCTCCAGAGGTCCCTTCCAACCCCTGCCAGTCTGGGATTCTGTAAAAGCCTCTTCAGCTGAACCAAAATGACTCCTGCACAATGTATACTGTGGTCTGGGCAGAGCCCCTTAAGGTTTTTTCATACAAATTCAGTGATTCTGCTTATTTTCCTAGCCTCGTTGCACCTTGAGAGTTTACATAAGAGCAGCATAGACAATAGTTACAGACTCTCTCTATTACAGAGTCTCTTCCCAGAAACCCTACGCCCCTTTCCCGGAGGGTCCCCCACGCCAATGGGGGCTGCCTGCTTTTCTCTCGCACCTGGAGCCGGACCCCAAATCCCGGGAGAGTGCAGGTGGCGCGGGGCCGCATCCAGGGCAGCGCAGGCACTGCGGGAACCCTGCCACCCTCACAAAGCCCCCTTTATGCGGCTGCTTCCCACGGCTTGGGGCTTGCGGAGATAAGGATCTGGGCTCTCTGGTTACAGCTGGGGCTCTCGGCCTTGATCCGAATATCGTAGCAGGGTGGATTTTTTCCCTGGAGGTGGAATGATTTGGGGTGAGGTGGAAGAGCACTGCTGGTGAGCTGGTTGTCACATCCTCTGGCTCCATTGCGTTACTGGGGCTGGCCTCCGTATCTGGCACTGGTGGCAATCCTCGTGCACAGCCTCCTCTGCAGCAGGCACAACTGGGGGGCTGTTGTTGTAGTTGAGCACGAGTTAATGCTCTTTAAAAGGGAATTAGCTCTTGGGGAGAGAGACGTGGCTCAGTAAGGACTCATCTCCCCAGATATTATCTGCTCTTCCAAGTCTGAGGATGAAGGGAGCTTTCCCTCCCTCTGCCATCAGCAACACACAGAATGTGGAAGAGTTAAACATAACAGCACTTAAGGAAAATATTGTAAAGTCCTCTTGAAATTCCCATCAAACTCAATTAGCAGGGCAATGATATACCTAAACAACTGGAATGGGTCGACTTTTTATGCTTTGCTGGATAGCTTCCAAGCTGATAATTAAATTGTGCTGGGCTGCAAGATAAGTGGCTACGAGTGTCTCTTGTGCAGAGGCTTTGGAGGCCGGTGGCCAGTGGCACAGACGCCATTCCCTGGCCAGGAGCCGCTTCTCCATAGGACCAAGCCCTGGGCATGGGTGATCGCCCTCCCCACGGTCTCTGCCCCCTCACAGCCAGGTCCTCCTGCGGCCTTCTCAGGTGGAAAGTGCTTCACACAGGGCTGGATGCCGGGCTCACCATGGCCAGCCTTGGTCTGGAGAAGCAGCTCCAGCAGGTGAGGGCTGTAGGAGCCCTCCTGGAGAGGGCTGGGAGTCGGGGGGGGACACAGCTGTAATAAATATACACTCACCCATAACAGAGTGGTAAGATAAATAGCAGTGACTTCAGGAGCAGTGAGTGATGCTGCGAGGTGGGAAGGGCAATGGGATCTTCCTGGGCTTTCCCTGCTGGGGCGGAAGGAGCAGAGGTGTGCTCTGGGCGAGCGAAGGGCTGGAAAAGGCTCCCGTTCCCTCCCTGTGTGCGTGAGCCTGACTGGCAAAAGCAGGGTGATTTTTTTATTTTTTTTTTTTTTTTTTAACAAATAGTTTGCTTTCCAAAAAATCTAGTTCTGGGACGAGTGACAATATTTGTTAATTTGGATTTAATCTGGTGACTAGTGGGACAAAATAAAAAGTGAAAGGGATATTTCTGGCAAAACAAAAGCCTGGTTTTGACTTTGTCAAAATGAAGCATTTGAGCCTTCTGTTCTGGAAAGATGCTCTGTTTCGAGATAAAACTCAACTTGATTAACAAAAGAAAATGGAAGGGTTGGGAAGGAAAAGCAGTGTCCTGACCTTGCAGAGCAGGTAAACACCTGGAGCAGTTGGTTGGGAGGCCATGAATGGGGCATTGACAGCACCTGCTGCGGTGCAGAAGTCTAGACACCCTTTTAAAATAAAGAACTTAACATACAAAGAAGTGTGTTGCCAGGGGACTGCAGCTGCACTGCCTCGCTCTGCCGGCTCCTGCCCGTGTTGTGCTGGGCAACGCTCGGGGACGGGACCCCCTGCCAACAGCAAGGGCGCTCCGTGTGCCTGAGCCCACCTCGGAGGCGTCGCTTATCCGAGGCCTGGCCGCTGTTTCCTCCTGTCCTTCCCAAGCATTTCTCTCTGCTGTGCAAAGCACTGCTCTTCTGGTGCTGCCAGGCTCCGGCGCCTCGGTGCCTTCCCACTGCTCTATTTGCGCCTCGATGCTCCAAGACCCCATCTAATGTCCCCCTGCTCATCCTGCTCCCCCCTTTGCTCCATCCTCCTTTGACTCTGAGATCCAGAGTTCAGCTCTGCGCGGTGAACGTTGTCTGAGTGTGGTGTCTCATCTTGCACATTTGGGTAAGTCAGCCATGGAATTATCCTATAATGTGGAAATCATACAATTTCTCTCTGATCTTCCCTGGGCTTAGCATTTCATCTCGCTTATACTAAATGCAGCATGACTAAGTAGGCAAGAAAGGGATTTGAGCCCTTTTGTTACTTAAAATGTGAATTAGACGTTCCTGAGGGAAGTTTGTGTCGCATTTGCAAGTTAAAAATGCATCAATTATCTGTACACGGACTCCTTCCAGAGCGATGGCGAGGGAGGAGCAGAGCTGGTGCCGTCGGAGGACCCACCGCCGACGGAGGCTGCTCGCTTGCAGGTGGCACGATGGCATCCTTTATCCCAGGCTGAGATGAAGGGTCCGGCTCAAAGGAGGATTGGCTTTGAAGTTAGATCCAACTTCGCAGCTAGAGCAGGATGTCCCAGTCCTTTTCCAGACAAGTTGTGACTATTTCCAGGGATGGGGATTCCGCAGCCCGGGACCACTCGCACAGTGAAGGATTGCTCCCTACTTCCAACTGGAGTTTTCCTTCTCACGCAGAGGCTGCACTCACGGAGAAGCAATTCGTGTTTTGAGGAGCAGTGTTGTCCCCTGTGTCACTCAGAAAAAATGCTGAGAGGGAGCTTCCCCTGCCCGTCTTTCACCAGCTGCGTTTGGGCAGCGTTATGTGAGTTCGGTGGGCGCTGGGGGTCATGGACACTCGGGGAGCTCAGGGCTGTGCCGTTTCCCTTGTGCCCCGGTCCCCGCGGCGGTGGGAGCCCCCACTGGTGGCCAGCGCTTCTGCCGCCTGAGTGGAAGGGCTGACCGGGAGCCTCCGCACCGTCTGCCAGAGCCTGGAGGGCTCTCGACACCCTCGGGGTAAGGGCCTCTTCTGGAGTCACTTCTCGAGGGCGCGACAGCAGCATCGTCCAGCCCCGCTGCCGTTGCTCTTTCTTTCCCGTAGTGCTGTGAGTACCGACGACACTTCACCGCTGGGTCTGTGACAAGGCCCCCCCCCCCCTCCGCCCGCCCCCCAGCTAATCAGTGGTTAGAACAATCTGCCGCGGGCTCTTACCCTCCTCATTTTCTCCCGGCTAGGAATTGGATGAGTGCAATGCTTTGCGGCACTCTAACTTGCAGTATAAATTGCGCTGCTGCGCATCGCGAAAGGTCAAGCTGAATGACTTGATGAAATGGATTGACCTCCTGAGCAGCACTTCAGTCTATTTAAGGACAACCAATTGCGGCGAGACAGAATGGAGAAGCTGAGCTAGAGGAAGCGGGAAAAGGGGCATAATCCACCCCCTCCCCCCTCCGTTTCCCACCCCTGGATTATCCAGCATGGGATGGAGTTACAAACAGAGCGCGGTCAGGCACCGGGGGGCTGCGCTCAGTCCTTCCAGGCTTTTCCTCGCTCCGCCTGCGATCTGTGCAGGCTCTGCCTAGGGAAATCTGCCAGGGAACCAGCCCTCCTTTTGCATCTCCTGGTACCAGCAGAGATGCTTGTACTCTCCGGTACCTGCAGGGCAACATAAAACCAGGAATGCTGTGTGTGATTTACAGTGCCGAGCCGTTAATAGCGTGCGCCGGCTTCTGAAATGGCATGAGCTGAGAAAATGGGCTGAGGGGCTGCGGGGCCGGGGCGGCTGGACCCAGGCAGGGATGGGGGCCGCGGAGGCAGGACCCTGGTTTTCTGCCAGCAAACTTGGCCGATGACGTCTCCGAAAGCGCTCGCAGCAAAACTGACCTGGTCTGAGTCTCCCGTGGCGGAGAGCACGCATCCCACCAGCTGGAGGTGTTTCGGCGAGAAATGATTTTGCAGAGTTTCTCCATCCCCGCTGCCCGCCTTGGCTCCTGCCGGAGTGGCCTTGGCACTTGTGGAAGGAGGGCTGGGGGCTGGCTGTGGAGCAGCACGAAGGGCTTGCCAGCCTGGGGCCACCTCCTGCCCTTCCCGTGGCGACGGGACCTTCGGGATGCCACTGTTGCTCTTCTGCTCCTTCTGTGGGTTCCTCCCTGTCGGCAGGGTTTATCGATCAACACCTGATACCCTCTGAATATTGCCAGGCTCCTGCATGTGGCTGGGCAACCATTTGCAGACGATGAGGAATTATTTACCCATTTTCTGGGCTGACCACAGGTTGCTGAATGTCTCTGGATTTGGGTCAGGGCAGGAGCCTTCACACCGGAGGGTTTCCTCTCCCGGCTGCGCTCGTGGGCTGAATAAGCCTTTACGGAAGCGTAGCTGCATAGTATTTCCATAGGAAATGTTCTTGCATCAGATCTTTTTATGGGATGTAGTCTTAATTAAGGAGCTAGAAGAAGTACTAGGTAATTTAGAGGATAGTCTGCGCGGTTTGAATAGCAGCTCAAAGCGGTACACGGTGAAGCAATAACTGATGCGCTGGAATATAATCCTAGGGACTGTTTTTTAAGTAGCAAATATAAACTCAGGAATCAAAGCCCATTTTTACCTAACTAGCCACCATTTTTGCTTGCAAAAGCATGCGAGTTCGTCAGTGGGAATATTTTCAGATCCTCTCAGTATAATTGCAAAAGCCATGGTAAAGCAAACCCCAGGTTTAAGCTGGTTTAGGCTGATTTCTTATGCATTTTCTCCCAGGATTAGAATGGAGCCTCCCTGCTGACGGGAGTTCCTGGCTGTTACCCTTCCCAAAGAGCAAGGGTGACCGGCGCTGCCGTTTTGAGGGCAGAATTACGGGTGTTTGCACAGTAATGATCACTGCCGTAAAGCGCGGTACATTATATTCCATTTATGACCCAAAATACGAGCGCTCATGAGCAGCGTTCCTGTGGCACGGAGGTACACTGCTGCAGTGGTTTTGCATGTGATGGGAATTTGCATGCTGAATGCTTAATTACACGGTAACGATTAGCTCACAGGTAACATTGGTATCTCCTTAAATTGCACAGGACGCAAATATCAACGTGTCTTTATTTTTTTTTTTTTTCCCCCCGATTAAACCACATTTGCAACTTTCCCGACCTAAGTGCAGCCTGCAGAGCTGCTGAAGCAGCGCAGAAACGTCAGGGCCGCGAGGGAGGGCAGCAACACCCGGCGCTTTCCCGGCGCAGATTTCCTGAGGCACGAACCCATTTTTCACACCAGCGCCGGAGCCCCTCTCCCGCTTCTCCGAGTGTCAAATCTCATCTGTGCTCAAGCCTCTGGTGACGACATCTCTCTAGATAAATTATTCTATTGCCCGACTGACCTCTTCCTTATGAATACTTTGCCCGAATGTTTTACTTGAATTTTCCCTTTTCTATTTTAAGGCTCTTAATCTTTGAGGCTGAAAAATCTCCGTCCCTTCCTATTTTGGGCAGCCCCCTGTTACTGTGCTGCTTCTGGGCTATTTCTGTGGGAGGCCTCCGGGTCATGGAAAGCGCTGCCTGGAGAATCCTGGCCGCAAACGTATTTTGGGGAAGGGGATGTGCTTCGAATGCCCTCCGTGGGGAGCAGCCAGATGTCTAGCAGGGAGACGTTTAAAGACGCAAGAACCATAAACCAGCCTGGCAGTTGCTGGGGGAGCTTTCTCCCTGCAAAGGGAGGGAGAAGAGATGGGGTATCCTCAGCCCGATGTGAAGGCAGACGCAGAGCGGGCGCCTCCTCCGCGAGGGAACCACGAAGCTCAACTCGTCTTGCCTCAGACAGAAGTCAAGGCATCAAGCAGAAAAGGCTCACCTGAGCACCGGCACTTAGAAATCTGAAAAAAAGTAAAAAGAAGCCCGGCCAGCCCTTTCTTTCCTGTATCCTTTTCAGCTCCGTGGGTTTGCTCTGGTTGTGCCAGACCCTCCCCCGCAGCGCAGCGATGCTGCTCGGGGGGCTCAGCGCCGTCTCCCCGGTAGCACATCCCGCAGTGCCAGCTGCGCTCGGGGCGATGCTGGGGTGGGACCCCAACCTCCGCCCCACAGCTGGGCTCCTCTGGGGCAGGACCCGCTCTGCGCCTTGGAAGGTTGCTGGACTCATAGAGGCGAGTGTTGGGACTGTGTTGGGAGATGGGTGTCACCTACTCCAGCTGAGGGACCGGGGTCCCAGCTGGTACTGGAGCCTGGTAGCCAGATGCTGGGAGAAATGGGGAGGTTTCTTCATGGAGCTCAGCTGCTGGGGCTGCCCGAGCAGCTGAAGGAAAGGCTGCGTTTTCCCTCCGGCCCAGCTGTGGTGCTCAGCAGCCTTTGGGAAGGATCCCAGCTGCTGGAAGTGACAACTTGACTCAACAAGCTGAATTGGGAGCTCTTTCCAGTTCCAAACACTCTTTCTCGAGAGGAAAAAGGTTAAAGAAACCCAGCTGCTTTCCGCGTTCGGCAGCTGAGCTGGAGGGTGGGATAAAGGTTCCCCGGGATGGGAGGGAGATACAAACACTTTGTCTGCCCTTTTGGAAAAATACTCCGGGAGTGTTATCTCTAAACAAACAAAGATGGTGTGGGAACGAGCGGCGTGGTTTCTCTTTGGCTCTCTCCCCGCAGCGTCCTGGGGTCTCGGCACTTGCCACAGCCGGAAGGCAATGGCCCCGGCACAGTTACCAGCTTCAGCGCCTGAGATCAACGGCCGTGAGAAGCCGTAGGTTTTCTTTAAAAGGAAACTTCTAAATTACTTCGCCTGGCGAACACAACCTCCGAAGGCATGAAGTTAAACAAGACACAACGATGCTATTTTCGAGGGAACAGGGAGAGGGGTGACACGACGGGGAGTCCTGCTGGGGTGGGAGCACTCCGGGGGTGAGGACGGAGCCCCGCAGAGACACGGTTCAAACCATCCCAACGCTGCGGCTGCCCTGCTTGGGAGAGACCCTGCGAGCCCTGCCTCTGCTCCCAAATTCTCCTAAGGAGAGCGGCTCCTCATCCCCTGAAGCAGCTGTGCCTCGGGAAGCCCTAACTCCTTTGCAACGGCGCAGCAGAGAACTAGTTGCACGCTGGAAGTTTAAACCAACATTGATTTTCATTGTGTCCCTTTAAACCTGATCTAGAGAGAGCTGCACAGGGCACTCCTGGGACAGAATTGCTACCACCTAATTGATTTTGATTTTATTTTCACTGCAGCAGTGTAATTATGAAAGCCAGCCATAATTATTGAAACACAACTAGAAGTATTTCATTATTAAAATACCCCTATGACTTATTATTAATTCATTAAATAAATTTGGATTATATCCCTCAATAATTAATGCGCTGAAGTTTATTCTGTGAACTCTTCCTTTTACTAGTAATGTGTCAGCTGTTGGTATTAAAGGAAAAAAAATAATCCCACCGAAGTATCAGAAAAAACAGACAACTCATTATAAAGTGAAGTGGCACCAGGGGGGCTTTGGTCTGGGTTGAAACCAGTCTTACAGAAAGTGGTGGAGCCGAGCTGACAGTCTTTCAAGCTCCGTAGGTGTTTGGGAGACATTTCTTAAGTATCCTGAGGTGTCGCTGGGTGCTCGTCTCTGCACCGTGAATACGGGCAGCGCTTCAGATACCGCGATGGGAGATGACTCTTGGGGCTTGCTGGGGAGGGAGGACTTTGCTGGGAGAAAGGGAGCTGGAAAAGATGGCATTTGGGCAAGTGGTTTGTTTTCCCTTCTGCGTCCCCTGCTCGGGTAACGTGGTAAGCGAGGTCGTGTCCCTGTTAGTGGTTTGGCTTTTGGAAAACTGAGTTTCTCCGGGGAATGTGGGAGGTGTTGGCTGCTACCGAGCATCCTGGTCGGTGAGCCAGGCCCCAGGGGCTGTCCCCAGGGCAGGACACGAGGCCATCCGTCCATCCCGGGCTGGCTGCATGCTCCACGCGCCCTTGTCACCCCCGGTCCCCCAGGGCTGCCAGTGACAGCGTGTGTTTTGTCTCTCTGGCAGCGCTGGGACGCTCCAGGTGGGATCACCTCCCTCCGGCAGCGGAAGCCAGCCCCGGTTCCTGCTCACAGCCCTAGATCCGGGCAGAAAGCGTCCGTGCACCCCTCGCTGGAGCCAGCCCAAGGCTTCTGGGGTTCACTCAGGACCCTGCTTTGGTGGGGCTTTCTCCATGAGAGGTCCGGGAGCCCGCGGCAGAGCACATCTGCAACTGCGCTGCTTCCCAGCTGCGGCTCCCGCAGGAAGTTTTCGCCGTTTACGCTAGCACAGGATGAGTCTATAAAACTCAGCTTTCCCACTTAGCACGTCTGAGTTTCGCACATTGTATTTGATGTGTGTTTATAGGAAAAAACAGACAAAAACATTGACTGAAAAAAATGTGTTGATTCAGAATCTGCACTCTGACTACGGAGCCTAAGCCGAGCAAGGGGGAGAAAAGCTTTCAGCGAAATAGTTGTATTGCGTTGCTGCGGTAACCGGAGTTTGGAAAGTAAACAGGTTTCTGGGGAAAGATTGTTCCTCTCTGCAGGACGCTGTCTCCCTGCTCCTGTCCCAGGGCTGCAGTGGACACAAAGGAGGAGGAAGAGGAGGAGGAAGAGGAGGCTGTGGACTCTCTGCTGGGAGCTGGGAAGGTGCTTGAAGCTGGGCGGGAGGCTCAGGGTCCCAAAACCAGAGCCCAGCCCTTGTCCCCTGTGGGCACGGTGCCCGTGCGAGGGGCCCCGCTCCCTCCCCACGTGCCGCTGCTCCTTCTCGCTCCATCCCGCTCTTCCCTGTGCCTGGAGCGGGCTGGGAAGCACAGTCCTGTCAGCCCCCTCTCAGCCTCAGCACCAAATCAAACCCGCCTCTGTCGATGTTCTTCTCTTGAAAATATTGACAGTCCGGCAGCAAATCAACTCCCCTAAACAAGAACTTCCCTGACGAAATATTAAAAATCCAGGGAAGCCGGCAGCCTGGGTGAACACGAGCTGATCTGATAAAGCAATCGCCGTGTTTAGCACCTGATGGGTGCTCCTGGCTCTCCTCCTCCCCAGCAGCTCGCCAGCTCCCACCTGGGGTGGCTCTGGAACGGGTGGCTCTGGAACGGGACCTTCTCGGCAGCTGGGTGGCTGGAGATGCCCAAGTGGCACACTGCATCCCTCTCTCCTAAGCAACTGCCAACACTTATTTCCAAGACCAGGATAGACGAGGACAAGGTTTGCTCTGGAAAGATGCTGAAATGGAGCAGATGTGTCTTCCCACCATCCTGGCTGCATTCTCTGTCCCGTTGCTGTTTGGGGTCTCCGCTTTGTTTATGGTCCCCTTGCTCCTCTGCCTCTTCAACACCAGCGCACCCAGGCACCCCCTGTCAGAGATGTGTGACAGCCTTCCCTTTCCTCCCCCATTCCCCAAGGGATAAAAATTGCTTATTATTAGTGAAAACACCGGGAAATGAAGATTTTGGGGCAGATTACTTTGTCACTGGGTGCTGGGAACTGTGTGTGATATAACCTGCTCAGAATAGAAGGTGTTTTCATGTAGGGCGAGCACTCCAGCTCCCAGGCTCGGGGAGTCTCTAAGGGCTGCTCAGGTGGTGCCCTGCACTCGCTTTCAGGGGATGCACCAGGTTGAGCAGAACACGGAGCTTTACTTGCTCTGCCTGGTGTCAGGGAGTCCCTTTCCCTCCGCCGCCTTCTGTCAGGCTGAAATTCCATTTTTCCTGGTGTCTTGGGTGAACCGAACCTTCCCTCAAGGACTGAAGGTGCTGAGGTTCCCCGGATGCTGGGCAAGAACCCGGGTGCTGGGGTGCAAGTGCTGAACACCGGCAGGAGCAGACAAGGAGGGAAACAAGCAAGGAGATCCTAGGAAACTCCCAGAACAGTCAGAAAATAAGGAAACAGGCTGTCCTAGAAAAGTCAAACCTCAGCGCTTCAGAGAAAAAAACCATGAGCTTGGGATCCTGGTCTTCTACAGAACACCGCTCACGTGCAAAGGGGCTGTAAAGCACAACTAAGAAAGATAAATGTGCCTAGGTGTCTGTATGATTTAATCTGAATTATCATATTGCTTATGTGAGTCAAAGTAAAAGATGCTTGTGTTTAGGAACTCTTTGAAGTATTTATTGTACTGTTTCCTAAAGAATTAAACTGTTAATTCAGAGAGCTCAGCTGGATTTACTGTTGTCTGGCTGACTTGGCAAGACGGTTGGGTTTGCCAGATTTCTGCGTTTCTGCAGGCAGATGTACTACATGTGAACAGATCCCTTTGCTCACACGCAACTCGCTCTGACACATGCTGGACCCGCCAGAACCAGTAGGCACACACCAGCCACACACAGGGGTACGGCAAAACCCTTTCCAAGCATTGCTTTCATACTTTAACTGGCCACGTTGCAGAGCTCTGCTGTAGCAGTCAGAAGGGCATTCATACCTTTGTCCATTTTTGTTGAGAACTGCTTCTAAAATAAGATGAAGCTGATAAAAATGTGTGTCACGGCATACCAGCTTCAAGCTTTTCCCCTGGGAATGGGAACGCCACTCTGGGACACGGCTAACCCAGTAATGTCTCGGCCCTTGTGTAAATCTCATCTCCAAGAGCCCCTTGCCTTGTTAGGTGCCTCTCCACTTCTCTAATTGCCTCTTCTCTGGAGCCTCCCTCAGAGCATCTCCCCTTTAAAAGAAGCATCACCCCTTCAGAAGAAGCATCTCCCCTTTAGTAGAAGTGTCTCCCCTTTAGAAGAAGCATCTCCCCTTCAGATTCTCCCCTTTAGAAGAAGCATCTCCCCTTTAGAAGTAGCATCTCCCCTTTAGAAGTGTCTCCCCTTCAGCATCTCCCCTTTAGAAGAAGCGTCTCTGCTTTAGAAGTAGTGTCTCCCCTTTAGAAGAGGTCTCTCTCCTTTAGAAGAAGCATCTCCCCTTCAGAAGAAGCACCTCCCCTTTAGAAGAGGCATCTCCCCTTGTCCCAGCATCCCTCCGGTCCCTTGTCCTCCGACCTCGCTCGTTGTCGTGGGAAGGGAATGGACCTGGTTCATTCCCCACCAGCTTTCACTGCTGGGGACGGAGGAGTCGGCTCTTGGGGCTGAGACCCTGGGGACTGTCTGCCCTTTGCCTTTTCCTCTCTTCCAGAAAATGTCTCCCAAGGACAAGCCCTCAGAGCCACAAGCTTTCCGCAGGCACGAGCATCTCCCCGTGTCCACCTGCGGACACCGTGCCTGGGCTGGAAGCAGCGGCGGTGACAGAACATCGCTTTGAAACAGTCACCCATGCTGGAAATCAAACCTGCGTTTTGTTAGCAAGGAAAAACTCATCAAGACCCGATTTTAAGAGCAAACAAGCCTCCTAAACTTCTGCTTTCCCAGCCTCCCTCACACTTACTTTACTGTGTAGTTTAATTATAAAAATACGCTGCAGAGCAGCACTATGATTCCCTCTCCGGAACGCTCCTTTTCTAGCATCCTGCGATTCTCTACGACCTCAGAGGGTAAAGCACTTAAGTTGCCCTTGAAGACAAAAAGAGAAAGTCTTGTTTGAGGTGAAGTCAGTATCTATCCAATTTTCAGCTGCCGTCACATCGAAATGAGAAATCTGAGGCAGAGCCAGGCACAAATAGCTGATAACAGACTTTCAGGTGCACCTCTTCACTTATCACTTCTAGGGTCACCTCTGTTTCTAAAGACTTGTTTTCCTTAAAAAAAGATTGCTTAGGACATTTAACAGTGTGGTGTTGCGATAACAAAACCCTGTGAGGCTTTAGTTTTATGCCTGGGCTTCTGCAGAGATGCAGAGTCTCCTAATGCTGGGATTCCTGAATTTGTTTCTGCAATGATTTCGTGGATCGGATCAGCCAGAGCTGGAAAGGCAGAGCTCTCCCTGCAGGACCCTTCCTGCCTGATGCTGCTGCCCTTGGGTCTTGCAGGGTGGCAGTGGCTGGGACACAAGAGCCGGCAGGTCCTCGCTTGTCCCCAGGTCTTGGACGCAGGTCTCCTCCCTCCTTTCCTGGGTCTCCTGTCCATATCCTCGGATGCGACCCTCCGAGGGCCCGAGACAGAGCCCAGCCCGGCGTAGCAGGAGAGTTACGAACTAACTGAGACACAATTTGTTTTGAAACAGGGCGTTTGGCACAGACGGAGAGATGCACACAGACTGACGCACAGATTTGTTTAGCAAACAATAACCTGTGTTTTGTGCATGAATAAATAATTAACCTTATTTAAAAGAAGAAAAAAAAACCAACCCACCCCACTTTTGCTGTCTACAAACCTCCTCTTCCCTGTCTGTTGGGCACAGCAGCCACCCTGAGCCTCCCCCGAGGGTGGCCGGTGGCTCAGGAGGTGACACCTCCGATGCTCTCCTTTGCCAGCGCTCGTCACTGAGTGGACACGGCGCCCGGGGGCGTCCCCCCCCACAAATGCAGACGCCAGGTTTACAGTCGAGTTGAAGGCTGTGGGCTCCTGACGCCGCCCGACCCCTTCCGTGACCGCTGGCGGGGAGCGGGGGAGCAGCACCGCCCCCCCCCCCACCTTCGCCTGGTCGGCTGCTGGCTCCATTCTCACACTGGAGCACAATAGTTTTCTGTGCTGCATTTTCTCATGTCTGCTCTAGCCCAGATTTCTGTGGAACAAGCAAAGCCTCCCTCCCATCTGCTCATGAGATCATTCCTCCGTCGGAACGCTCCAGCTCTGAGGAAGCCTTTGTGGACAGCCAGCCCCCAAGTCCTCCGTCGTACTCCATCATTTCTGCTTCTGCACTCAATTAGACTGGCGAAACGCTGCGAGTGTACGGGATGTGTCAAGGTGCTGCAGTTTTGCTTGGCTGAGCGAGGCGCTCTCCTCTGCTCCCCAGGCACGTGGCCCGGCAAACACGCTGCTTTCTCGTCCAGGGGCCGATTCCCTTCTCAAATTCAGCCCAGCACCAAAAAGGCTCAAATTCCCTCTCCGATTTGTGTCACCATTGCCGCTTAGTCTTCTGCTGCTCTGCCTCTTCAGGCTTCTGCCTCCCCCAGGCTTTACACATGGAAGAGTTTTTTGGATGCTGAGGGTGCTGTAGGTTGGATGTAAGGGGTTTCTCCCCGTTTCCCTGCCCTTACGCTGAGGATTGAGTTTGGAAGGAGAAGACAGAAGCCCTGGGGAGTTCAGCTGGAGAAAGCCGTGGAAATTAGCTCCTCACCCTGGGAAGTTAGCACAACCCCCAGAATCCGTGTGCTGAAACAGCAGGAGCTAAATTCAGGCAGAGACAGTCAAACATGCGCCTTCCGATGGCCAGGGAGTGATCGAACGCATTTGTGAAAGCCCTGAGCACTGGGCAGCCACTGTGAATTGCACATTAAACCAGGAAATATTCTCCTGCTGTCTCTCCAGAGCTGTCCCTTTTCTCCCTCTGGCTGATGGGGCAAAAGGAGATAGCTCAGCCCCGTGGCCATTTGGTGGGAAGGTGGATGCTAAGCCCCGGCAGCAGTTGGTGTCTGTGAGCGATCCCGTGCACGCCGCCTGGGCCGCACCCTCCGCTCTCCTTCGTTCTTTTCCACTGCAAAAGCATCTCCCTTCGGTGCCAGAGAACAACTGTAAAAAAGGACCCAAGATCCCAACCTCATCAGGGATGAATAGGGTAAGAGAAAAGGGAGGAGCTTAGGTTAAGTGTGAATTAAACAGAGAGGGCCAAAAATGTTGTCCTTGCAGAAGGAAAGGACAACTCTCAAGGCTTTTCATGCCGTTGTTATTTCCTATGTATGTTTTAAGACGCATTTGGCTCCTGCACAGACCGCTGTTACCAGCACTTGTCCATTCAGCCTGTAGCTTGGCTCCAGCTCTTGACCTGGAGAAAAGACCTCACCGCTTGCAGGGACCTGCTTCGATGAACTCCCCTTATTTCTCCTGCAGAGCCCAAGCTCCTCCTGCCCTCGGCATCAAGTTCCCTTATTCCTATAACATTCTTGTTCTTGCCAGTTGGAGATGTTCTTGTTTTCTTTGTCGCTGGGATGTCAGTTGTCACTTCATGGGCGAATCCAAGCACGGACTGGAGAGAACCTGCAGGTGAGGATGCAGATGCACCACAGCAAAGTGCCTTGCTCATCCTGTGAGGTTTTGGGTCACACCAGTCCGGAGCACTCCGAAGCAGGATGGCTCACCACATACCAGCATCATGCAGCCGTCCCCGCGGCGGGTGTGTGTGGCACCAGAGGAGCCGTATCAACACCCAATGTCCCCACAGTGTCTGACCCGGCACCTCCCTCGGTGCTGGTCAGCAGGAGCCTCTGTGGGCTTGGAACCAACGGTGGGTCCCAAATAGTGACCAGGCCCCAGGCAGAGCTGTGTCTTCATTCCACCATCCCTGAGTTTCCAGGGCCAAATATGAGGCAGAGAAAAGGATCCTCCATATGTGCCTTGCCAAACACTCGCAGATGCAAGCCCAGATGGCAGCTCCCACTCTGCAGTACCTTCTCCCTGTTCTTTTCACGGTGGCGGGAGCCTTCTTTGGTATCAGATGCTGAGTGTGTGTTTGCTGTTTATGTGCAGAGAGACTGGAGCTCCTATTTCAGAACAGGGACGGGAAGGGAAGAGCAATCATTTGTGCCGATTGCTAATTTGAATACTTTTTTTTTTTTCTTTTTAGCTCCAGCATCAGCAAATCCACCTTTGAATATGAAACAAGGACACTACACTTCAGCTTGCCTGCGTCTTTCGACACCAGTGCTGCACCTTGTTTTGGACTAGCAAGTCTCAGCATGGGCCAGTCTGGGATGCCGGACGGGTGGATGCTGCCAGCAGGGATGTGGCGGAGCCTCCCGGGTGCGGCTGGAGCAGAGCTCCTGCCCGTCACCGCACCTCTGGGTGGCCAGGGGACGCCGAAACCCACAGCAATTATTCGGCCAATTCCCATCGCGTTGCAAACCGGGAGCAACGCCGCTCCAGGCTGCTTCGCATCGCCCTCGCGCTTGCCAGAGAAACGCCGGTGATTCCTCACCAGAGGCGATCCCTCCCTCCCCGCAGCCGCGCCGTGCCCGTGCCAGACTGGCCCTTCCCGCCGGTGATGGGGGTGAGGGATGTGGAGGGGTGAAGGGGGTGACCAGCCCTTCCTGCGGGGCGAAGGACGTGCTCCAGCGCCTGAGCGCTGACACCCTGCGCCGGTTGGCGTCAGCTGGGGACATCTGTGACCCCGCTGCCAGCCCCCAGGGAAGGGAATACCTGTCAGCGTGCCAGAGCCCTCAGATGTCTCTTTCTTACAGAGAAGATTTCGGGATAAAAGGTTCAGGCTAATTTATTCCATCAGTGTAACAGTTAAGCATTCAATTACAATATTGGAAACAGCTTTGCAAAAGAACAGCTTAGGAAAAGCAGGGAGGACTCGCCGCGCTCGGCGGGGATGTGTGTCTGTCCCTCTGAGCCGGGCTGTCCCTGTCCCACGAGCCCACCCCTCCCGGCAGCTCCCAGCCCCGCTGTCACACCCTTTGATATGGGGGTTTCCCCCCAAAACACAGAGGTGGTTCCTGTCGCCGTTGCCGTCAGAGGAAACCCTCCCTCCGGCGCTCCTGCCTCTCCTTCCCCTGGGAAGCAGCTCCACGAATTGGTCACTTCAAGTTCTTGCAAAACTGCCAAAGTTTCCCATCCTCCCCTTCTTATCCTGGTGCCTCGATGACTTTGAGAACAGAACAAAGGTATTTGTTGTTTTTGAGAGCGGTGCATCACCAAGAAAATTCAGCAAAGGTGAGGAAGTGACAGTGACAGTGACCCGGGCAGCTCCGCTGTCGGAGGAGGGAGTGAATTTGGGGAGAGAAGCTGGGACTGGGTGACTGAGCCCGAGAGCAGAGATACGGGAGAGCCTGGGACAGAAGCTGGAGTTGGAGGCACCGGAGGGCTGGGACTTGCCACCTGCGGAGGGGTGGCCGGTGCTCCCACTGCCTGCGCGGCTTGGGCATCCCGATTCTGGACCAGTGGCCCACGTGGAGATCAGGACACTGGGATGCGTCTGTGCATGCTGGGCTCTAGCCTGTGGATTATAGGCACTGACTTTCAGGAGCACCAAATTTATCCAATTTAAATAAACAAATCCTGAAAATAGGGGTTTGTAATTGAAATGCTGAGAGATTCTTATCAATAGCATCAGAGGGTGCAGTGTTGTAATAAGCAGTCCCTCTCAGATGCTAGGAGTTATTGAGGTTGCTCCATATCTATGACAGTTTAATCAGATCTTGAAAATCAGGGACATTATATTTTGCACCTGCTCATGGAAAAAAAAAAAATGAATGATGCGGCTCCCCGTCATGGATCTTTTATGCACAAGGCAGGCTACTGAGAGTACATAATTCAGAGGGGAAATGGAATTACACCATGAATGAAGACTAAACCCAAAGTGTGGTTGAATGTCACACCGGGTGGAAGAGGAGCATCTCTTCTTTCCTCTCACCCAGCCTCGACAGATGAGATGCAGGTGAAATTTATGAAGGTTCTTCCACTTCCAGGGAAGAAAGGGGGTGTGAGCACCAGAAGATTTTTAAAAGAGCATTTCAGAGATAAGTTCCCCTAGCCGGGATGACCAGGACACGGGGACAAATACGTTTGCTTTTCTGGTTTTTTTTTCATAATCTGGGTATGTGTGGACATACTTGCTTGCTTAGTTTGTGCATTTACTTATCCTATTGTCAGTACTTAAAATGCATGAAAAATACACAGCCGGGAGGTTTATATACAAATCCCTTAACTTATAAGTGGCCTTAACATCTGTGAAAGGTTCCAAGTCCTTAGACAAGAAGCAAAATAATGGATTTACTTTTGATTTCTAAAACACCACCCAGAGGTGAGGAGTGAATTCAGCAGAAATCCAAATGGATTTGCTTTCATTTTCCTGCGGAAGAGCGAAAGCAGAGGTGTCAGAGAGAGTTCCTCACTCAAGCGCGTTCGTTATCTGTCCCACCCAGGACGTGGGAGCCTTCGCCCGAAAGCCATTACCCGCAGAAAAGCCCCTTGGAGCCTGGTGCAGGGTATTCGCATCTCAACGGTTCCTCCTCGACAATTTACTTACCATGGGGACATTAAATGTGTAGAAGCACACATACGCAGTAGTCACCAGAAGGCAATAAACATTTACCCACAGTTTCCGCAGTCAGCCATTAGAAGCTGCCATTGTTTTCTTTGATTAATCAGGGAACTAAACAGCTAATAAGCTGGTTCTTTGGGGCCGCTACTGTGTGTGCTCACCCAACGCGCTGGGAAATGCTCCTTTCCTAAAATACCAGCAACGACATCGCTCCTTGGTTCAGGCAGACCCACCTGTACCCATCCCTGACCCCACCAGCAGCAGCACTCGCCACCCGAAAGCCTGAGCGGTGACTTCTCGTTGAGCGCCTGTCGCCGCCAATCCCTAGCGGTAAAATAAGCTTACAAAATGCTGCATAAATACTGCCAAATAATGAGGAGATCTGAGGAAGCCACAGTCTGGTCATGGAAAGACGGGATGAAATATTCATGCAGATGATTCGTTCAGCTCTGCCAATAGAAATGGTCATGTCAAAACAGGCACAAAACTTCTGCGGCTTTTCTGGTGTTTAATATTTGAACTAAGGTTCTTCTCTTTCCCCTTTGGTCTGTCTTGACCGCGAGGAGATCAGAAAAAACCAGAGATGCCTGAAAGGAAGAGGCCATTCCAGCAGCTGCCATGCCTTGTCTCTTGACCCAGGATGGTCTCCAGTGACGAGGCCTCCTGAGAGGGTTCCCTGAGCAAGACTTATTCACCCTGCCTGCCGATGGAGTCTCATCTCCATGGCTCATCTCTGTTTGCAGGAGAGGAAAACATTTTTGAGGAGCCCATTGTACCGGAGAGTGCTTTGGAGACTGTCCTGAAGAGCAGTGTGATCTCAGGGGTGGATGCAAAAGGGAGGAGACCAAGGATGATGCCGTGCAGTAATAATGAAATAAGAAACTCTTAATTCTCCTGCACCAAGGGTCCTGTGAGAAGACTTTGAGCTATTGCTGAGCCAGAGGGAAAAAACATCCTGACCCAGGCCAAATGCCCAGCTTGCTCAGATGCCCATCTACTCCGGATGGCCTCCTAACAACCAAGCCTGGGCAAAGAGCTCAAAACCTGCCCACTCCCCTCCACAGCTGGCACTGGCACCTTCCTCTTTTTCCCACACCTGGCTACTTGCCACAAGGTGTGGCATCTTGTGGGATGCTGCAGGAGCAGGGACCAGCTCAGCAGCGGAAAAAGTGGGCTGTGACGTCCTGATCCTCAGCGTGAGCCCTGGAGGCAGCAGGAACCTTTTCCCACACTCAGAGGCTGCATTTCCTTTTTCTCTTCTAAAGCCCTTCAGTTCTTCTCTCTCAGTTGGGGCTGGTTGTCATCCTTCCATCCATCCCACATTGACTTTTTAGTCCTCTGAAAGCCTTTTCATTCCTCTTCTGCCTTCCCGAAATAGCACATGCTTCTGCTGGCATTTTCCCCGGCTGCCACGTGGGAAGAATGCCTGCCCTCTTCAGAGATTTCACACCTCCAGGAGGAGGGTGTTCTTCCCATCAGAGAGCAGCCGCTGCTGGCAGAAATCTCCTCCTCTGCAGAAGTCCGCAAGCCCAGAAGGATTCTCATGGCAAATCTTTTCCCTCGCTGGAGAGATGTGATAACTCTTGGACAGGGTCTCTTCTAAAGAACTTGTCACAGGGGAGAACTCCACTTTGAAGTTCTTAATCCCACTTTTCCTTCTGAATGAGCTCCCCAGGACAGAGAGCTCTCTGTTCTCCACAAAACTGAAATGCTTAAAAAAGGAAAGCCTTAAATATTAATGGAGATTCTTGTACTATTTTTGAGGAAGCACTGTGAAACAGAAAGTGGTCCAGGAAACCACCACGGATGCGCGGTTCCCTTGCAGCTGAGAGCAGACGTCCAAACATCTGCAACCATAACTGTGGGCTCTGATTTAGGGCTATTTCAACAGAAAGGTTTGGCGAGGAGATTAGAGTCGGCCTTTTTGGCAGCTTCTGAGGTTTTCTTCATGATTACAGGTGACGCATTCACGGCAGAGCTCGCTCGCCCCTCGGTGCTAGAGCGCAGGTGGATGTCGGGGCGCCTGATCGAGTGAAGGATGTCCCTGCCCACGGCGAGGGGTTGGACTGGATGGTCTTACAGGTCCCTTCCAACCCAAATCAGTCTGTGATCCTATCATCTGGGACACAATCCATCCTGGGGCTGTAGAAAATGGCACGGTGACTCCTGGCCAGCACCAGGCTAGTGTAAGAAGGATTTACGGTGGCCACGGCTGACCCGTGGAGACCTGCAGAAGGGGTCGGGGAAGATGACGGAGCAGAGGCTGGGGGGGACCCTGGTACCGAGTCAGGCCGGAGCATTCTGCTGGCCTTGGCACAAGTGTCGGTGGGAGTCCCATCAGATCAAGCCTTTCCTTGTCTCCACTTTAATGACATCCAGCAGAGCGGGGAGCCTTGTTTTGTTATTTAAACGAACCTGTTTGTCACAGGCAGGAAGGCCCATCCGTGAGCACTCCCTGCTTCCGAGAGAAATGCTGAGCTGGCTGCTATGTGCGGCGTTTTTAGGATCCTGGAAAGAGAATCACACAAGGGAACCTCCACAGTGACAGCCAGCCCCCACGTGCCCGCAACCACTGCTCTGAATTTTCAGTCAAGAAGCACCGATTCTGAAAAAAACACCCCCAAAAAGCAAACAAAGGATCTCTCTGGCTTTATCCATCCCCATGAGTGAGAAGTGGGAAGGAGGGGAAGGGGAGCCACCGGCACCGATGCTCTGCAGAGGTGTTAGACAGACGCGTCGGTCAAAGCAAGGCAGTCACATCTGATGCCTGCGGTGACCCTTTCTCTTGCAGGCATTAATACGGGCATGTTCGGTAAGCAGATTCATTCATCTTGTCTGCAAATGTTACTTTAAATCCAGGTGGTTCAGCGTAAGAGACAGTTTAGAAATTATGTAGGTTTCTGACTGATGAGCTCCTTTACTGTTGCCATCATTCCCCTAATAATTATGCCCATGCACAGCTCTGCGTTTGATTGTGCTGGAAGATGGATTCACGTTTCCTGCAGGCATGCTGGATAAAATGACTTCCGTTTCAAAGCTCTGTTTGCAAAGTTCCCTTTGTTCCTGCTGTGAAATTCCTGCGTCGAGCAGAGCCCATTCTGCTCCGAGACGCTTTTGAACACCATCTGGGTGGGTTCCCTGGGTTGCCTTCAGATTGTTCTCAGGATGCAGTCGGTGCCTGTCATTCAGGCTGATGCATAGGCCAACAAAATAACACCGAGAATAATGTTTTGGTTTAATCTGTCAAAGAAAGAAAGAAGAAACTCAGTTTGAGAGCTGGGCTTTGGGCACTCGGTCCGTCTTTTACCTTTTCAGATGCTCCCCCCTTGGACACAAGGCTGGCTGCCTGAACCAGACTCAGCACTGGTGAAGTCAGTGGGCTGATACTGGACAGCAAATAAGAGAACCAGGAATGCTTTTTGCTTCTTCAAAAGCCTTCCTTTACAGTGTTTTTCATGTACCCAGCACAGACCTCCTGCCCAGCAAGGCTCCCTGGCTTTCCTGCGCAAGCCGGTGGCACATTTCCTTTGCTGGAAGGAAAAGCGGAGCTGCCTGTGGGATCCCAATGGCCCAGAACAGGCAGAGAGGCCTCTCGAGCATCTGCCCGGAGGACGATGGAAATCTGCATACAGCTGCCGGTGCCTGCTGCGTGCTGGCCAGGCGTGAGCCGGGCATTCGCTGCCTGGGGTAAGCCCTGATGCCCAGGGGGCTCGGAGGGGCACTTACGGAGCCAGGGGGAAAGGGGTTTTCTGCTGCTGAATGCAGCACACAAAGCAGTCAGACTCCAAAAAGGACGTTTTACTTCCAGACCATGGGTTGTTTCATCAGCTGCACGGTGCAGAGCCCTTCTGCCTGTGAGCAGGAGCAGCACTTCAGCCAGGACGCCCGTGATGAAGCCTCTTGCTGTTGTTGCACAAGAGCAAGGCAGGTTCTTTGGTTCACCCCATATTGCTGTCTGGGCTTTTAGCAATGAAGGGAAACATGAAAAGGGAATATTATAGAATTCTAGAATGGTTTAACTTGGAAGGGACCTTAAAGATCATCTGGTTCCAACCCCCCACCAGCCCACCAGCCACCTCCCACCAGCCCAGGTTGCTCCAAGCCCCGTCCAACCTGGCCTTGAACCCCTCCAGGGATGGGGCAGCCACAGCTTCTCTGGGCAACCTGGGCCAGGGGCCCACCGCCCTCAGAGTGAAAAATTTCTTCCTGAGATCTCATCTAAATCTCCCCTCTTTCAGTTTAAAACCATTCCCCCCTCATCCTATGACTCCCCTCCCTGCTCCAGAGTCCCCCCCCAGCTTTCCTGGAGCCCCTTTAGGGACTGGAAGGGGCTGGAAGGTCTCCCCGGAGCCTTCTCTTCTCCAGGCTGAACCCCCCCAGCTCTCTCAGCCTGTCCCACAGCAGAGGGGCTCCAGCCCTCCCAGCATCTCCGGGGCCTCCTCTGGCCCCGCTCCAACAGCTCCGTGTCCTTCTGCTGTTGGTGCCCCAGAGCTGGAGGCAGCACCGCAGGGGGGTCTCCCCAGAGTGGAGCAGAGGGGCAGGATCCCCCCCCTCGCCCTGCTGAGTCCAATTATGGGCTCCACAAGTCCACAGTTCACTCCAAGGGCAGTGAATTCACCAAGGGAGACATGGAAAGCACTGGGAGTCCTGAACACCCTCAGCACCCACTTGAACGCACTGCACGGTAAATTAGGCTTTTTTCTGCGGAAATGTTGTCACTCTGAAATGACTGTGGGGAAGACTCAGAAACCTGGGTTTAGGAGTGGCATAAACTTTTTATTTGAATGGTGTCATGATGAACAACGTCACGCTCCTGTACAAAACTGCTCGTACGGTGGCTAAACCAGGGTTGAAACCCAGGTGGAAGTGAAATGCCTTTCCGTCCCTCATTTTCCGTGTGCTTGGGCTGTGAGTGCAAACGCTAGATTCAGTAACGATGGCAATTAGACAGGACGGCTACATGGCAATTGTGAGTGTGACAAAAGGAAAACAAAGCTTTTTGGCTGACTCGGTGTGCAGGGCTAAAGGAACTATTGAACATTTCAGGAAAAATACCGGCTTACACGTCTTTTTTGACCCGACTGGCGCACAGCCGTAAATAGGAGCGCAGACCCTGCCAGGCTGTATTGGACCAAGGTTTGTCTAGTCTCATGTCCCGCGTTTGGCAGGGACGTGAACTGAAAGAATTCCCCATGAATGCACTCAAAAAGAACAAGCTCCGTTCTGCTCTCTCGCATTTAGCAGCTGACACGCGGAGCATCCGCGTTCCTTTAGAAGTTATTGCCCTTTTGATGGTGGCTGTTTGTGCTTTCCTCCGCCTCAGCTCCCCCTGCTCCTGCCTGACCTGGACGGATCCCGACCCCACGGATCTCTCGGTGCGGTGAGTCCCGCCAGTTAACAGAAATATTGAAAAATGATTACTCCCACTTGGCGCTTTATGGTTGCTAAATAAAATGGAAGCTGGATATACGTGTGGCAGTCAGAAAGCGCCACGTGAAGAGTCAGCAGAGTGTTGGACCCAACCCATTATTGTCGTTATAGGAGATTGGTAAATGCTTTTCTTTTCATTTTTGCTTACTAATACCTTTATGAACCTTTACTCGCAAAAACTACGCCCCAGACACTCTCTTATAATTTTTTTGATGTACTTGTATTTTATTTTGTTCATGTTAAGGATGAATGTATAAAAGCTAGGACATGCCACCAGTCCTGCACCTGAGGTGCCCAGCGCAGAGCCCAGCCCAGCTCCTGGCCAGAAACTGGGAGAGCTGATGCTGAGGGCGTCCAGGAATCCCAGCGCTTCCCGTTTCTCCAGTGGCTCCAGCAGAAGGGGCCAGGCTGGACGTGCTCCGGGCAGGCAGCGGGGCAAACTCTGCAGAACTTCTGGATGAACTGGGAAAGTTGAGACAACGGGGACGTTATTATGCCTGCGCGTACAGTCGCCGCCAATTAGCATTGTAAAGTGTTGCGTGAGACAAGGCTCCAGGACCCTGATTTAGAATTAATTTCTGCAGTGGAGCTGTGAGTCCAAGTTAATCACTGTTGGATTTGGGATTACCATGCTCGTAGGAAAGGCTGCTAAAACCTCCACTTTTGTCATCATCCAGCAGCTCATAGGGCTTAACTCCTGACTGGAGGGAAATGTGCATGTCAGAGGGTTTTGTGATCCCTACGGGGCATTGGAGCTGCTTCGCTGGTAGAGAAGGAGGAGAAGGAGGGCCCTCACACGCTGTTTCATTTTTAAAATGATTAAATTGAAGTTGCACTTAAATTCAAATCAGCCATTCAAATTAACAATTCTAATGTTCCTGATCTATTGATCTGTTGGCTAAGACCATTTGGAGCAGGCTGTAATTAAACCACAAAAGCCTGGACACCAGAAACGCTGAGGGAACAGCACAATAGCTAGGAGAGACTCGTGCAGTTCTGGCCTTAACTCATTAAGCCTCTTTTTTTTTTTCTGGAAAAAAAGCATGTGATATTTCGGCAGCCTCCCCAGCAGCGCTGGGGAGGGGGGGTTGATGCCAGGACATGCCCTCCCAGCCCAGCATGGAGGGAAGGCGTTTGCCCAGTGATGCTTCGCAGCCCGACGGGAGGTGGGACAGGAGACTCTCCCGGTCTGCTCCCTGTGAAATCCTCCCACTCTTCAGGATTTCAGCCAAAAGCAGTCGCCCCATTTGCAGAAACCAGTGAGATCGGGCTGGGTGCGGATGTCTCCCAGTAAGGCAAAAAGCCAAGACTGGGAAATCCAGTCCCCAGGTGCTCTTTACTCTGAACTCCCGGTCGAGACTGCGGTCAGCGGTGGGTATGAGCCTGCGTTTGGTGGGTCTCAGGCCATTTCCAGTATGACAGATTTATTTTGTGTTGGTCCTTAAGTCTGCTACTGGCGACACTGTTTTATTCCCAGCGGGAGAAGCTGGGTGCAGCCCCGGGACCGAGCAGGGCAGTGCCTCCGGCCCCGTTCCCCGCTCCCGGTACCTCTGCCATGCCTCTGCATCACCTCTCCTCTTTGCCCAAAGCTTTCCGAGCAGCTGCCAGCAGAGACGATGGGCTCCTGGAAGGTAAGGCCAGGAGGGCGGCGTGGGCTGCCACCGCCATCGCCCTCGCACCAAGGTTTGTCCTGTGGCAGGTACCCCTGCAGACATTTGGCTCCTGTACATCGGCAGAATTGGGCCTCGACTCCCATCTATGGCACTTTTTTTTTTTTTTTAACCACTATTTTTTTCCCAGTGTTTGCCCAAACAACACCCATCTAAATCTGTTTATTGGTATTTTCTTTTTTCCCCTGTGTGCGCTGGATTTAATGGGAGTGCCCAAACCCACCAGATGACCTGGTGGAAGAGGGAATCGAGCTCCTGGGCTGGTGCAAGCCCCGGGCAATGGCTCTGGCTCCAGTAGGGTACAGGGGACGGTCACGGCGCTGCCAGGTGTCCCCAACGCATCTATTGCCCGGGCTTTTATAAACACCAGCCTTAATTTCCGCACAAACACTTGTAGCAAAACGGAAACCTAAATATTGAATAATTGTTAGGAAAAAAAGGTTTGTTCCTCCATTATATTTTGATTTTAATTACAAAAGGTTAGCATTTTTCATACAATTTAAAGAGAAACGAGACAGGAAAAGGTCAAAACACAAGGGGCCTCGAACATCTCTAATCCCATAATGGAGAGCAATACAAGGCTCTAATATTTGAACAATCAACATGGACTTTTGTTATGAAGACCAACATGTGATGGAAGAAGGTAAGAGGCTTTTAGATCTATTAGAAAACTGGTGTGCTGGGAATGGAGGGAAATGATGATGGGAAAATTAAAATTCAGCTCCAGCAGAAGGTTGCAGTGTTCAACTTGCAGCTCAGTGCATCGATCTGTTCCAGCATTTGACTTTCAACCATGACAAAACTGTGGGCAAATTAATTGTTCTCCAGGATATTAGGCATCAGAGTCTATTAATCCTCTCTGGAGTCGGATGCTCCATGAATACTAATGAAAAGCGAGAGCTGCAGTCGTGTCTTTCCCGGTCTGACTCAATGCTGTTGCTGCTGCCGCTTCCATGGGGGGCAGGGGGAGGGAGGGAAGCCCTGAGTGCCAGTCAGCCATTTGCTGCTTTTATTCAGATTTAAGGCTGATTACAATTGGAAAGAATAGCGTAATATGGCAAATCCTCCTCCCGAGCCGGGGAGGGTCTGAAAACCAGAAAGCGAGAGGCAACGTTATGTGTTTTCCACCAGGAAAAAGTGAAAGGCGTAAGTTATTTATGCAAATTCAAGATCTGTATTCAGACATGTTTTAAGGAAGATCTCAGGAAATCATTTCTTAATTACACATATATATTGCACTTACTTTGCCTGCATCCAGGCTTTTTTTTTTTTTTTTTTCCTCCCAGACTAAAACATGTGGAATAAGTCGCTCTTTTCTCCTTATTGTTTTACAAACATATGACATTTCTCTCCCCTCTTTATTTCCTTTTCAAAGAGCCCTCCCCCTCCTCTCCCCAAAACCTCACAATGCTCTTCAGGGGAAGGAGCCCTGCTCCGGGAGCCTCTGCAGATTAATACTTAGCGCTGATCTGCATATTTCCATAAAGGAAATGGAGGCTGCAGGAAAGGGATATCGAAGATGTTTTACCTTCGCTAATGCTGCGCATTTAAGTAATCCTCTGGAATTCCAGCACAGCTTTAATCGTCCAAACCCAACTCAGGACCACATTCTGTATAATTAATCCACAGAGCATAATGTTGCCTGGTGAAAGCGAATACTCTTCCAAATATTTGTCCAGCTAGTGTATCGGAGCTCATCCAACACGTGCTCCTCCAACTTCGCATTTTGCTTCAGAATCAGGTTGCGCTAAAGCAGCGAAGTACAAAGCGGCAATACTGGGGTTTAAAACGAGCAGCTCTCCATTGATGACCTAGTGTTATATTCTCATCTAAATGCATGGAAGTTCCCTGTGGATCAAGATGAGAATATATTATATTCACTGTGCTGTAGCCTTTTGTTTCCCCTTTCCCCTCGCAGTGGCACACGCCACACGGTGTTGCAGCTTAGGGCTCGCTGCAACGACGGTATTTGCAGTGAAACAGCAGGGCTGGAAAATTGGGGTGATGGGGGACCCCCGAGCAGGTTGCCGGGCAGTTTGTTTGTTCACTGGGGTCATTGGTAACGTGCGAGTTGCTGCAGAGGGCTTGCCCTGTGCCGAAACCCGCCGACATCACAGAGCTACTCAAATTCTCCAAGCCATACTGTTTGGGAAAGCCCGTGTGCGCGGAGAACGTGTGGAAGTGCTGAGCTCTTGCCCAGCGAACCGGGACTACCCAGGGGTGAGCTTTTCTGAGGCTCCCGTTTTCACCGGCATGGAAATACTGCAATGCAAAGAGAGCAAAGCTATTAGTCTGCACTCTAACTGAGAAGATATTTATGTCTGTGCAAACACAGCACGCGCCTTCCGCATGATTTGGAGCTAAATGCAGTGTTACTTAATTAATGCATATGTAACACACAAGGCTATTACACCTATTAGAGCTCTTGGACAATTAAAATTCCAGTGGTCCTCTCTACCGACGGGTGTCCACGACAAAGGGCTGAAAATCTTCTCTGTCCGTAAAGAACTGGCAAGGGCCAAGAAAAAAACCCCATCCCAACAGCCAGAAAACAGTTTTTAGTTTTGCCTCAATTTATGGAAGTAAATGTGAGACTCCTATGACCCAGCGTGGGTCAGAGAGTGAGATGTTTGCCCCGGGGAGCTGGTGAAAGTATGTTGCATCTTCTGGTCTCTTTACAGCTCCTCATATTCCCTCTGAGCGCTGCAGTGTCCAGAGGGAGCCGCAGGAGGACTGAGAGGACGATGGCCGGAGCAACGGCAGGACGATTAACAGCAGGCTTTAAATCATCAACAGTCCTGTAAATCCCAGCTGGGATTGCTGGGGGGAGAGCAGGGGAACTGTGGCTCTCCCATTTCCAAATAGCCACAGTCCCTATGCCCCCGAACCGTGGCCTTTTGAATTTACATCAAGTGCCACTTTCATTAGACACATAAGGCCTGCTGTTCTGGGACATGGATGCTGGCGTAACTACACTGTTCAACTTTCAGGGGACAACTTTCAAGGCCTTTGCCCTCGTGTCCCCTACATCTCTGTGCTTCCTGGATTTGACCAGCGCCGGAGCAGGAAATCTCATGAGAAACCAGGAATCAATGAGACTCTGTTTCAAGGAAACTTGTTCTTGAGATGTTTCCAGCTCAGATTCGGTCCTCAGAGGCTGAAGCTTACCAGAGCCCAAGCGCTGGTGTGGGTTGTACCTTCTGCTCGCACCTCACGGCCGTCGCCACCAGTGGCCTTGGGGACATGCGGGCTCCGGGCTGTGCTGTGGGGGTAAACCCACCGCATCCCTGCTCAGGGTGTTCATGGTGTGGATGGAACACGTGGCTGGTATGTGACTATTTGATACCTCCCTTGTGCTGACCTGTAGCACGTGTTCGGTCTGTGGGATAGCTCAGTTCTCCTGGCCCTGTGCAGAAATAATTCCTTTGTAGCCTTTAAAGTGATGAAGAGGAGGTACTGGTGCTTTGTGTCTGTACCCCAGGGGATGGGCTGCCTCTGCCCTGCAGGGTTCCAGCCCCATGGAGGAGGCACCGAGGGTCAGGCAGGTGTAGATCAGCGCCGTGGGTCAGGGCAGGGTGTATGGTGTGAGCAGCTGGGGTGAAACGGGGGTGGTTCTTGGGGGAACAGGCAAGACAGGGGCGAGGGGGGCAATCACCACGCGGTGTCATGGGCACGGCGGTGGTTTGGGTGGCCACCCGTGGCCAGCGGCAGCTCATGGGGAATGGTGCCTCCTCCTCCTCCTGTGGGCTCAGCATGTTTACAGTGCCAGGAGAGGGGGACAGGTCTGTCCATCCCCACTGCCCTCCCTGCTCACCCGCGGTTGGCACCAGGTCTTGCCCGCGCTGGCTCAGGTGGGCTGCAGCCCTGGCGCAGCAGAAGGTGAGACAGCACTTAGAAGTGCTCCGGGAAGCAATGGCCAGGAGATGGGTTTGCTCTTTTGGTACCTTCTGCAGTGGCTGAGCTGGTATTTCTGTGCTCTGGGCATGTGGGCTGTGCAGAAGAGAAAGCGGCTTTTGCTCTGCGTCCCCAAATGCAGCTCAGCTCTGCGCACAGCCAGCCTTTCCAGGACAGACCGAGACATAATTTAGTGTCCCCATTTCCATGCGTGGGGACTGATGTTCATGCAGCCGTGGAGGCAAAACCCAGTGGCAGGGGATGAATGAGACCCCCATGGTGTCACTGGGGCTCGTCCTGGAAGTGGCGGAGAGTGGGGATGGTCGTCGGTGCTGGTCAGCCGGGCCACGGGTCTCCTGGAGCCGGGGCAAGACTTTCCCCATCCCGGAGCTGAAGCCGGTCCGTGGGGCCGGTGCTCGGGGTCCGGCGTGGGGTGGGACGCTCCTGTGGGCAGCGCTGGAGGCTTGGCGTGCGAGCTGCCTCCCGCCCCGCTCCGCATTACCTAGGTCCTGCCTCCCATTTCAGAAAAGCTGACTTCAAATAAAAGAGCTCTTTGAAAAATCACGAGGCATTTTATTCATGATTAGGTTTTGTCCAAAGTCTTTTGACAAGAAAATAGGTGATCCAGCTCAGAGAGCTTTTCTTTTCTAGTACATAAGAAACCCATTACACATCTTTTTTAAAAAACAAAAACTTTCTTATTCTCTTTGAGCGAGTGTGGCCAGCTGTCAAAGGAGCAAACTCAGCCTCCAAATGGATTTAATACAAAACAGACGCCGCAGACTGCCTTGTGCTTTGTTTAACCATTGCTTCAGTTTCCCTTCTCCTCCTTTGCTGCATCAGGTACTTGCCATGTAGAGTCATAAGTTTTTAATGTTTAAAATATAACACATTGTTTCAGTTAATGTAATTGTCCTCCCCCCCCCCACCTCTTCCCCTCTGGTTTTATCTCCTTTCTCTTACTCGTAGTTTTAGTGTGATGGCAGCTTTCTGTTCTCAGCAAGGAGGTCCCGGGCAACCCCTGTCCCCGGGTCAGCTCAGCAGCGAGGTCTCCTCTGGACAGAGTTGCTCTTGGCCTCACGTGCACCTTTTCTGTCATATTCCTCTTCCCTTTTAAATCGCCTTTTAAATACACTGGCACAACGTAGAGTCATAGAATCATGGAATCGTTACGGTTGGAAGAGACCTTTAAGATCATCAAGTCCAACCGTTAACCCAGCACTGCCAAGTTACTACTGAGCCGTGTCCCTCAGCACCACGTCTACGTGTCTTTTAAATACCTCCGGGGAGGCGACTCCACCACTTCCCTGGGCAGCCTGTTCCGGTGCTCGACAATCCATCTCATGACTTGTAGGGGTAGGATTAGACCGCAGTGTCTGAGGTTGCACAGATGGCCGCACGACAAGCCTCTGGAGCTGCTTCCCTGCAGGAGGACCTTCAGCGGAGACGGGCCCCGCACTAACTGGGAGGTCCACGGCTGTGTCAAGGTGCAGCGTGGAGCCGTATCTGGAGACTGTATCTGCAGCACCCTTGAAATGATGCTGCATTTCTATTCATGTAAGAGACTCTCGGTTTTTAGTTTTCCCTGTCCCTGGTCATACCAGTACTTTGGCTACAAGCCACGCAGACTTCACAAGACAGCACACCTTATACCCGAAGATGTCATCATTTTCTGCCCCATTGCCACAAGACCTGGACACAGCTCCTCCTCTCAGTGATGCGAAAACCCCTCCGACCACACACATCCCCAGCAGGAGCCCCGGTGACAGCTCGCTGGCTGCTGCCAGCTCCTCCTGCTCTATGGCACCGAACGTTGTGACGACAAATAATGGGTGGTGACCAGCGCTGAGAAAAAGAATTCCCAAACGCGGGAAGAAAAATCTTTTCCCTGAGGTGGAAACTTGGGAGCAAAGTTTGTGTGGGTGTTGCCTGCAAGTAATTTCCTAATGTTCATTACAGAGATGGGGGCCCTCACTGTGGCTGGCAGCCAGCAAGCGTTGGGTGCGAGGAAGCCCGTTCCCCAGACACGTGTGATCTGCACCGGGGGATGTCAAGCACGGGGAGGGACACAGCAGGGCTCCCTTCAGCCACGCGATGGCCACAGCCAACATCCTGATTGTGTTTGTGTCCCATCGGCAGTGCTGCAGGCCAGGAGGGGCAGGAGATGACTCTCGGAGGGTCTTGTGCTATTGAAGTTGCTGCCATGGTGATGGCTGTGGTAAAGTAATGAGTCTCCCTTTGAAACGCAGTTAAGGTTTCACACTTGGTCTTCTTTGTAGAACCTCAGTTCCTCACTGGACACCCTGCCAGACTGACCCACGCTGTATCTCCGCGTCTCCCTTTTATACCCCAAGCCAGCAGCCACCGCTGGGTCACTGTGGGGAATCTGCCTGGACGAGTCCTGCGAAAACACTACAAGTTCCCCTCTCCAGATCAGCCAGGAGGGGATGAACAGCCACAGTGGAACTGCAAAGCACTGTTAGTGACATCCCTGACACGGAGTCACCGTGTCTCCATGGCAGTGGGGACACGGGCAGGATGAGCCATTGGCAGCTTTGGCTCCAGCATCTTTAAATTCAGCTGATCTCATCTCTCCTGCTCCGAGGGAGGTGTTGGGCACCACGTGAGCCACGGTGTCGACATCCACGCTCCTTCTCCCCTGCTCCTGCACCGTGAGCAGTTTCCAGCACGCGTTGCCTTGTACTACAACTTGAACGGTGCCTGGCGCAAGGGCATTGATCCCTTATTGATGCCACGGGCATTCGTCTAACAGAAATGAATAAAAATCAAATACTGACAGTGAAAATACGGCTAGGTCTGGAGAGCTATTGACTTTGGGCTCTGCAGGAGCTATTTCTCTGGCATGCTTTCTCTGTTTTTCTTCAGATGTTCCACCAGTGGAAAAGGTAACAGGCACACATACTATCTTTACTCCGTAACCACACCTCTGTACAGCACAGGTTTGCACGAGCTATTTTCCTAATCCCTTTACAGAGTTCAAGCTGCTCTTTCTGTGGAAAAAGGTACTGCTAGTTTGCTTTAAAAAAGAACCGAATCCTTGCGGCAGACGCACAAAAAAAGATTTAATTACAGAGAAAGTAACTATTTATGAAGTTCATTGAACTTTTATGTTTGAAAGAAAAACTCTGAAGGAAAAAGCGCGCTCAGAAGGAAATCCTGTGTGTCCCCTAATGGCAGATGAAGGGACCTGGTGAGCTGTGTGTCCAGCCTGGCTGTTTGTTGGCTGCTCCCCCGTGGGGGGGTTTGGGTGCCTACCCTGGTGTGGGGCAAGGAGCTTGTTTGTCCCTCACTTTGGTGAATATGTGGCTTTTCTCTTGGGTCCCTGAGCCTGAAATTACTGATGAATAATCCCTCTTTATGCACGAGAAGGGGTAACTGAATAGCCAGGCATGGTATTATCCCACTGAACTCACGTGTTTGTGAATTGCGTCTGAGTCAAAGAGGAGGCAACTGGAAGGAGCAGAAGCCCAAGACGTGGATGAGCAATTTGTCGTCGTTACTTGTTGGTCACCGTTAGCTGTGGTGTCCCCAGGAGTGCTAAAGAACCCGACCGAGATAGCTGGGCTGCTAGTGCTCAAGTTTAACAAATCTTTGAATAGTGGATAAAACTGTAAGGCCAGTGGTTGTGTTATGAGAGTGTGCGAGTGAGATACCCCACCTGGGCAACAGTAGACTGGACATCAGTCCTAATGGAGACGCTGATGTGGGGCGAACTTCATAAAGAACTGAAGAAAGGGAGTGTTCCCTGAGGACAGATGCATCCTTTGAAACAAAATGTATTTTAATATAAGTAAATACAAAATTATGCACGTCATACAGACTAAGAATGATGTCTTTGTGGCCAGAGCAGGAGATCGTATCACGTTCCCTAAAGACTTTGCAAAGCAGCTGAGGGTTGCAATGGACAGAGGACACAGGCACACCTCCCTGACCTTGTGATAAAGAGCTAATTCATTCAGTGGAGATATAAAAAGGATTAGTAAGTAGGAGTGGTGAAATGATTTTATGGCATAGTAAACTTGTACGGCATTGGTGAGACGGACACTAGAATATTGCCTGCAGCTCTGGTGTCAACGTTTTTAAAGGGATGTTGAGGGTGTCAAAGAAAGCCACAAAATTGTTTATGAGATGAAGAAAATGAGTTACAGAAAGAGAGATTAAATAGCTCAAATGCAATGAAGAAGAAGAGTGAATGCCTTCATTAAATACTGAAGTACCTTCTCAGGGCAAAAGTACCAGGGACTGAGGGCCTCCAGTCTAGCAGAAAAGGCAGTACAGGAGCCAAAGGCTACAGGCAGAAGCAAGACATTTAACATGGAAATAAGGTTCAGACTGCTGGGAGGGAGAGTAATGACTGACTGGAAAAATCTACCCATGAAAGTTGTGTATTTTCCATCTCCTCACACGTCCGAGCCAGGCGCTGTGGCCTTCGGGGAGCAAGGTGCGAGCTATACAAGTTGTTTGGCTAGGGGCTGGGGGGGAGAGCCGAAATGAAGCGACCTGAGCTAGAGAAGCCATGGCGTGTGTGACGTGATGGCTTCTCCTGGCCCTTCGGCCAAGAACCACCATCCGCGGGCAGCGCCGTTTCCGGGGCAGGCTGAATGCGCGGGGACCAGGGCTTTGCTGGGGGGGTGCCGCTGCCCTCATTATTCCCATTGATGTCGCTTCACAAAAAGCGTTTCATAACTTCCTGCAGAAACAAAAGCTTAATCCGTCTGCATGAATTTAAAGTGGCAGCTTCAAAGCTTCCGAGGAGCGGAGGAGCTGGCCCAGCAAGGCAGCCCGTTCTGCTGTCGAGTCCCGCTGCTTGCGCGGCCTCCGGGGGACCCGCTCAAATCCAGCAAGGATGTTCAAAAAAGGATCAGGAGGAAAACAACAAACAACAACAACAACAACAACAACAACAACAACAAAAGAGCTTGGCAATATTAGTGCTTTCCGACAGGTTTGAAAACAAACACAAGAAAGGAAAAAAAAAAACAACAACAAAACCCAGGGAAAGAAGTATCTCCTTAAAATGAAGCACTTAAATGTGCCCCTTTGGGGCTGAAGAAAATCTCTGTGACTTCTAGTATTTTGAGAAAAGCTGCAATTTAGTGACAAAAGAATGCATTTTAATTTCCCTGGCACAAGCAAACTGACAAAATACCCAGTTTCTGCTGTTTGCTCCCTCTGCTCTGTTCTCGTCGGGTCCCTGCCCTGGCCCTGGGAGCAAGAGACGCAGCAGAGCGTCCACCTATGCTGAGGTGAGCAGAGGCGCTTTTGGCAGGTGGAAGACACAGTAAGCAGAGGGATGAGGAAGCAGCGGCGTTAGACTGGCTCCCGTTACAGCAGGGACGCCGGGCTGTGGTCATCAGAGAGCTGGGGACCCCTCTGACCCCTCTGGAAAAACCTTTGGGCACAGCTCCCGCTCCTTCAGTGGACAAATAAATATTGCATATAATGATCTGTAAATTAAAAGGTGGTTTAGAAGTGTAAGGCAAGAGTTAGTACCCACTTAAGGTGTCAGAGAAGATGCTTTTAGGGAAGCGTTCGTGACTTGGGTACGTTTCTCCCATTAACGATAATGAGGAGCTGCGCCGTGTCCACCTCCGTGCCACGGTACCCCTGGGTGGTCGAGCCTGCTAAAAGCAGCCATTCCATCGTCCCCAGGGGGAGCACAGGCCAGCTCACCTCTGGTGCCTCACGGAAACCTCGTGAACAAAACAGCAAAGCAAGAGTGAGGGCTGTCAGGCACAGAAGCTGTGCCCGGAGCCGCGGGAGGAAGCGCAGTGGGTGCAGGTGGCTGCCACCAGCTCTACGTTTGGTTATGCTGGTGCAGAGTTGGTCCCCTGCCTTCTCCAGGAGTCAGGAGAGCTCAGGCGGTGTCGCGGGCGGAGTGAATAACTTCACTTGTAAGAGAGTAGTGAAATGTTTATTAACATAAAACGGTGATTTAACAAAGTTAGCAGTGAATGCGACAGTGTTTTATGAGATTCCGTGCCAGGGTACACTTGATTATTTACTGCATAGAGGCCGGGGTCAGACAAGCTCTCAGGGAGACCCTCCCGTTGAGTCACGAGGTTCAGAAAGGACCCCCTGGCTTTCTAAACCCCTTCTCAGAGAGGAGTCTGGGTGCGGCTGGATCCAGTCCTAGTCCCAGACTTGGTCAACGGTTTATGTCTAAAGGATTAGATATGCGCAATCAATCCTTAGATCCCTTAGCTAAGATTTCAAAGTTTAGCATGCTATTAGTCACTTACCGAGAATCTGTTGCGGCAAGGAATCTCTCAACCTCGAGGAGAAGAACCTTAAGCGAGCGTCCCCACTCAAGGGGAGATCCTGTCGTGCAGCCGCTGCCATGCAGGAGAGCTCAAAGGGCTCTTGGACTGTCCGCTATTTATGGAGTAAGAGAATTGACCTGTGGTCATATTCTCATAGCAACAAGTTACCCAGGTTCCCACTCCAGACGGTGTTTTGGTTATGTTGCCAGCCATCCCCCACAGTTCACGTGCAACTCATCACAACTCCCACTGATGGCCATGGCTTGAGCAGGAGCCGGCGAGGAGGGAAAGGGGAAAAAGGGAGAGCACACCGCCACAGGCTGCTTTGGAGGTTTATCACGTAGCAGACGTTCCCCACCACACAAAGGCGGCACAAGGAGGGGCGATGCCCATCCCTCCACTTTCGGCTTGCACCAGTTCTGCACGGGGAATGGCCTTGTCCTCCATCATGAGGCCACACAAGGCAGCTTTGACTCCATTTACTTCCAAAACCCCATGCTTCTGGCCCTCTGCAATTAGCAATGCTATGCCTTGATTTAATTTTTGGTCCACTTTGCCTCTAACAAAGCAGCAAATTGCTTCCTGTAGTTGTTTTACTTTTATTTATAGGGTAATTTGCATCACGAAGACAAGTTGGCCTATCAATAACAGCAGACCAATTAAGGTCACCTGTCCCCTCCTCTCTTTCGGAGGGTCTCATCTCTCACTTGCGTGTCTTCATCTCCATCAAGGCCTGTGATTGATGGGCTTGCGGGGGGCCTGCCCCCAGCGCTCCTTCTCCGACTGAGCCGACTCACACTCACCTTCCCAAAGCTTGGGTCAAGCTGCTGCTTTGATTTTACTGTGCGATATTTTTCAGAAGAAAGGGGTTGTTCGTAGCACTTGCAGCGAAAGTTGTTTTGCGAAGAAGAAGGGCGCAGTCGTTCCCCGAGAAGAGAACAAAAGTAGAAAGGAAAATATTCCAGCTAGCGTATTAATATTTCATCATGAAATGTAGTCGCGTTAAATTCATTACTGAGTACAGGTTGCTCTACATTGAAAGAATTAAGCCTGGCTTAGGTAAAACCCCCCCATGTTTTCTCCTCCCCTGCTCCTGCTGGTGTGTCTGGGACGGACTGGGAGCCACTGGCCGGAGAAGCGGCGCTGGCGGGGTGGCCGATGGCACTGGGGAGCGCAGGACAGGCAGAGGGAGAGGGATGGGGCTGGGCACGGACCCTCTCTGATGCTCATTTTTAGGGCAGCCTGAAACTGTAGTAGGTGTTGGGAGGTCAGAACAGCCCCCCTGGCCGCTGCTGAGCTGCCGGATAAATGCCGTGTGCTTCTGGAGAGGAAGGGGACAGGCAGGAGGTACCCCAGTCTGCATGAGGATGCTGAGCAGCCAGGTCTTCTCTGCTTCTCCGCGAGCCCGGGCTGTCTGGGGAAGGCATCTCCCCCACAGAAGCCACCCCCGGCAGGATCGGGCGCCTGCATGGGCTTTCGAGCGGTTGTGGTGCACAGGGCTGCAATTCGCATCTGCCCCGCGACAGCCCATACGTACGCCTTCATTTATTCCACCTCAATAAACGTCGGAAGACATCCATAGGAAAGTTGTACTTCAAAGTAAAAACACTTCCCAAATACCTCTTGGGGAAGCTTTTCCTTTTCTCCAAGCAAGAATTTGATCCTGTGAATGGGAGAAATGGGAACAATGCTCGCAGTCCTCCTTGGGCAGGACTCTGAGAGCTGCAGATCAGACTCCCCGTGTGAGATCTGAGTATCCAAATCAGCAAGCAATAAATCTTGACATTCTCAACAGTGCAAACAGACAGCACGGAACGAACCAAGCCATCTGCTGCTGCTTCAGAGACACCTGAAACGTACCCACTAATGGCTCTAAGTCGGCTCCAGCCACCAGCAAATCCCAGCCTCCTGCTCCCACTTGTTATCAGCGGATGCCCGTCACCGATATGGACCTTCTGGGGGTTCTGCTTGCGACTCTCTCATCACTGACACTGCATGAAAGCCCAGCAGCTGATGGCTGCTTGATGAACTGGAAGCCATCCAAGGAAATCTCTATATATCCCTTAGCAAAGTGCAGGGAGAGGACCCAGATTGATCCTGGAGGATGCAGCCTTTGCCATGCTGGCCAAAATAACCGCTTCCCATTTTCCTTTGTCCCACGTGGTACGTTTATCCCTTTCAGTGAGTCACCAACGGTGAGGCTGTCGGTGTGTTATGGAGAACATTTGGGAACTGACTGGGAACTGTTTGTTGAAAGGCTCCTGCTGATGCCCCATCCCAAAAGTGCAAGCAAATGCCCAGAAACCTCTTGATTTCCAAAACCTTTCTTGCCCCTGGTGCCTGTGGCTGCTCTTGGACTCAGATCCCCCCACAACGAGCTTTTTCCCCCCTCCTCCCTAGCTGACCTCCAGTGTTGTCTTTATGACACCAGCACGGCAGCATCCCAAATTCCCAGCACTAGATACACCCATTTTACACCTTTTTACACCATTTATCTGGAGGTACCCCTGGTGGGCAGTGTGCTGCGGTGGGGTGTGGGGGGGCTGTTACGGAGCATTATTTTCACTTTCCAGTCAAAGGATAATTTCAGTCCGGTGCCCAAGACCCTCTGCAGGGAGAGCGTGAGCTCTGCGTAATCCCGAGGGGCTGTACCGGGTGGATACGCCGACTCTTCCCTCTGATTTTGGGGACAGTCATCTTAACGGCCGAGACAATGCAGCCTGCCCTTCTGGAGTTATTTGTTTGCACATGTTCGCAGGGAAACAGTTTTAAATATGGTAATAATGAACATCCAATCAGTTACCATAGCGTTCGGGGATAGAGCCGTGGCAGTCAATCTGCAATTGCAAATCTGCATATTTATGCAGTTTCATTAATTATGTATTATGCAGCATTAATCCCAATAATATGTGTACGCTTGTTCAGTAGAACAGAGAGAAAAGACCAGCCTAGCAGAAGAATTAATCAGAGAGCCATTCACAGATCCCACATCGCTTTAGGTTGCAATTACAAGTATTTTTACTTAAAAGGGTTTGCGTTCAAAAAAAATTAATTTTGCAAGGTTTTGAGGTCCCCACGTAGCCACAAAAATTTAAGTTGAGCTCTGAAAAATGGCTCCTCCATGTCTTCTGGTCGCAATCATCACAGCTGAGCATAGGAGGGGCTTTTAAGAGGGATTCCTGTCGAACAGTCTGTTAATTATCTCGGCTGTGAGGAGAAACTACATTTCCCGGGGCAGGGACTGGGGTTTTTTTTGTACTGTGTTTGTACGGCATTTGGGGACCGAGTCCACTGCTGGGTGCTACATGGCCATAAGTAAACAATATGATGCCTTCGGAGTAAGTAAATGAGGTAAGTTTGCTAATTGTCCCACTTTCTACCCAAGAAGGAAGGCAACGCGCAGTTGAGGGCTGCTCCTGCGCTGTCTTACAGAACCCCCACCCTGGCCACAGCCAGCTCTGTACCGTCCCCGGGCGCAGAAGAGGATTTGCTCTCATTGCTTTTACGAGTAGAAAAAAAAAATAATTAAAAAATCGGGCAGCGTGCAGAAAGGCGGGGGCGGGCCGGGGGGGAAAGGGACAAAATTCAAATGCCAAACGCATGTCCCAGGTGGGAAGGGGGAGATTTGGGATGGGTTAGGGGACTCTGCGCTGCACGCCCCGGCAGGCCATCGGCTGCCCTCTGGCAGGGACGGTGCGGGGGTTGCCATTTCTCCCGGTTCACCAGGCTCCTTAGCCTGAATCTGGTGGAACTGAACCCGTTTTCTGCGGGCAGACACAGAAACCAGCACAAAATGAAAATTTGCTGCTTGGCCCTTGCTCCCGGCAGAGAGGATGGCCTCGCTGGTGGCCTGGTGGCTCTCGGCAGCCACGGGCGACATTCCTGCGCACAGGCTGCCGGCGTGTACGATGCCAAAGAGACCGAATGATATTTACCCTGGTAATAGCGACTGATGTATAATGCATAGGCAATGTGTATGACTGATGTAATAAAAAAATATAGTCGGGGCATTTAGATAGGAAAAAATGCAGAAAGGTAATTCCTCACACTGTCGTAATTTGTGACACTGGCTTCAATTTGTTTTCATTAGTGGTTTGCTAATGCATTTATTAGCCATTACATACATACGGCAAAATGATGAGGTTTCCATATCTATATATGCAAATAAAATATGTCTGGCACATATATTGATGGACCGGGTAAATACCGGGCTAGTTCTCATTACCCCCGTGAGGTTTTTATGGATTATTTTTTTGGACTGTAATAGAAAGACCACCCACTTTTTCTAGTGTATTTATTTCCTATATGTGGATAGCTGGTAGATTGCAAGAACACAGGACCCTTTAAAATAGGCAGAAATGTACCGAGAGCTTCAGGCTCTGACAAACTCTTTAGAAAATAGGGTGATTTGGGTCCAGCTGTGTAAATGTTTTCAGTTTCGCTGCTGAGGCCCTGAGTTTGATTTTGTGCCAAGACAAGCCTTGCTCGAGTTGTTTTTGGCAAAGCCTCCTGGCTGAGGAATGTCAGCATCACTTTCAAAATATGATGGTTTGTAATTTGGACCACAGAATGAAAACTGAGCTTCTGGTACATTTTGCCATCATCTAATTACCAGGTCCCCAATTACAGTCAAGGAACAGTCTCTGTAGGCTGGCGCACGGGAAGGTTGTTCCCATTGTAAGTGATTTCTACATATACGTTTCCCTTAACGCATTCCTGAAACACTAACAGGTTTTTAAAGGAGCCGGCGCTGGTTTGCGTGGGTGCGGGTCCCAGGCAGCGCGTGGTGCAGATGGATGGAGCCGCTGCTGCGCTCCCATCACCACTCCCGCGCTCCCATTGCCGCTCCCGTCGCTGTCGTTCCATCCCGCCCATCACCAAGTGAAGGTACTGCAGCAGCCGCGGGGTTTCGTTGATGCGGCTGTGGCACACTGTGCCGTCCCCGGAGCGGCTCCCCCTCACCATCCCTCACTGGTCCTGTGCTTCCCCGTATCCCGCCTGGCTGCTGGGGCACAGGGGTGCTGGGGGCAACGGGAAGCCGTGCGGATGCTGCGAGGCTCTCGGTCCCCGGCTTCACCATCTTCTCACTGACTCCAACTCCCAATTAAACTTTGGATTTCCATGGGCTATGGGAGCCAGACCAGGGTGGTTCCCACGGTGGCCTTGGAGGCTGCGGCTGATTTGGAATCTGAGAGCAGAGGACTTCCCACAAAGGCCTCCTGTATCTACCGCGAGCGGGGAGTTGGTTGATGGATATGCTAATTTCATTATTCATGTACATAATTACAATCTAGGGGTTGGGAAGCTTTTTAGGTAATGACAGTTGAGAGGAAGAATTTACCTAACTTTTGTAATAGACATGTAATATTTTTTAACTCTTAAATCAAAATGCTCTGCCTGGCCTCCTTGAAGAGCGGCAGTGATGCTCAGGGGCTGCTCAGCAGGCAGGATGCAGGCAGGATGCACCGTGGGCAGCCGCGGAGGGCGGGGGCAAATTTTTGGGGTGGGCAGTGAGAGGAAAAGGCTTTTGTCATCCCATTGCACACGTTGGAGCTATTGTCAACCATTGGTTGACATATATTGACAGACACCCAAGAGGTGGGGTAGGAGGTGGGAGTGCTGCTCCTGCACCTCTGCACACCCATGGCAGAAAACTTCCTTCCTATTTTCCGTTGAAATATTTGAATATGTACTGAATATAATGGACAGCTCGTACCTGTCTGTTCACATGTCAGTGCTGGCCTTTGATTTTGTAAAAGAAACTTAAAAAGGCTGGGGCTTAGCTCCGGCGACCTCCGGCTCCCTCATCCCCGTGACCACGGGGACTCGCTTCGGCCAAGAGTTTGTATAGTTGCCTTTAATTTTGTGTACTTCTGTGTTTAAGGTCAACGAAAGCCGGATCTGCTCAATGCCTTTGAAAATCAGACTGATAGTACCTCAGAGGTCAGGCGCTGTAAAATGAAAGTGCCCAGAACTAAAAGCCATTTTTGGTTATCTGGCCCATAACCCCTCCATGGTTCTGCGTCCTTCTCTGCAGACCAGAGTGAATAACATTAACCTCTCTTGCTAGAGGGCAGAATGGCTCAATCACTGCTCGCAGAGTGCTTCGGAGATGAAGCGGTGGTGCTGAGAATTATTTTTATCGTTAAGACACGTGCTCAGCGCAGAGTCGCTGGCACCTGCAGCTCCCACCTCCTGCGGGCGCCGCTGCCCCTGCGTCCGCTCCCCTCTCCCTCCTCCCTCCCTGCGGCTGCTCCCGGCAGCGGCCGCCATCCATAGAAGAGACTCATAGGACCATAGAATCACCCAGGTTGGAAGGGACCTTTCAGATCATCGAGTCCAACCATCAATGTAACACCGACAAAAACCACCACTAACCCATATTTCTAAGCATTACGTCCACCCGTCTTTTAAATCCCTCCAGGGATGGTGCCTCAACCACTGCCCTGGGCAGCCTGTTCCAATGCTTGACATCCCTTTCAGTGTAGAAATCTTTCCTAATATCCAGTCTAAACCTCCCCTGGTGCAACTTGAGGCTGTTTCCTCTTGTTCTGTCGCCTGTTGGGAGTAACAAGTTCAAGGGCTCCCACCCGGCCTTTCTCCTCAGCAAAGTTTCCTGGAGCATCATTCCCGATCTGGTTCAAATGTGCTCTGGGCTCAGCTTGTCTGTGCCCTCTCAGCTGTTGCACCCACCTCTGTTTGCTCCTCCAGAGAGATCCTTCAGCAGATCTCCTGCAGGTACCTCACCTGCCGCGTCCTCCTTTTTCCCCGAGGCTGACTTTGAACATCTGACCCTGTGGCGGGGTGAAGAGCAGGCACAGTGCTGGCTGCAGCACAGGCATGCAGGAAAAAATTGCTGCCTGATAGATAGCGCACCCAGGAATGAGAGCTACCCTTTGCTTGCCCTGGGTAATCACCAAAGACAAATTTGGGTGCATTATCATTAGAAATGCCTCCTGCTAATGCAGCTTAAGTGCTAATTCTTGTAGCTATTCCATTGTAACAGCAAGAGGTTTATCTTTAATTGGGTTTCATGCTCTAAATGCTTTGATGACAAAGGTTTGAACAGGTGAGGCATGCCTTATAAGAGCTGAATAAATATCTGTGTAGCATTGAGTATAATTACCCACTGCCCCTTCCAGACATTATGAAAGAGAAATTGAGGAGTAGCTTGGGTCGACAGAGTGATGCCTCTGATTTGAAAAAGACAATAGAAAACATCAAACACGTCTGGATTTTGACTTTTACCCATAGCGATATTGGCTAGTTCTCGGGCTGATCGGGTGAGTTGGTTAAATCAAGGAATCTCAGGCTTTGGCGGAGAAAAGGCTGGTGACCTGGGTGGTGGCAGTGATCCACCCAGCACAGTTTGCTGCCACCACGTCTCAGGAGTCCCCATGCTGGGCTCCCAGCCCCACCAACCCCGCGGGAATGCTGCCTGCGATGGCTGAGCTCCTTAGACCTCTCTGGATCGCCAAAAGTGTCAGTAACGTATTGCCCCTCATTGCTGACACACTTTTAAAATGTTAATAGCGAGTAAATTACTTTTCTTTTTATACTTAAAATAAGATATCTTGCTACAAGATGGTGTCTCTGGCTGTCGTTACTATGTCTCTCCTTTATTACAACCTATATTAGATGGACTGTAGAGATCTCATACAGATTTTATAGGAACTATTTTATTTATAAGAATTTTCCTAGTGTCAGATGGATCTGACACTTCTGGAGTCCCCTTTTCCATTCCCATGCAGAAAGACAGCAGAAATTTAAAGCACCTGGCTGCACACTGACCTCCCCGTGGGGCTCGGGTCCTCGCAGCCAGGCGGGGGCTGAGCATCCCTCAGGGGCTGAGCATCTCTCTGGGGCTGAGCATCTCTCTGGGACCGAGCATCCCTTGGGGGCTAAGGATCCTTCAGGGCCTGAGCATCTCTCTGGGGCTGAGCATCACTCAGGGGTTGAGCACCTCTTGGGGCCAAGGAGTTCACAGAGCACGGAGCTGGCCCTGGGATCATTGAGGTTTGGTATCGGCAGACCATACCCTTAAGCCAACGGCTCTTAGGAGCTGCTTTTCCCCTTACAGTTTAAGTCCCAGCCATGTACCTGAGGAAGGGACGACCACACTGCCACCCTTCTGTTTCCCAGCCAGCTGTAGTGCAGCTGCAGACCTTTTTTTTTTTTTTTTTCCTGGTTTCTGAGCTATGCCACGGCAGCCTCCACAGATGAAATTGTAGGACATTGATTTTACCCAAGGCAAAATATCTTCTTGCATCAACACCACATTAACCAAGGAATGCTCGAACGCCTTGTGCGAGACAACCCGGCCTGGGAAGGACGAGGCGGTGCCCCGGCAGAGCTGCCCGTGTCCCGAGGAGGTGCCGCGATGGTTTCCCTTGCCTTGCAGCTTTAATTAAAGGGATGTCCTGGGCTGTCTGCTGAGGAGCGTGCTCTGGGACTGGGCAGGATAAGTTTACGGAGGGAAGAGCACTCTGCATTCCCTTGTGCCGGGATTCGCATATCACATTGAGGAAAACAAGAGAAGTAAAGCACAGATATAAATCACCCAGACCAGAAGGGTGGACTTTGCTCCTATCCCAGGCAGGAGATTTTTGTAAGCAGATACAGAAGAAAAACCAAGACCCCTGTGGAGTTCCGTTTGGGTTTTGCTCGTGCCCCTCTGCCAAGGTGTTATGGTGCTGGTGAGCTGTTCAAAGCTTTGCTTGGGTCTGGCTTTTGACTCATTTTTTCCTTCTTGCCGTGTGGCCCTCTACATGGAGGTGGTGGTGACTCCATCCCTCTGCTAAGGGAAGAGCTGGGACTCGGCTCGTGGGGAAGGCACGCTGGGTGCCGGAGGTGCCGCTTCCCCCGGGAGAGGCAGCAGCTCAACCATCGCTCTCTGAGCGTTTCCATTGCGTTTCCATTGCGAGCGTTGGCTGGCTGCTTTGTCTCTCCTTCGCTGGCACATCGTCCCCCAAACATTAGCTGGTTTCTGGCTCCAGCATTTCGGGGTAAGTAAGGCCACTAACTCACGAGACATTACAATGAGAGAGCAGGCGAGGCTGAAATGGGAGTGTTTGCAACCAGTAGAGAATATTTAGGAGAATCCAGGCCAGCAGAGCCTTTAATTCAGGCTGAGATTTTCTCTGCTTGAGGTTATTGGATGTGCCTGAGTTCTCAGCAGAAAGCGGATCATTCATCCTTTAAAATCCCTTTCCCCTCCTCCCTTCTCCTTTCCTACCTCTCCAGCACAGGTGGGAAGCGGAGGGAGATGTGTGTGTGTTGTACCTGTGCTATTAATGTGCTCGGGCTACAGAATTACGCCCGGCGTTGGGAAAAGGCTGCTTGTAACAGGTGACGGTTTACGCGGCGACAGAGCAATGCATCCCTGGAATGGCATCCCTCCCCTGGGATTAGCCTCTGAATGCGCTCAGATCTATCAGGGCCATGAAAGTGCCCTTGCTCAGTAACCGAGAGGCAAATATGTGAGAAATAGGATTGCTTCTATAAATAGCAGTGGGCTCATGAGAACATTGTTTATCACTGTGGTGGGTGGTGTGAAGGCTGCCCTTCGCTTTCCAGCGGTGGAGAAATAATGCTAGCCCGCTCCGGCCCATTTATAGCAAACGGAAAAGATAAATGCGTTTGGTGGGAATTTTGAATTCCATAAAGACTTATTCATTGTTTTTAGTCCTCTCTTGCTTTCCTAGCGAAGACTGCAAATCGCCCATCAATCATCCCCCATAAGCTTCTTCATGTCTCGCATCCAAAGGCTCACAAAAATGCCCACCACCCCAAAGCCTATCGAATTCCGCTCCTTCCAACGGAAAGCGTGTATCACTGCTCCCAGGCTCCTCTTTCTGGGAAAAAAAATAGCTGTTCCTTGTGCTATTTCTGGGTGACTCTGTAGGCACCTCCCATGGATGCACTGTTATGTTTTCTGCTAAAGCACATTAACATCTCCGGAGAACTCTGGTTGTCAGCTAAAGCCCCAAACAGTTATGTGCATGCTGAATTTTAAGCACCGGAGTCAACAGCGTTAATCACGCGCTTAAAATGAAGCACTTTCGTAAGTCTGCAGGATCAAGGTCTTAAACTGTAAGATCCTTGGAGCAGGGTCTTTCATTGTGTGTGTAGAGATTAGCATTCAAATAAAAAACATTACTAAGAACTGCCCAAACAGTCACGATAATACCCTGGTCTTTGAGGAAACGCAGTCAATGGGTATTAGAGGGGGGGGCAGCGGGGGCAGGAAGGATTGTCCGCCTGTCAGGGGCTTCTCCCCACCGCTCTCCCGTTTCTTGCTATTCCCGGTGCTTCCCTGGCCCCTCCGCCCGTTGTATCGGTTCCCCGACGCTTGCTGTATGGTAGATGAATTAAGTTATCCTTTCCGGTAAGTGCATTTCTCAGTCACATTGTTCGCCAAAGGAGCTGTGAAATCCTAGCAGCATTTCCTCTTGTGCATAATGTCACATTTTCCCAAGCTCTTCTCCCTCTTGCCTCCCTTCCATCAGTCTTGTGTGCCGAGCTGAGTATGCCCACGAGCGAAGGCACAAAATATGCATGATATGCTCCATCATGTAGGACCAAATCATTTGCTCCTTCTATAAATCTAGAGCCAAATCGCTTTGTTTCCACATAAGAATCTCACGCTGTGTAAAACCAAAGGAGGAAATAATCGTGTGTCTGCCGAGAAGTTTATCTCAATCGTTTGCGGTCCGACCAGCTCCTTGCCTTTTAATGAGGGGAGGAAAAAATAGTCCTCCCCTCCCGTGGCAAGGCTTTTGCAGCAGGGAATGCAAACGTGTTCCCCTCCCTTAGTTTGCCATGTTGCTGTAAACCAGCAAACTTAATAAATCCTGCACAATTGGGCACAAGTCTTGTTTCCTTAAAAGCGATGTTCTCTATAATTGTCTATGACACAACATGCTACATATTAGTTATTTTTCCCTTAGTAGATCATCAGAGCACAGTGAAGCATTGCAGCTGAGGTAATTGAATGTCTTCTTTAAAACAATATGCTGCAAAAAGTCTCCTGACAAGTTCCAGCGTCTTATTTTAAACAAATAATACCACGGTTTTGGGGGAGGGGGATTATCTCTGGAACAGAGGGGGCATTTTAGGCTGGCGACCGACGGGGACTTGCAATCTGATGCTGGTGGACACGCTCGGGCTGACGTTTTCCAAAAATCCGGTGTAGATGAGAAACGCTTTAATTCATGCTAAAGCCGCAGAGGGGACCTCATTTCTAACTTTGCTGCTTTAATATACGTTCAATTTTACGCCGCTCTGTCCGTGCTGGTCCCTTCGAGGCCACCAGGGACCAAATGGCTGGTCCTTGGGAGAAACCTCATCGCTCCCCGCACGAGCGGTGCTTGGGCTGAGGATGAATTTTGGGGGGGAGGCGATGAGTATCCCTGTGCCCAGAAATCCCCAGTGATCAGAAATCACCCACCAAGAGCCGGGAGAGAAACGAACCCAGCGCCTTCCCCAGGCATCGGGGCGCCCGCCCCCGTGCGTGTTTGTGCATTTGCGTGTTAGTACAAATGTAGTTTTATGTTCTTGAAAGGATATATTCTCTCTGCAAGGTGTGACATTTGCTGGAAGGAATTTCAAAGGGCTTTGTGCAAGGTGTTAAATAAGCTCTTAAATAAAATTGAAGCAGAGAGTGCTGAAGTAAAGTGAACATTTAAAAATGTATGTGTACATTTAATTAGTCCAGGAACAGCGATAATATGAACCGCTAAGACACATTTATTAAAACTAATGCAAGACAAAAATATATCTTAAAATTTTGATGTGATAAAAAGACTGTTAATACATAAAAAAGTTTCCCTGTAGGGTTTTCTTTTTTTTCTTTTAAGCGTGTCACAAATCCTGTGAAAGAATAATTCTTTTTTTTCTTTTTTTTCTTTTTCTTTTTTTTCTTTTCCCATTTGCTTCAGTCCCTCGCGTTCCTGTTTTGCTACTGAGAAGAAAGGAAGAGTTAAAATCCTTGACAGCCTTTCTGGGTTTCAAAATTTTGGTCTGAGCTGGATATGAAAAATTCAAAATGTCATGAAAAAGTGTAAACCGAAAAAAAATTAAATCATTAAATACACTTAATGTTTTCCCACCCACCAAAAAGAGAATCCCAGCGCGAGGATCCAAAACCCAGCTCCCTCCCAGTGTCCCTGCGGAGAGCCGGGAGCCCGTCCTGCCGGCTCACCGGGAATGAATTCCACTGATTGCTGCCGTAACCAGCCGTCCCACGAGGAAATTTAAACGTGACGCTAGCGCTATTGCAGCAACGGGGCACAGGAAAGAAAATACATTTTCTTGTTTTGCTAAACATGTAATCAGGCCTCGCGTACTCTCGCTCTTCTTGTTCTTTTAATTACTTTTTCCTGTTGCAGCTTGGTCTGAGCCCACAAACTGGAAATAGATTTCGTCTCCTGTGTAAGCGGGTGGTGGTTATCCATGGCCGAATTTCTGCCCCGGCCATCTCCAATTTGCGGTGGCTGTGGTCTCTGGAAAAAAAAGGTGTGTTGTGACTTATCTTGGGTGAAATGCAAGGTGTGTGGCAGCGAGTTTTATGTCCTAAGGATCACTCAGCGTCTCCGAGAGCCTCCAGGCTTTACCTGGCGTCAGAGGTGGCCCGAGGTCCTGGGGGACAACCGGTCCTGCAGCAAGCCGAGGGTCAGGGCTTGAGGCCATCCTGGCCACAAAGGTTGGCAAGCGTTTTCCAGCTGGTGACCACAGGGGTGAGGCGAGGAGAGGCTGGGGAGCCCTGCTCGGAGGCAGCCCTGGGGGGCGCGCAGCGCGCAGGGTGCTATGGGGATGCAGGCGGGAACCTGCCGCACACCTGTGAGCTGCGCAAGCTCCTTTGGGCGCCTGATTTGCTTACCTCCACAATTATTTTTATTTACTGTTTGCTAATCCTGTTAAAGGAAGGGGAAAAGAAAAGACTAATTCACTTTAAGTCCAATGACTTGTTAATAATTGATGTATTGACAAGAGCAGGCTGCCTGATGACCTTAAACAACCACCCAAATCCTGTGTCGAACTGTTTGACCTTTTAAGCCAGTTCAGATTCTTCTCACAGAAGAAACTAGTGTCCGCTTTGATTTAGTGCAGGAAAATCCCCCTTAACCTTCAGGTGTCGGTGAGGATGTGTTTAATTTACAGTAAAGCCAAGTCATGATCAGCAGGAGAATGAAAAAGTCCTTCTGTGGTGGAAAGTTATTACCACTCCCTCCATGGTGATGATCTCTCAAGCTCAACAAGCCAATACCCCTTTAATTATTGAAAAGAAGCCTTCAACAAGAGGATGTGGAGCTGTGGGAATGGCAGCTGCCGACTCGCCCTTTGCAAAACGCCGGTGTGGGGGGCTGAGCAGAGTGGCCTGTGGTCATCTCCAGGCTTCTGAGGAACCTCTCCTCCATGGAGGAGCCATTGCGTTCTCTTGCAGGGCTCTATCTTTGGCCCTTACGAGGGAGAAAAGGATGAATCCTAGTGCATAAAGGAGGGCATCCAACTGCTGCTCGCCTGTGTGCAAGTGCAGGAACAGTTGGGGATCCATTTGCAAATCCCAGGATGTCCAACAGGCTCGCTGGGACACAGGAGCAGCAGACTCAGCCCTTAAGCTGGGAAGTCCTCAGGGACCTGCTCCTGGGCACCTTGCCCTGATCTGCACACATCTGTAGGTGTTGTCACCTGCACACACGTGTAGGTGTTCTGCACCCATGGTGCCTGTGCAGAGCTGTGCTTTGCCCGAGCCGTGCCTTGTCCCCAGGGAGCTCCCAGGCCGTGGCAGGAATCCTACGAGCCCGTCTCCTGCCACCCGCTGCAGTGGGAGCGCGGAGCAGCACCCGGTGAGTGCCTGGCCATTCCCTCGGGGCACTAAGGCGCTTCTCCAGGCAGGCATTGGCACCACATTATTTTAGGTACTGGCAAATCTGTGGGTTTGTCCACAAAAGGTGGGTGCTCCTGCGGAAGTGCCCAGCTGGCTGCCAGCCACGGGCTCCACTGGGGCACAGCTTTCTGTCACCACCAAGAAACTGCTGCAAATAATCAAATATCCTTTAAATTGTCACTGGGGTCAGAAGCTTAATTCTTCAGGATGGAGCCCGGGGTGCCTGGGGGACAGAAGCTGAACAGGGTGCGTATAAACCACCCCTCGCCAGGTGCCTGGTCACAGAATGAGGGGGAAAAACATCTCCCTGAATGCATATCTGACACTAGGGGCACGATCAGCCTTCACTTGAGCGGTGCAGACCTTTGCGGTGCTTTGCACCATGATGCTCTCTAAGTGCTACCGGAGGAGCTGGGCATCCAGCTGGCGACACTGCGGAGGCGACCCTGCTGTGGCCGAGACCCTTGCTATGTTTTCTCAGTTATGCCGGTGGGGAAAGGCAGGCTGTATAACGGCTGCTCAGCAATTATCAGTAGGAAAATTTGAGACTTCACCAGGCTGCTTAATTAAGCCCCCATGTGGCCTCTTGGAGATTCATCACACGGCACTGAAAATTGTTCCCGCCATCCTCGCTCCCCTCCGAAGGGCAGGGAGCACCAGAGGAGCCTTTGTTTAGGATTTTTGGACCCTCGGTGTCTCAGCAGGACCCGGGAGCTGCCGAGATGCCCCGGTGTTTGGTACTGCTGTGCCGTATGGCGAGGGTGGTGGGGTGCAGAGCAGCCCGATCCAGCAGGAGGGATGCGGATTTATTCTGATGGGAACGGTTTGCTCAGCCCCTCTAGAAACAACTACCATGGCTCCTTTTGCCTGCTCCCCCCTGGGGATGAAGCCGAGGAGCGGGTGTGCTCTGCCGCCCTCCATTGCGTGCCCCCCCCTTTTGTCCAGAGCCTGTGCTGGAAACAAGAGCGGGGTCCCGGGGGGATCCGGGAGCCTTCGGGAGTCGGGGGGAGGATGAGAGGAGGGAGCAGGAGAAATCCAAGGGGGGTTATCGCCCTGTGCCTCCCATGTTCAGTGCCTGCCTCCCCCCGTCTGGTGTTGTCTGAGCCCCCCAACAACCGCTCCATTGCCCGCAGGGTCCCCCCGCTCCAGCCCCAGTGCCGGCTGGGGAGCGGGGGCAGCCTGGCACCGGGGAGGTGGGGGGGCTGGAGGAGCTGCTTTGTAGAACTGAAGAAACTCCTCCACCACAGAGCCTGCGAGCTCATTTACATACTCCTAGTTTAATTCTCCTAGGGTATGCAAATATATGCAAACAGCAATCCAGAGAGAGTCAGAAATAGCACAGAACATTAAAATCACCCTACTTGAATATTGTTTTATGCAAACGATGTACGCACGCAGTGTGTAGCTGATTTAAATAGAAGCAATGTCAGCATGGCAGTTATTTACCCTTCCAATGATCTTAGCAATTTTTTTTATTAAACTTATATAAAATATATTGAACAGGCACCAAGAACGTAGCGAGTATTTTAATGTTAGCCTTAACTAACACTAAGAAAAGGGCAAACTTTTCCAGCTGTCTGTGCACAAAGGGCAGTTCAGTGTTATTTTTCATCATTTGCCATTTGCATGAATGATACGCAATTTGTAAACCCCACCGCTGCTGCTATTGATTATCCCAGCGCCGTTTCTGGCACCTCGGAGGGAGACCAGACCCCGCTGCCGTCCACGGGTTTGACGTCCTCGTGGTGCGGGCACACGGGTGTCCCCATGGGGGTGTGGGTTGTGGGATGACCCCTTGGCGAGCAGGGACGTGGGGCTGCTTCTGCCTCCCTCCCTGACCCGCGGTCCCACGCGAGGATGACGATGGTGGGATCCTGCTCCACATTACGACTTCCCTAAAAACTGCTGCAGATGGAAGGCTGTTACTGACTTGCCGCGGGAGGAGCGAAGCGAAACCTCCCCAGGGATGAGGGAGGGCAGCCTGCGAGATTACAGCATCCCCTGAAAATGCGCTTGCTCGCGGGGGCTTGCGCAGGTTGGGAGCGGTGCCAGCGGCTGCTGCGGGGCCGGTCCCCCCCCGCCAGCACTGGCCGGGCTTCCCGGGGGCCCAGTTTGCAGCCGAGGTGCTGTGTGCCCAGAACGGGCTGGGTTAACACCGCTTGGACGACCGCACGTTTGAGGGGAGCTACTTTTTGACTCTCCTATTGCACGGCCTTGGATTTTTGTAACTCATTGGTAACCGCGGTCGCCACACCGCCCCGTCCAGCCCAGCTAGGGATGCCAAGCCTGGCTTTCCACCTGCACAGGAAAATCAGAATCCCAGAATCCCAGACTGGCAGGGGTTGGAAGGGACCTCTGGAGATCATCCCGTCCAACCCCCGGCCAGAGCAGGGTCACCCAGAGCAGGTGGCACAGGAACGCGTCCAGGCGGGGCTGGGATGTCTCCAGAGACGGAGACTCCCCCACCTCTCTGGGCAGCCTGTGCCAGGGCTCTGCCACCCTCAGGGTAAAGAAGTTCCTCCTCATGTTTAGGTGGAACTTCCCATGGTCAAGTTTGTGCCCGTTACCCCTTGTCCTGTCCCCGGGCACCACTGAGAAGAGTCTGGCCCCATCCTCCTGACACCCACCCTTTAGATATTGCTGAGCACTGATGATGTCCCCTCTCAGTCTGCTCTTCTGATGCCTAAAGCCCTGTCCGATGGCCTGGGAGCGCTGCAAAGGTCCTGTGCGTGCTGGGCACATGATGTGCCCCTTGTCAGGGCGTGAGCATGGACACCCGTGGGCAGTCCCCAGGTGAGCCCTGGGGTGGCCCAGGGGTGTGACACAGGGACATCCCCCCGTCATGGGAAACGCAGCTCCTGCCCCGGGCCTTGCCTCATTCGGATGCCCTCGTCGGGCACCTGTCCCCAGGGCTGTGCCTGATGGCTCCCTGTCCCCGTGGGGCCACCCCGAGCTGTCCAGCGGGGAAGCGTGGAGCCTGGGGAGCCCAGGGAGCGGGACGGCCATGGGTGCGCAGCCACGGCCCCCCCCCCGCCCCCGGCATTCCCCTGTGCATTAAATGTCACTGACACTCGGACAAATGAGACGTCTCCAGACACACACTCGGCACCTGACCACAGAGTAAATGAACGTAAAAAGAGAAAGAGGAAGGGGACTGAATGAGAGGGAGGGAGAGCGGGAGCGGAGCGCGCGCTGCGCAGATGGCTCTATACATCATGCGACAGACACTATTTGTACTCTATCATGTGCATGTCATAGAGCTTATCTTCCCCGGCCCCGCCGAGGTGCAAGCTGAGCGGTAAGATGGAGAGGACTTTCCTCCTAATTAAACATCAAGGGCATGATGAATGAGCCCCGCACGGGGCGTTGTGTGGGCACCGGTGCAGGCACCCAGTTGGCGCAGCCACTGACCCAGGGGGATGTGATCAGCCCCCTGTGCCACCCCCAGCAGGGCCACCTTGAGGGGCATCCCTCACCCGGGGACGGCATCGGGCAGGGTCCTGCCAGACCCCCTCCCTGTCGTCCCCATGGAGCGAGGCGAGAGCCTCGGCGCTGAGCCTGGGCACTGGGGGGGTGTCACTTGCATCGTCCCCGGAAGATGCCCATCCGTCCCCTTCGCCTGCAAACGTCCCACGGAAGCTTCTGCGGACTGAGACATCCCAGCGAGGGCAGCCGAGGTGGGTCTGACACAGCCCCCGAGAGCCACCGCCTCATCCCCAGCCTTGCACAGCACCGGAGATGCCCGCTCTGCTCTGGCTGAGTCGGGGGTGGGGGGTGGGGCCACAAAACTAAATTCTAAGGCTTTTACTCATCATTTTTGCAGTACAATAAATGGTCCTAAAGTCCTTTTCTCCAGTAAGCTTTCTGCCAGGCGCCTCCATGCATGACACTGCACAGCTGAAGATAGAAGGGGGCATAAAACGCATTTTGTTTGCTTCGATTTGTTTTAAATATTATTGCCTCGGTGCCAGGCGATTTGGATGATTATGGCTGCAGAGGAAATTACTGTACAGTGTATTTTTTCAATCAAGCTCACAGTTGCATTTTATCATTGTTTCTGTTACAGTCACGTTAGAGGTTTTATTTTTGCCTCTAAAGCCCCATCTCCGTGGAGGCAGTTAAACAGCTAATTTTTAAATACATTTAGAACAGCAACAACAACAACAACAAAAAGACTGGGAAGGCATTGAGTGAAATATCGCGCATCTGTGCCAGTCTGAAGGGGAGCATGTTGCAGCAGGCAGCGCGGAGCTGGAAGTCACATTGCATTATCACCACGTGTCAAGTGCTTCCCGCAGCCCAGGGAAGACCCGGAGAAGCCTCGCACACCCACGCGTGCCCTGCAGACACGTCCCTGCGCCGGCAGCAGCCGGACTCGGACTCGGTGCTCTGCAGCCCCGCGCTCGCTAAACCCCAGTTTACCCCAGCGGGAGAAGTCATGGCCAGACTTGAATTTCACCTTAGGGGATGTGGAGGCTGGAAGAGCCCACGGGAGAAACACAGGAAGGAGCTTTTCTCTCTGCTGTGACTGTCACTGTCTATATACGAGTTGCCTGTCCATTACGTCTGCAAGCGCGGGGAATTACTGTCAGCTGTGTTAGACAAGCAGCGGTATGTCTTGCGTAGTGCCTTCCTTACAGCTTACATACCGCCTTTTTATCCACTCCATTGGTATTTGGTGGCCTTTTTACACGTGCGTACACTGGAACTGGGTGGCTGGGTGCGCACTGGAAGCAGTATTTCCACACCGGCAGCACCCATCGCGTGGCTTTGCTGCGGGGTATGTCAGAGCAGAGCAGAACAAAACAGTTCGCTTGGATGCAAAAGGGATTTTTTTTTTTTTTTTTTTCCTCCCCTGCTGTCGCTGGGTGCTGAGCAGCATCCTGGGGGAAAAGACGTCTGCGATTGGTACTGAAAAAAAAAAAAAAAAGCCTGAACGTGTTAGAGAATTTGTCTGGCGAGGGTGGAATTCCTGCTGGCAGGGGGTCTTGCCCGCGTCTCTGCCTCCTTACAGCCCCCTTCAGCCTCGGGGCCCTTTGCTGGTTCCCTGCCCAGAAACAATTTTCTCCTTACCAGTCTGTGGCTCGACAAGAGCAGCTCCTGGAGAGCTGGTGTGCCCGGCTGCAGGCTGCCTGCGCTCCCAGCCCCGGTCGCAGCCACCGGGCTGCTCTTCCAGGTGGGAATTTGCAGCTTTGGCAGCTGGTGTCATGATCCTGGTGTCTTATTTTAAACCGTTTTGGGGGTGGAAGCTTCAGTGCTTATTTCTGATACTTCCCCCATCACCCTCCCATTTGAGGGTGGTGAGCCCCTGGCCCAGGGTGCCCAGAGAAGCTGTGGCTGCCCCATCCCTGGAGGGGTTCAAGGCCAGGTTGGACGGGGCTTGGAGCAACCTGGGCTGGTGGGAGGTGTCCCTGCCCAGGGCAGGGGGTGGCACTGGGTGACCTTTAAGGTCCCTTCCAACCTAAACCAGTCTGTGATTCTATGATTCTATATTCCAGATTACTTGCTTCCTTAGTAGCAAAGTGGGAAGCATTTCCCGTAGGAAAAGCTGCTGTCAGGCCACTGGGGTCCAGTACTGTGGGCAGAACTACAGTACAGGGATGTCACCTTGCCTCTGCGCATGTGAACGGCACGGGGATTGCAAACCATCAGCGGGATGCGGGCTGGCTCACAGGCGAGCTCCGTGGCACGCTGGGGGAGCCTGGCTGTCCCCCCTGGGGCACGATGCCTGCTTCTCCCTGGGGACACCATCATCCCATGGGGTGGACACGTGGAGTCAGCCCAGCCCTGCCCCTTGCAGAGCTCCCACCCCACGGTGGCCTCAGACCTTCCATAGAGGGGGCTTTCACAGCGAGTTTTTAGCTTCATCTTTCCCGGGATGCTGAGCTGTCTTTATTCCAGTTAGTTGGTGCTGTCAGTGAGAAAAGTTATTTTATCGAGCAGAGCCTAAACAGCCTGACTCTCGCGGTGCGCTGCCTGCCTTGTATCCACCTGCATTTTTTCCCGGGATGGAAGTCACCCCTGATGCTGAGCAGAGGAGGTGAGAGGATTTACACTTGTTTCAAAAATAGCAGAAGATGACACGACGGCCTGATGGGCCGAACCGAGCGGGGCCGTGGGTGGTTTGGACCCTGTCATTGTCGGGCACGGCTGCTTTTGGGAAAGGTTTTGCACGAGCCAGACAATACAGGCGTTTTCCTGCTTGGCAGCTTTGTGGGAAAACCGCCCCAAAATCCTGCTGGGAAGGGAGCGCTGGGGCCGGGCTGCTGCGGGCTGTCCCTGGAGCGCTGGGGCGATGTGGGGAAGGGGAGCCCACGGTGTCCCCGTGCCGATGGGGCGACGGGTGCGTGCATCAAGCGCGGCCCCCCCCCGCAGCGGGGCAGCCCCGGGAGCCCACCTGCACGGCGGGTCTGTGCCCCTACACGTGTACAGGAACGGCTCCGGTCCGGGGATGATGGCGGAAAAAGAGGAGTCTCTCCGAGAGACTAACAACAACAATTATCCATGTAGATGTTAGTGTTTTTACCACTCGAAGCCTTTGGAGTGGTTTTCAATTGGGACCCGGTGTTTATTCAGGGAGATCCTTGCTGCCGCGACCTTCCTGAACTGCCACATTCCTTTTAATTATGATTGGCAGCTCATGGAAATTTGGGCCCTTGATTGGCAGCTGAAGTAACTTTCTTCCTTCCCACAATTCTTCAGGTTCCTTCCCATCAATAGACATAATGTTGGCTACTTTTCTGGGATAAATAGCAACCTTTGCCCCCCTCCTTTATTTGGCAAACGCTCAACACTTCATTCTTTTCAGAAAGCCCCTTGGAATGCAGCTGAGAAGGGCCTCAGCAGCGCTGCCCTCCTCCTCCTTCTCCTCCTCCTCCTCCTCCTCCTCCTCCTCCTCCTCCTCCTCCTCCTCCTCCTCCTCCTCCTCCTCCCGCCCGCCGCTCCTCAGCGCCCGGCCGGGGGACTTTTCTGCGAGAGCAAACAAAGGCTCATTGGCAACACTTCTGGATTTCATTTCAAAATACATTTGTCACTCCGGAATAAAATAAACTGATTTTTCTGCCCCTTTTTTTTTTTTTTTTTTGGCTTAACTCCTCCCTCTCAGGTTTCCCCGCAAGCGGCTCCGATACTGGAATTGCTGGATAAAGATTTGCAAAGGGTAAATGAAAGCGCACGTTTGCTCCGGGGCTGCTGCGTTTCATCTCCGCTCTGTTGAGCTGCAGAGCGGCTCCCGCAGCGGAGCAGTCAGCACACGTGTCTGTCCTGCGCCCGGAGCCCCGAGCGCTCGCCCTTCTCCAAGCTGCTGAGAAACCCAGGCCGTTCTCTGACCTTCTCCCTGCGGACTGAGCTCAGCCAGCACCCAGGAACCCGCAACCCGATTCCACTTTTTAGGTCTTAAGAGACTTTCCCCAAAGCGCCTGAGTGACGCGAAAGCTCAAATCACAGTCAAAACTGGATTTGGCTCACAGGGGTGTCAATGCCACTGATTTTCACTGAGAGCAAGGTTATCTTTGAACACAGGACTTGGGTTGGGAGGTCCTGGAGGTGCCTTTGAGGAAGGGCTGTCCCACTCTCCGGGGTGTCCTCTCTGAGCAGGGGGTGGGCGCGGAGCAGGGGAGCCGGCACGGGCAGCACTCGCTGTCGCTCGCTCCGCCATTCAGTAATTAAATGAAACTCAGCCTCAGCTCCTAAGAGCTTCTTGTGCTGAACAATAGACAGTTACAAAAGGATTTGAAAAATGATGAAGAGAATACTTGAAGGTTGTATTTTAAAAGAAATGAGGAGGCTCCCGAGCCGCAGAAATTGCTTGTGTGCACAATACAGACATTCACCCTTCTCCATCAGCCCCAAACTGAAGAGTGTTTTAAAGAGAGATGATAGACCTCGACACTCCCTGTGTTTCTCGAGAGCAGTGTGGATGAGGAGACAATTAGCAAAATGCAGTATCATTTGCATTTTCAGGAATACTTGAAGGGTTCTCACTCTCTGCCGGAGGAAAAGGGGAAATGGGATGGAAGACATCCAGCACGGCTGGATGAGCCCTGAGAGCACAAGGAGGGTTGAGCAGGCGAAATGCAGCTACTGAGGTCTGTTGCTCGTTCGCCCCGGGGAAAAGGCACCCACCTTGTTTCTGTAACCTGGAGTTTGACCGTTTCCCACCAGAGGAGCGTTGGGGACGGTGGGGGGGTGGGAGGGAGGGTGCACCGGGCTCTGGAAGGCGCCTCCGTGCAGCACCCAGGGAAGAGGGGCTCGGGAACGGCGTGCTGATGCTCCTGGGGCTCTTCCATCAACCCCAAGTTTCAGAATTCAACTTTCGTCATTTTTGTTTTGTATAATAAAGTGAGAGACATTTTATGAGTATTCCTCATAAAAAAAAGCTCCCCTTTTTGGAAATGCAAAGCCTGTCTTTGAGCACGGAGTGGATTCTTTACAGCCAGACAACATTCTTTACGGCCTCCTTACAAGGGAGCCACGAAAAGTTTGTGACGTTCACAAAATTTGCCTCCTTCACAAGACCTTCGTAGCTATTTTCTGATGGATACACGTTTGTCAGGCTCTGGGTTAACTTCTAAGCATCTGGGTTGATTCTCTCTCTTAATTCTACAACTTCTGTCATTAAAAAAAAGTAAAGCAGATTGTTCCTTTACAGCTGACCGTGTAGTTCAAGGGGGGGTTGGTGAATATTCGGATACCTGCGCTGCTGAGGCTCGGATGCCCTGGAGAGAGGAGGGAAGGGGCAGGGCCGAAGGGCTGCCGGGGTCTTTGGGGCTGCGGCGGGTGTTTGCGGGGCTCCGGGGCGCCGGTCGCGGGGGATGCAGGGGGCTCCAGGTGCTCGCTCTTGCCACGTCCCCCTTCACCACAGGCAGACCCTCCCCGCTTGAACAGGCAAGAGAGGAAAAACAACGGAGCAGACGGAGCGCTTGATATGTTATTAATGGAAATACGTCTTCCCCTGTTGTTATTTGCAGCTTGGGGGAACTGAGAACCGCAGAGACCGGAGCCAAAAAAGGGGCTCTTGCATAATCCCGTCTGCCTCCCTCCACCGCAGGGCTGGGGGCTCATCCAGCCCCCCCAGGTGCAAACAGAAATGCAGCCCCAGCTGCTCCTGGTCAGGGCCCGGGCTCTGGGCATGTACTTGCCCCACGAGGAAGCCCGGAGGGTTCGGTCCCTGGCTGTGGGGGCTGCTGGCCGGGGGCTCGCCAAGATTTACAATAAAATAAATTGCATTAACTGATGGCAGCTGAGGAGGAGGCGGCGATCTGGGACTTTGGTTTCCTATGGCAAATATACATTTTCTGGGTGTTTGCAACGCGCTGCTCTCAGGTGAATGGTACCCACCAGAGCCGGCGAGGGCTGGGCTGAGCCGCATTCGCACGTGTCAGCATCCCCCACATCCCCCGTATTTTGCACGGTCGCGGTCATCCAGCTCACGTGGGGCAGCACGGCGGCGGTGGGGGCTTTCCCACGGCAGGACTTGCCCCGAGCCCTGCTGCGATCCCCCTTCCCCACTGCTTTTCTTTCCCCTCGAGCCCCTGGTCCTGCTCAAATCGTTGCTTTCCCCTCATGGGGACAGCCGTGGTCACAGCATTTGCCAACCTCGCCCTGCACAAAGACGAAGAAAACCAGGAGCGACGCACTGGGCTGTGGGGAGGGCGGCTGGGGCCAAGCGGCCACGCTGGCTCCGTGATGCTGACACCTCCCGCAGCCCCGCAGGGACCGGCGGTTTTGGGAACCGCACCTTATTTCTCGCTAGTCTGTCTCTCACCGTCATTCGTGAGCTCTGTCAAAGGTTGTCCACAGTCGGGGCAGTTTGTAAGAGCCTTCGCCTGCGCCCGCCCTCCTCTGCGCCGTGACGGGTGAGCCCTGCCAGCCGCCTGCCCCGGCCCCGGGCAGGGACAGGGACGGGGACAGGGCAGCCTTCCCCAAGCAGGAGCACTTTGTCATGGAACATGGAGGAATGTCATTGTCCCCACACTTCTGTCAGATTTGGTTGAAATCTGCCAGGAGATTAAAAAGTTATTATAGCAGACATGTAGCCCGATAGAGACAGGCATGGACAGCCCCATCACGTAAATTGCATTTCATTAGAAAACTGAGCTTAAAACCATGATGGATCTTATCTTTCTCTCCCTGTAGCCCTGGTGTCACCCCCCTTTTCATGTCTACGCTCACTGGGCAGAATGGTTTCAATAAACTGTAATTGTTTCCAACTCTTTCCTGAACTCTGGCGGGTCCAGCTCGTGCCCAGGCGTGCGGAGCAGCCAGCTCTGCCGGGGCCCGGCTCTGCCCGGCGTGGCTGAACGAGTGGCTTCCTAACGAACCAACGCGCTAAAAGAGAGTGTGCAAGATGTGCAAACAAGGACAGGAGACAGAGGAGGAATGTGAAACCGTTGCTTAGGCCCTTGGGAATGAACCCAAGAAGGTGAAGCCTGTGTGGAGCTAAGGGCTGTGAGGGATGGGAGGGGCAGCCACAGCTTTGGGTGGCTTTGCTGGTGGCCAGGGGACCCCAGGGAAGCCGTGAGCCTGTCAGGGCATGGGAGACAGTGCAGTGACAGTGCGGAAAAGGCTGAACTGCTGATGACTTTTGGGATCACTCTGCACTTACTGCCTGGTTTTGGAGGGGGAGAAGGAGGCTGGATCCGTGGCGGGAGGGGTTCATTGGGCTGATGCTATTGCAAGGCCACTGCCTATCACCAAGCCCAAGTGCTGGCCAGTCTCCTGCCTCTTGGAGCCTCCTTGTGTCACCAGGGAATGCTTTCAGCTGCAGCTTTCCCTCTCTTACATCCAGGCGATTCCTCTGCTTGTGCGCGAAGTCACCCACTCTCTATCTTTCTTGCACGGCCACCGCAGCCGGTTCCCTTCCTGTGGGTGGTGATGGTGTTTTCAGGATGTGGTTTCTCCGGAGATGCTTGAACGTGGTGGCGGCGGGAGCATCCCAACGGCCGGAGGCAGCTGGTGGGCTCCGCTGCCAGCTGCATGTCCGCAGAGCCAGCTCCCCCAGGGAAGGGCTCACGCCGCAGTGGGCAGGGGGACGTCCTCCCACTGCCACCCTGCCCTTGCTCCGTGCCACGGACCCCCGCGTCTCGTGGATGCTGGCACTGAGCTTGTTGGTTCTCTGCCTGCTAATGAATCAAGTCAGCTCTCACCTGGATCTTTCCCTGGGTTAGTTTTCTGCCACGTTAACGAGTGGTGATGGTTCCTGGAGAAGTCCAGGCAGCACCAGAGGTGATGCCAGCAAAAGCGGCAGCCCTGGGAGCAGGGACGATCCCCCCCAAGCAGCAGGGGCCCTTGTCCTTGGCTCAGCCGCATGCACACCGTGGCATGGATACATGGGGACAAGCAGTTGGGCTGGACAGATGATGGGGAGCAAGGAGAGGGCAAGAAACTTCACACGGTGAAGGGTTGGCTGGCGTTGGCCAGCGCTTGTAGCTGTGGCTGTGCAGCCTCTGTGCTGGGGACTACTTAACATGGAGCTGAAAACACTCCCTATCCCAGAAAGCTTGTTAGCAGAGCTGGGTCGCAACAGATGGATACAGACGGATAGGGAGAAGAGGAAGCAACAAGGCAATAGCAGTAGCATGATGTGCGCTCACTAAAGCACAGCAGCAGCCCAGCTTCGGAGGCAACGGAGAATTTCGAGGAGCGTTTCGGTTCCTTTGGGATGCTCACAGGTGGTTCGTCTGAAGCATGACAGCCAGCATGAGACAACACACTTGTTTGGAAACCCGGCAAATGGTTGATGAGAAAAGGAGCACTTGTCTATTCCTGGTCCTGTGCGAATGATGAATTCACCCCAGCGTGAGCCAGGACTGAGCGGGCTCTGATTGAGAGCTGAGCAGTCCCATCCCATCCCATCCCGTTCCGTCCCATCCTGTCCAGGCCCGTCCCATCCTGTCCAGGCCCATCCCATCCAGTCCCATCCCGTCCCATCCCATTCTGTCCTGTCCCATCCTGTCCTGTTTCATCCCATCCCATCGCATCCCATCCTATCCCGTTCTGTCCCATCCCATCCCATCCTGTCCGGTCCCACCCCATCCCATTCCATCCTGTCCCGTCCCATCCCATCCCATCCCATCCCATCCCATCCCGTCCCATCCTGTCCCATCCTGTCCCACCCCATCCCATTCTGTCCCATCTCATCCCGTTTTGTCCTGTCCTGTCCTGTTCCATCCCATCCCATCCCATCCCATCCTATCTCATCCCGTTCTGTCCTGTTCTGTTCTATCCCATCCCATCCCATCCTGTCCCATCCCGTCCAGTCCCATCCCATTCATCCCATCCCATCGCATCCCAGTCCCAGCAGCTCAGGTCTTGGGCAAGACTTTCCAAAGCCTGGCGCAGCATGACCGCCCAAAACTGCGCTGCGCTGAGCCCCTCTCCCAGCTAACGACGCCGGCAGAGGCAGCACGCCTTGATGTGTTGTATATTAAGTGGAGTGGCAGCTGCGATATTGCCATCTAAAACTAAGTACAAAATTTACAGCAGTAAATTCTTCTCTCTTCAGGGTGGTTAATTATCTTAATTACTTTTATTATCTTTTATCTTTTAAGATCCTAAATTGCTTATTTCTGCTTGTGTTGCCAAAGGGGGTTGCATATTTTTTACTGGCACACGCTGTGCAGAGGCACCGATATGCGTGTCTGCGTGGTACACTTTAAAAGAACTTTGATTTATACAAGGCTTCTCCTTGGGATTTTAATTGTACTAAATAGGGAAAACAAAGTTCAGTGAAATATTGACTGACTGAAGAGTTGACAAGTGGCTCTTTCCTTTTGCTCATCGTGGGGACAGAGCCGTTCCTGCTGGGCCAGAGTGAGGGAATTTTGTTTTTTGGGGCCGTGACTGCTGCAGCGTGGGGGACGTGGCCAGTTGACCACCCTGTCTGAAGGGCACCGGGAGGTGCGTGGCCCCGGGGACGGCAGGGTGCCGCGGCAGTGATGGGTCTCAGCAGCCAGCGAGGGCACGGCGCAGGCACCGACGCTCTGCCCTGTCCTGCTCGCAGGCAGCTGGCTCCTGGGCTGGGGGTCTGTCTGTCGCCGCACGGGACCGGGGTCTATGCCCATCCCCAGCACCTGTGGGAGCAACCCCCCACCCACCACCCCGGGCACCCACCGTCCCTCCCCATCCCAGGCTTTCCCTCTCCCTTCTCCTGCCGCTTCGGTGAAGCTCCTCTGCTGGGTGGGAATCCTGGCCCCAGGGAAGAGCCTGAGCTGTGATTTCACTCCATGATTTCATCCCGGGGGATCACAAGCGAGTGACAGATGACATGTCACCGGCAGCCCCCTCTGGCACCGCGCTGGGTGCTGCCCCGGCACCTCGGCTCCTCTCGCCGCGTCCCCTCGGCCACCTGTGGCGACCTCTCTCTGCAAATACCCATCCCCAGGGAACTGCTTCCCTCTCTTCCTCCCGATTCCCATCTGTAAACAGCTCTCCTGGTTCTTTTTTTATTTTCCGGGGGGGAGAAATCTTTGGGAAAGCTGCCTTAGCCCCTGGGGAACAAACATGGTGGACCTGAGCTGAAAACAAGCAGCAAAGAGAAAGGAGGAGGGAGGAAAGAGGGAAGGCTTTCTCCATCCCGCAGAGGAGCCTCCCTAAACGCTCCCAGGTGCTTTTCGAATGGAACCGGCGATTTCCTCCGCGTTTATTTTCAATGCCGTCCTGCACAGGGAGCCCGGGGGGAGCCAGCCATGGCAAGGATTGCCCAAACTCTGCGTGCGCTGAAGGACCTTGTCTTATGGCATTCAGTTGACGGAGAGGGAAAGAGAGCTTTTCATCTGCAAAACAAAGGGGGAGAGTGGGCTTTTCTTTTCTGCGGTGCTAGGAAGCGTATACTGAATGCCGCGCACCCCTGGCGAAGAGGGGCAGCTCTCAGCTCGGAACAATCATGACATGAAAGGCAGAGAGGGAGGGAGGAAAAAAAAATAATCTTCCCTTCTCATTAGAGCACATTAGTCTGTAGCCTCTTTGGTGGCGATTATGGGGAGCTCCCTGTCACCCCGGTAGAGTTGTGGATGTAATTACTCCAAGAAATGTGTAATCCCACACCTTACAGATATTTTTTTTTTCTGCCTTCCTTGCCCCTATCTTTTAATAGCAAACAACAGCAGAAAGGTTGCACCCCGCTCAGCTTCCTGCCCATTTACTTCGCTAGCTGTCTCCTGGCAGCTGAGATTTATGCTGTGGTTTAGGAGTAATTTTTAGTTTGGAAGGATCGTCCTCCTGCCACCCACCCGTCAGTTTTGGCCCCGTGCGGTGCCCAGTCCTCCCCCTTCCCCATCCCCACCTGCCGGCTGAGTCGGGGTGGTGGCAACACTGGGATGGCCGGGCTGGGCCACTGGATGCTCCTCACTGGCCACCCAAGCTCAGCCTGGCCGTGGTCACCGGGGTCCCAGTGAGGAGGGAGAGCTCCATCCATCTGTCCGTGGCGATGCCGCGGCATGGCCGGTGAAGGTGGCAGGTCCGCGGCACAGTTTGCTGTGGGTGAGGACCAGCCACCTTCACCCGAGCATTGCCCATGGCCAGCACGGGCTCCCATGGGCTCCAGGACACCCTGGCTGGTGGCTCCTGTGCCCGGGGAGCAGACAGTTTTTGTCACCGTTTTTTCTCCCTCCTGGAAGCACCCGGACACGAGCTTCAGAGATCTGAATCTGCAGCTCCCCTTCATTTTCATGGTAATCTGTGGCGCAATCATTTGTGCTTGTACGGAGGGTTTTTAATGAAGGGAAACGCAGCCCCCGCCGTCGCCTGGAGCCAGGCTCTGATCCTCACAGCCCCCAGCGAGCTGAGGAAACAGCTTCTTTATTCAAAGGGGCATTTCTAGAAGGCAAAGGCAGTAACAGGGTCACACAGAGGGGTTTTCTGTGAGCAGACATGGATATGCTACGCAAACTGAAGCCGCCCACCCCATGGGGATGGGAAATTGACTGTTACCGCACTGGGAGACACCACGCGAAAAGCTGCTTCTTGGCACTGAGGGGGTTTAGAGAGGGAGGGAAAGACCTGGGGACGTTTATGTCTGATCCACAGGTATCACCCCCTTCAAGAGAGAAAAGGAAAAGTACCATTTGACAGGAGGAACCTTTTTCCAGTGCAAAAATAACAATGGGGACAAAGCTTGCGCTGGAATATTTACGTTTGTTTGCTTACATGCAGTGTTGGTTTACCTGAGGACAAGAAAAAGGCCTAAGAGTACGAAATAAGAGCAAAAAGTTTCATTGGGAGCTTCCATTTGTTCTTCATACGAAGGATGCTCAAACTAAAAGCAAACAAATTCGGGACAGGGTTTGTCTGCCAAACTGGCTGCTGTGTATCATAGCAGAAAGCGAAACATTAGCAAGCAGATTAACCTAATTAGCAATATTGAGGAAGAGCCCTCCTCTCATCTCAGCGGATAACGAGGAGAGCTGCAATACACCCCTGCAAACTTGTCATCTTTTTTGGAGGGCAGATGAGCTGTCTCGTGGAGGGGACTGCCGTCGCCATGGGGGCCAACACTGCTCATGCATGAATATCCAGACGCTCTGCCGTGGTTTTATTTCGTAAAAAGGGCATTTCTTGGCTTCTTTAGCTTTCTGCTTACTTTGGGATGAAACATAGAATCACGGGAGGTGAAAAAGAAAGAGAATATTTCTCTTTGCCCGTAGCAGAAGGTAGTGCACGGAGGTCTCGGGCAGCAGAGGCGACTGATTCCCACTGCAGCACTTGCTCCCACGGCCACGTCTGGGCACTTCGGATGTAGGAGACACCTCGCCTCCTCCTTCGAGCCCGGGTCCTGCCCAGCCTCCCGGCAAAGCCGGTTCTTCTGCAGAGGGGCTGTGACACCGCATGGCTGTGTGACAGGCTGCCGGCAGCATGGACGCCGTGTTTACCTGACTGCTTCATTCTGGTTTCAGGCTCTAACAGCCTAAGAGTCTGCAGCCGTGGAGCGGTTTGTTAGGGGCTGTGATGCTTCTCCCAGATGGTCCACTCCTGGCGACTGTCATTGCAAAGCGAGCAGAGAGGGCAGCTCTGCCGCAAACCGGGTCCCCATCCCCGTGGCAGATGTGGCAAAACAAAGCTCGAGGCGAAGCAGCAAGCGGCCGGTGGCAGAGCCGGTGCCACGCTCAGGTGTGTCTTAGCACGGCTTTGCCTGTAGCATCCCTACAATCGTTATCCTGGGCTTGCCGGTGCCACGCACCGCCAGGGCTCTGCAGGGGCCGTTGTTTCTTAGATAAGGCAACCTCTCCTTCTAAAGCATGTCCTTTACCCAGGGCGGCAGCTTCCCTGCCCGCTGACGCTCTCCACAGAGCAGACTGAACACATTTAACGGCAAAACAGCAACTGTGACGTTCATTTAAGGGAATGCGTTGGGCACGAAAGTAGCTTTGCAGGCAGCATCTTGGGAAGACAGAAGCCCAGCCCCGCTCCTGGGTACCAGGTGTGTGAATTATGGCTTTGGAGCTTGGGAAGTGCCCAGTGCTGCTTGGCTCTGTCTCCCGCATCCCAGCATGTCCCAGCTTGTCCCAGCATGGCGGGGGTGGCAGCAGCCCCGCGGTGCCTGTGGCCTCAGCAGCACGGTGTTGCAGGCATTGCGGGGCAGCAGCTCTTCAGACGAAGGGACTTGCGCGTTCGTAAGACCGTCTCTTACACCATCCTGTTTGGCATTCGGCAATGAGTGACTTTCAGTGCGTGACTGCTGTATCGGATGACTCTCGTTTTCTAAAATTCCTTATAGATCCTCGAATGGCATCGAGCATGATGGTCACCCTCCCAGCGGTGAGCCCACTGCTGCAGCAGGTCCAGCATCTCTCTGTCTTTGGAACTCAGTGCTTTGCAGGATGCAAGGGAGGAGGAGTCGCTGCAAACACGTACTGAATTTCGCTTGCCAAAGAGAAGAGGATTGACTGCTACTGAATATCCAAGCCCTCATCCTGAATTTTGCAGGGCTCAAGAAATGGAAGCGTTTCAGTATTATCTCTGCATTTTGACATCTTAAGTGCTTTCCTTCTGTTTCTGAGCAGAGAGCATCTGAAAGAGTTTCCTTTTAAAAATAAACACATCTCGAGAGAAAGGCTGGAGCCACCATGGGATTATCTCAGGATGCTTCAGCTGCTGCTGCAGAGCTGGAGCGTGCACAGGCTGTCTTTGGCCAGGGCGCCACGTCCCGTGTCCCACGTCCCATGGCACCACGTGGCGATGCTCGCAGGGGACACACGGCCACCCCACAGCCGAACCCCGGTGCTCCCCCAGCACTCCCGTGTCCAGGCACAGCGGCTGCTTTTACTCCCGTTTCACCACTTGAAGGAACACAGCAACATCAGGATTTGCTATTTATTTTAAATTGCAAACTTTTCAACTGGAAAGGAACAATGGAGAAAAATAAATGTGCCCGGGTCGACTTCCATGTTTAAAAGTATCCCATGTCTTTAAGGCAGTGAATTTTAAAAAGGCACATAATTAGCAGGCTGCTTCCTCGTCTGTATTCTTCTCGTCTGCCTGCCCACATAAACATTCGGCACACAGCACTTCCAGACACTTTTTAATAGAATCGCTTAAAACAATTAATTACCAGAGTTTTCATTCAAGCTGCAGTGGAAAAGATACGCCGGCAATAAAAGGCATTTATTCGTTGGTTTCTGGAGGCCTGTTTGTTATTAACATGTAAATTAAATCATCACAGATGTTCCATTTTTAATCTGGGGATGTGAAGTGCAGGGCTAACCACGGCCCAAACAGCCTGATTTTATTACACACACATTCATTAGGAACCAGCAGTATTATTGGATATCATTTTTCTTTGATGCATTTTTTAAACCAATTATCGGTATAATTTGTTCATTTCCCTCCCTATTTGTTTTTCTCTTGCCATTTGTGTCAGGATTCTCCAATCAAGGATGATGGCTTTGGCTCCTCGTGGCCTCCCTGCTTGCCGCTGGCCGGTGCCACCGCGGAGCCCGTGTGCACCCGGGGCTCCAGGTGCCGCTTTCTGCACAGCCGGGCACAGGTAGCGACTGCTGCGGTCCTGGGGAGTGCAGAAGGAGCCAGGAGGAGGGAGGGAACCGGTTTGCCATGCGACCGCAGCATTTGAAGGGTTGGAGAAGCTTGCTTTAGGAATGCGGCCCAACCCGCTGCTGGAGAATGGTGGTCCAGCGGAGCCCGCTGTCAACTGAGGAGCAGCAGGAGAGCACCTCGGAGGGACGAGAGGAGGGGACAAACCCAGGGTCCCTGGAGCGGGGTGCCCAGGAGACCTGCGGGTGGGACAGCGATGACAGCAGCCCTTGGCTTGGGCTGCTCAGGGGTGTCATTGCTTCTGCTGCAGAAGTGGCTTCGCACGGCTGAAGGAGGAAGGCTTGGTCTTCCTCATGCCAGGCAGAGCTCTCCCGACCTCACCGGGAACGAAACGCTGCCACCTGCCCAGCGCCAGCCCCCTGGTGCCGAGTGCCACCTCGGGATGCTCACCGTGGCGTTTCAGGAAGATGTCACGCTGTGGAGGACGGTGACCCACAGCCCGAGGCGGGAGCGGTGGATTTTAGCAGCTCTCTGTGCAGGTGCCCTGATCCGCCTCCAGGCTCCACGTCCCCCGCAGCCGCGGAGGAGCCTTGGGAGCCCCAAAAGAAATTCTTGAATCGCGAATGGTTTCAAATTGCACACAGCCCTGCATTGCTGCAGTGAGTCTGGCCCAGGGACGGTGCTGGTCTAAAAGCTTTAATGAGAAATAGATACCTCTGCCTCCTGCAATGCCTTCGGTTGGATGCGGGGACCGCTGGCACCTTGCACCGGGGCAGGGATCTGACGGGGCAGCGCTGCAAAGGGGCTCCTGCCTGGGGTGAGGGACATCCTCTGCCATCAGGCAACCTTTAAGCAAAGCCAGCATTGCCCAATCTCAGCCTAATTAGCAATCGGTTAGCTCAATCTGGGTTCTGCGAGCAAAACTCCCATCAAACCTGTGCGCGGCACCAGCATCGTCTCACTCCGAGAGATTTGCCAGGGAAGGCAGCAAACAGCTCCTGCAGGAGAAGGACTAGGAAAAGAGTTTGGTCAGCAGCAAAACGTGTTAATTCCTGTGGGAACTGCCCTGTGTCCGCAGACCTCACACCTTGGGCAGAGCCCTGCCGTGCCCGCTGGTCGCCATCCAAAGCATTTACCGCTGGCAACAAAGGTTAGATCAAGACAGAAATGACGGATGTGTCAAACAACTGCTCCTCGGCCAGTGCAGCTCTCAGGCGGCTCACCACAATTTAAAAGCAGTTAAAACCACTAATGACAACAATCGCACAAGCCAGTTGGGTAAGGGATTCAGGAAATGAGGAGTCATTTACACATAAATGTGAGATGCTGGGAGAGAAGGCTTATTAAAAAGTTCACCCAAATCAGACGGCCTGACTTTGCGCAGTTAAGAAATAGCGAAGAATAATTAACAGAGGCCATAACGGAAAGCGGACTCTTTACCAAGAAATCAGGTGTTATTCAAAATGTCTGCAGCCACCATTTCAACCTGGTGGAGGTTTGGACCGAAGGTTTTGAGCCGAGTGCTAAAAGATACGGCGGCAGCAGAGATCCGGCAAGCGAGACAAAGGGCAACCGAGCCCATGATGATGCCAACGGGGTAATAGCGGAGAGTCGTCTTCATCTGGGAAAAAACAAGCCTTGTGAGACTGCAAAAATACATAAATGTTTAATTTTCACCTGGAATAATTTTCTAAAGTGGAAAGACAGCTTTTTGTACCCAAAGAAACTAACATTTCATCCTGGAATTCAGCTCCTGTGAACAGAGGCATTTTTCTGAAAAACAGGTAAAGTGCTGCTGGGATCTAATTCACAAGGATTCTGTGAAGAACAACAGCGGGCGGGTAAAACCAGAACAACAGCCTTGAAGTTGAGGGAAACCAGAGTATCTCCACGAATGAAAATAACTGGTTTTCAGCCCGAATTGCTCCTGCGAATACCCCATGAGCCTCATCTCCCACCCGCACGAGCACCCAGCCCGTCCCCAGCTCTGCCCCATCCCATCCTGGCCCATCCTGGCGCTTCCCCCCATGGCGACCGGCTGCCCCAGGGCGCAGGGGCCAGGTGTGATGGGAGCCCCCGGCGCAGGACGCAGCCCACCATGCCCTTCTCCTTGGGAATCATCCGCAGGAATCTCCCGCGGGTGGCTCAGGCTGCTTTGTCCCGCTGCCGCCCCGTGTCCTTGCCGTGATAACTGTCGGAGAGGGAGGGTGGGGGGGGAGCCTTGCAATGACCAAAAAAAAAGTCTTGGAAATGCTAAAAATCCCATATTTGACAGAAGTGTGAGATACCTTGAGGCCTTCTATTGATTACCTGGGAGCAGAAGTACACGGGCGCTTTGAGCTGTCACAGTTCCAGGCATTTCTGAAAACGATAGAAGACTGGAACAAAAACACAACTAAGGCTCCTGACACAGTGTGTTAAGCAATAAAACATGTTTAATTGTGTTGTCTTAAGGCTATAACCATTCACTGGCTGAAGGTCATTCACTACCCATCCCGCCAGTGGGAAAGAGGTGCTCTGACAGGTGGGAATCCAAATAGGAAACAGATATCTGCGAGATTACGGCGTGAATGACACTGAAATGCCAATGATGGTGTAGTTAAAGGGAAGAGGACAAGCAGGAGGCAGGACATCTCTTGGCTGGTGGATCTATAAAGACGATGTTATAGACACAGCTTGCAAGCGGGGGCAAGATGGGATTCAATCAAGCATCCTCTGGGGCCGTCTCATCACCACATGGCACCATTAGTACGTGTTTGCCTTCTGCACCACACACCGAGGACCTGGATGGATGAAGTGCAGAGTAACCCCCATAGCCCCCACGTCCATGGAGGACCGGACAAGCTCCTGGCGGGAGCTCATCTCTGCTCAGGGACCCTCCTGCCTTCCTCCAGGGATCGGTGTCCAGATGTTCACCGACACCTTGCACATCTACTCTGCAGGAAGGGAGACGGTGCTGGCCCAGGAGGGCATCTGAGAGGCTCTGTGTCTGCAGCCCTCAGCCATTCTCCTCCGTGCCTTGTGGTCTTCTCTTGGTCTCAGGGCCAAGCCCTCGCCTGGCCCAGCAGAGGACCTCTGCTGTACACCCCACCCCACCAGTGCCCAAAACTCCTCTGCAGGTCGTGTTTTATAGGTCTGCCTGGCTCCCTGGAGAGCCCCCAACTGCTCGTGTTGGGTAGGGTGGAAAACCCCGTCCAGGACCGAGTACCTGCCTCATGCAGTGTCTAGCAGCGAGAGGCTGGAGCCTCGCAGGCTCTTGGCTCCTGGGCAGAGGCGCAGCCGCCTCCCCATGGCCGACATCCAAGAACGAGTGTCTGGGAGCAATCCACTTTAACAGTTCATTAACCTCCTTAATCAAATGGCCAAAAGTAAAGTTTCCTTCCACACCACTCTGGCCTCTGACCTTTACGACCACATTACAGCTGTCTAGGAGGTGGCAGATCTTCTGTACGAGGAAGCTACTGAAATGGATAGGAAAAAAAGTGAAAATAGAGGAAAAGGCTAGAACTTGGTTTCCAGAGGGTTTCTTGCCCTCATGGCAGAGAAGAGTCTGGAATGACCTTGTGGACCTGATGGGAGAGACACTGGGTTTACGCTGGCTCAGGGATGCTACCTTGTTTTAACATGGAGGATCCAGACTTCTGAGGTTTTGAGTCTTAGAAAGCAAAAAGGCGGACTGGAGCAAAACATGGAGAGTGCTTGAAGGGGTGATTTTTTTTCATTTGATGTCATTTTTCTGGCACTATCCGGCTTGTTTTCATAGACATAAGTGGTAAGGACTATAAGGTTCCAGGAGGGAGCAAACAGCCTTTAGCCTTTGCAGGGGTCAAACCCAGAGTATGAACTCAAACCCTCTTCAGCTCAAGGTGTGTCAGGGAGCAGAAACCAGGAACACGTGGAATTGCCTGGGGAGATAACAGAGCAGGATCAGTATCCATTAAGGACAAGGAAAACTGTATGCAAGTGACTGTTCTGATCTGGAGGTATTTCAGCATGGAGTGATTTTCTTCTCCAGGGTTAGAGGCATCATGACCATGAAGTGTGAATTTGGGAATAAATTCCAGGCATTCCTGGCCCTAGATGCTGCGCTTTCTCCTGGATGGTGTGCGCAAATCTACCGTTCTTCGTTAGTCCTGCTAACTTCTGTGTTACAGGGGGCTCTGCATACGGAAAAGGTTTGAGGTGCCTTGTGTTTAATGAGGAACAGAAAAGATTAGGTTGTAGCAAGGTATTTAATTATTAGGATATTTCTGCTCTGGCTGCATCCTTTGCCTCTCCATGCGGGAAGTGCCAAATTACATGTCACCTCAGAGGGCATATTTTCTGTAGTTTTCAGAGCTCCTACAATGGCAGCCTCATGAATATTTACTGAACTGCTCAGATATGCAGCGGTGGGAACAAATAAAAAAAAAGCTTGTATTTGCATCTCCCACAGACACTAACAAACCATGTGGCTCCGGTAGGGAGAAGATGGGAGATTGCTGTTGCCTTTCCAGAGGGATAGAGAAAACAGCTTCTTGTATAATGAGATTGACTTTTAAATTGAAAGTGTTACTGGTTGTGCCGCAGTTCATACTTCCATGCTGTGCATTTACTCCCTAGGCTCTAACATTAAGACATCTTATGTACAAGCTGGGAGGATTCAATTAGAGTTTCTGTTATTAATCAATCAATTAAGCCCCAATCTTTGGTATATACATTTTCACTCTTAAAGAGGTGAGATGCTGGCGTTGCAAACTTTAGGGACGCCATTTCGTTCGGTGTCTGCTGCAGAGCTCTGGGTGCCGGTGCGATGGCAGGGCCACCCGGAGCTGGTCGGACGCTGCGCCGTGCCGGGGACATCAGCATAGCCCAGGGGGGGACAGCTGAGACCTGGCTGCAGCTGCAGCGCTCCGGCTTCGCACTGGGAAATGCCAACTTGTAGCTGGCACCAAGTCCTTCAAGAAACACTCGACTGCTTTTACTTCGTTGCCAAGCTGAAGATGCTCTGCTTGGACAACGGCACAAGAACGGGAGGAGAAAGGCAGCTCGGCTCGTGCTGGAGGAGAGCCTGGAACATTCCTTGCCTGGAAAAATCTCTCTGTGAGTTAAGAGACTCAAAAGAGAAGGATGTGAGAAGTGTTGCAAAAGAAATGCTCGGGGTATTCACAAATTAACCCATCCTAGAGCTGCCTCCAGTCTTCAGTCAGGATGTGGTTGGCCTGGAATAAGTGTAAGAAACGGAGGAGTCACCCTGCCCATGACGCTGTGCGCACACGTGGCGGCAAAGCTGTAATGAAAGCCGCGTGGGAGCGCACCCCTCAAACCAATTCTCCGGGCGCCCTGCCGTCCCACTTGTTGTGCTCCTTAAAAAAAATTAAAAGTGGAGATACGTGATCTTTCTCCAAAGGCTCCTGGGATTTCTGGGACATTTGCTCATCAGTCCGGAGGAGGTGGCACTGCCCAGGAGCAGCAGAAGGCTCCTGCCGTGTGGGTGCCGGTGGGGGGACGGGAGCTGCCGCAGCCCGGGGGGTGGCATGGAGCTGCCCTCCTCACAAACACCCCGGCTGCGTTTCAGGGGCCACACCGTCCTTTAAACTCTTTCGGTGCTCTAAGTCCTAGTAAGTAACTGTCTCAAAACCGACTACCCCATCCCCTCGCTGTCTCTTCTGTCAGCCTTTCTCCCCTGCTCCTCCCTCCTGCCTTCAGCCCCCCCGCTGCCCGCTCTCTGGGCTGGATTAAGAGGAGATGGAGGTAATATTACAAGCCCTGCGCTTGCTAATGCTCTCCCAAATCTCTGGCATTTTCCAGCTCTCAACAGGGGTCGAAGACAACGCCTCCAGGTACTGTACCTGGACAAAGCGAGAGGTGGCAAAGAGATTGCCCTGAATTTTTTTAAGGGTATTTCACAGGCTGCAGCCGTAGCAGGGTGAGACGCCCACGTGCATGAGACCTGCGTGAGTCAGGATGTCGCCTCTACACTGGTATTTCTCCATCAGTGACACTTGCCCAGCACTTGCTGGACAAGCCAGCGTTCACGGATGAGCCTTTCGTGTTGCGCACGTCCCCAGAGCCTGCAAGTGACAGCCAGGACACAGCCCCTGTGCAGAGGGGCCCGTCCGTTTACCAGCTCTTTCGGACACTTCGCTGCCCCCCACAATCCCCGTCAGTGGGCTGGGAAAACATTCTTCTATCATCTGTGTTTCACCAGCACATCGGCGTGTGGGACGGGTGGCCACGGGAGCGTGGGATGGTCCTGTGCGGAACCCCCTGCCAGCGTCCCCAGGGACAGGGGTGGCACGCGGGGACAGTGGGCTCAGCGAAGGGAGGAGAGTCGGCAGTGGCATTTGGAGCAGGAATGACTGCCTGCGTCCTAGTACCTGGAATATTTAATCCGACCTGTAACCAGAACTTCAGGGTTTAGATGAAAATGAGCTCCGTGGTTTTGAGCTGAAGTTTGAACTCTTGACGAGAAGTAAACGTGCGAGTGCTGTCTATAGGCGAGGCAAAAAAGGGAAAAGAGAGGATTAAATGGCAATGTTACCTTTACTCTTGTCAAATACCTAAGTAGAAACATTGGTTAATGCCCTTAAAAAAGGCCCATTACCACAGGGCAGAGAGTCAAAGAGCCCGGCTGCCCTAATACTCAGTTATCTCGTTCCTGGATAATGGAATGACCCCTCGCCTGCCCGAGCTGTACTACGATATAATAGCATGAGCCGTGTGAATAAAGAGGTTATTTTTGGAATCCAATTGAAACAGTGCCGGAGCCGGTGTGACAGGGGAAGGATTGAACAAGATGCAATGTTCTAAGGGAAGGGGGAAAAAAATTGAATTTTGGGGAAGGTGGCCCCGGCAGTGAACTGTGGGAAGGAAGGCAGCGCGGCGTGGCAGGAGCCGGGTGCCGCCGGCCGACGGCACAGGGCCGGGAAGGGACCGCCAGTGATGGCCGGGATGGAACCAGTCCCTCCAGCACAGACCTGGGGAGGGTGGGCTGAGCCCCCAGAGGGGCAGGGGGAGCACCCAGGGCAGTGGCAGCCCAAATTCCCCATTGGCCAGGAGATGGGTGGCTCCGGCAGCCCCAGGCTGGAGCGGTCACCGGCACCAGCCCAGGGCCAGCGGCTGG